>NC_041810.1:35440929-36045955 GCF_900964775.1 Scleropages formosus
CAACAGACTGGCATCCCATCCAGGATGCAGCACTCTCAGCCCAGTGCCCAGTAATTCTGGGACAGACTCTGGATCACTGCCACCCTGACAGGTGCTTGACAAAAAAGAGTGGGTTAGTGACTGACAGGATGGTGCAGCAGGTAATGCTGGTGCTTCACAGATTCTCTGCTGTGGATTTCAATATGGTTAAATTGAACTAAACCTGGATGAAAACTGAATTTAAATTGAATGTGGTTCTGTGGGGAGTGCACCTGTCCTCCCTGTGCTGCTGTTGCTTTCTCTCCATGCTCTCGTGTCCTCCCATGGTACAAACACAGGCATGTGAGGTGAATTTTTGACACTGCAACTGGTATTGTGCACCCTGCCTTGTGCTCTGTGCTGCTGGGAAAGGCTCTTGCCACTGTGACCCTGCAATGGCCTCAACGGTTATTCATTATTTGTTTGTTAACTTTGCTGATGCCTTTGTCCAAAGCAACGGATAGGATAGCTCATGCAAGGCAAAAAAAAAAAAAACCGCCTGCTGCAGTCTATGATGAAATACTGTGTTGAGATACTGTGTTGTGACCAACACAATATCAACCAAGCACAGAAACGATCGCAATTCAGGTAATTCTTCATATAACGTTATTTATAAAAAGTATCATAGCATGTACAGTTAACACAACATTTGAAAAAGAGCAAAAATGAGCCATGAAAACAATTGTTAATGAATTATTACTGAGAAAAGCCATTTAGAAACAGAGGAAAGGAAAACAAAAGATAAACCTCTGAGAATCCAGACACCAATGACTGCCCAGCTTTTTTGGGACTGTAGTGAATTATAACATGCCTGTGTCACTATAGATGAGAGGTACATTTCAAGCAGCTGATGCTGAACTGGCATGAGTGCAGGCAGGGTCCATAATCCAGTGATGTCAGGCAACTCAACCCAGCATGCATCAGTGTGCTGTCACTGCCAGGGGCTTCCCAGGTGCCTCATCTTATGATCCCGAAGGTACTGTGACAGCCCAGGAAGACAGAGCAAGAAAGAAAGAAAGAAAGAAAGAGAGAAAGAAAGACAGACAGAAATTATCACCAGTAAAGGGGGGCAAAAAATCAGAACAAATAGTTCTATGAACAAGAAAATAATAAGCTTAGAGGTTATTCACACATTTACAGAAAGTACAAGAGTAAAACAATGAAGTACTATGGGAAAAGTCGGAGAAGGTGTTTAAGTAGGTCCATTCCCCAGTTCCCCAGTGGGAGAGAATGACCAGTTGTCCTTTGTACACCTGGAAAGAGGAAGAAGGCAAGCAGAGGCTGAGCGGAGCATTTCTTGAGGACAGGAGTCAGAATTGAGAGACAGGAGGTAGGAAGGAGCCAAGTGTGGTGGAGCGATGCATTCAGGATGAGGGTCATTCAATGGATCCTAGCTGTGAAGAGGAGGCAGAACAGGCACGAGTGCAGACAAGTGGCTTGTGTACAACGCGGAAAATTGTGTAATAAATGAGCAACAGCTTTTTGTACAAACTGGAGAAGGCAGATGGCAGACACAGGAAGAGCTATCAGAAGGGAATTGCACTAATCAAGTGTGGAAAGAATAAGAGCTTGGACAAAGAACTGGGTAGTACTGTCCCAGATGAAGGAGTGGATTTAACAGATGCTGCTGAAGAAAAAAACAACAAGAGGTTTTGAAAGCAATGCAAAAGAACCAAGTGATGCAAGACACCCCAACAACATGCAGCACATTGAGCATTTCTGGGTGGATTGCCTTAACTCCTGCAGCTCTAACTCTGTAAGAGCAGGGGTCACCAACATGGTGCCCGCGGGCACCAGGTCGCCCGCAAGGATCACATGAGTCGCCCGCGGGCCTGTTCTAAAAATAGCTCACCATAGCGCCACTTACCAGTAAACTGCATCTAATTTTTTTTGTTGCTATTCTTTTTAAATCACACTTGCATTGGTGTAAATTTGAAAATGACAATATTAAAAAAAAACTTTAAAAAATATTTCATATTAGATTAGAGCTAGCTGGTCTCCACGGCAACCGTTGCCGTAGAGAGCAGCTAGCGGGCGCAGTGAAGGGGAGGAGATGATTTACCCCCGAAAACATGGCAGAAAAAAGAAAGAAAACATATCACTTTCACAGTGAATGGGAGGAAGAGTTCTTTTTTACCACTGTGAAAGATTCCTGCGTGTGTCTCATTTGCGGGGCGACTGTGGCGACGGCAAAGCGGCACAATGTTGAGAGACATTTCAGAACGTGTCACGCAAGCTACCATGCTAACTACCCACCGGGCAGCGCATTACGAGTGGAAAAAGCCCGCGAGTTAAAGGCAGGTTTGTGCAAACAGCAGTCTTTTTTCACGAGACCGGTGAAAAACCCCCAAAAAGCAAACTGGTAGCCCTTCACATTAATCGGTACCCAAGAAGTAGCTCTCAGTTTCAAAAAGGTTGGTGACCCCTGCTGTAGAGTCATCTCACTGCAGTAGTATCCTTAGCCAGAGGTGGGCATTTGCCTCTGCCCATTGTCTGCTCAATGTCCCCCTAGTTCCTGATGATATCCCTAGTTGAAGTCACTGCTGCCCCACCTCTTGCTGAGCCTAGGCAAAATTTAACTTCATCATTCCGTTTCACTGGCTAGTTTACCGGCACATTTTACAAGGATATCGAAAAATCCTTCTCTACAGTCTCTCCAAACTCCTCCACCATCAAGGCTTTTATTTCTGCAACTGCAGCAGCTGTGTGTTTCTTTCAGCCTGTCAATACCACACGGTAAAATTCATGGTTTCCTGTCCCATAACGGCTTCTCTCACCCAATGGCTTCTCTGTCAGACAAAGAACTCTTGCTCTACTGCAATGACTGGCACCAACTACCCTCCAAGCACAGCCCCCTGCAGCAGCCCCCATAACAGCAGTGTTAAACAGGTTCTCTTCTGACCCTTTGTTGGATACAATGGCCAGGAACCTACAAAACTACAGGTGGGATGGTGAAAAATGCTCTCCTCCAGTCAATGAAAGCAGCAGTCTATAAAATAAAAGGTTGGTCCATATGTGTTCATCCCTCCTATCTCAGCATAGGTGTCAAGTTTCAAAAGGAGGAGGTAAGAATTTCATAGCTTTCATAAATGTTTAACTACTAAATTGGAGTATAAAGCCAAAGAAAATTCCTTTAACACTGAAACACACACACTGGCTGAAACCACTTGTCCCAAGCGGGGTCGCAGCAAACTGGAGCCTAGCCCAGCAACACAGGGCGTGGGGCTGGAGGGAGAGGGGACACACTCTGGACAGGACGGCAGTCCGTCACAAGGCACCCTAAGGAGGACGCGAACCCCCGACCCACCAGAGAGTAGGACCCGTCCAAACCTGCTGTGCCACTGCGCCCCCCACCAATCCTGAAACAACATGTATAAAATTTATTGTTGAAATGGACTTTTATCCCGACTGGGCAAAACTAAACTGTTGAATCCAAACTGGACAATCACTAATGTCACCTGCTTCATGGACTAAGAGCCTGGGAGTGATGACTGACTCAAGTCTGTCTTCGTCTCAACATATCAAAGCCACAACCCGGTCCTGGAGGTACATCTTGCATAACATTCGCAGGATCCACCCTTATCTCACAATAAACTCTGCGAAACTACTTGTCCAGGCCATGGTGACATCCCATCTGGACTACTGCAACTCTGTTCTGTCTGGCCTTCCAGGCTCTGCCATCAAACCCTAGCAGTTGATACAGAAAGCTGCTCCACAAGTTGTGTGTGACCCACCAAAGTATTGATCTCAGCTCTGTGAAGGTACCGCCCTACAAACAGAACAAATGAAGAAAACCTCATGATTTGTTAGTGCTCATTTGTGCTGTTTTGTGGTATAAAAATTAGAATTTGTGCTGTTGCTGTTTTTGAGATATTAACATTTATTTTTTCCCAGAAGTGACGTCACTCAGCCCCACTACAATGCTCCAGACACTCGAATTCAGGGTCATTCTTTAGCGCTACATTTACGCCGATTTGTGCCGTTCGAACTGCGGTTGTACCTCTGTTACTTTTTATAAACGTAAAGGGATATATTACACGACATCACTTCGGTATTTCAGATTTCACGTATTAGTGATTATATGACACACTGTTTCTAGCAACATTCATAATAAGGATATTATGACTTCCAGTCTGTGTAACACTATTGCCTTTTACCTGTCCCACTTCATTCACCGGTCCATGTTGTGGTCAAACATGATGGAAAAAATGCTGTTGTTCAGTGAACAGTATTGATTCACCCAGCTCGACACAAGTGAAAAAAACATTAAAGTTAACGTTGAGGGTTTTTTTTATGAACAACAGAACTCAAAACATGTACAAATTCATTGCAATGTTTCCAGAGTCCTGTGTACACAACAAATATATAAATATTTTTACAAATTTAGTTAAAGTACTGCACCGATATTACACTTTGTGGATGACGTGTCTCACCCGTCTCCTCAGGTGCTCACACTCTTCACGGGTGGAATTTAAGGTCACTTTGATGACTTTCAGGTCCTCCTCCTTGCTAAGCAGCATGGCAGTCAACCTGTCATTCTCCTCCCGTAGTCCTGCAAGCTCTTTCTCCCAGCGAAGGTGCTCCTCTGAAATGCTTGGGTAGAAGTCCTGGCCCAGCGCACCCTCGATTTCCTCCACAGTCTGCAAAAAAGTTCAAAATTTAAACACTAACATACAGTACATACAATGCAAGCTACGTTAAATGCATTTGTTTCTTTCATTTCTGTTATCAACAACAGAACAAAATTTGGTCTTAACACAGCAACAAAAGCCATTTTCAAAGAAAATATAATTTTTCAATCCTTGCCTCTTGGCAGGAGTTGCCAGCTGGCTTACACTATAGCTTCTTTCTTCTAGTAAAGTCATTAAATGTATAGTAGAGTGAAACTTTTACACTTACTCATCTGATTTATCTGTTTCTGGTATATCTCTTGATCCTCCATTCAGCACTCTGTGTCACCAGAGCTCTTTATGACAACAATTGAACTGAATATGTAATACCGTACCAAAGCAAAAAGATATAGTACTTGACAAGGGTAATCAGCACTGAGAAGTTTCAAAAAGGTGACAAAATGTTCCTAAAGTAATCAGAATTATAATGTAGGTCAAATGTTAATTTTTGCGGTGGTTCATGATTTTGTTTCAAATAGGCTGGACTATTGTCCTGCTGTATTATTGGGCTGTCCATACCAGACTGCACCCAGGTTACAGTTAATACAGAATGCTAAAACTAGGAAGTACGACCATATAACACCGATACTGAAATCACTGCATTGGCTTCCAGTTAAGTTTAGAGTTGATTATTACATCTCACTTTTAACCTATAAGGCAGTAAATGGCATTGCTCCGGCTTACCTTTGTGAGATTATTATTATATTCCAAGACAGTGTCATTGTTCATTGGATGTGGACTACCTTAAAATACCTGGGATCAATAAGATCTCAGCAGGAGAGTGTGCCTTTAGCTATACGCATCCAAACTATGGAACAGTCTACCAGGTACTGTCAGGAATGTCCTGTCACAGTCAACCTTTAAATCCAGCCTTAAGACTTATAAATTCACTCATGTATCAATGATTAATGTAATTCCTGTTTCCTATGTTGTTTTTTCTTCTTTCTGTATAAAACTCTATAATCTTATAAAATCTTCAGTTACTAACCATTTCTTTCTTGTGAAGCATTGTATCCCTATGATGAGACCTTAGAAGACTGGCTGGCCATGATACCAGCACCCATTGCTGACTGAAGCTGATGACTGCCAACCATGGTGGACATAACGTGCCTATGTGAACTGGGACATCAAGTTATTAGCACTCACCGACAGTGTTATTAATAGCTGTAAATTGACTTGAAACTTTGACTCTATTTAATCTAGAATGCACAGGAGGATGGGGCAGGGGCAGCCACTGGCACTTGGACCACCTGAAGTTTTTTCTCTCTTGCTTTTTGACAGGGAGTTACTTGTTCCTTTCTGCCGTGGCCAGTAGGCTTACTTACAGCTTTAGTAACTGCAGAGATATTGTAGTAATTTAACATATAGCCAACTATATATTTGTCTTATGCCTCTGTTCAGCGCTCTGTGTCACTGTGAAGGCAGTTTCTTCTGTAAACCATGGCAATAACACTTTCTTGCCCGATATGTGGGAATCATTACCATATGTTGGCGCAATACACTGTTGAATAAATAAAAACAAAAACTGGACAGTGCTTTAACAAAGAGGGATAAATCAAACTTCTTGTCATCAAGCTTTTGACTTGCTGAATGAAGCTCATTCCAGTAAGCTTATATCTTATCCCTCACCCAGAGTAAATGTAGCAAAGTGTCAGGAATGTCGTTACATTACAAACTCTACAAAGCATATCTGAGATATCCCAGAAAATACCCCATGAAGATGTGCTGAAATAAAACAGATTCTGTGAACAAGCTTAAAGTTTTGTTCCTGAATACTAAGAAAAGTGCAGACGGGGAAGACCTTGGAAAATGTTAAAAATAATTAATCATAACTGAAAAAAAAGTAATGCAGGGGTGTGGTGGCGCAGTGGGTTGGACCTCCGTCCTGCTCTCCGGTGTGTTTGGGGTTTGAGTCCTGCTTGGGGTGCCTTGCGACGGACTGGCGTCCCGTCCTGGGTGTGTCCCCTCCCCCTCCGGCCTTACGCCCTGTGTTGCCGGGTAGGCTCCGGTTCCCCGCGACCCCGTATGGGACAAGCAGTTCAGAAAATGTGTGTGTGTGTGGGGGGAAAAAAAAGGAAAGATGATGCTCCCACACAGCATCCTTCAGGACATGAGAAGTACCCCGGTGATTGTTGTTAAGTGCTTGTCGAAGTCATGGTCGACACAGTCCAGAGGCTGCAGAAGAGAGCGCAGAAGCACGAGGCTCGAGATAAGTCGGGGTACACTCTACATGGGATACCAGTTAACCCAGGGTGGCCCCACATTTACACAGCGTGGTACTTATTGTTCCAAATACCATTTGTACACCTGCACATTGCCCATTAGCACACACAAAAACCACACTGATTACATCCTTGGCAGAAAGATTGAAAGAGTTCATCTTTTAACAGCAGACTGTGGCACGGACTGCAAAGTACTGATGTGGAAGGTCAAAATCAAACTGAAGAGGAAGTGCAAATAAATACAGCTTCCAAAATATGATCTTGAAAATAATCCTAAAACTTACAAGGAGCACGTAAACAGCTGTCCTTGACAACCGATAATGAACAGATAATAAAATCAGCACTGAAGTGACGAAAAAGAATAACTGCTGACAGAACAGACAGGACTGTTGCAGTGATGTTTTTAGTAAGGGAGGAAGAATCAGTCAAGGTGTTTACCTAATTATGGAGAAACTGGAGAAGCACATAGCAGGCCGAAGGCTGGAGAAAACCATTTAAATTTCAGTTCAAAAGACAAGAGACATGACACTATGTCTATCACTTTCTGATAAAGTTTTATGCAGCTACTCGTGCCATGAACATTAGTTCATATGGTGAAAGAAACTAACTGTTCTTAAGAATCGCGCATCAGCATCTATGTGTCTCTTTCTGCTAATGTAATGGACACATTGTATTTTCTATGAGATGTACATCACTTTGGAGAAAAGCATCTGATAAATGAATACATGTAAATATATTGCACAAAGGCAGTGTGGTGGCACAGTGGGTTGGACCGCAGTCCTGCTCTCCGGTGGGTCTGGGGTTCGAGTCCCGCTTGGGGTGCCTTGCGACGGACTGGTGTCCCGTCCTGGGTGTATCCCCTCCCCCTCCGGCCTTACGCCCTGTGTTACCGGGTAGGCTCCGGTTCCCCGTATGGGACGAGTGGTTCTGATAATGTGTGTGTATTGCACAAATTTCTGTCATTTCACACAACAGCAAGGTCTTGGTGAAGCTCATTCAACACAGCAGCAATACACTGAAAGAGAAGTGCCTCATAGCAACCAGACTGAAAAAATGGCTGGTGGACAATGGGACACATTGTTGGTGTTCTACATCGACAATAGAAAGAGTGAGTGAAAACAAAAAGGTCCCACATAGTGAAAGAAATAATGAGAGAAATACAGTATATTACCAACTCAGTTACAGAGAAACATCTCCCACGTGCCTAGGTTTATGACATGGAGGCTCAGTTAGACTCTCCTGCTGACAGTGAAGAATCCACTTGACTGCTGCATGATGGAACTACATTTGCATTCATCTTTATTCATTTATCAGATGTTTTTCTCCAAAGTGACATCTGCCTCATAGAAAATACAATGAGCACATTACATCAGCAGAAAGAGACACCTGGATGCAAACATGTGATTCTAAAATATATATAAATATAAATTATATATATGTATAAATATAATTTCTATATAAAATATAAAATACACACACACACACACACACACACACACACACACTTTCTGAACCGCTTGTCCCATACAGGGTCGCAAGGAACCGGAGCCTAACCCGGCAACTCAGGGCGTAAGGCTGGAGGGGGAGGGGACACACCCAGGACGGGACGCCAGTCCGTCGCAAGGCACCCCAAGCGGGACTCGAATCCCAGACCCACCGCAGAGCAGGATCCGGTCCAACCCACTGCACCACTGCGCCCCCACGAAAAATATAAAATAAATGTGTGTGTGTGTGTGTGTAAATGTAATATAATAAATGTAAAATACAGTTTGTTTCTTTCCACCATATAAACCAACGTACATCACGAGTAGCTGCATAAATGTTTTTTTATTATTGTTATTAAACATTTACATCACACGAATAGCTGCATGAAAGTATTGTATGGCACTGTCTTGCACGTATAACAATAAAACTCCAAATATTACTTTAAATTTATTGTAACATGAGGGCAGAGCATAGCCACACTTCTATATTATAGTGTAGTCCGAAAGATTTATCAGCAAATGGTGCTTGAACAAAACTGTATGGCACCATCCAAAAACAAATAGGTCATGCTTTTATGGTTATAACAAGAAAGGAAAATACCTTCACTGCAATCCTCTATAGGATGTGCAGTTATAGACAGCGAGTGAGTTACTCAGAGAGTACACATCTTTTGGGGTGTCATAAATTTTCCTTTTGCTGTCTTTCTTGTGTATTAAAAATCCTTTCTTATACAGACTGGCTGATGGCTGTGTTATATGTCAAATTTTGTGTTATGTCATCTCATACAGATTTGTCCTTCTCTGTTTGTTTTGTATAGTGATTTCATGCAAAGAAAATAAAATAAGGCTGGCAACTGGGTTCGGACATCTATAGTCCATTACACTGTAAGGAAAAGTGCACCCATTCCTCACATTATAAGGTTTATTTGTTCAGGGAAATCACAGCAAATTCCTGTTGTGAAGGGGTCACATTACCATTATTTCTTAAGGGAAGAAAATAATGCGTCAAGAAATGTGTCACCTAAAATTAAGCAATTTTTTCCAACTTCTGTGGGGGGTCACCATTCCCAGAGGCAATGTGTGAGTGGTCGGAGCGAGCGCCGCATCTGCTTCCTCGTTCCAAAAAATGGTTTAATAGATACTACATTTTGAGCTAAGCCAAAAGGCTGAGAAGCAAAAATGTATTAAAATACTGCTGCTAGTTAGTTTTAATCCGGTGGCACAGCAGGTTTGGCCTGTGCCTACTCTCTGGTGGGTCTGGGGTTTGAGTCCTGCTTGAGGTGCTTTGCGATGGACTGGTGTCCTGTCCTGGGTGTGTCCCCTCCCCCTCCAGCCTTGCACCTTGTGTTGCTGGGTTTGGCTCACCACAAGTGGTAACAGACAATGTGTGTGTGAGTTAGTTTTCAGTGCTAACCTTTGCAAGGCACTGCTTGTGGATGACTGAAGTGTTTCAACTTCTCCCACTTGAAAAACTGACATTTGACTTGCATAACAACTGTAATGAATTGTGGAATATGTGGTCACCCTTCTGGAAGTTACTGGAAAGTGCTACATGATTATACCTGTGATAAGTTACAATTACAAATGGGCTACACGGTGGGACAGTGAGTAGCACTGCTGTCTCACAGTGCCTGGGTTGTGTGAGAGGATGTGGGTTCAAATCCCACTCAGCCTGTGTAGAGTTTGCATGTTCTCCCCATGTCTCTGTGGGTTTCCTTTGGATGCTCTTGTTTCCTCCCACAGTCCAAAGACATGCTGTTCAGGTTCCCCTATAGTATGTGAGTGACACAGAGAGTGTGTTCCACTGATGTATGGATGAGTGACCCATTGTAAGTAGTGTATCTAGCAGTGTAAGTCACCTTGGTGAATAAGGTGTGTTGGCTGGTAACATTACATAGAGTTCACTGGAAGTCACTCTGAAGAAAAGTGTTACATTGTGAAGTGCAAAATACAGCAACAAAGACCAACAACTGTACAATAGATGAATGAGGAAATTCCATTTGCTAAACTGAACCATCTGGTGTCTTCAGTGCCCAAACACTTAATAAATGTTACTAAAAGACATGCTGATGTTACACAGTGGTAAACACTTGACTGTCCCAACTTTTTTGGAGCATGTTATGGTCATCAATTTCAGAAGAAACATATATCTTCAAAAACAATGCAGCTGATCAGGTTAACATGAAATACCTTGTCTTTATACTGTTTTTGCTTGCTTACAAGTCAAAGTAAATTTTCATATCACCCCTTTTTATTTTTATTAGCATTGTTTGTGTGTCTTCCTGGTAGACCTGAACCGTTGGTTAGAGTCGAGATGTTTGTACTGCTTTAAATGTTGTAGTTGTTGTTGCTGTTATTTGTTTACTAAGGGAATACGCCTGACGTGTTGACAACATACACGTCTTTGTTAACTGCTGGTCATATCTGTCTTTTCTTTAGTAAATTCTGCATTCATTCATTGAACTGATGCTTTTCCTCAAAGTGACTTACAATTATTTACCCATTTATACAGCTGGGCAATTTTACTGGAGTAAAGCAAGGTAAGTACCTTGCTCAAGGCTACTACAGCTGGAGGTGGAAATAGAACTGCAACCTTTGGGTCCAAAAGCAGTAGCTGTAACCACTGCAGTAACAGCAGTCCAGAAAGTGTGATGAATTTAGCAGTGACAAAGTCAGTGACACCCTCATTCATAAGATTCCAGGTCGATAACTTGAGCTTGATTCTGAGCACAGACAATGACAACACAAAGTACATTTCTCTAGGTTATGGCACCATGAGATGAAATGCTGGTAATTATAAGGTGATTATGTGGCGGTTTGCCTACTGTTGGCTATTTGCACTGTGATTAATTGACCAAATGTGGAAAAACATTATTAGGGTACCTTGATGGCCAGGTCACAGTGTTCACTGGCAGTGGTGAGCTGCTCGATATGACGGTCCACCTCGGCCACAGAAAGGCTGCACACTCTCTCCTTGCGGCCACACAACACGCTTTCTAGGCCAGTCAGAACTCTGTGCAGCTCAGAGTTCAGGTCGCTGCAGTTATCTGTGGAAAGAAAAACATCTAACATTTCCAAGGGTTACTTCACATGCTTACAGGAAACGGATTTTTCGACTGCTTCAGCACAACAAAATCCTGCCCTGCAAGTACACTCACTTTTTTCAGAAGAAGGCTGGACGCAACAGAACGCATCAGCAGACTGTAGTCGTACCCAGTAGTTCATTATATATATACACACACACACACACATTTTCAGAACCGCTTGTCCCATACGGGGTCACGGGGAACCGGAGCCTAACCCGGCAACTCAGGGCGCAAGGCTGGAGGGGGAGGGGACACACCCAGGACGGGACGCCAGTCCGTCGCAAGGCACCCCAAGCGGGACTCGAACCCCAGACCCACCGGAGAGCAGGACTGTGGTCCAACCCACTGCGCCACCGCACCCCCCTCATTATATATATATATATACATATATATATATACATTCTAGTCCAACGGCCTTTGAAATAAATGCAAACAAACATAATGACGTAAAGAATATGTGGTAATTAACTACCTCCATGACATGTTGGAATTGGTGCCCCTGTTTTGTTACACATACAGCTCCTTCATGTATGAACGAAAGGCGATCGGGTCATATCGATGAAGACAAAAGGTCAAGTAATAAAAATAACCAAATGCCTTCTTGCTGGAGTAGCAATCATGTTGTAGCTGAGAGTGAAGTCAAACTTCGCTATCGACTGCTCTTGTGAGCACTGTACTTAGCCCCCAGCCCAGCAGAGACAATCTGAAACAGCCTCAAACCACGGCGCTTTATGAAGAGCCCTGTGGCCCAAATGATCCACTGTACATTTCTGCTGGATTCAGCCCACTGATTCAAGTGAGATGCTTTAGAAAAAGATGCATGCATGCACGCAGGATTAAGCATACGGTATGCACACGCATCCTCCTTTTTCAAAGTCTTTAGAAGCACAACACAAGAAACATTACTTTTAAACATTTGGAAGAGAAATGGGTACAACACAGTGCCTGTCTCCACTGCTATTACTGATGGTAAACGGCGCATCAACGGGAATATTTTCACTAGCAATACTGAACGTTAACATGAGCTCTGTCCGATAAGTGTCATCTGCTCTAAGGACGGCCTGTACAGTCATTCCACAAAGTAGTTTGAACAAAGAAAGGCGTCAGAACTTGAAAGACTTGAATTTCACCCATGTCTGCAGCAATCCGAGAAGTTTGGTCCTCATGCATGGAAGACGAGTTCTGGCCATGATCTACACTCAGCTCATCCTCGTTCATCTCCTGCTGGCTGTGGCTGAGCTCAGAGCGAAGCTCAGAAAGTTCATCCTCCTCCCTGAGCAAAAGAACAAAAAAGGTCAAGAGATCATGGTTGTCAAACCAAACGTCCCGTGGAAAAAAATCCCAGCAAGACACACACAGAGTCAAAGTGTCTTTAAGGGCGATCGAAG
Source organism: Scleropages formosus (assembly GCF_900964775.1). NCBI lineage: Eukaryota > Metazoa > Chordata > Actinopteri > Osteoglossiformes > Osteoglossidae > Scleropages > Scleropages formosus. Next base: position 35,453,798 of record NC_041810.1, read on the forward strand.
AGAACAACAGCAGTCTCAACATAACTTTCATTATCTACGTGTGCAGCACAGTGTTCGCAGATGTAGACAAAAACAACCACTCGACTGTACTTCATCTCTTCAGGATATAGGTGAATCATGTCACAGAACGCAGTTAAGCACCTGACCGAGGTGTTTTCTCTTTTTACTATGCACAGGTATGTACGTGTTTCACTTATTCATACTGGTTTCCCTGACCTCATGTCTTCACTATTTACCTTTTTTTTTACCATTACACCCACAACATGTTCTGCTTTCACACATTTTTTTACTTTTTCATGGTAACACACTCCTGTCAAGTGCCCTTCCAAAAAAGTGGTGGGAGGAAGTGCATGGGAGATGGACTATTATGGGCTGGTCGTTGTGTACACAGCACGTGTGGCTACCTTCATGTTCGCTGTCATATTTCGACGTCTTTCGACTATTATCACTTCTCTTTTCTTTCATACTGCGAATCCTGCTATTGTTACTCAACATCTCTTTCATTCGCTTTAATGTTGGGTACCAAAGTAAATTGCAATCCGTCATTTTCAACGTGATTTCCTCTCTCTGTGTCGCTAGGCTGCTTTCCATATTCATTGTTAGGTAAAATGACTACACAGCTGCACAAGTAAATGATCACCAATAATTGCGTAATTACTGTCAATAGCAGCTTACGTGCTTTTTACGTAGTTCACTGGTGTTTGTTGACACAGAGGAACAGGTGTATTAGGTGTGACTGACTGGCAATACAAAATAATTTCTTTCTTTCTCATTTAGGTCTTTCTCAGCTAATGGCCTGTTTGTCAGGAATACATTCTAGGCTGTTAGAAAGAGAAGCCTGTCCTGTCCGTGTAGCAACAATAAAAAATAAGTAACACCACTTCAGACATCTTACTGTATATTATTATTATCAGTCACATGTAGACATGAAGAAGCATACTGTACATTAAAGTTTGCATTGAAAGAGACCTATGATTTCCGTCCTCCATCACCAAAAATGAAACTTTTGAAACCATTTCAGTCTGTTAGCTGCCTTTCATGTAAAATGATTATGTAAAATAGATTATGTAGAAATATTACCTTTTTGATTGCGCTGTGCACAGTTGCTGTACTTTTCTTTTTAATGTACTTTTTAATGCAGAATACACCAGGGCTGCAGAAAAAGTACATTAAACGTACATTTAAAATGTAACTGTGGGTGGTAAACCTTTCAAGAGGAATATTTGTACTGATTAATTTCATAAATTCACCTGTGGGGGGCGCGGTGACGCAGCGGGTTTGACTGGGTCCTGCTCTCTGGTGGGTCTGAGGTTTGAGTCTTGCTTGGGGTGCCTTGCGATGGACTAGCGTCCTGTCCTGGTTGTGTCCCCTCCCCCTCCAGCCTTGTGGCCTGTGTTGTCGGGTTAGGCTCCGGCTCCCCACAACCCCACATGGGACAAGCGGTTTCAGACAGTGTGTGTGTGTGTGTGTGTGTGTGTGTGTGTGTGTGTGTGTGTGTGTGTGTGTGTGTGTGTGTGTGTGTGAATTCACCTGCCGACCACACAGCAGGTTTCCGGATCTTTATGTGACCATCCCAGAACTGAGCGACGGAACACGTTTTTTTCCCTAAATGCGTAGCAGCAAAAGACTGTTACTTTCACTGTACATTGCACTTTGAATTGTAATCGCACAAGACAGTACATTAACATAACTTTAAGAAAATATCAACCTATGATAATATGAATTTCAGGTATATAGTAAATGTTTCATGATCCACACACACCATTGGAAACTGCTTATCCCATGTGGGGTTGCGGGGAGCCGGAGCCTAACCCGGCAACACAGGGAGAAAGGGACAGACTGAGGACGGGACGCCAGTCCGTCGCAAGGCACCCCAAGCAGGACTCGAACCCCAGACCCACCAGAGAGCAGGACCTGGTCCAACCCACTGGGTCACTGCAACCCCCTGTTTCATGAGCCCACATGAAAAATTTACATAAAATGTGTGATAATCCTAGGCCTCATTAATTTATTATTTTTAGTTTATTATTAACACTTTGGGGGGCGGGGACAGTGGTGTAGCAGGTTTGGCTGGCTCCTGCTCTCTGGCAGGTCTGGGGTTTGAGTCCAGCTTGGGGTGCCTTGCCATAGACTGGCATCCCATCCTGAGCGTGTCCCTATACCCTGTGCTGCCAAGTAAGGCGCCGGTTTGCTGCAATCCCACTTGGGACAAGTGGCGCGCATGCGTGTGCGTATGTGTGTGAGAGCACAGAATATTATTACACAGGTTTTTATGTCATCATCAGTCCTCAGTTTATTTGTTATATGTTTGAGTGTTAATAAACTTTTGATCAACAGATAACTGCACTAACATGTACTAAGCTGTGAAATGTGCTGAAATGGCAATTTTTTTAAAACCAGGAATGTAAAAGGCAACAGCGAGGTGTTTGAAACAGCTGAACATGGATCCTACGCAACACAAAGGGCCTGAAGCACTTGGTCCTCCCGCAAGCGGCTGTAGTGTTCTCTGCCATAGGTTTAACAGGGGAGTTTGGTCCCCCGACTGACCTGATAGCAGCACCCTGCAGCAAGTCGATCTTCTTGTTGAGTTCAGCAATGATACTGTGCAGCTCTGTGATCCTCTCCTCATAGCGCATCGTCATTTGTTCCTGCACCTCCTTATGCGTGTGCATCAGGTGAGAGTGCTCACACTGAAATGATGGGTGGGACACACAAACAGGGTCAGGTGCACATGAACATTTTATACAAAAAATGAAATATATAGTAGAGCTGTCATGTGGGACTGCCTGCTCTGAAATAAACAAACAAATGCAGCAGGTGGGACTGTGTCAACTGAGATAGGGCATAAATCTCGTGGGACAACATCAAATACATCTGAGAGTGTTTTCTATAAAAAATAAAACACAAAATCAGACAAAACACACAGAAACACAAAAAAAAAAAGCAGGCAAAGGATGATGATGACACAGCCCAAATTTCACTCAAAATTTATTTTGGTATAAACATTCATAGAGAGCAGCTCCTAGTGTAGTGGTTAGTGCTGTAGCCTTTGGATACAAAGGTTGTGGGTTCAGATCCCACCTACTGCTCTAATACCCATGAACAAAGTATTTTGAATTACTCTAGTGGGTAATCTAATTGTAGAAAGTCAGCATGGTAAGTTGCTTTGGAGAAAAATGTAGAAATACAGGGCTCTTCCAATTTATGAATTTAAATTAGTCTCACTGGTAAAAGTTTCTGTGTTGCTGAGCCCCCATATTGACATCCATTTATGAGATTTACTTCAATAATTAACATCATAACACAACAGGGCAATTTCAATGCATTAATTAGTGCATAACACCGTACGACATTATTATTATTATTATTATTATTGTTTACACTTAATCACAAACACAACAAACATGCATATGATATTCAGTGTTTATATATCAATTCAGCCTTTAATGAGGAAAAAAACAAAACAAGAGTAAAGAAAAGAAATGTGTGAAAACAACTGAAATGAACTGACACTCAGTGAAGAAAGTGGACATGGGTTTGAGCAAGTGGTTCGCTTGTTTCTTCGTGACACGCCTCTCAACGATGATATGGGCATAAAGGAAGGAGCCTTTCAAAGATGAAATGGGCCAAACATTATGTGTTTCCCAACCTTTCATTCTCTCATCCCTTATTTCATCACATGTAGTTGCTACTGCCCCCCCAGCGCTTGTGGTAATCGCATTTTTTTACTTAAATAAAAGAAATGTTTGATGAATCTTTCATGTTTTTAACTTTGAAAGCCCTGCTAGAAAGAAATTACACAACACTTGATTTGTTGACAAAAAGTAGAACCTGTTATGGAAACTCCTTTTCTTGTACTGTTTCTAGGTTAATGACTTAAACACAGCACATACAAATTTAGAAAGACAAATATTCCAGGTATGCAGCTAGGAATTGAGAAACAAGTAAACACAATTAAGTGCTTTAACTTGGAAAGGCATGAAAGAGTGATAGTTGGAAACAAACAAATTTTCAGTTGGAAATTGAAGAACATTTGCCTGTACTGTAGTTAAATTCGCAGGCCCCCAGGAGCACTGGGACACCTTTACACAACATTGAGAGAAACAAATAAATAACTGTAAATGTAAGTGCACAATGTTCAAGCTGCTCTGGACACCTTTAAAGCGCAGTTCTTTGTATGCAATCGTACAGTAACTGACCAGTACAGAACAGATTTGTCTTGAGCTGGCAACTGGTTACAAACACTGGGACAGGGACAGCGACTGCGCACTCAAGTGTAGAGTTTTCACACAAACGTGAACCCAAGAGAAGGGACCACAAAGCACTAGGAGACTCAAGGAAGGCGCAGACATTGTTTTCAAATAGGAAGGTCTCTTTTTCTTACATAGCTCTCATGAATAGGAGTTCATAGCTTGTTATGCACATTTTTATGTACAAATAACTTGTGCTTGTAATTGAGAATTGTGCAGAAATGGGCACCCGTTATGTGAGACACCTTTCAGTTTCAAAAAATTATCATATTTGAAAAGCACTACAATGTACTGGTGGGGTGTGGTGGTGCAGCGGGCTTGGCCAGGTCCTGCTTGCCAGTGGGTCTGGGATTCGAGTCCCGCTTGGGGTGCCTTGTGATGGATTGGCATCCCATCCTGGGTGTGTTCCCTCCCCCTCCAGCCCTGCGTCCTGTGTTGCCGGGTTAAGCTCCAGCTCATTGAGACCCCACTTGGGATAAGCAGATTCAGCCAATGTGTATGTGTGGGTGTATACGTTGTACTGTGAGGTGAAAGCATTTCAGAGTGCCTTTTAAACAACTGAGAGGTATGTATTTTAGCAGTTAAGGGGAAGTCTAGTAGCTATGCTACACTTTTGAAGACCACATGTTGTGGCACACGAAGAAGACATGATGCAACACTGCACGAGCATACAGATGTCATGCTGCACCCTATACCTAAAACAGACCACTTGATAACAAAAAGCTAACAAAGAAAGCTGAAAATGTATGACTGGACTGGGAATAAGCAGCCAAAAGAAAAGCCACACAGGCTTAGACTTTGCACGGTGTGGGCAGAGGGGTCATGGGAAACCCCTGTTCAATATGCACTTAAATTAAGTATCATACATTTACATACATTACATTTATTCATTTAGCTTATGCTTTTCTCCAAAGCGACTTATAATGTTAAGGTCACAATTATTCACCCATTCATGCAGCTGTCACATCCACGCCCGCACCTCAATCGACAGGACCTGACTCCAATCAAACACCTGACTAACCGCTCACTATTCAAAAGACCCTCCTCAGATACCATACCTTTGCGGAATCTCGTCTGAGACAACTGTCCTCCTGCGCCATGTCCTGCTCTTCTTCACCCCAGCCTCCGTTCTCCGGTTTTCAACCCTTCGCTTCGTCCCCTGACCACGTCCTTGGATCCTTGCTCTCACTCTGACTACCGATCGACGACCCTTCGCCTGTCCCCGACACCGAGAATTCGCCGGACCCCTTAGTTCCAGACGAACGATCCTGCACTTGGGTACAACCGTCCCGGATTCCTCGGTTCCACGTGACAGAAGATTCTGCCTTACGACACATGGACCCAGCAGCGTTCGAACATCTGCAAAATGCCCTGGATGCACTCCAGTGTGCGTTACACCCGGAAGCAAAACCAAAGCCCGAAAAGACGCAAACCTCCCTGCAATACACTGGATGGCTCCACCGGTGAATCCTTCGCCCGCCTCACAAGCCGAAGACCAGGAGTTAGATCAATACATACAATGGGCGATCGCCCTAGACAATCTGTTCCATGAGCGTTTGCCACAGTCTCCACTGGCCACCAGAAAAACCACAGTGCCATTACGGGTCGGATGAGGACACCTGACTCCCATTGAAAGGCAGCGACGCCTCCAAGAAGACCTTTGCCTTTACTGTGGAAGAGCCGGAAATTATTTAGCAGCCTGCCCGGAGAGGGCCGTTAGGGGGGCCCTACAGTACTTCCATGCTCCAAGCTGCCCGGGGTGAACCGACACCCCTTCCACCAGATGTGGATGGGGACGAGGTCTACACCGTTCACGGCCTCCTGGATTCAAAGCGCCAATGTGGGGAGTTGTACTATCTGGTGGACTGGGAGGGGTATGGTCCTGAGAAACGCAGCTAGGTGCCAGCTCGCGACGTCCTCGACCCGTTTCTCGTTGCTGATTTCCACCAGGACCATATGGACAAGCCGGCACCCCGTCCCAGGGGCTGCTGTCCTTCCAGGCACTGCAGGCAGGCTGGAGCCGCTCGTAGGCTGGGGCGTACTGTCACGTCCACGCTTGCACCTCAGTCGACAGCACCTGATTCCAATCACGCACCTGACTAACCGCTCACCAGCAGCTAGGTAATTTTACTACGGCAATTCAGGGTAAATATCTTGCTCAAGGACAATACAGCATTGGACAAGTCTTACTGGCAGTGAATGAAGGGATCAGTCGATGGTAAAAACAAACTGGGATCCCAACTACAGTGTACATTTGATGAGCTTTGCACTCTGTGCTTCCAGGACAGCCTTCGCACCACTGCCACCATAACTAAGGCAAGTGGTTACAACACTGAATGACTTAATGAAGGGATAAACAATTATGACATACATACAATTTCCCCCCCTTCTCTGATGCTTGAACTCCTTTATCTCACCCTGTTCCTGAAAGCAGTCAGTACAATCCTCACTTTTGCTGGTCATTAACCAGCATTTACAACCATCACATTAGTCAGTAGATTTTAACCGCAGGGAAGTTTAAAAAATGAAGGAAAAAAAATCTAATAAAAATGACTATGGTCTTTATTTTAAAAATCACTGACACATTCACACACACACACACACACATTTTCAGAACCGCTTGTCCCATACAGGGTCACGGGGAACCGGAGCCTACCCGGCAACACAGGGCGTAAGGCCGGAGGGGGAGGGGACACACCCAGGACGGGACGCCAGTCCGTCGCAAGGCACCCCAAGCGAGACTCGAACCCTAGACCCACCGGACAGCAGGACCGTGGTCCAACCCACTGCGCCACCGCACCCCCTACTGACACATTCATTTTCACATTATTTCTTGCACTGATTTATAATTAGTCTTAATTACTGAAAATCAGAATTGTAATATCTATTATTATGTCATGTACTGTTCTCATGCAGAACTACTACAGAGGAACTGGGATAAGGTGGACATTCACTGCATGCTTCTTTCTTACCCATTTATTACATTACAACCCATGTATACAGCTGGGAAATTTTACAGGGGCCATTCAGGGTAAGTACCCTGCCCAAGAGCAGTACAGCCTGAGGGGGGAATCAAACCTGTAACCTGTAGGTCCAAAGGCAGTAGCTCTAACCACTACATTACCAGCTGCCCCTTGAGTCAGGTGCCTAGGGTAGTAAAACATATTCAGATTGACCAGGGTGCTCACAAAACAAGAAGTACTAGCGAACACTTTTCACGAAGAGCCACCCAGGTGACTGGCGACATGAGCAGATAGGCAGGAATCAATCCTGCTGTGTCACTAGAAACACACCTCTCGGAGTTAATGTCAAAGTTTTAAATGTTTCACTGGTTCAATGAGGCTTGTGGTTTTGGTATAGTGTTTAGTTTACTGTTTTAGTTTTATAAGTACACACACACACGTGCACACACACACTTTTTATTAAACATAAACACAAAAGTGACGAAATAGCAAACGCATTTCAGCCATGGACATGTAAAAAGCTTAGTAAGACCGACAAATAAATAAAGAGTCTCAGGTAACAACAATCAATGAGACTGGAGCAGACATGTCAAACTCAAGGTCCGCGGACGAGATAATTTCATATGTCTATTATTAATGGCCCGCCGGTAAATCGCACTCACACCACTCATACTACAAATCCCACAATACACTGCAACATCTGCCATGCAGCAAAGAGCTATGAGCGCCAGCCCCTCCTCCCTGCTGCTTTAATGACACACTCATCAGTGGTCAGCGGTGAATGCGTGGGTCAGCGCCTACAGTGACATTTGAGCTAGCCGCCCCCCAAAAAATGGCCAAACGAAAAGTGGACTTTGAAAACAGGGGTTTTCAAAAGAGATGGGAGGCAGAGTACCTGTTTGTTGACATTGGAGGTAAACCTGTGTGCCTTGTTTGCGGAGCTTATGTGGCTGTAATTAAAGAATATAACATAAGACGGCACTATGAGACGAAACATCAGGACAAGTACAAAAACCTGGACACACAGCAGAAGCTACAGAACGTAGAAGAGTTTAAAAAGAGTCTGATGTCATGACAGAATATGTTCACAAAAGCAAAATCACAAAGTGAAGCTGCTGTGAAAGCTAGTTTTATAGTGGCAGAAGAGATAGCCAAATCAGCCCGGCCATTTACCGAGGGGGAGTTTTTGAAGCGCTGCATGATTAAAGTGTGCAATGTTTGTTGTTTTAATTTTTTTTGCACTTTTCCTGAAATCAAAACACAGTTTTTATTTGAAAGATTTTCAAATTTTCATCAGCTTGTTCATATTTGAAATATTCTTATTTTGCTTGAAGGAACTGTTAATGAAAAACACAATTATTTTAAATTTTATTTATTTTTTGAGAAAAGTTATTGTAGCCTGGCTGTTCAAATTCACATTTCTGTTTAAATCATAGTCAGTTTTAAACTGTTGAATTAATGTTAATCCTGTTTGGCCCGCAACTTAGACCATGTTTTAAATTTTGGCCCCTTTTGTGATTGAGCTTGACACCCCTGGAATGGAGGAACCACTTGGAATAACACTGTCGTCCCTTACATGGCAGGACACAGACTCTTGGGACTGATGCTGGAGGTAACCTTTGCAATATTGTATACGTGAACTACAAAACTGAGGAAGAGAAAAACAAAAACATGCACCATCGATAACTTACACAATACACCATGTAAGTGCCCATAAGAACCAATCCAAACACAGAAAAAAAGATATTAATTGTAAGCCTCAGTGAAACATATATAAAAAAAAACAATAGAGAAATAAAACATTTAAACATTGGAAGTGTTTATGACAGAAAAGAAGTGAAAGAGACATCCTTGGTGATTCCCAGTGGGGAAACCATATTCATACCATATCGTTATACACCATTCCTCTTGTTGGAGGAGGCATATGTCTCTGCCACCCGGTCGGGGAATTCCATGAACACTTAACACCACTCAGCAAAAACAGTAGTAGAGTTTCATTCAGCAGACCACTGGATAGCAGTTCAGCACTCAAACCAGAGGCAGGGCTCCCCGAACAAAAACAAAACACTCCTTAAAAACAGTTAGGGTGGCTGTCATTTACTAACAACTTATCATTGGTGACATAAATTTAGTTATTAAAACAAATATAACAATTTGCAAAACATGATACTTAGGATGAGGACATATTGTGTTTCTAAAGACATAATGAAGACAAAACATCCAAAGATGAACATCTTGTACAGGACAGGGACACACGATACAAGACAAGATAGAGCCAGAGTGTCTGGTAGCAGGGTGGACACAGTGGCCCTGTGTATGGGACCTATGTAGCGTGCAACAGGCAGCATAATTAATTCTCCAACACCGCCTCGCCTGTGACTGGCTACAGCCTCAATTCTCATGAAACACATTAAGACAACTGCTGCTTAACAATTACTGAAATGTTTTGCTACCGGGGATTTGAGGTCATTATTCCTTATGATACATTCGTAATTCTTGTTTGGAGGGGCCCTTTTGTCTTGCCGAATAATAGCAAAAATGTTGCATAGTATATGGTGAGGAAGGTGATCCTGTCCATGAATTTGAGGAGGTGATCAGTATGAGGGTGTTTATTGGTGTCCCCCGTCACCATAGCGTTTGAACAAAAACAATTAAGACGTCTAAAATTGCCGTCTTTGAAACGTAACCTTCCTTACAGCAAATTCCCCGTATCTGTAAGAACGGCAGCTTTAAATGTCTTCATTGTGTTTGTTGTAATGTATTTTGGTCAGCACATATTTAAATTTATTTAAATAATATGCCTATCAGAGAGATCCTACCAAGTGGTCTGGGGTACTCCAGACCATCCCCTCAGCTTCTCTCAACTGGCGTCCTACAGGGGTCAGTACTGGGCCCCCTACTCATCTCAATATACACCTCTTCCCTCGGCCCTGACATCTCCTCCCACGGATTCTCCTACCACTGCTATGTCCAATGATACCCAGCTCTTCCTCTTCTTTCCATCTGAAGCTACAGACATTTCCTTGAACAATGCCACCTGCTTCTCGGACATCTCTGTCTGGATGTCTGATTACCACCTACAAGTGACCTTCTGAAAAACAGAGATTCTTCACCTCCCAGCTAGCCTGTCTTCCTGTTGAGAACTCTATCAAACTGGACAGCTCACTTATTTTGCCTACCTTCTTGACTAAGAGTCTGGGAGTGATGATTGACTCAAGTCTACACTCACTGGCCACTTTATTAGGTAGACTTGTTCAACTGCTCATTAACACAAATATCTAATCGGCCAATCACATGGCAGCATCTCAATGCATTTAGGCATTTAGACATGGTCAAGATGATCTGGTGAAGGTCAAACTGAGCATCAGAATGAGGAAGAAAGGTGATTTAAGTGACTTTGAACATGGCATGCTTGTTGGTGCCAGACGGGCTGGTCTGAGAATTTCAGAAACTGCTGATCTACTGGCATTTTCACGCACAATCATCTCTAGGGTTTACAGAGAATGGTGAGAAAAAGAGAAAATATCCAACAAGCGGCAGTTCTGTGGGCGAAAATGCCTTGTTGATGCCAGAGGTCAGAGGAGAATGGCCAGACTGGTTCGAGCTGACAGAAAGGAACAGTAACTCAAATAACCACTCGTTACAACCAAGGTATGCAGAAGAGCATATCTGAACACACAAAATGTTGAACCCTGAAGCAGATGGGCTACAGCAGCAGAAGACCACACCGGGTGCCACTCCTGTCAGCTAAGAACAGGAAACTGAGGCTACAATTCGCACGGTCTCACCAAAATTGGACAACAGAAGATTGGAAAACCGTTGCCCGGTCTGATGAGTCTCGATTTCTGCTGCGACATTCAGATGGTAGCGTGAGAATTTGGCATAAACAACATGAAAGCATGGATCCATCCTGCCTTGTATCAACGGTTCAGGCTGGTGGTGGTGGTGTAACAGTGTGGGGGATATTTTCTCGGCACACTTTGGGCCCCTTACTACCAAATGAGCATTGTTTAAACGCCACGGCCTACCTGAGTATTGTTGCTGACCATGTCCATCCCTTTATGACCATAGTGTACCCACATTTTCTGATGGCTACTTCCAGCAGGATAACGTGCCATGTCACAAAGCTCAAATCATCTCAAACTGGTTCCTTGAACATGACAATGAGTTCACTATACTCAAATGGCCTCCACAGTCACCAGATCTCAATCCAATGGAGCACCTTTGGAATGTGGTGGAACGGGAGATTCGCATCATGGATGTACAGCTGACAAATCTGCAGCAACTGCATGATGCTACCATGTCAATATGGACCAAAATCTCTGAGGAATGTTTCCAGCACCTTGTTGAATCTATGTCATGAAGAATTAAGGCAGTTCTGAAGGCAAAAGGGGGTCCAACCTGGTACTAGCAAGGTGTACCTAATAAAGTGGTTGGTGAGTGTATCTTTCTCACAGCACATCAAAGTCACAACTTGGATCTGCAGATACATCCTAGACAACATCTGCAGGATCTCCCCTTATCTCACAATAGACTCTGCTCAACTACTTGTCCAGGCCATGGTGACATCCCATGTGGACTATTGCAACTCTCTTCTGTCTGGCCTTACTGTTACTGCCATCAAACCTCTGCAGCTGATACAGAACGCTGCTGCACGAATTGTGTTTTACTTGCCGAAGCGTTCCCATGTATCTCCTTTACTCGTTTCTCTGCACTGGCTTCCTATAGCCGCCCAAATCAAATTCAAGACCCTGGTGATGGCCTACAAAACCATGAACGGACCTGCTAACCAATATCTATGATACCTGATCATTTGCTACACTCAAAAACTGTATTGTGCTCTGAAGGGTTGACCACTTGGAACACATCAGATGAAAACATTTAGCACAGCTGGAAAGCCTGTTACTGAACAGGTGCAACATTTTCTGGCCAGACTACCTTTGTCAAATGAATATTTCCAGTAGGAGAATACGTCATACCATAAAGCACACACCACCTGAGGATGGTCCAAGAAACATACCAGTGCCTTTACTCCAGTGGTCTGTAAAATCTCCACCTCTAAAACCAACAAACCAGCTTTGAAATAAGGTAGAATGCGAAGATATCAAAATAAACATTGTGCTAATCCCTACAAAATTACTTAAAGCTGCTACTTCTGTTCCCATGGAGCTTATTATGATATGTTAATACTTTGTTACTTAATGGCTGTGTTCCAAACGTTTCTAAAGTTGCCGTTATTAGACTGCAAGAAAAGGAATCGGCTCTTGCAAGCAAAGACTAAATTATAGACCTATGTCTAATCTGCCATTTTTTAACCCAAATTTTTAGAAAATAATATAGCTTACTAAATTGTAAAATACTGTACCTAAATTATCATAACATATTTGAAAATTTTCAGTTTGGTTTCCATTGTGGTCATAGTACTGAAATGGCCCTCATCCGTGTAGTTAATGATATTCTCATCTCGTCTGATGCTGGTCATACCTTAGTTGTTACGTTACTGAACCTGAGTGGTGCATTTGATATTTTTGACCATAGTATCCTACTCAGTAAACTTGAATCCCTGGTTAGACTAAGGGGCACTGTTCTGAAGTGGTTCTGTTCATATATCTAACTGTTCATATATCTAACTGATCCTGCGTCGGTGTGGAAAGGCATGAAAGACATCACAAATTACAAGACACCACCCCCCGGCACCGTGTCAACTCAACAACTAGCCGACGATTTGAATGAGTTTTATTGCAGGTTTGATAAACCCTGTCTCACACCCCACACCCATTCAGACCCTCTCTCCACGAATCAATTAACACCTCCAGTAACCCCCACCTTCCCCCCTCCTGCACCTTTGATCTGCGAAGAGGAGGTGCGTCGGGTCTTCGTCAAACAGAAGACAAGGAAAGCACCAGGCCCAGACGGCGTCTCACCGGCCTGCCTAAAAACCTGCGCTGACCAGCTGGCCCCTATCTTCACAAAGATCTTCAACAGATCACTGGAGATGTGCGAAGTTCCTTCCTGCTTCAAATGCTCCACCATCATCCCCATCCCAAAGAAACCCAAAATCACAGGACTTAATGACTACAGACCTGTCGCCCTAACGTCAGTGGTCATGAAGTCACTTGAAAAACTCGTGTTGGACTACCTGAAAGACATCACTGGACCCTTGCTGGACCCCCTGCAGTTTGCTTACCGAGCAAACAGGTCTGTGGATGATGCAGTCAACATGGGACTGCACTACATTCTACAACATCTGGACAAACCAGGGACTTATGCGAGGATCCTGTTCGTGGACTTCAGCTCAGCCTTCAACACCATCATCCCACACCTCCTCCTGTCCAAATTAACCCAACTCTCTGTGGCCACCTCCATCTGTCAGTGGATCACCAACTTTCTGACAGACAGGCAGCAGATAGTGAGGCTGGGAAAATTCTCATCCAAAACTCGCACAATCAGTACTGGAGCCCCCCAGGGATGTGTGCTCTCCCCACTGCTCTTCTCCCTGTACACCAACGACTGCACCGCAAAAGACCCCTCTGTCAAACTCCTGAAGTTTGCAGACGACACCACACTCATCGGCCTCATCCGGGATGGCGACGAGTCTGCTTACAGACAGGAGGTCCAAGAGCTGGCTGTCTGGTGCAGTCATAACAACCTGGAGCTGAACACGCTCAAAACAGTGGAGATGATCGTAGACTTCAGGAGAAACACCTCAGCATTATCCCCACTCACCATCATGAACAGCACTGTGGCAACAGTGGAGTCATTCAGGTTCCTGGGCACCACCATCTCACAGGACCTGAAGTGGGAGCCCCACATAGACTCCATTGTGAAGAAGGCCCAGCAGAGGTTGTACTTCCTTCGTCAGCTGAGGAAGTTCAACCTGCCACAGGAGCTACTGCTGCAATTCTACTCTGCAGTCATTGAGTCCGTCCTCTGCACCTCTATAACTGTCTGGTTCGGCTCAGCTACGAAGTCAGACATCAGAAGACTGCAGCGGATAGTTCGGACTGCTGGAAGAATCGTCGGCACATCCCCCCCAGCTCTCCAAAAACTGCACTCGTCCAGAGTCAGTAAAAGGGCGAGCAAAATCATTCTAGACCCCTCACATCCAGGCCACTTCCTCTTCGAACCCTTGCCATCTGGCCGGCGCTACAGAGCACTGCACCAGGACAGCCAGGCATAAGAAAAGTTTCTTTCCTCAGGCCATCTACCTCATGAACACCTAAATCTCTCCCCTAGAGAGTAAACCGTGCAATACATAATGCTATTTATATTTATAACTATTTATCACATTTCTCTTACTCACACTCCCTTGCATTTGTATCTAGTGACTATTTTTGTATATTCGGTACTTTATATTTTTAAATATTTTTTATCCCTTGCTCACATACTCTATCTTCTCACCTGTCTTGTCACTGTCATTCTGTCTGTGCTGTGGTAGTTCCTGTCACCAAGACAAATTCCTTGTATGTGCGAACATACTTGGCAATAAAGCTCGTTCTGATTCTGATTCTGTAAACAGTTGATGACTGCATCCCTTCGTTCTCGTTTGTGTTTCAGTACGGTGTGTCTCAGGGCTCTGTGCTCAGTATATTATTATTGAAACTCTATATGTTACCATTGGGTGACATTATTCATAAGCATGATGCTAGTTTTCACTCATATGCTGATGACACTCAACTATATGTTTTGTTTAAGCCTGATGACTCATTACATATTGTGTCTTTAACAAAATATTTTACTAATACAAAACTGTTGATGAGTAATAGTTTTTTCTCTCTTAATACCAGGAAAACAGAGGTACTTATGGCAGGTTGTGATGCCGAAACCCTTGAAACAGTCACGTCAATCTTTAAAACTCATGGATTAAGAATCAAATGCAGGCAATGTGTTAAGAGCTTGGGTGTTTTGTTGGACAGAAACCTGTCATTTGTGACTTATGTTACTACACTGATGAGGTCGTGCTTCCTTCAACTGAGAAAAATAGCTAAATGAAAGCAATGTCTATGTGGCCAGGATGCTGAGAAGGAGGTTAATGCTTTTGTTTTGAGTAGGTTGGACTACTATATTGCTCTGTTGATAGGCTGTCCATACCAAACTGTATCCAGGTTACATTTAGTATAGAACGCTGCTTCCAGAATTGTTAGAAGAACTAGGGAGTATGACCATAAAACATCAGTTTCTTTAATGCTGCATTGGCTCTTGACCTAAAAGACAAAAATGGCATTCCTCTGGCTTACCTTAGTGAGATAATTAATTTTTATGTTCTAGAACAGGGGTCACCAACCTTTTTGAAACTGAGAGCTACTTCTTGGGTACCGATTAATGTGAAGGGCTACCAGTTTGATACACACTTCTCAAATAACAAATTTGCTCAATTTACCTTTAATTATATGTTATTAATAATTAATGATATTCACCTATGTGAAGACTGATCATGTTAATGATTTCTCAATAATTATCAACAATGATTTAACAAGGTAGGAAACAGATAAATATCAATATGCAACACTTTATTTCTATAAACCTCTACAAGTATTTCCACTCGTAATGCGCTGCCCGGTGGGTAGTTAGCATGGTAGCTTGCGTGACACGTTCTGAAATGTCTCTCAACATTGTGCCGCTTTGCCGTCGCCACAGTCGCCCCGCAAATGAGACACACGCAGGAATCTTTCACAGTGGTAAAAAAGAACTCTTCCTCCCATTCACTGTGAAAATGATATGTTTTCTTTCTTTTTTCTGCCATGTTTTCGGGGGTAAATCATCTCCTCCCCTTCACTGCGCCCGCTAGCTGCTCTCTACGGCAACGGTTGCCGTGGAGACCAGCTAGCTCTAATCTAATATGAAATATTTTTTAAAGTTTTTTTTTTTAATATTGTCATTTTCAAATTTACACCAATGCAAGTGTGATTTAAAAAGAATAGCAACAAAAAAAATTAGATGCAGTTTACTGGTAAGTGGCGCTATGGTGAGCTATTTTTAGAACAGGCCCGCGGGCGACTCATGTGATCCTTGCGGGCGACCTGGTGCCCACGGGCACCATGTTGGTGACCCCTGTTCTAGAATATTGTCTTCATTCACTGGATGCGGGTAACCTTAAAGTACTGGTGATCAGTATGAGCTCAGAAGGAGGGCATGCCTTTACAGTGCTGTGAAAAAGTATTTCCCCAATCCTGATTTCTTCTGCTTTGTGTATATCTCATACTAAATAGTTTTAGATCTTCAAAGGAAATACAACATAAAACAAAGGCAACAGTTTTGAATTTTTTTTTTTTTTTTTTTTATTGAAGCAAAAAAAGTTATGCAACACCTATCATCAAATTAATTGCCCCCTTAAACTTAAAATCTGGTGGTGCCACCTTTAGCAGCAATAACTGCAACCAAATGCTTGCAATAACTGGAGGTCAGTCTTTCACAGCGCTGTGGTGGAATTTTGGTTCACTCTTGTTTGCAGAATTGCTTTAGTTCAACCACATTGGAGGGTTTTCGAGCATGAACTACCTGTTCAGTTCGTTTAACTTATGGACTGAAGTCCTTTCCTTTAAGATTTTCAGGTAGAGAGCAGAATTCATATTTCCCTCAATTATTGCAAGCTGCCCAGGCCCTGAAGCAGCAACCACAAATCATCACACTGCCATGCTTGACCGTAGGTATGATGTTTTTTTGTGGAATTCGGTTTTTGCCAGATGTAACAGGACCCCTGCCCTCCAAACAGTTCCACTTTCGACTCATCAGTCCACAGAACATTCTCCCAAAAGGTTTGAGGATCATCAAGGTGTGTTTTGGCAAAATTCAGATGAGCTGTAATGTTCTTCTGGGTTAGCAGTGGTTTTCGCCTCACCACTCATCCATGGATACCATTTTTGCCCAGTGTCTTTCTGACAGTGGACTCATGAATAAAGACTTTTATTGATGCAAGAGAGCCCTGTAACTCCTTTGATGTTGTCCTTGGCTCTTTTGTGACTTCCTGGATGAGTCGTCGCTGTGCTCTTGGTAGAATTTTGGAAGGTCGGCAACTTCCAGGAAGGTTCACTACTGTGCCAAGTTTTTTCCATTTGGAGATAATGGCTCTCACTGTGGTTCTTTGGTGTCCCACAGCCTTTGAAATAGCTTCGTAACCCTTCTCAGACTGATGTATTTGAAGCACCTTCTTCCTCATCAATTCTTGTCTAAGATCTTTCAACCAGCTTCATGCTGTTGAAAAAGTTGTACTTAAATGTTGATTTGATGGAACAGGGCTGGCAATAATCAGGCCTGGTTGCGTGTAGTCCAGCTGAACCCCATTATGAATGCAATTTCATAGATTTGGGGAAATCTACTATGGGGAAAATACATTTTCACATAGGCCTGGTTGGTATTGGATAACTTTTGTGCTTCAATAAATAACATTATCATTTAAAAACTGTATTTTGTGTTTACTCAGGTTGCCTTTGTTGTAATTTCTGAAACAATTTAGTATGAGATATACACAGAAACAGAACAAATCAGGATGGGGGCAAATACTTTTTCCACAGCACTGTGGCTATGGAACACCTAAGCTTTAAAATAGTCAGCCAGTTATATTATTAGAAATGCCCCGTCCATGTCAGCCTTTCAATCCAGGCTTAAGACTTATACGTTCACTCTAGTGTGTCCATGGCTGATATGATTCCTGTTAGCTTTGTTGTTTCGGTATAAAAACTCTACTTTTGTTATAAGTTACTAACCCTTTCTTTTTTGTTGAGCATTCCCCATGAGCAGACCTGAGGAGGTCAGCCATGAAATGAGCACTCCATGTTGACAGAAGCCTATGGCTGCATGTCACTGTGGACAAGATCTGCCGATGTAAATCAAGACATCGATTTATTAGCATCTAGCGGCAATGTCATGAATAACTGTGAATTGACTTAAAAGTCTTATTTTTAAACTAGAATTCCCAGGAAGGATGGGCAGCCACTGGGACTTGGATCCCCAGAGGTTTGTTCTCTTCCTTGCTTTCTGGTTGGTAGTTTTTTTGTTCCTTTTCTCCGTAGCCAGTTGGCTTACTTAAAGCTTTAATAATCACAGAGTTTTTGTAGTAATTTACTGTATAGTCAACTATTTATTTGTATGATGGCTTTGATCCTTTGTTCAGCTAAATTGAATTGAATTTCATAATTTAAATACAGGTACCCCGGGGATTCAGAAGCCAGAGCTGGCTTGTGTGTTGCAAATGGATGACCATTGTTATGCATGCAGGGTAGGGGTGGGGTAAATATCATATAGTCAAACTCAACACATGGGACCCACTCAAATGGTTTTCATGGTAAAAGAGGGTATGGAAATGGTTTACCACTGCTTCCTTATGTCCATGACTGCAAGCATGAATTCCACACAGGACTGTGAGGTACCAGCAATTTCCACAACACTACCACTGTTTTACACCATAGCAGGTTAAAACAGAACACAACCATGATTTTAAACATTAACATTTATATGATATTGTGTTCTATTGCTTTTATTTACAAGAAAGGGATAGACACGTAGCATCTCTACACTGAGAGATATAATACTGTGTGAATGTATTGTAGACCAATCTAGCACCAAAGACTGGTACTATTAATTTCACATAGTAATTATAATTTAACAATTAACGATGCCTATTTTCTGCCACACGTGAACAGTATTAAATTTTTTTTTTTTTTAATCTTTACGAGAAAATTCAGTGGATTGATTGCTGGGCAGGTTTTTCATCGTGACTTTTACCTGCGACTTAGCCAGCTTTTTTCGAAGTAGGACCCGCTCCCTGTCGCTCTGCAAAAGACGCTTGTTCAGGTCCACAGCATCCCCCTTCAGTACAGCAAGGGCTGCCAGGTGTATCTACAAGGACACAGTACCTAATTGAATAAACAAGCAGTGAGCGCTCACTCTGCCTTTTCCTACCCAGATCAAGCAGGTCATTCTGCTTGTGGAATCTCTTCTAACATTTTGCCACTTCAACAGCTGATACAGTTCAGCCATGAGATGGATCAAATGATTGCTCTAGAACCAAAAAAGATTACAATTAGTTGACTGGGAAAGGGATACTTATGTTGGAAATTATTTAATTTGACAAGAAGAATGGTGCTGAGCACAGTGATAGCTTATTGTAAGGAAAAAACTGTGGTATGCAAGCCCTTAATAGGTCAGTTGAAAATGCACAAAGGGTAAAAAAATGCAAGAACATCAGATTCAACACCTCTGTAATGCAATAACTGTATTTCATGAGATTCAAAAAATGGTATATATGGTATATGTGGTATTCAGAAAATGCTTTTATCCAAGGCCACAAAATGACGTAACCTTGGTGTGGCACATTAGGGCATGTCACATCCAAAGAGTAACAAGAAATGGAATTCTCATAAATTTTATTAATAGCATCCATTTTTGTAAAACACAAAGAGAAAACTGTTATGAAATTATGAAAACAAAAAGGAAAGTGCCTTTTAGCTGTAGAGGTAGACAAACCCAAACTCTCAAGTGTTTTTACTGCAGATATAAAAAGAAACCTATGCCCAAAACTTCTGTAAAACCCTCTAAATTCTCTAAAGTCTTCTAAATTCAAAATTGCATACTCCAGCAGCTTTTCTTCAGACTCCTACAGCCTAGCCCTTGACAGACAGCTTTTCATTAGTTGACTGGCTGCACCTGGTACTCATTTACCCTTTAATGAAGTAATGTGGCTGTCAACATGGGAGACCAGGTAAGCCCAGCAGAGAGCCTACCATACCAGAACCCTGACCAGCAGAATAAGCAACATGGTCATGTTTCAGTCTTTTTTTCCCTCACAGACCAGCGCATGTTTATGCCTCACTGGAGAACCTCTCATGGTATGCAGTCAAGTCATTGGAGTTATGATGATTGCTATGCACAGTGGCATAACAGCAAAAGAATTAAGGTCATCTTTGGTGCAAGAACACATGGTGCAAACAACGTACCCTTGTACTGCTGACAAACACCATGAAGTACAAAAGCCATTGCTCTAGCTGTTTCGTGAACACCAGGATGATAACAGAGAAATATCATGGCTCTCCATTACCAGCAGACTGAAACATAATCAGACCTTTCTGTGGAATGAAAGGGAATAATTTTCACCTTCTTCTCCCTGAATGCACAACTTTCCTTCTGGAAGAATCATCCACATCACACTACAGTTGCTCCCCAACTTAATGGGACATTGAGTTGGTAAGTTACTAGAAGGTTTACAAGTCCAATGTGACATGAAGCAGGCAAAGGACTAATTTTTAAGTAGAGTTTTTTGTGTAATGTGGGCCAGCAAAACCTGTGGAATGGGACTAAGTGACTGTACTTCCAGAATCACACATCTGCACCTGTACCTTTTCACCTGTTGTGAAATTCTGCTGGTAAGTGAATAAATGTAACACAGTAAATGTCAGCAACCAGAAAGCTTCAGGGGTGCAATGTCCAGCACAAGGGTTGAGTTGGAGTGCTGTGTCTGAGATGGATTTCCTCATTAACCCAAAGCATAAACGGTATAGGGGAAGGAAACACAAGGGTTTTCCGGACATGAGCACAGTGGCTCAATGGACTGTCTTGCTGTTCCTTTCAGAGTCAGTGTGTTTTTATTTCTGCTTTTTTAAGTCCCCTGGAAGAAGTATTTACAGCACGTTGTAAATAACAAAGCCCAAGAAATAACCGCAGCTCAGACTTAGACCAGGCTATTGCTGCTCTGCAGCACCATGATCCCTTGCTTTACCCCACACATCACACAAAGTTCACAAACACCCAACAAAAGTATAATCAATCAGAAAAAAAGTGGAATTATAAGATATTTAAAAATAATGTAGGTTGTATGATGCTGACCCTGAAGCACAGACAACTGCACATCTACTCAGAGGAAGGAGTATTACATTGAAGTAAAGGATGATGGAGAGGCAGCACTTCACTCATTGGCCCAAAACAAGGAAGATACAGGAGGACAGGATCACTTACAGCTTGTTCACCATCTGTTTGCTTCTTACACTTCAGCTCTCCAGAGGTTCATGAAATCCAAATTCAGTCCTCATAAATACATATACTTTGCTTACTTTATTCATTTAGCAGATGCTTCTCTCCACAACAACTTAGACTGAGCACTATGTAGTATTTAGCGGAATTAAGATTTTGGGTTACAAGTGTAGATTAAATTAAACTCATTCAGTATTACTGAAAATAAAAACCCACCAAATCCCAGATTTACGGCTGACTCAAGAGATAAGAACATTGTGTTCATCCACTTCACACAAAATAAATAAAAGTCTAATAATACACACGTCCCTGGATTTATTTGGTTAGGATGTGAAAAATGTTGGATATTTCTACATACAGGAAAGAAAACAGTTTGAAATACTTTGATTTAACATTTTATTACCTTTAAGCTGCATTAAATTTTTAAACTAATTTATGATAAAAATACAGTAATATCTAAAATACTATACAGTACAAATGAATTTATTTCTAAGATTGTGCTTTAAGACATATGTGAGCTCTTTCAGTGTCTTTCCATTTTTGAGTTCAGTTTGAAATGGTCAGTTTTCATGTCATACTTTGCCATAATAGCTGCTTTCATACAATAGACATACATAAGAGTTTTCTTGTTAGGAGCAGTCTTTCACTTCTTGACCTTTGCCACAAAAAGGGAACTATACTATACTATATTCATTTATCACATTTTTTTTCCCACAGCAACTCAGAATGAACACAATGCAGCATTTAGTTAAGTTGATAGATTTAGTTAAAGAGAATAAACCTTAACAACCCTGGAGAAGAATTAAAATATTTCTTCAGCGACATTAGACAGTAGTAAAGGGCAGCACGGTGACTTCCCAATTGTGTTAATAGGCTGAGCTACAAGTGCATCTGCAAGAAACAAAGAAACACACAAAGCAATAAATAAATAATGGAAAGAAATCCTTCTCTCCATCAGAACTGACTACAGTCTCCCGAAACCTTTGTAAATGAGTATACCATCAGTTCCTTTTGTCTACACATTTATTAGTGTTTGTCCCTTGTACAAGCAAGTATTAAAGTCGTGTGTTACAACCATGATGGTATGAAACAAAAGCAGTCGTGCTGAGGAACTGTGTCCCTGTGTCACTGCCACAGCAACTTCGGCCGAAGAGACGGACGCTGACACTTCACAAGCTGAAGGCACTGCGTCCTCAATGGGTTCACCTACTGACCTCAAGTTGCTAAGAACAACCCGTGCGACATTTTTTTCTCCTCATATGTCACCATAAAGTTTGCTAAGGCATCCAAAAGCCACTTCCGTAACTGCACCCTCCCTCATGCAAAGTAAACAACACATGTAATAATAAAAACAAGCCAAACAGACCAATAAATAAAATGTTTAAAAGTTCAGGCAAAATATTCCAGGTTCTAGTGCTTATAACAAACCAAACATCTCTAGGAATAGAGCACTTATTACTAAATGCTAAAATACACACACACACACACACACACACACACACACACACACACAGATGAATTGTAAAATGTGTGATCTTTCCAAACTTCTGATGCGCTCGTCTTTGTGGGACCTACACACACCCAAGACTGAGATCTCACACACCTCCTACGTAGTTTTCGTTGTCCTCCTTCTACATCCTTCTCAAACCATGTCGACACTTTTACACACCTTTTCTGGACTT
Source organism: Scleropages formosus (assembly GCF_900964775.1). NCBI lineage: Eukaryota > Metazoa > Chordata > Actinopteri > Osteoglossiformes > Osteoglossidae > Scleropages > Scleropages formosus. The sequence goes on from NC_041810.1 coordinate 35,476,655, forward strand.
TTATACTGTCTATTTCTACATAAAGAAGATGAGAAAATAGATTTACTTTTCTTTTTACTTCTGAATTTCCTATTTGATACACAACATATTCTTCCAATATGCTGACAGTTATGATGGTACTGTACTGTATGTGTACTGTGTGTCACAGGGGACAGGACTTCGAAGAACGTGTGCAGGGGGGTGAGAGTGTTTTCTGGAATGGACAGGGACTGCTGAAGGTTTGGGCTATACTGCGGCTGCAACGCGAGATAACTATATGATTCAGGGTGCAAGAGTACAATAAAATCTACTGAATCCAAGTCTTCACATCTCAGAACTAGGATTCACCACCATGAGCATCTGAATCCAACTTTGTAGTTGAACTCCTGGGTCTTGAGAAGCTTGTTTTCCATGAGACTCCAGTAAACTGAGAGAGCTGTCTCCCCAGCTTCTAAACCAGGCTACTGTAAAGGTTCAAGCTTTGAGATTGTTCTGTGTTTTGTGGTGAAGAGGGGTCACCTGAGCAATCAGAGCAGATCCGAGAGCCAGAGGTGGAGCCAGAGCAGGTCCCGGGCCCAAACCTGGTGATCGCCCAAACCTGATCCTGCCCCAGCCCAACCGAACGACGCTGATGGTTTCTCATGCTCCTGATCTCCTTGACCCTGTCTCAGAGTGAATTCTGTGTGAGTGAACCCCCACAGCCTGGCCCACAGCATGCCCCTGCTGCAGCAGACAGCCTTGCTCATGTGGCAGTCTCCACTCCACAGACAGCCACTCACTCTCAACACACACTGACAGCCACACAGGAAGCGACTGAGTAAGATCCAGTGTCCAGCCATCTTCCACCTGTTGATTCTTGGCACTTGTTAGCACCTTCATTTAGTAGCTGAACTCAGCATGTGCTGTCATGTGACACTACAACAGTGTCCTTCCTCCAGAATGAATGCCAACAGCCCTGACCGCGTGCGCTTCTGCTACAAGTGACCTAACTTATCTTGCTAGTGGTAGTATGCTAAGACTGGAAAATTCAGGTGGAAAACGCCCTTGGAGAAGTACGTTACTGTTTTCGTCGTGAAAAAACAGTCTAGGAGTATGAAGCGATATGTGCACTCCATGGCACAGCCAAGCGAACTCACCCTACCAGAGAAATGCCTCGCAGTATTTCTTCCTTTGAATATGAATTAACATTTAACTTGATTGTTTATTTCACAAGCAAAAAATCAACTGACATAAAACATGATCAAGCACAACCTTCTTGAGTAAAATATTTGCACTTTCCATCCAAGTCTCAACCTGTGAGAACTTTTCTGATCACTGTTTGAAGCTGAGAAATGCAAAATGATTTGAACAGAATGGTATGAACTTAAACACACAAACCAACGGCTTGACAAAAATTTTTCACGCACAAAGCCCCAATATGATCAAAATTTTTTCCACAATGCAATTCTCCACGATGTGACAAGAACATACTGTGGGAGTCAACTAAGAGTTGACAAAGTTTAACAAATTACATGGCGTACTGCTGTTATGACACAAAACAAGACCTTACAGTCTATCTTATCAAGTTATCAACGCATACTTTTTAAAAAATGAAACTTCTAGCCTAAAAAATGGAGCCAAAATCCAAGATGAGAATATGTTTGAAATGTCAATTAAAAAACTCCACCATGTGCAAAATGCCTTTGTACCTTTATGTGGGCTCCTAGGTACAATGCATCCTATCATAGACAGTGCCAGCAGCCAACTCGCGGTGGGCAAAACCTCTGATGGAATGTAGCATTATGGATCATAAGAGCATTGAACATCTATAGTGCAAAGGTTAAATATTTTATCGTGAAACTCTACAGGGCAGCGTAAATGTACTTCTAAGTGCACTTCCAGCAGTTTCTGGAAACAAAGATGAACAAAATCAATTGTGGAACTAAAAAAATTGCATTAAGGCAGTCAAGGCTACGATTCTTGGTTAAAATGTACATGTTACTGTACACAGCATATTATAAGTTAAACAATTCACATATTAGATGTTATGGAGCTGACCTCATCCATCCATGATTCCAATGTTAGAAAGAAAAGTGGTTTAGATTTAAATGTTAAGGATTATCAAAACATCCTTAAAAGCATACATCTACCATTACTTAAAGTACTGAACAAGAACACACTGTACAAATTTCCTTTCAATTCAATTTATTTTTATAATGCATTCTTCTCAACAAACTGGTGCAGAGCCATTCTCAAACAAAGGCTAGCATAAAGTTTTAAAATGTTTCTTTCTCCCCCTAGGACGTATGGCAAATTAGAGTAACATTTAGCTACTTAACGGAGGAATAGCAATTCAAATTGCAATTTTGAACCTTACCTTGACATTCAGCTACTATTTATCTTTCCAGCCACATAGGAGGACTGTGTGTCTGAAAGAAACACTCTGACAAGAACTGCTGCTCTTTCCAGATTTCCTGCAGGAAACAGTTCCCCACCCAGTGTTTACAAAGCTGAGCTCTAGTCTGAGACGTGCATGATAACTTCTCGAGGAGCGACATCGCAAAGCTGGAAAACAAGCTCTTCACTGAGATGAAAAATTACTTATATATTAAACAACGTGCACTCCTTTGTACTCATTTCACCACACAGAGTCATATCCAAATGAGTATTTCATAGCAGTACAAATGTGCTGCTTGATCAAGTGATAAAAAGCCATAAATTACATGTAACCATGTACAGGATGCACGTAGCCTGTAGTTTCACTTTAGTCTACATATCCAGATAGACTACACGCAATTCAGCGTAGCCAGATCACCTGAAACATGTCTCTTCGAATTGTGGGAGGAAACAAGAGAACATGGTGGGGGGAAAAAAAAAAAAAAGCATGTGAAAACAGGAAGGAGAAGCAAAGTTCAGACAGAGTCAGATGTGAACTGACATCGAAACTCACAGCCCAGGCGCTGTGAGGTACCCACACAACATAGTGTTTGATGAAAATGGCCAAAAAAAAAGAAAAAAAAAACTGGGTTGGAGCTGGAGCAGCTCTGTGCCAATGGATTGTTCAAGGGCAGAACCGCTGTGGCAGGAGCAAGATTTGAACCAAGAATTGTTACAAGTCATCACTATAACTGCTACACTGCTCACTATCTCAATACAATTACATTTATTCATTTAGCAGACGTTGTTTTCAAAAGCGACTTTCAATGAACTCTATGTAGTGCTATCAGGCCACACACCTTATTCATCAAGGTGACTTACAATGCTAGATACACTACTTACAATTACATTTATTCATTCAGCCAACACTTTTTTTTTTCCAAGGCCACTTCCAGTGTTAAGATATTTACAATTCTTTACCCATTTAGACAGCTAAATAATTTTACTGGTGAAACTGAAGGGTAAGTACCTTGATCAAGGGTACTACAGCAAGAGATGGGGTTTGATTAGTGACCTTTGGGTCCAAAGGCAGCAGATCTAACCACTACATTTTCTGTTGTCCATAATAAGGAAGCACTATCCAAATATCCAATCAGTCCAGGTGTTCAAAACCGAAAATAAGGTAAAGACAGATAGGATTAGTTACATTCTGTGAACCCACTTTAGTCAGTCAGTCTGTATTTTGATACAGCAACTTTATTGCAGGCAGCTAAACTCAGTTATTTAAATGATATTCCACTGCTAACAAGGACACTGACTTTTTGACCAGAAAACAAGCAGAACCTGTTACCCAGTCAGTGAATAATGTGCAAGCCATCTACACAACAGGTGAAGAGAAATCACCGTAGCTTTTGTTCAGAGTCGATGTGACATTCAAGTACACCGAGATTTACATCCGGTATCAGACAAGGAAGACAGCACACGTGTTAGGCGTGTAGTCAATATCACTTTTAGGCTGGACAGTTCACAGGTAACCCTGCTGCTTCCAAAGGGATGTACTGTAATGGAGCGCTGTGCAAAAGTAAAGGACTAAAGTGTAGCTGAAGGACATCACTGGACCCTTGCTGGACCCCCTGCAGTTTGCTTATCGAGCAAACAGGTCTGTGGATGATGCAGTCAACATGGGACTGCACTACATTCTACAACATCTGGACAAACCAGGGACTTATGTGAGGATCCTGTTCGTGGACTTCAGTTCGGCCTTCAACACCATCATCCCACACCTCCTCCTGTCCAAATTAACCCAACTCTCTGTGCCCACCTCCATCTGTCAGTGGATCACCAACTTTCTGACAGACAGGCAGCAGATAGTGAGGCTAGGAAAATTCTCATCCAAAACTCGCACAATCAGTACTGGAGCCCCCCAGGGATGTGTGCTCTCCCCACTGCTCTTCTCCCTGTACACCAACGACTGCACCGCAAAAGACCCCTCTGTCAAACTCCTGAAGTTTGCAGACGACACCACACTCATCGGCCTCATCCGGGATGGCGACGAGTCTGCTTACAGACAGGAGGTCCAAGAGCTGGCTGTCTGGTGCAGTCATAACAACCTGGAGCTGAACATGCTCAAAACAGTGGAGATGATCGTAGACTTCAGGAGAAACACCTCAGCATTATCCCCACTCACCATCATGAACAACACTGTGGCAACAGTGGAATCATTCAGGTTCCTGGGCACCACCATCTCACAGGACCTGAAGTGGGAGCCCCACGTAGACTCCATTGTGAAGAAGGCCCAGCAGAGGTTGTACTTCCTTCGTCAGCTGAGGAAGTTCAACCTGCCACAGGAGCTACTGATGCAATTCTACTCTGCAGTCATTGAGTCCGTCTTCTGCACCTCTATAACTGTCTGGTTCGGCTCAGCTACGAAGTCAGACATCGGAAGACTGCAGCGGATAGTTCGGACTGCTGGAAGAATCATCGGCACATCCCCCCCAGCTCTCCAAGAACTGCACTCGTCCAGAGTCAGTAAAAGGGCGAGCAAAATCATTCTAGACCCCTCACATCCAGGCCACTTCCTCTTCGAACCCTTGCCATCTGGGCGGCGCTACAGAGCACTGAGCACCAGGACAGCCAGGTATAAGAAAAGTTTCTTTCCTCAGGCCATCTACCTCATGAACACCTAAATCTCTCCCCTAGAGAGTAAACCGTGCAATACATAATGCTATTTATATTTATAACTATTTATCACATATCTCTTACCCACACTCCCTTGCATTTGTATCTAGTGACTATTTTTGTATATTGGGTACTTCATACACACACACACACACACACACACACACACACACACACACACACACACACACACACATTTTCAGAACCGCTTGTCCCATATGGGGTCACGGGGAACCGGAGCCTACCCGGCAGCACAGGGCGTAAGGCTAGAGGGGGAGGGGACACACCCAGGACGGGACGCCAGTCCGTCGCAAGGCACCCCAAGCGGGACTCGAACCCCAGACCCACCGGAGAGCAGGACTGCGGTCCAACCCACTGCGCCACCGCACCCCCGGGTACTTTATATTTTTTTAAATATTTTTTATCCCTTGCTCACATACTCTATCTTCTCACCTGTCTTGTCACTGTCATTCTGTCTGTGCTGTGGTAGTTCCTGTCACCAAGACAAATTCCTTGTATGTGCGAACATACTTGGCAATAAAGCTCGTTCGTTCGTTCGTTCGTTAAAGTAAAACTACACTGAAAAAAATGATTCTGACCCCTTGTAAATGGTACATGTTATAATCTACCTCATTTACAGTTTTTCTCGATCGATTTGACACATTACTCCAAACTCTGGTCACTGCTCTCAAAACAATTAACACAGCCATCTGAATACTTCATTCATTGTCCTAAATAGATTGTAAGTTCTTATCTATCTCATACTACTTTCAAATGACATGCATACTTTTCCCAAAACACTGTGCACAAAATTCTGCAATGTTTGCACAACAGTTCATACAGCCAACCAGAACTGTACTATATGAGGAAAAAAGCAATTGCATGTCTTGGTTTAACACAAATCACAAACATTTATGTACCATTTTGCCAAACACAACAAGCAAAACTCTGCCATTTGTTCAATTCTCAGTTACACATGATATGTTCTCAATGAGCCCCAAATTGATATCTGCTGATTTAGTAATACACAACACAGGAAATGTAAATTTCCAAATTGATTACAGTTATCACAATACCTACAGCTATAAAAGGGGAAAAGAAAAAAGACAAAGAATAAGAACAAGAATGAGAAGGGGAAAAGGAAGACATGTAGGAGTGAGAGGTGGTGGAGAGGGTAGAGGAAGATGAAGAGTAGAAGAGGTAGAGAGAAATGAGGGAAGAGGAGGTGAGGATGGAGGAAGAGGAGAAGGGAAAGGAATAGAAAGAGGAGAGATGGGTAGTGTGGAGGGCAATGGTGTAGTGGAAAAAGCAAGAAAAGAAAATGTAACAAGATATGAGCAAAGATGAAGAGGACAGGGTGGAAGAGGAAGGACGAGAGGCTGAAGGATTGGGTACAGACAGGTTTCAAATGAAATGAGGGCCACCCTAATTGACCATGTCATAAATCATGGTCTCACCTTCAGAGAAGCTGGGCAGAGAGTTCAGCCCAACATAAACAGATACACAGTTACTTCAATTATCCGCACATTTCAGAGTGAAAACTGGTAAGTAACCATACCATTGTACTGCTATGGTTAGACTCTAGTACTCTAGTTCTCTACTATAAATGTTCGTACTCATCCAAACATTTGTCAGAATGGAAGTTCGACAACATTCAGGTGGACAAAAGACTCTTTTCAATTGAACAAGAGCATGCCATTGTTGACATGGTGGTCCAAAACAACACCATCCACCTCAAAGCAAACAGTAATACAGGACAACCAAGTATTCCAGAATATTCAGCAATGCAGTCTTGCTACAATTGATCGTGTTGTAAGGAGAAATGCCATCCGAATGAAGCAAGTATACAAAGTACCCTTTGAGAGGAACTTCATCAGAGTGAAGGAGTTGCGATTCCAGTTTGTTCAAGTACATGTAAGCCACACAGTTACTGCACTTTTACCGTAAATACAAAGATATTGTGGACTTGGAATGTCACCTCACTGGTGGGGAAGGAGCCTGAGCTGGTGCGGGAGGTTGAGATACACCGTCTAGATATAGTCGGGCTCACTTCCACTCACAGCTTGGGTTCTAGAACCACTCTTCTCGACCAAGGGTGGACTCTCCACTATTCTGGCGTTGCCCAGGGTGAGAGGCGGCGGGCGGGTGTGGACTTATTAATAGCCCCCCAGTTCAGCCGCCATGTGTTGGAGTCTATCCCGGTGAATGAGAGGGTCATCTCCCTGCGCCTTCGGGTCAGGGAACGGTCTCTCACTGTCGTTTGTGCTTATGCGCCTAGCGGCAGTGTAGAGTACCCGGCCTTTTTAGAGGGCGTGCTGGAAAGCGCTCCCACTGGGGACTCTGTCGTTCTACTGGGGGACTTTAACACTCACGTGGGCAGCGACAGTGACACCTGGAGGGGTGTGATTGGGAGGAACGGCCTCCCTGATCTGAACCCGAGTGGTGAGTTGTTATTGGATTTCTGTGCTAGTCACGGTTTGTCCATAACGAACACCATGTTCATGCATAAGGGTGTCCATCAGTGCACTTGGCACCAGGACGCCCTAGGTCGGAGGTTGATGATCGACTTTGTAGTCGTTTCTTCTGATCTTCGGCCATATGTCTTGGACACTCGGGTGAAGAGAGGGGCTGAGCTGTCAACTGATCACCACCTGGTGGTGAGTTGGATTCGATGGCGGGGGAAAAAGCTGGACAGACCTGGCAGGCCCAAACGCATAGTGAGGGTCTGTTGGGAACGTTTGGCGAAGGCCCCTGTCAGAGAGGTCTTCAACTCCCACCTCCGACAGAGCTTCAACCAGGTCCCGAGGGAGACTGGGGACACTGAGTCCGAATGGACTATGTTCCACACCTCCATTGTCGGGGCGGCGGTTCGGAGCTGCGGCCATAAAGTCTTCGGCGCCTGTCGCAGCGGCAATCCCCGAACATGGTGGTGGACACCAGAAGTAAAGGATGCCGTCAAGCTGAAGAAGAAATTCTATCGGGCCTGGCTGGCTCATGGGACCCCTGAAGCAGCTGACGGGTACCGGTGGGCCAGACGGAGCGCGGCTCTGGTAGTCGCCGCGGCAAAAACTTGGGCCTGGAAGGAGTTTGGTGAGGCCATGGAGGAAGACTTTCGGTCAGCCTCAAAGAGATTCTGGCAAACCGTCCGGCGACTCAGAAGGGGGAAGCGGTGTTCCGCCAACACCGTTTACAGTGGAAGTGGTGCGCTGCTGACCTCAACTGAGGATGTCCTCGGGCGGTGGAAGGAGTACTTCGAGGATCTCCTCAATCCCTCCGACACGCCTTCCGTAGAGGAAGCTGAGGCTGGGGACTTGGAGGGGGACTCGTCCATTACCCTGGCTGAAGTTGCTGAAGTAGTCAAAAAACTCCTCGGTGGCAAGGCTCCGGGGGTGGATGAGATCCGCCCCGAGTTTCTCAAGTCTCTGGATGTTGTGGGGCTGTCTTGGCTGACACGCCTCTGCAGCATTGCGTGGAGCTTGAGAACGGTGCCTCTGGACTGGCAGACCGGGGTGGTGGTCCCTCTTTTTAAGAAGGGGGACCGGAGATTGTGTTCCAACTACAGGGGGATCACACTCCTTAGCCTCCCTGGGAAAGTCTATGCCGGGGTACTGGAGAGGAGAATCCAACCGATAGTCGAACCTCGGATTCAGGAGGAGCAATGCGGTTTTCGCCATGGCCGTGGAACACTGGATCAGCTCTATACCCTCGCAAGGGTGTTGGAGGGTTTGTGGGAGTTTGCCCAACCAGTCCATATGTGTTTTGTGGACCTGGAGAAGGCATTCGACTGTGTCCCTCGTGGCATCTTGTGGGGGGGTGCTTCGGGATTATGGGGTTCGGGGCTCACTGCTACAGGCTGTTCGTTCCCTGTATGACCGGAGTAGGAGCTTGGGTCGCATTGCAGTAAGTCAGACCTGTTCCCGGTGCATGTTGGACTCCGCCAGGGCTGCCCTTTGTCACCGATTCTGTTCATTATCTTCATGGACAGAATTTCTAGGCGCAGCCAGAGAGCGGAGGGTGTCTGTTTTGGTGGCCGCAGGATCTCGTCTCTGCTTTTTGCGGACGATGTGGTCCTGTTGACTTCATCGGATCAAGACTTACAGTGTGCACTGGGGAGGTTTGCAGCCGAGTGCGAAGCGGCGGGGATGAGAATCAGCACCTCCAAATCCGAGGCCATGGTCCTCAGTCAGAAAAAGGTGGATTGCCTCCTCCGGGTTTGGGGGGAGTTGCTCCCTCAAGTGGAGGAGTTTAAGTATCTCGGGGTCTTGTTCACGAGTGAGGGAAAAATGGAGCGGCAGGTTGATGGATGGATCGGTGTGGCGTCCGCAGTAATGCGGTCATTGTACCCGTCTATTGTGGTGAAGAAGGAGCTGAGTCGTAAGGCAAAGCTCTCAATTTACCGGTCGATCTACATTCCTACCCTCACCGATGGTCATGAACTCTGGATCATGACCGAAAGAATGAGATCGCGGATACAAGCGGCAGAAATGAGTTTCCTCCGCAGGGTGGCTGGGCGCACCCTTAGGGATAGGGTGAGGAGCTCAGTCACCCGGGAGGAGCATGGAGTAGAGCCGCTGCTCCTCTGCATCGAGAGGAGCCAGCTGAGGTGGCTTGGGCATCTGTTCCGGATGCCTCCTGGACGCCTCCCTGGGGAGGTGTTCCGCACATGTCCCACTGGGAGGAGGCCTCGGGGCAGACCCAGGACACGTTGGAGAGACTATGTCTCCCGGCTGGCCTGGGAACGCCTTGGGGTTTCCCCAGAGGAACTGGAGGAGGTGTGCGGGGAGAGGGAAGTCTGGAGAACTCTGCTTGGACTGCTGCCCCCGGATAGCGGAGGAAGATGTAATGGGAAAAAAAACAAAGATATTGTCTATATATTATTCCACTGTAAGTGGAAAAATTCAGGCGTCTCTGGGCATAGTGCTGTGTCAAAGGGGGAACCCAGACTGTTCTACAACACTTACAGTATAAACTTTGCAATCAATGGCATTACTTATTGTACTTTGTGTTCTTACTCTAGAGGAGTTTGGAGTTGGGTAGCAGTGATACTCATTTTGAGTACCAGTATATTGATAAAGCTGGCTTCAATCTGTAACAAAGAAAGGAGAAGAGGGAGGAATGTGATTGGCCATCGTGCCCCAGTCAATGTCCTTGGATAGTGGGGAGGCAACATCACCATGTCTGCCGCAATTTCAACTACTGGTGCTGTGGCACACAATGCTGTCTTGGAGCCATACAAGACCGAAAGGATACAAATTTTTTTGAACTCCCTCAATGAAATCCTCTTCCCGCAGGTTGACCAGAAGCAAATAAATCAAGATTTTGTGGTTGTTTGGGACAATGTGCCGTTCCACCATTTGGCGCTGGTGCGGGAGTGGTTTGAACATCACCCACATTTCAGGATGGTGTTCCTTCCACCATATTCTCCTTTCCTGAATTCCTGAGTTCTTCTCTTGTTGGAGATGGAAAGTGTATGATCGCAACCCTTACAGTCTTCTTCAAGCAATGGAAGAGGCCTGTGGAGATGTTGAGGCAGTAGCTTCTGTTATACAACAGAACTCATCAGTGGAGAACTTCAAGATAAACGTGTATTTGCATTAATGTATTTGTGTGTGTACATCAGACTACGTTATACAATCAATAGACCACACAATTGTACGTTTGATGTTAGTATTTAATTTTAGTAAATGCATTAGTAGAAGAAAAGGCAGTACTTCATGCAGTGGAATTGAACTGTTTGGTCAAGGTAAGAGTGTGTTTAGTTGGCTGTGTTAATTGTTTTGAGAGCAATTACATTCATTTGGAAAAATGTGTCAAAACAATTGAGGAAAAACTAATGGAGTTTAATGTGTAATTTAATACTAATGTTTTTTAATAAAGTTAAAAATGTACTGGCTATGTATAAAACAAGTTAATTTCATTCAATAAAAGGAAATTAGAAAAAAAAACATGTACAATGAACTTTCCACACATTGTCCTCTCTGCGCATGTCTACACATGTTCCCGCTTTCTTATGTCTTGGAGGTGGGGATCTTTTTCCACTATCAAGGATTTTCAACAGTACTGGCTACTCCTTAAATTCGGTTTAGGCCTATCCAAGGATCCTCATTTTTGGTAATTAAGCACTTTGTATCCATGGGTGTGTTATATTTTTTACTTAAATAGGCTTCTGTTTACACGTCAAAATATTTTTCTGATTAAAAAAAAAATTAGTTAGCTAACAGTAACACTGTTGTGTATTTTTTTTGATAGGTTAGCTAGCATTAGTTAACATTAGCATTACAGCGGCTAAATTAGCTAACTTGTGAAGACAAATGGTTAACAATATTAAAATTAAATAAAAGTCGACACAGCTGGCCCCAGCCCATGAGGCCCCCTCCCCCCAATTTGTCACAGCTCCCTCCCTGCGGCCCGAGGCCACTGGAGTCCCGGCCTGCCGCCCCTACCCCGATACGTCCTTCCGTTTCCATGGCCCACCCCACCCCAATCGGCGCCCATCTATCCCTTTACCCCTTCTTTTTCCTCTCCCCAGGGGGGCTCCTCGGGCGGCCGAAATGCAGAGACCGGAGTGCTGGCGGTGCGGAGACCAGGGCCACCTCCAACGGGACTGTCCCGTTAGGGATGTCGGCGTGGTGGAGGCCACCGATGATGCCACTGGTGCAGCCGCTCCCGGCTCCTCAATACCAAGTCCCAGTAAGGTTATGAGGGGGTATCTGCTGGGATTTGTTGGACTCCAAGTGCCAGCAAACAATGGTCCATCAAAGCCTAGTACCGCCAGGGGCATGGCGTACGCGTTGCACAGTGAAGGTTCGGTGTGTTCATGGGGATGTACACCATTATCCCACCACGAGGATTACGTTCTGGGTGGAAGGCTGAACTCATAGTGCGCGGGCCCCTTTTCTGCTAATATTGGGGACTGGGGGGTTTCAACAGGGCTCTCGTACTAGCAGAAGCGAAGAGGAAGCAGAGGCCTACTGCCTCCCGGCCACTGCGAGATCCAGCGCTTCGGAGGCCGAGGCGTTGGCCCCCCCGGCAGGCATCGCACGGTTTGCAGAGGTAAGTGACCTCCCCCTTGAGCAGTCACGAGACGACACGTTTCGGCATGCACGCAAGCTGGGGTGTCAGTCGGTCTGGACAGCTGCTCGGCTACCTTTATTTTTGTGTATCAAACAACAGGTATTACCACGTACATTGCAACCCGGACACTATGGAGGACAGCCTCCAGCTGTTAGTTCCCCGCAACCCATTTGAACCCCATGGCAGGACACCTCGGGCAGGATAAAACACTATGGCGGCTCCAGGCTCGATTTCATTGGCTGGGTATTCACGGGGATGTCCATTGCTGGTGTGCCACATGCCCAGAGTGTCAGCGGGTGAATCCACCCGCTGTCCCATGCACACTGCTGAGTCCGCTTCCCCTTGTGGAAATTACATTCGACAGGGTGGGGATAGACCTCGTTGGCCCTTTGGAGCGGAGCACACAGGGTTTTCGCTTTGTGCTGATTATAGTCTATTATGCCACACAGTACCCGAAGGCAGTTCCCCTGCGGAGTATGTCAGCGCGCACGGTGGCAGAGGCACTATTTAAAATATTCACAAGGGTGGGCGTCCCAAAAGAAATTCTCGCGGATAAGGGTACCACATTTATGTCATGTGCACTCATGAACTTGTACATACTGTTGGGAGTTCAGCCCATTCGCTCCAGCATTTTTCACCCCCAAATGGACAGCTTGCTGGAGCGGTTCAATAGGACCTTAAGGAACATGATTTCGAAATTCGTTGCTGAAGATCCCAGACACTGGGACCAACCAGTGCGAGAGGTGCCTCAAGCAGTGCGTAGCTGACCGTATTGTGTTCCTCTCCATAAGCGCAAAATGATACAGGACGAACTCGAAAAAATGCAGCAGCTGGGAATCATTGAGGAATCCCAGAGCGACTGGAGCAGCCTGGTGGTGTTGGTACCAAAGTTGGACGGTTTTGTCCGCTTTTGTGTGAATTACCGAAAAGTCAATGCAGTCACAAAGTTTGATGCTTATCCCATGCCCCGGGTGGATGAGTTGCTGGACCAACTGGGGTCTGCTCGCTTTTATTCGACACTGGATCTCACCAAGGGCTACTGGCAGATTCTCTCGTCTCCAGAGTCCAAGGACAACTCAGCTTTTTCCACTCCTTTTAGCTTCTACCAATTTGTTTCACTCCCGTTTGGATTACATGGGGCCCCAGCGACCGTTCAGAGGCTCATGGACCGGGTCCTTGAGCCCCACACCAGTTATGCCGTGGCCTATTTGGATGATGTCATTGTGTACAGCCCCGGCTGGCCGCGACACATGGCCCACTTGAGGGTGGTCCTCCAGTCTCTGAGGGGCGCAGGCCTCACAGCAAACCCGGCAAAGTGTGCAACTGGAAGGAGTGAAGTATGGTATCTGGGGTTCCTCTTGGGAGACAGACAAAACAAAATCAACAAATGGCCACTACTGCGGCTTGCCCGGTCCCCAAGACAAAAAAAAGAGGTGAGGTCTTTTCTAGGGATGGCGAATTACTATTGCCGGTTTATCCTGGGGTTCTCGGCCTTAGCCGCCCCCCTGATGCATCTCACCTGCCTCCGGTCCAGTGAATGGAGTAGTGCCAGAGGGCTTTTCAGAAGATTAAAGAAACGCTGTGTGGGGGCCCTGTACTTGCCTGTCCAAACTTTTCTCTCCCCTTCATCCTGCAGACGGAGCCATCCAATCGAGGCTTAGGGCCGGTCCTCTCCCAGGAAGTAAAGGGGGAGTGGCGGTCCCTACTGTACATCAGCCGCAAGTTAACTCCCCCGGGGCACAAATACAGCACCATTGAAAAGGAGTGCCTTGCGATTAAGTGGGCTGTCCACTTCCTCCACTTTTACCTCCTGGGATAGGAATTCCAACTGTGCACGGACCACGCCCCCTTGCAGCGGCTGCACTCCATGAAGGACTTCAAGCCCCGCCTCACCCGGTGGTATTTGGCCTTGTAACCCTATCGCTTCCGGGTAGTCCACCGACTGGGTCGGGACCTGGTGGTCCCCAACTTCCCCTCCCGGTGCGACCCGCGGCCCCCCCCTGTTGGGGGCCTGAAAGCAGCGGTGGAGAACTGCAGCACGCCAAGGTGGCCAGGGAAGGGGGCGGAGAGACGGACAAAGTCGCCACAGCTGGGACTAATCACGCACCCTATTTCTTCGCCTGTCTCTAACAGTGAGAGAGAGAGAGAGACGGAGGAGGAGAGCACGCACACGAGCATGCCTACGAGTACGTGGACGGTGTCAGAGCGACCGGTCCGCAGCCCCTGTCCTGAATGATCCCGGAGAAGCCCCGTTCTACCTGTTACCTGTTCCACTTTTCCTCCCCTTCCTTCCCCGTGACAGGGGAACCGCAAATAAAACAGACGAGCACTGCATCAGCAGGCTCTGGCGTCCCGTCTGTTACACTCCAACAATTAGCTGAAGAATGGCACAGCATATGATGCTTAGAGTCATTGTGGATGATGATGACTTTAGAAGACTTGATCTCCATTTGGGCAGGCCAGAAACATTAAGGAGTTTCACAGGCTGATTCGCCATTTGGAACTTAAAGAGACTTTCGTATTCAGTTCACGGATCCTGACTTCAATAATGAATTCATGAATGTTACATCAGTACAACACATACAGGACAGAAGTACAATCATGTTGGTGTACATGCTGAATGATTTGGGTGTAAGTCCATCTTCCTTCATTGCAACATGCTCCCAGCATTTCAAGATCACTGGAGCACTAAAAGGCAGCCCAACATCTAATGTGTCCTCATTCTCCGCATTGTCTTCACCAGACATCATTCTGCCATATTCAGAGACCAAACTGAGAGCCTGTGCTTGGCCACGTGAGTTCCCTATTCCTCGCTTTCCATACAATGTAGAGGTGCAGCTTCAACGTGGAAATGAGAGCTTCAGAGAAACTGGCACTCGCCTGAAGGTTACTCCAGGGCTGAAGTCTGATATTTTGGAGAAGTACGTAGAGGAGATCTTTCAGTATACAGCATATCACAAAATTACCAAATAAATGAGGTAGAAGAGGCACTCATTAAAAAAAATTCCCTGTTTGAAAGAAACATCTGCCACTGGTTACTATGGCTGAATGATTAGCCTAAAATAGAACATGGCTAATTACAGGACAAAGATGAGAAACATTGACTGTCCAGAAGTGTCGATAAACGCTTTGAAAAAAAAAATCTAGTGATGAATGCCTCCCAGCAAAAAATGTGAAGAAACCTGAAAAGGTTGAAGTGAACTATTGTCCTTCACTCCCTGCCAGAGAAACAGATAAAAGCCTAGAAAATGTAAGACTTGAACTGTTAAATGATTTCAGACGGAGAAACAGTGCACCACACGTAAAGATGTCGAAAACATTCTCCTACAGAAGAAAAGAGGTGGTGAAGGAAAGTCCAGGTGCTGGAGAGTTACAAGCCAGATGGCCTGCATTTCTCTCTATTGATGAGATAAATGCTGAATTCCAACACATCACAACAGTCCCTCTGGAAACAACATTCATGGAGCAGCTGGACCGCCATTTACCCCAGCTGACATCTGTTTTCCAGAAGAAGGGAGGTGTTTCTGGCCAGAAACTAGCTAAACATCTAGCGATCTTGCAAGAGGTATGTGTATGCATTGCTGTATAGAAATTTTCACATACACTGTTGTGTAACTTCATGAAATGTACCTGTCTCGTACCTTATAGATCAGACATGTCCAAAGTCCGGCCCGGGGGCCAAATGCGGCCCGTGGTCAAATTTCATCCGGCCCTCGGCCTCTGTCATAAAATCAGTAACGTCTGGCCCGCACGTTGTGCGCAATTGCGCACGCGCGCAGCTTAGAGGGAACACTGGGCAGCAGTACTGTTACCAGCATATGAAGCAGCTTGCACACTAAATGCTGTTCCTCATTTACCCACTGTAGGGCAGCAGCACTCTACGCGACATCACCCCGTGTGACCCTTTGCCGCCAATTTTCTAAAATGGCGACAATCAACAAAAAAAGGAAAGTTGACTGCGAGGGTCGACGCTTCAAGGATGGATGGAAATTGGACTATTTCTTCACTGAAATACACAACAACTGTGTCTGCCTCATTTGCAAAGAGACAGTGGCTGTTTTTAAAGAGTACAATGTCAAGCGACATTACCAAACGAGACACGCTGACATGTACGACAAGATTACAGGGAAGGAACGCAGCGAGAAATTGAAGCAGCTTGAAGCTAGTTTAATCTCACAGCAGCAGTATTTTGCAAGAGCCCGAGAGTCAAATGAGAATGCCACAAAGGCTAGTTACGAGGTAGCAGCGCTGATCGCAAAGCATTCCAAACCTTTCACTGAGGGTGAATTTATCAAAGACTGCGTGATGACTATGGTGAAGAAAATCTGTCCTGAGAAGCAGCAAGAGTTTGCCAAAGTCTGCCTGGCACGTAACACTGTGGCACGCAGGATTGAAGAAGTGTCATCAGACATCAAAAGACAATTGAGAGTCAGAGGAAAGGAGTTTGACTTTTTTTCGCTGGCTTGCGACGAAAGCACAGACGCCTCGGACACTGCTCAGTTACTTATTTTTTTGAGGGGAGTGGACAATGAAATGAACGTTACTGAAGAACTACTTGACCTCCAGAGCCTGAAAACCCAAACGAGAGGAACAGACTTATTCTCTTCTGTTTGCGCTGCCGTGGATGACATGAAACTCCCGTGGAATAAAATTTCTGGGATTATTACGGATGGCGCACCATCCATGACTGGCGAACGAAGTGGATTAGCAACACTAATAAGTAACAAAGTAAGTGAAGAAGGGGGTAAAGCTGTAAAACTCCATTGCATCATTCATCAGCAAGTTCTGTGTGCCAAACATCTCCAATACGAACATGTTATGAAACCGGTGATAAAAACCATTAACTATATCCGCTCCAGAGCGCTATGCCACTGTCAGTTTCAACAGTTTCTAAGCGAGATTCATGCGGAATATGGAGATGTTGTCTATTACACTGACGTGCGATGGCTCAGTCGGGGTTCTGCACTGTCGCGCTTCTACTCTCTTAGGCAGCAAATCGGTGAGTTTTTGGCTGAAAAGGGACAACCTATGCAAGAACTAAGTGACCCTATGTGGCTGGCTGATTTGGGTTTTCTAGTTGATATTACAAAGCACCTTAATGTCCTCAACACCAGTCTCCAGGAACCAGACGCAGTCATAAGCCAACTAAATTCACACATCAAAGCCTTTAGAACCAAGCTGAAACTGTTTGAAAGACACCTGTCGCAGACCCAACCCAATACTGCACACTTTTCAGCGCTGCAAGAAATCATGACCAGATTCCCACAGAGCAATGTCAGTGCGCAAACGAGGAGGTACGCATCAGATATTTCATCTCTGGCTGAAGAGTTCAGACAACGCTTTCGGGATTTTGCAGCTATCGAGAAGGAGATCGCTTTTTTTTCCCTCACCTTTTTCCGTGGACACAGATGATGTTCCAGACCATTTGCAGCTGGAGCTCATTGAGCTGCAGTGTGACGCCGAGAGCCGCAGTCGGCACCAGCAGCTTTCTCTCGCCAACTTTTACCGACAGCTGGATAAGGACAGGTTTCGAGAGATTCGAGCGTTTGCTAAGAAAATGCTAAGCTTGTTTGGGTCGACGTATTTATGTGAGAAGACATTCTCGGTTATGAACTTAAATAAGAGCCGTGTGAGGACACGGCTAACGGACTCTCACCTGCGAGACACCTTGCGCATCAATACCACTGCCTTTGAGCCAGACCTGGCCTTTGTGCTGCAGTCCAGATCTCAGTATCACCCGTCACATTAATGCAGGCAAGTCATTTGTCATTTACAATAAGTCTCTGAATTAATTTTTGTTAAGATCAAAATCAGTCATAAATTCAGACAAGTTGTCAGTTTTCACTCCAGAATAAATTTTTAAAAGTTCAATCAACATTTATATTTACTGATATGTCATATTTCAAATGAGCCCTGCACTTGTGGATATGTCTATTGCTTGCTCATTTCTCTGTTATTTTATTCAAAAGTTCTGTGAACATTGAACAGCCATGGTGATATATTTCATGTTTCAAATGTAATTTGCACTCAAGAGTACAATTACTTCTGTTTAAGAAAAAAAAGTTAAGTGAATATTCAATTGCATGTGATATGCATGTTTCAAATGAACCAAAAGACATGCTTAAGATTGTTGAAATTAAAATAAAAAGGCAAATGTGAAACACAGAATGGCTTGCTAAAATTTGTTTAAGTATATTGTTGTTCTATGTAAAGAACGTCAGCCAAGGTCGGCCCCCCACATTTTACCACATCAAATCTGGCCCCCTTTGCAAAAAGTTTGGACACCCCTGTTATAGATCCCATTTTGCCTCAACTGTCTAATTATTTACAAGGTGGAAGAAACAAAAGTTAAAATAGGTCTGTTGCTCTACACATTCAGACCTCTGAAATTTTGTGAAAATTAAGTCACAGTTCACTAACATGCTGTACTTGGAGGGCAGTTCATTTGCAGCATGTATAATGAAGTCAAAGTACAGTTTTTTCTGGTAACTACAGTTTTTTTTTTTTTTATGTATTTAGGAATATTTCAATAATTGTAATCCTTTTACACAGGCTAGAAGTGAGGTTAACCGTAAAAGGGCAGCAGTCTTCAAAGCACTTTGCATCTATTTTGGTGAGGATGATAGACATCTTGTTCAGGAGTATGTGGTAAGTCAGTGTCACATGTACCGTCTTCTATTATAGAAAATATTTTATGATTTAACGTCACTTGCCCACTAGTTGTTACAAGCTGTTGTATCAGCACCAAATACTTTGGTTCAAAACTGTTGAATGGGAAGATAAAATAGCTTTCACAGTATGATACAGAGAGGTGTTTCTTTTATTTAACCTGTTATTGGGCAGCACGGTGGCTCAGCGAGTAGCACTGCTGCCTCACAGCACCTGGGTGGTGCGAGAGATTGTAGATTCGATCCAAGCTCAGTCTGTGTGGAGTTTGCATGTTCTCCCCGTGTCTGTGTGGGTTTCCTCAGGGTGCTCTGGTTTCCTCCCACAGTCCAAAGACATGAAGATCATAGAGAATATTGGTGGTCCCCGTAGCTCGGGTTGAGGTGTTCGGTTGTTCACCGAGCTTGGCATTTAGGCTGCAAACGTTTCATTACCAGTCGAGGTGACATCATCAGCACACAAGTTGTGTGATTTGTGTTGGATGCTTCCTCCTTTATTAGTAGTTTGATGGGTGGGATTGCCTGAAGCTTGGACATGATTGGTTGGTTTCATGTGACCTTGAGCATGAGCGGTTCTTCTGATTGGTCGGTTGCCGGTTTCAAACCGGTTTCACACATTCTTTAATCTTCCGGATTTCCAGAAGACACGAGAGAACAACTGAGGCAAACTATTGTCCCGGCTATGTTTCGCAACAGACCATTCAACACTTTCTCAGCAAGCGCTTAGAACCCTGAAGCAGGACAACAATATCATCATTCTACCAGCCAACAAAGGACGGATGACTGTGGTCATGGAAAAGAATGACTATGGTCATGGACAAGAATAACTACATCAAGAAGGCCAAGGAGTTGCTCAGCGATACTACTGCATACTGACCCATTGATACGGATCCAGCTTCTAAGCTGATGAACAAAATCAACACTACATTGAAGAAACTTCGGGACGCACATGAAATAAGTCAACAAGAACGCTGGAAAATGAGAACCGACGATTCGAATATTGCACAATTCTATGGATTACCAAAAGTACACAAAGAAGGAGCTCCTTTACGACCAATAATTTCGTTGCCAGGAACACCAACCTACAATCTCGCCAAAGAGCTACGGAAACGACTGAAAACCCTCATGTGGGAGCAGAGCACTCAATTAACAATGCCCAACAATTTTTGGACAAACTGAAAAACATCACAATGGAAGAAAATGAAATCATGGTTTCCTTTGATGTAACAGTGCATTTCACATCCATCAATATGGATCTAGCCAAAGAAACACTGAAAGACCTTCTGGAACAGGCGGGACCAATTCAGAATTTGCAAACCAAGAGTGTATACGAAATTCTGTGCCTATGTCTACGCACATACTTCAAATTCAATGGACAGATTTACAAACAACTGAAAGGAACGCGGGGGGCGCGGTGGCGCAGTGGGTTGGACCACAGTCCTGCTCTCCGGTGGGTCTGGGGTTCGAGTCCCGCTTGGGGTGCCTTGCGGCGGACTGGCGTCCCGTCCTGGGTGTGTCCCCCTCCCCCTTCGGCCTTACACCCTGTGTTACCGGGAAGGCTCCGGTTCCCCGTGACCCCGTATGGGACAAGCGGTTCTGAAAATGTGTGTGTGTGTGTGTGAAAGGAACGCCGATGGGATCACCTATATCTGGATTCATTGCAGAAGCCATCATGTAAAAACTGGAGAAAACTGCCATACCGAAGATCAAACCGAAGCTATGGGTACGATATGTCGACAACACTTTAGTAATTTTAAGAAAAGCTGCGATAGACAAAGCCTACAATAAAATCAACAACATCTTCGAGGACATAAAGTTCACAATGGAGAAAGAAAATAACAATCTGGCTGTTCTCGATGTACTAGTCAGACGGACAACTGGAGGAACTTTGGAAACATCAGTCTACCGGAAACAAACACACACTAACTTTCGGCTGATGTACAGTAGGGACAGCCACAGCAATCACCCGAACTGTCACAAGAAAAGCTGCATCCGAACCCTATTTCGAAGAGCAAAAACACACTGCAACAGCAATGCCCTCAGAACCAAAGAAGAAAACTACCTCTTCAAGTTATTCACTTGCAACAGCTATCCATGTAACTTTATCAGAAGATGCTTACTTCACCAAGACAAGCAAACAAGCTCCAACGAACAGTCTAACAAAAGAGTAGCTCTCTGTATATAAGAAATGTATCAGAACTGACAGCCAGATTATTCCATCCACATGGAATTACAGTAGCACACAAGCCAACAGTCACTCTGTGAAGCATCATTTCAGAACCAAAGGAACAACTCAAGAACAAAGATAGAATGAAGGTGATCTACAAAATTAACTGCAACAAATACTACATCGGCCAAACCGGAAGAAAATTATCAGCTCGGCTCCATGAACACAAGCTGGCCACCAGGAGGCATGACCCATTGTTCATAATATCCGTACACCAGGATCAAGAAGGACATACATTCAATACGGACAATGCCGAAATCTTATCCCAGGCAGATACATAACATTCGAGGGAGTTCCTTGAGGCCTGGTACTCTTCAGTCAGTTCCATAAACAAACATATTGATCTGGACCCCATCTATGAGAAAATACGATGCAAGGACCAACGAGGACCTAACCGGTATTGAACCGGTTCTGGTTTGAAACCAGCAACCGACCAATGAGAAATCAGAAGAACCGCTCATGCTCAAGGTCACATGAAACCAACCAATCATGTCCAAGCTTCAGGCAATCCCACCCATCAAATAACATATAAAGGAGGAAGCATCCAACACAAATCACACAACTTGTACACTGATTATGTCACCTTGACTGGTGATGAAATGTTTGCAACCTAAATGCCAAGCTCGGTGAACAATTGAACACCTCAGTCCAAACACATGCTGTTCAGGTTCCCCCATAGTGTGTGAGTGACAGAGAGAGTGTGTTCCACTGATGTATGGATGAATGACCCAGTGTAAGTAGTGTATCTAGCAGTGTAAGTCACCGCGGTGAATAAGGTGTGTGGGCTAGCAACACTACATAGTATCCATTGTAAGTCGCTTTGGAGAAAAAGCGTCTGCTAAGTGAATAAATGCAAATGTAGCCTAGTTTCACTGATATAAATGGAGTGGTCAAAATAATAGAAACACCTGTAAGTTAAATCAATAGAATTCAACAGCACCACAAACTTACACCTCCAAAATGATGATACAGTTGAATTACCGCCTCTTTAAAACAATTTGAACAAAACACACATAACATTTGTTAGTAGGAGACATTCTTCATCGGTTTGGCTCTGCACAGAAGATTTGATAAGAAAAATACACAATATCCTCAGACTTATCTTTAGGGATTGATAGATATGTAAGAAAGTGTATGTCATTAACATTAAATTAAACACATGCTTTCTTTTTTCTCCTATTATCTTTAAATATACATGATATTAATGGAGAAGACATCCTAAGAAACCTGCAAAAATCTACCATGGGCATATATGTCATCACCAAGCAGGGTCCAGAAACTGGTCATTATGATGATATTGGCATTTACCTTGAAGGAGCAGATATTCTGGAGGACACTGGATCTGTACCCCGAGCTTGTGCAATGATGCTCAGAGTCATCTATGCACTGAACATGGCTGACCCCAAACATCTGAAGTACTACTATGAATTCATTCAGAAAGTGCTCTTTTGGCTGGATAGTGAAAGGCTGTCCCCCAAAATCCTTGGACTAAAGAGCAAAATCAGCACTGGACTGTAAGATTTTGTCAGCCGCACCCTGTAAAGCTGCACTGCTATTTATGTTTTTTTGTTCGGGGGGGGGGGGACACGTACAATACTTTGAAATGGTGAAATGCAGTTTCAGAAGATCTTGTAAACATGAACCAATTTAAAAAAAAAAAAAAAAAAAAACATTTAAAGCTGTACTAGGGATTTTGTGGACTATTCATTAGAAATGAAAATTGCAACCCTTGACAAAGGCACTTGTTTTTCTGAGAAATTGGGTAGTATATTCTCTCTATTTTTATTACAGTTAATGCAGGTTGTACTTTCTACAAGAAATTGTATGTTTTCTGCAGTCTTGGTTTATTAGACTTCACTCTGACAGATGTTTCTGAATTGCTTAATTGAGATGGCACAATAAAGTCACAGTTGTTAAATGTATTTTGTTTGCTTTATTTGCCTGAATATTAAATGTGGTCAAAGTTAAGCTACTAATACCTAAAAATGTTTAATTAGATTAAACGTAATTGTAGTATGTAAAAATGTAACTATTAAATTGATATTAAAACCCGTAGGCTTCCGCGGTTGGTGTCAACTGACTGGGAGTTTTGTACTCCTGGATTAAACCGCGTCATGTGGGACATTGGTTCCAACGTTTCGCTTCTCCTGTTGGAAGCATCGTTAAGGAGCTGCAACATCTTGTAAAGTTTAGATGTGGAATGGAGTGTTTGACGAGGGTGTATTCATGGGCGGGAACGGGATCGGAGGTCATAGCGGGTGGTCCTGATAGGTGGTGCCCCTGCTGTGTTTTCCACTTGCGCTGTTCCTTTCACATTATAGGCTGGCTCTCTGAACTGAGTTTTAATGAGAGGCGGCCGGGTTGTTGCAGAACTGGCGCAGAGACTTGAGATGAGAGGTGTCAAGGTTCTAGAAAAATTGAAGCCCTCCTCCCGATTGAAATTGTCGGGGTGCTTCTCTATTTTGATCGCCTCTCTTACTATGCAGCTCCTGTATTAAAAGAAGTATTAAATTGATTTTAATGTACCAAAGAACCCTGGATAACCGTAATCTAATGAATTTTAGTATACTAAACATAGGTTTAGTTGGCAATACTAAGGAAATTAGAGTAAACTCTACTTAAAATAGTTAAGCTAAAAATACAAATAAAATAGAGAAGATCTTACTTAACTAATTACAGTAAACTTAAAAAATGTCTGGATTTAGATAAATTTATTTTGTGCAACCCTTTGACATAATAAAAATAAAGTAAATTCAGCATCTTATTTTTTTCAGAGTCCTGAAATCTTTTTATAGTAGTCGCCCCTCCAGATTTGCAGATTTGACATTCGCGGTTTCAGTTATTCGCAAGTTAGCCATGAACAATTAAATGGGAATATTTCCGGAGCTTGCGGAAAGATCGCAGAACCTCCCAGACAACACATAACCCAAAAATATACAAACAATACTGAAAATGACTGGTATCACATATAATCATACAATATATAAATTATAGATCATACTGTACTGGACAGTACACACACATCTATGCGTACAGTAGTAACTTACATACATGGGCATAATTTAGATGGTTTGCATATTATATAAAAAGGTATAGATAGGAAATAAAGCAATTTGACATGCAAAGTGTACAGTACAGTACTGTTTGCTTAGAAACTGGAAATAGACTTTTTATGTTGTGGGTCAGGTTAGCAGACTGTTATGGATTGAGATTGGGGGGCCCAAGCATTATTCACGAATTTTTAAATTCTTGGGGGTCTTCCACCCCTAACCCTTGCGAACGTGAATGGATGACTGTATTAATAAAATTATGCTCAACACTGCATTACAACAAAAAGGCAAATAACTTCACAGAGCAATTACTGAAACGTTTGTTATATAATGATAGGTGAAAATGTGTCATAACATGACCCCGGGTGACCCCAGTCTTTTCCATAAGAATTTAGCCTTTAACAGACAAGTTAACTTTCAAAAAAAAATACCTGTGGGTTGTGCTTGCTGACCATCACACCATAGTTTATTAATAAAACAATTCTCTTAACCTGTATAATTTATAGAGCTCTTTTGAAATATTTAACTTACTATTAAAAACATGTATGCAAAAATGTAGTGTCATTCCAAACTTAGAAATTAATAAAACTGCAGCAACTAACAAAACAGCTCAAAACCTGTTTAAGTCTTCAACAGTTAAACTCCTACATCACAGAAAAAAAAAAAATGCTTAATGTATTAAAACATATTTCAACTCACATTCTTTCCCTGCCAATGAAATGGTGCCTGCTGCAGCCTCACAGAGACAACAGAGACGGTGACTAGCAGAGTGATGAAGGCTATATCCAAGTTATGAAGGCTATATCCACCATAGCTGCAAGAAAAAAGCTTGAGAAACCTTTGAAACTGCCTGAATCTTTAAATTAATTATTCATAAGAAATTGTCCGGTCTTCACCTGAGTTACAAACACAGTCTGCACAGTCCACCTTGACCACACTGTTTAAGTACTAATCAAGGGTTTGAGAAACAAGACTCCATCAAGACTTATTTAATTTCACCTGAAAACATGCACAGACATGCCAGGCAAAATTTCAGAACACACAGAAATACTAGTATATGGAGATCAGTAATGACAACACAATTCCTAGGATGGTTTCTACACTAAGACAAATCCCCAAAAAAAAAAAAAAAAAAACTACACAATTAACAACTATGGAGATCTTTACCTTACAGCAAAAAGATGGCAAATAGCATTACAAACGATGTTAAACTTGAGAAGCAATGTATCCTGAGCAATGCACATGTTTGTAGTTATGGGTTGATGAACAAGTTATTATTAAACATAACACATACACATTTTTCGGGCACTCATAAGATCAGGGGAGAAGTGAGTCCGCCAGAGGTGAGTACGAGGGACCACCAAGGTGGAGGAGCATGGCAGTGTGGTTGGGGTGTAGCAAGTGATCAGGTAATGTAGATATTGGCGAACAGATCTATTGATGGTTTTGTAAGCCGCAACCAGGACCTTGAATTTGATCTGGGCAGCTCTAGGATGCCAGTTCAAAGAGATGATGATGGGAGACACATGGGAACGCTTCAGCAGGTCGAACACGACTCTTGAAGCAACATTGTGTATCAGCTAGAGGCCGGAAAGCCAGGCAACAAATTGCTAAAGTGGGATATCACCAAGACCTGAACCAGGAATTGCATAAAGTTGTGTCAGATAAGGGCAGATTCTGTAGATGTTACGCAGGATATGTCTGTAAGACCAGGATGTGGCTTCAGTATGTTGATATACAGTATATGCAGACTTGAGTCAATCATTACTCCAAGGCTCTAAAGCAAAGTGGAAGGCAAAATGAGTGACTTGTCCAGTTTGATAGAGCGTTCTCGAAAGGAGGCTGGTTCAGCTGGGAAATGAAGGATCTGTTTTGGAGAAGCTGAGTTGTAGGTGGTGATCAGATATCTAGGCAGAGATGTCCAAGAGGCAGGCGGCGATGTGCAAGGAGATGTCTGTAGCGCTAGATGGAAAGGAAAGAACAACTGGGTACTGTCAGCATAGCAGTGGTAGGAGAATCCATGGGAGGAGATGCCAGGGCCAAGGGAAGAGGTGTATATTGAGAACAGTAGGGGGCCCAGTATTGACCCCTGTAGGACACCAGTTGAGAGAGGCTGCAGGGATGATCAGGAGCCCCACCACTCCACTTGGTAGGATCTATCTGGTAGGTAAGGTGGGAAAGGTACATTTATCATCAAAAGATAACCAGACATCCAAGCAGAGTTGTCTAAGAGGCAGGTGGCAACGATACAAGAAGAAATGTCTATACTTCCTGGAACGGAGAGGAAGAGCTGCATGTCACTGGCATAGTGTACTTCTGGGTTTAAAAAGGTGTATTATAAAAAAAAGTTCAAACATTTTGTGTAATTTCTTTAGTGAAGTACTCCAGTAAAAAGTGCCAAAAACTACTCAAAAAAGTACAATTTCTCCAAAATTTTACTTAGTACAATGTTCTAATTTATTTTTAAAGAGTGTTCTTAGCACAGTGATGTAGACTGTTAAACAGAAGATCAAACAGGGTGAACAACAACAATGTATGGATGAGATGGTCTGACTGGCTACTGAGCAGAGGAAAAAAGAAACTTCCACAATGAAGGGAAGAAAAGTAAACCTCTGGGGTTGCCAACCACTCTTGAGCATTCCAATGTGGTTACAGTTACTTAAGCAACTTAAGCACAAGTAGCAGAGTAAACTTAATTAACCGGGTGAAAAATGTAATGTTTACTGGATGCATCGGTGAACACGTGGCATAGCAGTTTGTGGGGATTGGGAGACCACTTACTGCTATTTTCAGTCATTTTAAATTTAATTTACATATAATATTATCATATGGGGGGGCGGTGGCGCAGTGGGTTGGACCGGGTCCTGCTCTCCAGTGGGTCTGGGGTTCGAGTCCCACTTGGAGTGCCTTGCGGCGGACTGGCGTCCCGTCCTCGGTGTCCCCCCTCCGGCCTTACGCCCTGTGTTGCCGGGTAGGCTCCGGTTCCCCGCGACCCCGTCTGGGACAAGCGGTTCTGAAAATGTGTGCGTGCGTGCGTGCGTGCGTAGTTTAAGGCAAAATAAGTCAATTTAATTTTTTTTATAGCTATACCTTACAATTTCTCAAAACCTAAACAAATTGAGAAACATCTATAAACTTTTTATTTGTACTATATAAATATTGCTATTTACGATACTACTGTTATTTACTCTTTTTATTGTATTATTACCTTAACCTTTTAATATTAACCAATATGATGGGTAATATTGTTACCATTAACATTTTAATATTAACTTTTCCAGTTGTCAGTTGTGCAGCCCACCAGTCCTCATCTCTGGGCATATCTGTGATGCCACAGCTCTATAACCCTTATCCCTACAATGAGCATTTCTGTACACAGAACAAAGAACCCACTCGTAATCCAAGGAGCCAGGATATTTGACTGCGAGCTCAATTAATTGAAAGCAAGGTCTCGGATGGATTAATTTACATTCATTCATTCATTCTTTCAGAAGATGTATTTTCAGGGTGTACTCAACTGCATTGCACAAGAGACAAAGAGCTTTACATACAGACAGACATCGAAGGGCAGCTTGTTGGATACCTCTGCTCTGATGCACTCAAGCAGCTGCATGTATAAACCAGAGTAAGGCAGATATTGCACATATGATCATGACATATTGTATCATGCAGCTTTACTCAGTATATGCTACAAGACTGGGGGAGATATGGGGGAGAGAGCTCACCTCAGCACAACAAACCCAAAATTGAAAACAGGCTAACTTTTTCCTTTTCTTTGACCTAACATGAATGGGAACACTAGCTGGCTGCACAACTCATGCTGATCCCTTAACAGATTCCTATGTTACAACCAGTGTTTTGAATTTGGAGTCAGTGGAGAGATGCAAGGAGGTAAGACACATGAGAATACCTTTTCAAGTCAAATACAACTCGTGCTGCAGCATTCTGGATTACATGTAGAAGCTAGAAGGCAGAGGTTTGAAGACCAGACAAGAGGGAACGGTAGTACTCCAGATGAGACATCACCGTAACCTAGACAATAAGTTATGTAAAGTGTGTTTTGAGATACAGGCAGACCCTGACTATGATTTAGAAGAAGTACAGCATCTGCAAGATTGGGTTACGGGCTTCAGCGTTCCCGAAGTAGAGACATTAGTCCATAGGTACTTCCAAGGTACAATTCACACAGTAGATGAGATAAACAAACTATGCTGTTTGAGGCTCTGCATTGGTGGATGGACCTATAGGGAGATGGGAGGATCTCCATCCCAGAAAGAGGGAGTTTAAAATAAGTCTCCAAATGGAGACATCAGATGACCGAAAACATACTGTATCTGTTTTGGTAAAGGTGAAAGAGAAAAGAAACAGCTGTGTATTATCCATGTTGCAGAGACAGGAGAAGCTGTGAAAGGTAATATCAGACCCAGTGAAGCAGTGTACATGGCAAAGAGTGAGTGACCCAACACCAAACACTGCAACACACCAGCCAAGGCCCTGTGTAGCTCACCCCCTACAAACAGCAGAAATAAGGAACCTGTGTTTCATTAATGCTGAATTCATGCTGTTTTGTGTCTTATGAAGGATCATTTTACCTCCTTTACTTTCCAAGATGTTAATGATTATGTAACAGGTGACATGACCCAGCAACCCATAACCCAGTTCTGATTTACATTTACATAGACACATACACACACAAACACACACACACACTGGCTGAAGCCGCTTGTCCCAAGCGGGGGTCGCAGCAAACTGGAGCCTAACCAGGCAGCACAGGGCGCAAGGCTGGAGGGGGAGAGGACACCCCCCAGACGGGAAGCCAGTCCGCCGCAAGGCACCCCAAGCAGGACTCGAACCCCAGACCCACCAGAGAGCAGGAGCCGGCCAAACCCACTGCACCTGCCTGTACAGTACATATCACAGAAAAATTAAACGAGTGCATTACATCAACAGAGAGAGAGACTTGGATGCAGACACGTGATTCTACAACACAATTTATCACATTCCACCACATGAATGATTGTTATTCCTTTCAATTAAACTATTTGCCTATAGATAGTAATTTATCCACAGCAGAGGAACTTAATTCACACTTTGCCCACTTTGACAAAGAGAATTATAGTAGGGAAACAGTTCAGCCTGCACTGCCACCTCACCAACATCAACTGCCGACACTGGGTACAAAGGAGGTTAGAAGGGTTCTGGACAGTGTCAATGTGAGGAAAGCGGCTGGTCCTGATGGTGTCTCAGGCCGTGTACTTCACACTTGCTCTGACCAGGTGACAGAGGTTTCCGCCATCATTTTTAACCTCTTCCTGACCAGCATCGTTGTCCCTACCTCTCTCAAAATTACAACGGTTGTCCCCATTCCCAAACAGCAAAATGTGAGTTGCCTGAATGACTATCGCCCGATTGCACTTACACCCTTGATATCCAAGTGCTTTGAGAAGTTGATTCTGGCACATTTTAAAAGCATCATCCCTGCCCCTCTGGATCAGCATCAGTTTGCCTATCGGGCAAACAGATCAACAGAGGATGCAATCAGCCTCGTCCTCCACGCTGCCCTGGGGCACCTGGATGGGCCAAACACATATGTCAAAATGCTCTTTGTTGACTTCAGTTCGGCCTTCTACACAGTCATCCCAAATGTACTGGTGTCCAAACTCCACAACCTAGGCCTAAGCACAGCTGTCTGTAGGTGGACTCTGGACTTGTTGATCAACCATCCCCAGAACGTTAGGTTAGGAAAGCACACATCATCGACTCTCATCCTGAACACTGGTGTTCCGCAGGGATGTGTGTTGAGTCCTGTGCTGTATATACTCTTCACCCATGACTGTCTACCTGCCCATGTAACAGACACCATTGTGAAATTCGCAGATGATCCGACAGTCGTCGGTTTGATTACAAACAATGATGAGACTGCATACGGGGACAAGGTACGAAACATGACAGCCTGGCGCTCCGCTAACCATCTCATTCTTAACATCAGGAAGACAAAGGAGATTGTGGTGGACTTCAGGAAGAAAAAGAGAACTGACCTCACTTCTGTGCCCATAAATGGCAAGGCTGTGGAGAGTCCCCACTTTCAAATTCCTAGGGGTAAGCACTACATTAGACCTCTCTTGGGCCACACACACCTCTACTGTCATTGGAAAGGCACAACAACGGCTCTATTTCTTGAGAAGACTGGGGAGAGCGAGACTGCCCCAGGATCTTCCTGTGAGAATCAATTGATGTACAGTGGAGAGTGTACTGACGTACTGCATTATAGCAAGGTAGGTCAGTTGCACAAGAGAAGAACAGAAGGCTCTGCAACGGGTCATCAGGACGGCTCAAAATATCATCGGCACACAGCTACCGGAAGTCAAAGACATTTATCTGTCCACATGTCAGAGCAGAGCCTCCAAAATTATCAGGGGCTCCACTCACCCTGCACACCACCTCTTTAAACTTCTCCTCTCTGTCAGGTGATACAGGACAATTCATACACACACACACACACACACTGCAAAGATGAAAAACAGATTCTTCCCCAGACCTGCGAAACAGCTGAACACTGCCTGATTTTTACTGTATTATACTGTATTATCAATTTATTTACTGTATTATCTGTTTAATTTTCTGTTTTTATACTTAAGTGTTTGTGTTTTATACTGTTGTCTAAAGAACTCAGGGAGTACCACTATAATTTCATTGTATTGCACAACAGTACAATGACAATAAAGTCTTGATTTCAATTAAACTCAATTCAATTATGAACCATCAGTGTAAGACAAATTTGCTGGGAGCCCAAGCATGGATGGGTGAGGTGCATGTCAAAAATCATCTTGTGATGGACTCTGACCTTTATAGAATGGGGCATAGTCTTCACCAGCAAGATAGGAGACAGATGTGTTAGAGGGCAGATATTGAGGTGTACAAAGTGACTTAACTTCGTAGGGATTGTTTGATGTGGACTCTACTTCCTTGTGGAAAACTTGTCGAACGCTGCAGACAGATCGATGAGGATAAGGACCGAGGAGAGGGAGGCCACTCTGGCTAACTGGAGAGCATCAGACACTCCCAGGAGCGCCGTGTCCGTGAAGTGAGCAACTTTGAATCTAGACCGATATCCATTGAAGAGATGGTTCCGGGTGAGGAATTCAGAGTTGATCACAGGCCACTTGTTCTAAACTTTTAGACAGAAAGGAGAGGAGGGAGACCGGCCTATAATTATAGGCCAAGTTAGGATCCAGAAAGGGTTTCTTTAGCAGTGGTGAAATGAGAGAAGTTTTGAAGGCAGGTGGGAAACAGCCAGAGGAGAGCAAGAAGTTGATAATCTTAGCGATGAAGGTGGAGAGTTGCGGGGAGACGGTCTGTAGGAGTGAGGATAGGATCGAATCTAGCGGGCAGGTGATGGGTCTGTGTGATATCAGGAAGTTGGAGACTTCAGATTCTGAGAGCGGCTTGAATTCAGAGAGCACATCTTGGGAGGGAAGTCCAGTGCGAACAGGGCAAGGTGATGCCGATGTCACGTAATTATCTACATTTCCTATAAGCTAAACTGAGGTAGGTGCATCATATAGCAAACACCCTACAGCCCTTCAGCTTACCTCTCAACCTGTCAACAATATTTATTTTCTTGTTTTTCCAGTACCAGCGAGGAGCACCACAGCAGACTATGGCGCCCTCAAAGAGACCATTATGGAAAAGGTCTGGCTCATTCCTGAGGGACATCAGAAGCAGCCACACAGCCTGGGCTTTGAGAAAACAACCCAACATTCCAATTCACGCAAACATGTCCTTGGCTCCACCTGGTGGTGGCTGCAGCCATATCGGCAGGAACCGGAGAAGACTGCAGAGGTGGTTTGCACTGGAGCAGTTCACGTTGGCAATGCCACAAGCCACTGCCAACTGGCAGCAGTGCCACTGCTTGGAATCCCTTGGGGAAGCAATCCAGCAGGTGAAAAACAACCTGACAGCTACTATGGGTACTGTGGTCCCTCCTCTTGGACCCTGACACCTTCTGGGCTTCGTCTAACGACCCCTCTCTTTCGTTCCATGTCCAGCCCCATCCTTTCCCCTTCCTCCCTGCCCTGGAAATCCCCTTCTGTTCCCTCAGCCCCCACATTTGCCAGGCCACAACAACTTCCCCAGGTGGCTGGGCAGCAATAACGGGAGTGCTAGCAGTGCGGGGAATGTGGCCATCTCCACCGCCAGTGCCCTCTTATGGATGCTGCCAGTAGAGCCGCTCTTAGTCCACCAGAAGTGTAACGTCCACAAATACCATGTTCCAGTGAGGATGTGGGTGGTTCTGTGGTGAGCTTTGTTGGGCTCAGGCTGTCAGAAGACAATTGTCTGACAACACCTAGTTCCACCAGGGCACTGGATCCCACAGCACCTAATAACATAGCAGAGCCAGCTGGGCCTGAACATCTCTGAGTGCAACTGTGTGCTTCACTTCCTGACTGGGAGGCAACAGTCAGTCCAGATCAGCAGACACACCTCCAGCATCGCCATACTGAACAAAGGTACCCCACAGGGCTGTGTGCTCAGTCCACTCCTGTTCACATTTCTGACCTGTGACTGCACTGCAACACATGCCTCTAACCACATCAACATATCTGCTGTCTTGCACTATAGGTCTTACGTGGCACAAAGGTTCAAGAGAAATGAAATTCGTTCCCCTGTACAGGAAACTCACCTATAGCGGAATGACAATAAAGTTGACTTTGACTTGACTTTTTTTGTATCTGCAAGATGGCAATCTCAGTTGCGGGGATGTTCGAAGGTGGTGGGCAGCCTCTCCCGAGTGTCAATGGGTAAATCCGCTAGTGGCCCCGTGCGGGCCAGCGCATCTCGTTCTGTGAATCGAACTTGCATGTGCACAGGGTTATCAGTTTATGTTGGTGATCATTGATTATGCCGCGTGACATCCCAAGGCAGTCCTGTGGCTGATGCACTGTTTCAGGTGTTCACGAGAGTGGGGATCCCTAAGGAAATCCTTACAGACCAACGCAAAATGTTCTTGTCCCGTACACCGTCTGAACTCTGTGGTCTGTTGGACGTTAGTTCTATTCACACTAGTGTCTTTGATTTGCAAAAGGATGGCCTGGTGGAACACTTTACTAAAACTGTGAAAATTATGTGTAAGTTCATGGCAGAGGACTGCTGTCACTGGGATTTGACGTGGGACCCTTTGTTGTTTCTAGTGTGGGAGGTGCACCAGGTCTCCACAGGGTTTTCCTAACCGAATTAATATACAGTAGAGGTCCAAGGGGCATGTTGGAAATTATTAGGGAAAACTGGGAAGCAGTCCCAGCCCCAAGAAGCATGAAGTCCAATATATCTTGGACCTAAGAGTGAGGTTACATGCGTAGAGGCATCTGTCACAAGAATACCTACTCCAGGCCTTGGAACAAC
The DNA here is from genome assembly GCF_900964775.1 of Scleropages formosus. Classification (NCBI taxonomy): domain Eukaryota; kingdom Metazoa; phylum Chordata; class Actinopteri; order Osteoglossiformes; family Osteoglossidae; genus Scleropages; species Scleropages formosus. The sequence continues at coordinate 35,510,086 of NC_041810.1, forward strand.
AAGCCTGCTCTAACAACAGGGGTGTCCAACTGTGACACTCTGAACCTGGGGAAAAAGTTCTGGTGCTGCTCCTCACTTCGAAGTTCAAAGTGGCAAGGGTCGTTTGTGGTCATACGGCAGGTGGAGGATGTTGATTACAAGGTAGTTCGCTCTGATAGGGGTAATGCCCAGCAAATTTACCACCTCAGTCCCCTCAGACAGTGGAGCAACGTGGCAGATGCTTCACCACGTACACGGGATGTTATGCAGAACAAGTTGGGGACAGAGATCCTTGCCTGTGCCACGCCCTTCTGGTTCCAAAGGTTCTCGAATTTCGGAGGACCAGCAATGGGACACAGGGCACATTCATGAGGATTTTTCTTATGTGTTTTCCCCTACTATGGTACATACACAGCTTGTACAACACTACAGCCGGTGAAGAGTGAAGTAGTTCGTAACTGCCCATATTGTCTTCCTGTGCACAAGCACAATGTGGTCTGTGAGGAGACTGACAAAATACTGCAAATGAGGATCATCAAGGAATCTCACAGCAACTGGAGTACCCCAGCAGTTTTTGTACCAAAATCAGACCAGATGGATAACCAGAAGGTGAATGCAGTCACTAAATTTGATGCGTATTCCATGCCACAGGTGAGTGAACTGTTGGATCGGTTTGGCACAGCTCCTTGTTACATCGACACTAGATTTTACCAAGGGCAACTGGTAGATTCCCTTGTCTCCAGAGTCCAAGGAAATCTGGGCTTTTTTTTTTTTTTAACTCCTTTTGGTTTACATCAAATTTTCACACTTCCATTTGTGTTACGTGGGGCCCTGGCCACCTTCCAGAGGCTCATGGACAAAGTCCTTAAGCCCAATGCCAGTTACACTGTGGCCTACTTTAACAATGTTATTATTTACAGCCCTGACTGAGCATGACATCTAGTCCACCTTCAGGCAGTCCTGCAGTTCCTACAACAAGTGGGCCACATGGTGAACTCAGCAAAGTGTGCCACTGTGAGGCGCAAGGTACAGTATTTACATACTTCGTGGTAAAGGGTCACATTTGGCACCCAGACTGACAAAACAACTGCTATCACAATCTGTCCAGTCCCCAAGACAAAAAATAATTTAAAAAAAAAAAAAAAAAAAAAACATCTGAGGTCCTTCCTGGAGTTGGGGAATTACTACTGCCAGTTTATTGCAGGGTTTTCCACTCTCACGGCCCCCTGTCAGACCTCACCTGACAAGGGGCTCCAGACCTGGTGTAGCAGATGGAGCAGTGGCAGACTGCTTTCTAGGTGATTAAGAAAACACTCTGCAGGCGGCCTGCATTGGCACGTTCTACTTTCCCTCTCCCTACAGACAGATGCATCAGACCATGGTTTGGAGGCAGTTCTCTCCCAGGACGTGATGGGGGTGTATCGTCCAAATCTCTGTATCAGCAGGAAGCTGGTTCCCAACGAGAGGAGATACAGTGAGATCGAAAATGAGTGTCTGGCAACTAAATGAGCAGTCCTCATCCTCTTACTACCTCCTAGGTTGGGAGTTCCATCTCTGCCATGGCTAAAGGCATGGTCCAGAGTCTACCCAGAAAGCAAATGGTACACTCTGGATGGAGAACTTTTGATAATCTGGCTTAAAATGTTTTATAGATTTATAGAGATTGATTTTTTTTATAGATGCTTTAAAATTAAGATTAATACCAACAGAGATATATTTATAAACTTCATTATAAATATACCTTATGAAAATCAGCATTTGTAAAAGATAAGAAAAAGAAAATACCAGCTAGCTATCCAGAACATTTTCACATTGCACGGGAGCTTTGAGCTAAAAAAGCACAACTGAAAATTTTTGATGTTGTCCATAAGGACTACACGTTGCTTTTCAATGGTGACTGTATCATTCATAAATTATATAAACGGGGAAAGCTGGTAGTGTCATGGTTAGAGCTGCTGCCTTTGGATCCAAAAGTCACAGGTTCAATCCCCACCTCTGGCTGTAGTACCTTAACTTGCTCAAGTAAAAATTACCCAGCTGTATAAATGTGAAAATAACTTAACATTGTATTTCCCTTTGGAGAAAAGTGTCACCTGGATGAATAAATGCAATTGTCTTTAGGCAAAACTGCTAAAGAAAAAGAAACACAACACTTGATATAGGATACAGCAGTTACCATTAGTTCAAAATCCGTGTTCTGCTTCTTGAAAAGCAATGAGAAAAACGCTAATGCAATAATGCAAAAAAGAAAAGCTGCAGCATTTTCGTCAATCCTGCTAATTATAGTACCTTCATCAAGCATATCAACACCAAACTCACCACATGGATGCTAACTGAGACCCACAATAACACAAAAAAAACTGGATCTTCAGATCATCATTTCAATCTACTGACACTAAGATGCTAAGGTGTTTAGACATTCTAGGAAACTGGTTCCTCCACCATTCAAAACACCTTAAATGGAATCCAAGAACCCTGTCCTAAATAAGTCCTAAAACCTTAGGAAAGGTCAGTGTCACTCTTCATGACAGAGTGCTTTAAAAGCACCCAAAACCCTAGCAGCATCTGGCAAGACCAGTTAGAAGAGTGAACTCACGGTGCTTCCTAGCTCCATGTAGTTAGTCTCCAAAGAGGGGCAGCAGATGCTGGGAGGAGACAAGAGCTTGTGGAGGGCACACTGTTCTTCCTGTACATGGCCCTGTTGTTCCAGCAACTTCTGGAAGCTCGACTGCGGCCACAGCTGCTGCTGTTGAAGGTCTGGACTCTGCAGGTCTTGAGCGACAAAATCATGTTTCCACCTGTCAGTCATCCCAGACAACACTCCTGTGGATGGCAAAAAGAAAAGGTTCAATACGTCACAAAAGCATGCAGACAGTGAGGAAATGATCAGAGAAACATCTCCTTGTAGAAAGGAGCAACTTTTGGGGGGCTCGAACTTTGAATACACGTTTAAAATTTAGAATTTTTATAAAAACTACAGTACCCCTCAAGCTTTCTTTGCAACATTAGAATAAACTCTTTACAACATATTTACAAGAAATTCTCTATTAAAATTAAATGGTCAGCAGCAAAATGCACTGGTGCAGTTCATTGTCAACTAAGTGAAATAGGTACTGATTCTCTACCAAAATTTTGACTCAATTTCACATCAGCAGCAGAGTGACTTGTTAGATGAAAACAAACTGATGCCTCAAACTGATGGTTTTATTTACTGAAGCTGAAATTTCTGTCAAAAATAATATTTACCAGCGCTTGAATGATTCAAACTAAGAAGAATGCTATGCTAAATACAATTCAGGAAAAGAAAAGGGAAAACATTAAGCACATTCCTCCCCCCCCCCCAGCAGTAAGAACTTTTTGAGACATTCTTGACTTCTGGAGAGAAAAACAATGATGCCAGCGGTCACTATGTTATATGACACCACTGTCATTTCTATAACCTGATTTTCAGCACTGATATTATATGTGCCAGAAATTCACATATGACTAGATTTAAGCCTTAGTCCATCTTATTTTATGGATCTCTGCTGTGCTTTGAACACTAGACATCTTTGGGAAGATGTGTCTAACTTTATTCAATGCCTTCTCGAGTCAGTGATAATCAAACTCTGAATTTTTGAAAACATAAATGTTTTTCAGGGTGGTGCAGTGAGTAGTGCCTCCACCTCTCAGTGCCAGCGTGGTGCAGGAGAACATGAGCTGGATGATCCCCGCTCCATCTGTGTGGAGTTTGCATGTTCTCCTTGTGTCTGCATGGGTTCCCCTCCACAGTACAAAGACATGAATTTCAGGTGAATTGGTGACTCGAAACTGCCATTAGTGCATGAGTCACTGTGTTTGTGGCTACCCTGCGATGGACTGGCGTCCTATCCAGGGCAGGCTCCGGTTCAATGCCACACTGTTCAGGACAAGCAGTTATTGAAATTGGATGGATAGATGTTTTTCAGTTCATTCTTTGTAAACATGGAAGAACGATAGTGACCTGTTTTACCATGTACTGTACAGGGCAGCTAACAGAAAGCAGTAGAGCTCATCTAAAGCAGGAGTATGAGACACATTCCAATTCAACACACTATCAGTATTGACAGTTCAACCCTGCTGTTTGCGAGTGTCAGATATTCTAGTAAAGTATCAGTAAGAAGAGGCATACTGTTACCATGGAGACCATAGTACTAATAAGAAAGTGTCAAAGCAAGAAAGAGGGTGCGTCTTAAAACCAGATGAAACCAATATAGTACTCCACAGCTTCAGCAGAAAAGGATCCTCTAGGCGGTCAATTGTTTTTAATTGAAAAAAATGAAAAGAGGGAAGCACTTCTGCAAAATGAGAACCATGGTTTGAAGCAGGCTTTCTTGGCGTAGGTTAAAAGAAGAAAATATTATTAAGAACCAGACGTTTTTACAGGCATAAATGTCTTCCCTTTGTTAGTATGGGGTTTCGATAGCTCCTCCTTGAATTGCCATTCGAATCACGTTTAAAATACAAAAATCAATGACCTAGCATTAGTCGCAGAACAGTGCAAGGTAAAACTAATCAGTTTTGCGTTCAGACAGCAGAAGACAAAGGCAGTGTCCTCTTCTTAAGGACACAGTGTAATCTTGTAGAGCAGTAATTAAATTACATGTTTTAGATAAGAAGGTGCACTCTGTTTAGTGTATATCAAGACAAAGTAATAAACAGAAAACATCAATACGTTGTGACAGTGCCAAATGCATGTCTACGGGAGGAAACCAGAGCACCCATAGACAACCTACATGAACAGAAACATGGGATAACATGCAAACTCCACATAGACTGAGGTTATCAAACTACAATTCTTTCACAATGTAGATGCTGGGAGATAGCAGTACTCTCAGCTGTGCCATCGTGCCACCTTTAAGAACACAGTGCATTTGGACAAGTATTTAGATCCTTTCATTTTGTGTTGCAGCCTTATTGCTAAAACTTTTAAATCAATTTTCCCCCATTAATCTACACTCTCTATATCTAAACTCCTCATGCCGTGTAAGGACCGACGCAGGGCACACAGCTTTTTTCGAGATCACTACCAGCATCCACCAGGGCTGTATCCTTTCACCGATCCTCTTTCTTGTTGCCCTTGACTTCATCATGAAAAAGGCAACTGCGTATGCTGAAGCAGGCATCCCTTGGACGGATCAAGATCACTTGACAGATCTAGATTTTGCTGACGTGGCCCTGCTCGCCGAAGACGAAACCCAGCTCCAAAACGCAACCGAGAGACTCAGCCACGAAGCCAGCAAGATCAGCCTGCGTATCAGCTCAAAAAAAATCGAAGATCATGAAGACTGGACCCGTAGGCGTGCCAGCCAACATCACTATTGACGCGACACGACTGGAGACGGTAGAGAAATTCACCTACTTGGGGAGCATTGTTTGTCACGATGGTGATGCTGAGACCGATGTCCGGAGCCGGATCGGGAAAGCTTCGGCCGTGTTCCGTCGCCTCCAGCACATCTGGACATCAGCTTCAATCTCCCTCAAGATTAAGTTACGACTATACGCCTCCATTGCCGTCCCAACTGCAATCTATGCATGCGAAACTTGGAAGCTAACAGCGAACACTGTGTGCAGGATAAACGCATTCCACCAACGATGTCTCTGGCAGATTCTCAATATCCAGTACATTGACCGCACTACCAACGAAGAAGCCTTGCGCCGGGGAAATTCCAGCAGCCTTCAAGTAACAATCACGCAATGATGACTCAGGCTAGCCGGGCATATTCTACGAATGCAACGACATCGCATTCCCCGGGTGTCAATGCACTGGTGCCCCCCAGGGGCCAGGCGTGGCCGGGGCCGTCCCGGCACCACCTGGCGTCAAACCTTCGTCAACGATCTTAAGTTCGCTGGCGTATCCTGGAACGAAGCTGAAGCGCTGCCAGAGGACCGGCAGCAGTGGAGAGACCTCGTCGCCCGATGTGCCCAACAGCATGGGAGGATCTAAGACTAAGACTAATCTACACTCAATACCCCATAATAACAAAGTAAAAACTGCATTTTTTTGAAAAAATATTAAAAACAAAAATGGAACTATCACATTGATATAAATATTCAGACCCTATGCTATGACACTTGAAATGTAGCTCAGTTGCATCACATTCCTACTGATCATCTTAAAGACAGTTCTAGACCTTGTTTGGAGTTATCCTGTGATAAAGTTAATAGATTTGAAAAGGCACACATCTGTTTATATAAGGCCCCACAGTTGTCAATGTGTATTCGATCAAAAGCCAAGCCATGAGGTCAAAGGAACTGCCTGCAGAGCTTAGACACGGGACTGTGTTGAGGCACAGATCTGGAGAAGGCTACAAAAAATTTCTGTAGTCCTGAAGGCTCGCAAGAGCACAGTAGCCTCCAAAATTCTTAAACGGAAGATGTTTGGAACTGAGCAATTGAGGGAGAACCCAATGGTCACTCTGGCTTAGCTTCAGAGGTCCTATGAGGAGATGGGGGAGGCCTCCAGAAGGACAAACATCACTGCAGCACTCTACCGTACTGGGCTATATGGCAGAGTGCCTACGCGGAAGCCTCTCTTCAGTAAGACACGAGAGCCTGCTTGGAATTTGCAGAAAAGCACCTGAAGGACACTCAGACTATGAAAAACAAGATTCTCTGGTCTGATGAAACCAAATGTAAGTGTCATGTATGGAGGAATCCAGGCACTGCTCATCACCTGTGCAATACCATCCCAGTGGCGAAGCATGGTGATGGCACTATGATGCTGTGGGGTTGTTTTCAAGGGACTAGGAGCCTATTCAGGGTGAAGAGAAAGCTGAATGGAGCAATGGAGCAAAATACAGATATCCTTAATGAAAGTGCTTTGTGCTGAAGGTACACCTTCCAAGAGGACAATGACCCTAAGCACAAAGCAAAGACAACACAGGAGTGGCTCAGAGACCATTCTGGGAATGTTCTTGAGTGGCCCAGCCAAAGCCCGGACTTGTATTCAATCGAATGTCTCTGAAGAGACCTGAAAACACCTGTCCACCTATCCAACCTGACAGAGCTGGAGAGGACCTGCAGAGAAGAATGGCAGAAACCCAAATCCAGGTGTACAAAGCTTGTTGCATCATAACCAAGAAGTATCAAGGCTGTAAGTGCTGCCAAAGGAGCTTAAACTAAGCATAAAGTACACACACACACATTTTCTGAACCGCTTGTCCCATACAGGGTCGCGGGGAACCGGAGTCTACCCGGCAACACAGGGCGTAAGGCCGGAGGGGGAGGGGACACACCCAGGACAGGACATCAGTCCGTCGTCGCAAGGCACCCGAAGCGGGACTCGAACCCCAGACCCGCTGGAGAGCAGGACCCGGTCCAACCCACTGCGCCCCCTCAAGCATAAAGTAAGAGGTCTGAATATTTGCATTAATGTGATATTTCAGTTTTTTTAACTCTAATAAATTTGCTAAAATTTCTAATCCTGCTTTTGCTTTGTCATTATGGGATACTGACTGTAGATTGATGAGATAAAAAAAATTTAAACAATTTTAGCATGAGGCTGCAACATAAAGTGAAAAGTGAAGTGCTCCGAATACTTTCTGAATGCACCGTAATTCAAAATCTTAAACTCTCTAGCATGGAGAATTAGTAAATTCTACATAATTAAGTCATGTGCTGTACAGTAGCTACTTGAAGGTTTAGTAATAAAGCACCAGCAAGAAGGGTACCCCTGGACGGGATGCCAGTCCATCACAAAGTGACTTAACTACAGTGCTTTGAGAAAGTATTCGGAGCACTACACTTCTTTCACTTTGTTTTGCAATAGACTTATTTCAAAATGGATTGAATTATTTTATTTCCACCAAGATGGAACAAGCACAACCACGCTATCTTTTATATCTTTGATGTTTATCATTAATGGAATGGACTGGATGGTTGTGGTTGTGTAACACAGTTTATGCAAAAGTCAAAATAGCCTCTTTTTGGGCAGCCACAGAGGCAATACTGTTATAAAAACATGCCAATCAAACTGTTATTAACAGCATTCTACTTAATACTTGTTTATTTCAAACACTGTGGGTATTAAGAGATATCTTTTGGCAAAACAAAAGAAATTAAGCCTACTGGTTACAAAACTACTCTTTTATTCAGTACCTTTCTTTTACTTTGTAACATCTGAAGACCATAAATATACAAGATACACAGTTTGACATTTTTATTATTTTTCTATCAATTACATTTTTTCTGTTTCCTTTTCTGATCTGTAGCAGTTTTATGCTGTAAAGACCCTTGTTGTATAAGTGAAAATCCTCATTCATTACAAAATACTTGAAAATAGTACAACACTACAAAGTCTTTGGCACAGAAAACTGTTAGAATGGTGCTCTGCGAAATGTTCAATATGCTGGTTGGACATTCACTCATCTGTGTTTTCCTGTGTTGTAGTATGTGATACTTTTGTACAGATCAGAAAGTCACACACACAAAACTCCTGCTGACATACCGTATATTGACACTTTGCACTTTCCTTGCATTGTTCATCCTTGCAGTACAAGTGTGTCAGGTCTCTGACTTCTAAGGATGCTGCATCCTTGCAATATGTCACAGGCTCCAGGCAATTATCATCATTCAGTTTCCACCTTTCTCCAACTGGATTCCACAGGACAGGATTTGCAAGATGGCAGTGACACCAAGCTGCAGTTTGGTTCATGTCTCGCTGAACATGCTGTGCAAATGCATCTTCTGTCGGTGACAGATTAGTTACAGAAGTGTCTGTTGTTGATGCAAGGATATACCTGAGTTCATCTAGTGTTTCGGTATCTCTCCTCTTGTTCCCATACAAGAGGAGAGCAAATTTCCTGGCTACGGGGAGTACTTCCTCAAGAGATCCAGAAAATCCAAGATCCTTCAAATCCTTGAAATCTTTTACATTCTTTTCTAGCTTGCTTCTTTGCAATTTTATAGAGGCTGCTAGTGGAATCGCATCCAGTTAATACATGACAGGCAGGCAAACTATCTCCAAGGCACATATCTCCAAGTTTCTCCGCAATGCAGCACTGAATTTTAAAGAATTTTAAAATGTCATGCAGACAGAAACATATCCAAGGGGAAAAAGAGGATAAGAAAACTATGCACTGATACCAGTGTAACACAGACATGGTAGAATGTTGGAAGTTTTACAAATAATCAGTAATAAAATAAAGCTGTTGGTTATACTGACTTGTTAATTTCATTGGTTGCCTGTCTTTTGTAACAAGACCATGTCAATGTTCTGAGGCATTTGAAGCCACAATAGCAGCAGTCATTGTTTATAGACACTATATGAAAGACTGCATAAGGAAGTAGGCATGAGCAATTATGTAATAAGCAATTATGATGCCATAATCATTATTACCCCAAACTATAAAGAGCCAGAAGGGTTCTAAGCAGTTTTATCCTGAGTCATGGACACTAATGTTTATTGTCTAGAACTGTTTACGCCAATATGGTTGTATAAATGATATATTTTGGCAAAGAAAAGAAATATAATACTTCTATACACAATTATTGCCTATATAAAAGATACTAACTAGAGGTGTTTTTCTTCAGTAATATTTTTTCAAATTCTATTCATTGTGAGACATAAAAAAATCTCTGGCAGGCTACAGCATGATTTTGTTTCTTTGCACATGTATTAGAAAGATATTTCTAGTTCCTTTCTAAGCACTTTTAAAACAAGCCAATGTGGTGGCCCCAGCATGTCTAAGGGTAGGTATCAAAAAGAGGCTATTTTGACTTTCACATAAATGTTGTTTTGCATAACCATCCAATCCATTTATGATAAAGATCAAAGATATGAAAAATAATGGTTTTGCTTTGTTTTACCTTGGGAGGGGGGTATCTCAATTTTCAGAACCCTTTTGAGAATTGATCACAGGACTAATTTGTAAAATCATCATGTCACTGACTGATTGATTGATTTATTGTGTCATTGACTTTAGCATACCTGTGAAAAACTCCTCCAACTGGACATGATTTAGAAACGCACACCCTTGTCTTTATAAGGTCCCACAGTTGACAGTGTACAACAAAGTAAAAACACAGATCTGGCCTCCATTATTGTCAACTGAGAAAAGTATGGAACCACCAAATTGGCCAAATTAAGCACTCAAACAGAAAGGCCTTGGTCAGGGAGGCAACCAACAATGCAATGACCACTATAACAGAGCTTCAGACTTCCTGTGCACAGATAAGAAAACCACTTAAAAGGACAACCACCTCTCCATCACTGACATGAAAACCTGCCTGAAGTTTACCAAAAGGCATGTGAAGCACTCAGAGCACAAGGAAAAAAATTCACTGATCTGATGAGATAAAAATTAAACTCTTTGGCCTGAATGCCATCTGTCAAAAACCAGGAACCACTCATCACCTGGTAAAGTATGGTGGTGGCAGAATCATGCTGTGGGATAAGCCTCAGTAGCAGAAAACTTGCTCCAGAGAATACACAACCTAGGTCTAGGTAAAAATTCACCTTTCAGTATGACAATTCAAAGCATACAGCCAAGACAACACTGTAGTGGCTTCGAAACAAATTTCTGAATGTCATTGAGTGGCTCAGCCAAACTTCAGATATGAATCCTTAAGAAAAACTGGAGAGAAATAGAGAGGGCGGTTTACCAACACCTCCACCCTACTTGACAGAGCTTGAGAGAATGTGCAAGGAACAATGGGAGAGAGTGCCCAAATCCAGGTGTGCATATCTGATAGAAGCAAATCCAAGAAGACTCACAAAGAAGTGAATATTATTATATAAATGGGAGATTTCTCTCACACACACACACACACACACACACACACACACACACACACACACACACACACACACACACACACACACACACAGAGAGAGGCTGAAATCGCTTGTCCCAAGGGGAATGCAGCAAACCGGAGGTTCACCCAGCAACATAGGGCGCAAGGCTGAAGAGGGAGAGGACACACCCAGGACGGGATGCCGGTCCATCACAAGACATCCCAAGCAGGACTCAAACCCCAGACCCACAAGAGAGTGGGGCCTGGCCAAGCCCCTAGGAGATTTCAGTTTTGTTTTTAATAAATTTGCAAAAATTTCTAAAAATGTGTTTTTCCATTTTGTGATTATGGAGTATTGTATACTGATTAATAACAAAAAATATATGTATCAATAAGTCCACAACACAACACACAGGATTGCAGGACAAGAGGAGGGATCTTGAAGTTTTCTGAAGCAACTTCATTTAATAAAAATATTTTTTCATACAGACATTTTAAAACAATATCATTTACACACGTAATTTTGTGAAATTTACGCCCCTTACCATTCACTTAACACTCACCCAAACTGTTGTTGCTGCTTGCAGGCCAGCAAGAGGTGTTATCCTGGAGAGCCTTCTTATCCAAATTGTCTGATTTAAGCGAAAGCTCTCCTTCCTCTTTGCGGATTTCAGTATGCAGCTTCATGTGGCAGCGTTTGAAATCCTCAAAAGAGATTTTGCCCGATTTGTCCGCTCCTATCTGGTCCATGATCTCGGTCACAGAGTCCTCCATCCTCAACTGTTGGCATACCATCAGCAGATCATTTCTAAAGGGTGGAAATAATTATTATTAAACATCATCACCATAAACACATGCAGCTTAACATTCTAAATCACACTGGATAAAACTGTCAACTAAAGAAGCAAACTTTACAGTATTACTTTTCAAGTTATACACCACTTGCAGTGCTGCAGACCATACCACCATGATACCACTAATTTAAGCACCAGTCAAACATCTGAGTTCAACTGCTGGAAAGTAGTGTACACAAACTTTTGACTGGTAATATACATGAAATATTTCTGCACATTAACATACAATTACTATTTATTTGTTGAAAATGTGCCAGTATGCTAAAGTTTGTCTCACAGCTCATGCACACAGACAGCCCAAAACATGTAAAATTCCTGTCTTATCTTTTCAACATAGAGAAAATCTAAATCAAAATAGCATCTCAAAAGTGAGAGCTGCTCTGCAGACCTTTAATCTAAGTTGAAGACAGACCTTCAAAATTGCTTCAAGAAATTTCCGGCATTTATCTACCTTTTTCTTCTCCCTTAATATTACAATATTGGCAATGTTACTGCATCAGTGCTTTTATTTAGCTTCAAGTAACTTTATATTTCAAACATGTACAAACAAAAAAGTTTTTGGAGGGGCTCATGCCCGTCTGGAAATAAAGTTGCAAATATCTCAACTAAACGAACAATGGAATAAAATTCAGTTTTCATGACGAGACAGCAGCAACACAAAAGTAACAGTACAGAGATATTCTCTGGTTGTGCTTTAGGCAGGGAGGGCAGCTGCACAGGGCTCCTCAATTGTAGGTTCATATCCATCTCACTGCCATTGTTCATTGCCTTCACAACTGCCCTCATTCAACCTCTGCTGAAGACAACCTCTCTGCATCCTGACTCAGTCAAGAGCCACTGGCCTGTCTCCCTCTGTCACAGACTCTGGAATGGGGAACCTGTGATTAACAACCTGCATTCCTCACTAAGAATGATCTCCTCCACGGATATCAGTCTGGACTGAAAGCTGGACATTCCACCAAGACAGCTCTTCCTGGCAGTATCACATGCTCTCCAGACGGCTAGAGCAGCCTCCCTCTCGTCGGTCCTCATCCTCCTCGACCTGTCTGCAGCATTTGACACTGTCAACCACCAGATTCTATTCTCCTCTACTGAACAGCTTGGCATCAAAGGAACGGCACTAAGATGGTCTGAGTCCTACCTATCAGACAGATACTATCAAGTGGTTTGGAGGGACTCCAGTTCTTCTCCTCTGCCTCTCTCAACTGGCGTTCCACAGGGGTCAGTACTGGGCCCTCTGCTCTTTTCGATCTACACTTCTTCCCTCAGCCCTGAAATTGCCTCTCATGGATTCAACAACCCCTGCTACACTTATGATACCCTGCTCTTCCTCTCATTTCCACCTGGATCATCCGATATTTCTGCGTGCATTGCTGCCTGCCTGTCAGACATCTCTGCATAGATGTCTGATCACCACCTACAACTCAACCTCTCCAAAACAGAGATCCTACACATCCCAACTGCCATCCTCCTGTCATGATCTCTCGATAAAACTGGACAATTGACTGAATTTACCCACCTCCTCAGCTGAGCGTCTGTGAGTGACAATCGACTCAAGTCTACCTTTCTTTCAATACATCAAAGCCACAAATCGAAACTGTAGGCACATCCTGCATAACATCCACGGGATCTGCCCTATCTAACAACAGACTCTGCACAACTCCTTTTACAGGCCATGGTGACATCCTTCCTGGACTACTGCAACTCTCTCCTGTCTGGCCTTCTGGCCTCTACCACTGAACCTCTTCAGATGATACAGAACGCTGTTGCACGAGTTGCATGGGAACGCTTTACAGGTCAAACATCTCCCCTCCTTCTCTCTCTGCATTGGCTTCACATACCAATTTCAAGACTCTGGTTACAACATACAAAACCCTCAACAGATCTCCTCTCCAATATCTACAGGATCTGATCACTTGCTATTCCCCAATCAGACTGATACACTCCTCCACCTCTGCCTGCTTGGTGGTGGCACACATAAGAGGACAAAAAAAAAAACAACAACAAAAAGGATTTTGGTTCTGGCTCTCACTCAGAACTGCTGAATCCCTCTCAACACTTAAAAAAAAAAAAAAAAAAAAAAAAAAAAAAAAAGGCATCTCAAAACATCTCTTTTGGCCTCACTTCCGTCCTGGTCTATCTGTTTATATGTTTTTATGTCCGTATGAATTTAAAAAACTACTCAAGTAATGAATGCTGGGAAAACAAATTAATTGGGATGATTAATTGTATTTTGAGAACTGTGCGTCTACATCTGTATCGCTCAATCTGTAGGTGAAATGTACATCTGTTTACTCTGAGTTGTAAGTTGCTTTGGAGAAAAAAATCTGCTGAAAAAGAAACGTAAAGGGAATTAAATAAGGAAGCCCACATTCCTGCTCAGAAAAACAAAAAACCTGGGATTTTGCTGGATCTGAAAGCAACATTAACAGTATCTTATCTAAACAGTAGAGCCCACACCAGAATTCAGTTCTGGTTAGATAAAACAGTCTTCCTTGAGAGATTGAGAAAAAAACACCCATGATCCCATCTTAACATGCTTCTCTCACTTTTCCTTACAACGAGAACAAGAACACATTCAGCCACCTTCGTATAAAGGTGCCAGTTTCAGAGAGAAAGCTAGCCCAGACAATGTGAGTGTGTAAGTACAGTGTTCCAAGTTTATTAACGTTACTTCACAACTGGGATTGTTTGTCTTTATTAACAAGAAAAAGAGACAGAATAACACACAGACACATCCAACTAAACAACACACACCTCAATAAACACCATCAACAGTCTATCACAATTCATGTATTCTGCTACATTTGTCTTCATAGCCATGTATTTGTAATGCATTCAAAACGGTTTATGAATGATCCATGCTGCCTCATTTGCATGAAGTAAGGATAATTGAAGTGTGTGTCAGTAAATAAGTGCACAGTGTGCGCTGTGTTGTTGCTGGTGTCTCACCCAACGCGCGCGGCTTTGTGGACACTTTCTGGAGCTGAGAGCAGGTGAGGCCGGCCCGGGACCCCACTTCACGGGGGCCACAGGGCTGTGGGGCCCCCGCCGTGCAGCGAGTGAACACTGGCTAAAGTGCCCTTCCAAGGTCCGGCGTTCAACAGGTCCGTTCCCTCGGTACGGCTCGATTCGGTCCCCTGCTCGGTGCAACTCCTGTTCGCGCGCGCGTACGCGCGCACGCAGTGCCGCCGTGAAGGGGTCGCGCGGCCGAAGAGGCGGAAAGTGGCGCCACGCACTGGGAAGCGCGCGCCGAGGGGAGCGACGCGTACTGATGAGCTCGCTCGTGCCCCGCAGCTCCATAACTGCTCCTGTCCACAGTAAGTGGGCAAAGTTAAGTAAGCGAGAGTGGGGCGACTCAAGAGTCCCGCACGCTGGACGGAGAACAAGTTGTGGGGCTACCGGGACGGCTAGCTAGCCAGTTAAATAAAACTGAGCTTTACCGCTCTTTTCTGAGCGCACTGTGTGTATGTATATCCCCCGTCCCTCCAACCTCGGCGGTGTATTTACCTGCTGATGTACCCGTCTCCGTCCCCGTCGCAGCTCTGGAAGAGCCGCTTCATCCTGTCCTCTTCGCTGATGCTCGACATGTCGCTGCTGCCGCTGTGGGCGCTGCTTCCAGCCGCCGCCATGATGTCCGAATTGCAACAGCCTCGTGTGGGGCTCGCCGCGCTTCTCGTTCCAGCCTCCGCGAGCGGGCAGCCACAGCTTCTCCGCGGCGTGTGCTCGCGAATCAGCGAATCCGACAACGCGACACGCGCGGCGGCAGCGCTAGGGAGACTCCGGAGCGCGTGCCCGTGCGTGGTCGCGCGCTTCGAGCCGCACTTAAAAGTTTTGCCTTTTGGGGCCGTGGCGCTTCTGCTTTTTCTTAAGCTCGGGAGTCACCGCGTGTCTTCGCTCGGTGCTCCACTTCACACGTAAAACAAGCGAGTGGAAACTGAGGCGAAAGTACTGTAGTGTAGTTTGCTCTTCGCCATTACAGTCATACTTGCGAATTCACCTCGTGTTTTAATCGCAGGCGGTAAGCAAGAAGTTCCCAAGAATCGAATTTGCAGTCGAACACCGGTCACTAGCAACTTTTATTCTTAATAATTTCAACGGAATCGCTCCGCTATTATAGTCATGTCCTCAGGCAATGTAATACAGTCCAAAATTACTTCCATTGCTCACTGTTACTGTAAGTGGCTTGGACAAGTCTTCACTGAGAATCAATAAAGTACTATTAATTTTCTTCCACATTGCCCAACGTGCTGAAAATAACATTTATAACAGTGACATTTTAAAAAGAGAGAACCCTGGTTTACCATTGGAAATCATTCCTTAACCCTGCTGGTGATCAAATGTCCTAGAAAATTCCCTTTCAAATGTTTTCTATAGCAGCTTTTCCAAGTGCAAATGCAAATGTGAGTGGACAACTATATGTATTCATTTAGCAGATGCTGTTTTCCAAAGCGACATACATCTGCACATCTCTGAGGAAAAGTACAGTACAATGAGCGTGTTACATGGACACGTATGACAATGGAAACAGTACAGTGGTACAACTGTGATCACACTTCAGAACAAATATACCTTGGTCAAAAGGGCACAGCTCGCAATGCTGAAAAATAAGGCAAAAAATGAGTAGGGACAGCTCGTAGCATAATGCTTAGCGCTGCTGCCTTTGGATGCCAATATCAATATGATAGGTTTGAACCCCACTTTTCACTGCAGTAGCCTTGAGCAAGGTTCTTACCCTAAATCTCACACACACGCACGCACACACCACACAATTACACCAGTAAAATTATCCAGCTGTATAAAAGGCTAAATAAATGAAGAAGCAGGAGAGGAGCCATCACCCTGTTAAACAGGGCCCCAGTGGAGAGGGTGGACAGTTTCTGTAACCTCACATTCACATCAACACGCTGACAAAGAAGGCCCATCAACGTCTTCATCATCTAGACGATTAAGAGAATTCAAACAGGCCTTTAAGGAGCTGAGGAATTTTAACATCTGCACCATCGAGAGTATCCTGCCGGGAAATATCACGGCCTAGTTTGGGAACAGCACCAAGCAGGACAGGCAGGCTCTCCAAAGGGTGGTGCGAACAGCTGAGCACATCATCCGCCCTGAGCTCCCTGACCTGCAATCTATTTACAGCAAGTGGTGCCGGACCGAGGCCAGGAAGATAATGAAAGACCTCAGCCACCCAAACAACGCACTTTTCTCCCTGCTGCGGTCAGGAAGCGTTTTCGCTCCTTGAAGGCCAACACGGAGAGAATGAAGAGGAGCTTCTTCCCACAGGCTATTTGGGCTCTTAACCAGGATAACACCATGGAGTAAAGACTGGACTTGTGTGCACAATAATCACTACCTCAGCCAAATACTGCACAGCATTTTTTTTGCACAACTTTGCACCATGCACTTTTTTCTTATTTAAGCTTTAATATTGGGCTTTACATTCATTCCATTTATACACTTGAATAGATCTGTACTGTATTGCATTTTTCTCCTCAAATATGTTCTATTTTGCTATATATTTCAAATAGATTTTTATTATATTATATTTCTGTGTTATTCCACATTTTTGGATCACTGTATTTTTATTGGGGGTGCGGTGGTGCAGTGGGTTGGACCACGGTCCTGCTGTCCGGTGGGTCTGGGGTTCAAGTCCCGCTTGGGGTGCCTTGCGGCGGACTGGTGTCCCGTCCTGGGTGTGTCCCCTCCCCCTCCGGCCTTACTTCCTGTGGTGCCGGGTAGGCTCCGGTTCCCCGTGACCCCATATGGGACAAGCGGCTCTGAAGATGTGTGTGTGTGTGTGTGTGTGTGTGTGTGTGTGTGTGTGTGTGTGTGTGTGTGTATATTTTTATTTTATCCTATCTTTATGTATTCTTCACATTTATTTATCTAACAGACACTTTTCTTCCAATGGATACTACTGTATGTAGTGTTACCAGCCCACACACCTTATTTCCCAAGGTGACTTACACTGCTAGATACACTACTTACAATGGGTCACTCATCCATACATCAGTGGAACACACTTGCTCTGTGTCACTCACATATACTATGGGGGAACCTGAACAGCATGTCTTTGGACTGTGGGAGGAAACCAGAGCACCCGGAGGAAACTCACGCAGACATGGGAAAAACATGCAAACTTCACACAGACTGAGCAGGGATTGAACCCACCTTCTCTTGCATCACCCAGGCACTGTGAGACAGCAGCGCTACTTGCTGTGCCACCATGCTGCCCAATAGTGCGTATTACGGACAATCAGAAAAGCATTTCACTACACGTCGTACTAAGTATGGTTGTGTATGTGACAAATAAAATTTGAATTTGAATAATTGTGTGTGGCTTCAGAGAAAAGCATGAACTAAAACGAAAAAGTGTCATGTACTAATGGAGGTCCAGGGGCGAGTGGTTGCTTATGAAATCGTTACAGTGTCCTCCAGAATTATGAGTACCCACAGTAAAGGTAAAAACAGGCTGTAATTTCTTTTTTTTCCTCAATACCTTGAGTTTACACTAAAGCTATCAGAGAAATATAACCTTCTACTGAGGAAACATTAAGAACAAAAAAAATCCTCACAAAAAATTTTACATTTTCTGCAAGACACAACTGTCACAATTATTGGCACCTCTAGAAATTATTATGAACAGAATATAATTAACATATATTTGCATTCATGTTTTACCTTCTTCGGTGCGCTCACCACCTGCCGGAGAAACCGTAAGGGGCCGGTGCATTGTGATTTGGGCGGTGGTCGGGGCCGAGTGCCCGGCCGACCCAAACCTCGGGCGCCAACTCTGGTTTTTGGGACTTGGAATGTCACCTCACTGGCGGGGAAGGAGCCTGAGCTGATGCGGGAAGTTGAGAGATACCGTCTAGATATAGTCGGGCTCACTTCCACTCACAGCTTGGGTTCTGGAACCACTCTACTCGATCGAGGGTGGACTCTCCACTATTCTGGCGTTGCCCAAGGTGAGAGGCGGCGGGCTGGTGTGGGCTTATTAATAGCCCCCCAGTTCAGCCGCCATGTGTTGGAGTCTACCCCGGTGAATAAGAGGGTCATCTCCCTACGCCTTCGGGTCAGGGAACGGTCTCTCACTGTCGTTTGTGCTTATGCGCCTAGCGGCAGTGTAGACTACCCGGCCTTTTTAGAGTCCCTGGGGGGCGTGCTGGAAAGCGCTCCCACTGGGGACTCTGTCGTTCTACTGGGGGACTTTAACGCCCACGTGGGCAGCGACAGTGATACCTGGAGGGGCGTGATTGGGAGGAACGGCCTCCCTGATCTGAACCCGAGCGGTGAGTTGTTATTGGATTTCTGTGCTAGTCGCGGTTTATCCATAACGAACACCATGTTCATGCATAAGGGTGTCCACCAGTGCACTTGGCACCAGGACACCCTAGGTCGGAGGTCGATGATCGACTTTGTAGTTGTTTCTTCTGACCTTCGGCCATATGTCTTGGACACTCGGGTGAAGAGAGGGGCTGAGCTGTCAACTGATCACCACCTGGTGGTGAGTTGGATTCGATGGCGGGGGAAAAAGCTGGACAGACCTGGCAGGCCCAAACGCATAGTGAGGGTCTGTTGGGAACGTTTGGCGGAGGCCCCTGTCAGAGAGGTCTTCAACTCCCACCTCCGACAGAGCTTCAACCAGGTCCCGAGGGAGGTGGGGGACATTGAGTCCGAATGGACTATGTTCCGCTCCTCCATTGTCGGTGCGGCGGTTCGGAGCTGCGGCCATAAGGTCTCCGGTGCCTGTCGCGGCGGCAATCCCCGAACACGGTGGTGGACACCGGAAGTAAGGGATGCCGTCAAGCTGAAGAAGGAGTTCTATCGGGCCTGGCTGGCTCATGGGACTCCTGAAGCAGCTGACAGGTACCGACGGGCCAGACGGAGCGTGGCTCTGGCAGTCGCCGCGGCAAAAACTCGGGCTTGGGAGGAGTTCGGTGAGGCCATGGAGGAAGACTTTCGGTCGGCCTCAAAGAGATTCTGGCAAACCGTCCGGCGACTCAGAGGGGGGAAGCGGTGTTCCACGAACACTGTTTACAGTGGAAGTGGTGCGCTGCTGACCTCAGCTGAGGATGTTCTCGGGCGGTGGAAGGAGTACTTTGAGGATCTCCTCAATCCCTCCGACACGCCTTCCGTAGAGGAAGCTGAGGCTGGGGACTTGGAGGGGGACTCGTCCATTACCCTGGCTGAAGTTGCTGAGGTAGTCAAAAAACTCCTCGGTGGCAAGGCTCCGGGGGTGGATGAGATCCACCCCGAGTTTCTCAAGTCTCTGGATGTTGTGGGGCTGTCTTGCCGGACACGCCTCTGCAGCATCGCGTGGAGTTCGGGAACGGTGCCTCTGGACTGGCAGACCGGGGTGGTGGTCCCTCTTTTTTAAGAAGGGGGACCGGAGATTGTGTTCCAACTACAGGGGGATCACACTCCTTAGCCTCCCTGGGAAAGTCTATGCCAGGGTACTGGAAAGGAGAATCCGACCGATAGTCGAACCTCGGATTCAGGAGGAGCAATGCGGTTTTCGCCCTGGCCGTGGAACACTGGACCAGCTCTATACCCTCACTAGGGTGCTGGAGGGTTCGTGGGAGTTTGCCCAACCAGTCCATATGTGTTTTGTGGACCTGGAGAAGGCATTCGACCGTGTCCCTCGTGGCATCCTGTGGGGGGTACTTCGGGATTATGGGGTTCGGGGCTCGATGCTACGGGCTGTTCGTTCCCTGTATGACCGGAGCAGGAGCTTGGTTCGCATTGCCGGCAGTAAGTCAGACCTTTTCCCGGTGCATGTTGGACTCCGCCAGGGCTGCCCTTTGTCACCGATTCTGTTCATTATTTTTATGGACAGAATTTCTAGGCGCAGTCAGGGAACGGAGGGTGTCTGCTTTGGTGGCCGCGAGATCTCGTCTCTGCTTTTTGCGGACGATGTGGTCCTGTTGGCTTCATCAAGTCAAGACTTGCAGCGTGCACTGGGGAGGTTTGCAGCCGAGTGCGAAGCGGCGGGGATGAGAATCAGCACCTCCAAATCCGAGGCCGTGGTTCTCAGTCGGAAAAAGGTGGATTGCTCCCTCCGGGTTAGGGGGGAGTTGCTCCCTCAAGTGGAGGAGTTTAAGTATCTCGGGGTCTTGTTCACGAGTGAGGGAAAAATGGAGCGGCAGGTTGACAGGCGGATCGGTGCGGCGTCCGCAGTAATGCGGTCATTGTACCGGTCTGTTGTGGTGAAGAGGGAGCTGAGTCGTAAGGCGAAGCTCTCAATTTACCGGTCGATCTACGTTCCTACCCTCACCTATGGTCATGAACTCTGGATCATGACCGAAAGAATGAGATCGCGGATACAAGCGGCAGAAATGAGTTTCCTCCGCAGAGTGGCTGGGCGCACCCTTAGGGATAGGGTGAAGAGCTCAGTCACCCGGGAGGAGCTCGGAGTAGAGCCGCTGCTCCTCCGCATCGAGAGGAGCCAGTTGAGGTGGCTCGGGCATCTGTTCCGGATGCCTCCTGGACGCCTCCCTGGGGAGGTGTTCCGGGCTTGTCCCACTGGGAGGAGGCCTCGGGGCAGACCCAGGACACGTTGGAGAGACTATGTCTCCCGGCTGGCCTGGGAACGCCTTGGGGTTCCCCCAGAGGAACTGGAGGAGGTGTGCGGGGAGAGGGAAGTCTGGAGTACTCTGCTCGGACTGCTGCCCCTGCGACCCGGCCCCGGATAAAGCGGAGGAAGATGGATGGATGGATGTTTTACCTTTAAAAAGCACACATGAGTCTTGAGGAACTCTTAAGTGGTAATCCACGGTGTTCTACTTCACTGGAGAATAAATGTGAGGTAACAAACAGGCCAAACCCCTTTAGTTGTCCGTCCCATCAGACCAGAGAATGACAAATGAAATGAGACAAAAGGTTGCTAAGTTCACTGGGGTCCGTACTTTTCAGCCGAAAGCGAGCAGGGCAGGGGTGTAACCGGTGGACTCCTAGACAGCAGAACCGCATGGCCACAGGACAAGGGGCAGGTACTGGTCCCAGTCAAGTTGGTGTCAGAGGTGAGGGCAGAGAATGCTTGTTGTGTGTATGGTTAACCAGCCTGTCGCTCTGCAGGTGCAGAGGTGGGGTGTGTGTCTTCTGGCAGCCGAAGCAAATCACACACCTCCTTCATGACCTGAGAGTCAAAGTTCCTTCCCTGGTTATTGTGCAGTTTCTCCTCCAGTGCCCCGAATCAACAGAACATCTCTTTGACCGCACTCTTTGCCATTGTGGTTGTGCTCTGGTCCAGCACCACATATGCCTCAGACCACTTAGTGAAGCAGTCCACCACTGCGAGTATGTTGCAGTTACTCCAGTTAGTGGAGGGTCCCATGCTGTTCACACCAACACACTCAATGAGGGTGCCAGATTGGATTACTCCAGCAGCGATCATTTTCTTCACTTTCTCCTCCGCAATCAGCCTTTTGGACAGGGCCAAGCAAGGCGGCAGAGAGATGGCATTTGCATTGCCCGTATCGTTTTGGTGTAGTCCTCATCATTGGCTGCAATGAGGTCCGAGAAAAACTCCAGACTCCCACAACTTCTGCTGCTTGCTATCCTCCACTTCCGCCCCATTGCACTGTCACAGCACCTGCACTGCTTCCCATGTTGCTGTGGAGGACTGCCAATCGCATACCACGTCTGTGGTGGACTGGCTGCACTTACTGGGCTTCACCACGCTCCTCCTTGCTTACGGCTGTGCTCCACACAGCCTTTGTCCAAGCCTGGGCATAAGACTCTCAGTTCTATTATGAGTCCGCTGCTGCAGAGGAGGAGAAGCGAGACTGAAGATCTCCCCCACAAAGTGGAGAGATCTCCCATCCATCTTGGTGAGGAAGTTCATTTGCACGATACACAGGTCCTAGATCAGCACAAGCCAAAATTGGTGCTCCAGCTGCAGGTTGCCAATGCTGATACACAGGCGTTGCCTCTCCCACACCTCCGCTCATAAGAACTTTCTGAATGAAGTTGAAGGTTCTTTCGGATAGTCACGGTGCAGCACATACATCAAACCAAACAACATGACAAAAGCATCAAGTGTCCATGGGAGGTCACTCAGGACAAAGTCATCTTCCAGCACAATGGCAATCCTGGCAGGGTTGAACTGAACAAGGTACCTTGGGTCTTCATTCTCCATGCCAAGTCTGCAATGTCTGGCTTATCTACCTTTTCGGTCTGAAATGCATGACAGTATTATGGATATTTTGTCAAGCAGAACAATAAATGTAACACGAAATTTACATGTAATGAGAGCTTCCATTCTAAGTCATTTTCACACAGGTACATAAGGAGGGCTAGAAGAGCATCACATCATCATTTACTAGAACATAGCATTTACTAGAAGATCATAGGCACTAAAGAGGCTCCTCAGTGCTTCTGCCTTTGTTTCAGCATCCAGGAAATCAGTTTTTGCTTACTGTCATGTGTGCTGCTAGTCGACTGCCCTAGGCCATTTCGCTCCGAAGAATCAGAATCAGAACGAGCGTTATTGCCAAGTATGTTCACACATGCAAGGAATTTGTCTTGGTGACAGAAACTTCCACAGCACAGACAGAATGACAGTGACAAGACACAGATGAGAAGATAGAATATGTGAATGAAGGATAAAAAATATTTAAAAATATAAAGTACACAATATACAAAAAAATAGTCACTAGACATATGTATGTACAGGTATGTTCTATACAAATGCAAGGGAATGTGAGTAAGACATATGATGTGATAAATAGATATAATTATAAATATAAATAGCGATGTGTATTGCACTGGTTTACTGTCTAGGGGGGATTTAGCTGTTCATGAGGTAGATGGCCTGAGGAAAGAAACTTTCTTGTGGAGAAACTTTCTCCTTGCTGTCCTGGTGCTCAGTGCTCTGTAGTGCAGGCCAGATGGCAAAGGTTCGAAGAGGAAGTGGCCTGGATGTGAGGGGTCTAGAATGATTTTGCTAGCCCTTTTACTGACTCTGGACAAGTGCAGTTCTTGGAGAGCTGGGGAGACCTTCATTTATAGTCAGAGCACTGGTTAAATTCTTCTCAACATTTGGAATGCCCAAGGTCATTCAATCTGACCAAGGGTCCAGTTTTCTTTCCTAGGTTTTTGCCCAAGTGTTGAAATCCCTTGGTATACCACACCAGGCGTCTAATGCTTATCACCCCCAAAGTCAGACTTAAACGCTTCCACCAAACTCTGAAATCTGTGCTATAGAAGTACTGCTTGGACTCCAGTAAAGACTGGGATGAAGGTTTTCCTCTCGTTTTATTTGCAGTATGGGAGGCTGTACAAGAGTCTGTAGGTTTTAGCCCTGCTGAACTGATGTTCAGACACTCTGGGGGGGGCTTTAAAAGTCAGTAAAGAAAAACTTTTGGCAATGGACTTGAGCCCTAAAATGAATGTATTGGATTACATTAATAAGTTGTAAGTAACGTCTGCATAAAGCCTGTTCCCTTGCTTGGCAAACTTGATTTCACAAAAATGTATGATAGTCTGCCCACTGCCTCCATGAGTGACAGAGTGCGTTCCACTGATGAATGGATGAGTGACCCATTGTGAGTGGTGTATCTATCAGTGTAAGTATTTACATTACTTGGTTATATTAACCTTTAAATTTCCCTGGTAGCAATACCCTCTAGTGTAAATAAAGCCTTAATGTTGCAATTATATTTAGATTATGCGATGTCAAACATTTTTTAACAATGATATGCAGCACCAGAAGCCCGGTGCATGTGGGCTGTGCAGAATGAAATACAGGCAGTGATCTTGTAAACTTTAATTCTTTCACAAATATCCATAAGCCAAATTCTCAAAATGTCTGAAGGAAAAGTTGAAAAGAAAGTGCAGTGAACACTGAGAACAGCTGTGAGGGCACAGTACCCTTTCAAGGAAATATTCTGCTTCATGCCCTTTGTTTCTGGGAAAGGTTTTGGACCTTCACCAGCCTGCATGGGACAAAGGTTTACTGGCAATGAATGAATGAAAATGTCATATTAAAGGTTAAGCTAGAAATAGTCATTTTTGTGACAAATACCAAATATACTGGTGTAATCATTGTTATGTATGAAATACCTTATTTTAGTTTTTATATTTATTCATTCAGCTGACACTTTTCTCCACAGTGACTAATAATGCTAAGGTACTACAATTTTTTACCTACTGATAAAGCTGAGCAATTTTAGCTCAAGGATACAGGTGTAGGTGGAAATTAAACCTGTGAGTCCAAAGACAGCAGCTCTAACCTGTATGTGACCAACTGTCCCCTAGTTAACGTTTGTTTTTCCATATTTTTTGATCAGAAACAGTAATTCCACTCGCTCGATTTTCAGTTGGGAGTTTTCGTTTCTTTCCTCTGTGGCCAGTAGGCATACTCATAGGTCTATAAAAGTATTATATTATGATAGTCAGTAGTCAACTGTCTTCTTTGTTTCTTACATGATGTATTTGTTTTTTCTGCCTTATGCTTGTGTTAAAGTGCTCTGTGTCACTGCGTGAGAAAAGCACTCTATAAAAATAAATTGAATTGAATTTAAAAAAATTAACTCCATTATAGGATGAAGGACTGCAAATACATGTGGAGTAACTAAGCAACAGGTAAACAACCAGGAAACTAGGCAACAGGTAAACAATCAGATGACTGCAGAGAAACCAACAAAAATGACATCAGAGAGTTTGAATTTGTCTGCATCGAGGGACATGTCCAGACTGCCTATGTTAACGCCTAATCTGTCAAATCTGCCAAAGTTGGGACAGTTGAGTGTTTACCTCTGTGTTTACCTTTACATCATCACCATGTCCTTTAATAACACTTATTAAGTGTTTGGGCACTGAAGACACCAGTTGGTTAAGTTCAGCAAGTGGAATTTCCCCCATTCATCTATTATACAGGTATTCAGTTGGACAATTGTACAGGACCTTCGTTGCTGTATTTTCTGATTCTTAATGCGCCGCACATTCTCAATCCGAGACAGGCCAGGACTACAGGCAGACCGGTCTAGTACCCGCACTCTCTGCTCACGCAGCCATGCACTTCTGGGCAGAATGTGAGTTGGTGTCATCCTGCTGGAAAACGCAGGGACATCCGTGGAAAAGACAGCATCTGGATGGCAGTATATATTGCTCCAGTATTTGTACATATTTTTCCACATTAATGGTGCGCTCACAGAAGTGCAAGTTACCCATACTGTGTCCAAGCCAGGGTCGCGGTGGTGTGTGCACTGGAAAAGGAGATTATTGCTTGTTTGTCTGTTTTAGTAATTGTTGTAATATCTAGCAGGGGGGACACGGTAGCGTGGCAGGTTTAGCCTGTGCAGCCTGTGCCTGCTCTCTGGTGGGTCTGGGGTTCGAGTCCTGCTTGGGGTGCCTTGCATGGACAGGTGTCCTGTCCTGGGTGTGTCCTCTTTCTCTCCAGCCTTGTCCCCTGTGTTCCTGGGTTAGGCTCCAGTTCGCTGTGACCCGCTGGGGACAAGCAGTTTCAGCGTGTGTGTGTGTGTGTGTGTGTGTGTGTGTGTGTGTGTACTGTAAAATAAATTATGAATTGGGCAAGGACACTCAGCAAGATCTAGTTTACATTTCATTCACTTAGCAGATGCTTTTCTCCAAAGTGACTTACAATGGATACTATGTATGTAGTGTTATTAGCCCACACACCTATTCACCAAGGTGACTTACACTGCTAGATACACTACTTACACTGGGTCACTCATCCATACATCAGTGAAACACTCACACACTAGGGGGAAACCTGAACAGCATGTCTTTGAACCTCCATTAACTGCTCCAAAGTCACTTGTCCAAATGAGCATTTTGATTGGACCAAAGGTTCACCGCGCTAATATCCGCAGTCACGTGACGTCAGGCACACGTGCGCAGCAACTGCACGCAGCGCTTGAGCGGGTCCGCGCCTCGAGAAGAAGCTATTATGTCCGTTACGTTTGTGTTACAAAAATTATTTTAAAATACACCGTTCGAAATAACGAACGATGTCATCCATGTTAAATCGTTTTTTTTTTCCTTTTAAATAGCAGATAATCTAAACAACTTTTCGCATTTTAATAACAGAATATTGCGTGAACTCTTTTTAAGACCAGAGTAAGTTACGTGATCGCTCGCTAATCGAATCGGTTTCTGAAGAGCAAACCTTTTAACATGAAATATTATGTGAGGAAGCGGCTGGGAGTTATTTAAAGTTAAACACATTGAAATGAAGTATCCCGAGGTTATTCGATAAAACTTGATTGTCCCTTCAGCGAGTTTGCTTTGTTTGTACGGGACAAGTGTGGCGAACTGAGGTGATCTCACTGACTCAGCTGTAGCTACTAGTTAGTTAGCGGTTAGTTAGCAGTGCTGTAAGCGACGGGCTGCATTTCGGACGCTAATAGCAGTTAAATAAAAGGTTGTGCATTATTAAATGCTTCATTTGTTGCATTTACCAGAAATCCCGAGGCAGGGAGGCTGGAAAAAACAATTATTCCAATCTTATCGTCGGTATATTTTTTTTCCTCCAAGCTAATTAATTAAAACATTTTTGACATGCTTCAGTTCAGTTATAGCCCATAAGACACACAAGCTTGTGTCTATTTATTGTGTCCCTGTACAGTATGTCCCGCCCTGTGGCAGCACAGCTGGACCCTAGCGGATCCTCCAGGACCTCCGCAGTGGAAGAAATGGGCATAGAGGAACAAGTCAAGATTGCTGTCAATGTGTGTTTACAGAGACTGCAGTTGAGTGAGCAGAAAGGTAATGCTTTTTCACAATGAGGAGAACACTACCTTTCTTCTAACAGTGTTTATTCCACATTAGATTAGCTAATGCTGAAATCTGAATGCATTGCTCTGTGTTTACCGCTTGCCAGAAGGGTATGTCCCATCTCCATGAACATCTCCAGTTGTTATTTTTAACTTTGCAGTTATTTCCTTCTGCTTCTATTGCCACAGAAGTGGTATTCCCCTCATCCTTGACGAGCACTGAAAGGATCTTTATACATCGCTTGGCCCAGTCCCTGGGATATGTTTCCAAAAGTGAAGGGCAAGTATCTTGCCTGTTGTGTGTTTCTTTTCTCATACAGTACGTAAAAAATGTGCTCTGTTGCTACTAAACATAAAACCGAATCCCTTATGGATGTTATAACCATATATGGTAAACACATAAACTTGAACAATGTTAAATTGATTCTATTGCAGTAAAGGATCAAATCGATACCTTAAAATAAGGAAGAAGGAAGGGCCCGAGACAACGCACTCGATGATGAAAATCAGTTTGTGCCATAATTCAAAGAATGTGATCTGCAGCTTCCTGCAGAGATTCCCAGTCACAAATAAAGAGCACACAGAACTGCTGCTATGCACAGAGCGTTGTCCATCTGTGCCCATGGAAGCTGGTAAGTTTGTTATTGGGACCATTGGGGAGAAGCTACTAAGACTTGGAGCACTGAAGGTTATTCCTCTGTGACACAAATCTCTCTGGTTTGAATTGATTGTGGCTGACAGTGTTCGCTTTTCCTGCAGGAAGGTTATTGGGTCACTGGCGATATACTTCAGATTTTACGTTTAGTCAAAATCTTCCAGTACAATCTGGCTGTATAAATGGGTAAGATTGTGGGTTTGGGAAAAAATGTCAACTAAGCAAGACAATAACTTATATATTTGTGCAAAATCACAGAAATGCCTCTTATAGCCATTAAGGCAGTTTGTTTAAAAAGTCACTATTTTCCTGCAAACCACACTGATCTATACAAACTCCTATCTTCCATTTAAATAACTTTACCACAGCAGTCATCAGATGTAGATATTCATTACCGAATACCAATTATATACTGAGATCAATTCGAAATGCCAGTGTGAAAGCTTTGTTACTGAAATTAATCTGAGATGTGCTTTTTGCTATACACTTTGAACTTTCCTAATCTATGCTTCTTATATCAATAAATTACCAAACTTAGCAAACATTTAAAGAATATTAAGTTGTTAAACTTAATAAATGTACAGCAGCACACGGATGGAGGTTTTAAATCAGGCTGGTGTAAATAATCAATTTGAATGATTAAAAAATGTTGCTTCAAATCAAGTTTATTTTTCCCCCAATATATTGTATCATATATTATGATTTTTCATCAAATCAAAGGTTTTAGTAAAATTAAAAACAGCTTTAATTTGCAGCAAACTCAGCTGAAAGTACTGAAATGAATACAATAGATGAATTACATGACATTTATGAATTAAACAACAAGGACTCTGGCACAGTTAAACCAGCATTTAATACCCAAGTCAGCCTTAAGCAGCTTATAGCACATCAAAAATTAAATGAAACCACCACAAATCTTACTAGAAGTGTGGGTTGCTTATGGTTCACCCAGCTCAATGTTTTTGTTTAGGGCCTTGATGTTTTGCTGCATTTTTTTTGTGCCAAGAGTGTTCCTAAGTTTACACTGGACAAGTCCCTATGTGCTGAAGACACGCTCTATGCCTGCAGACGATGCAGTGGCAGAAAGAAGCTGATTGACAGCAGACGTGCGTTCTGCATCAATCACTTTTAACAATTAAAATTTTAAACAATTTAAAACATTTTCAGGAAGTTAATAAAATAATTTTATAATGTTGCTATTAAAATATTAAGATCAAGATTTAAAAAATAAAAAGTCAGATTTAAATCTGACGGTATAGAAAACTGGTTTCGGATGAGAAAATACTGTAAGTGGGGAAAAAAGGCAGAAGCAAAGTAGTCCCAAAATCATTCCTGAGTACAGTATGTTTACTCTTGTAGCTGATGTTTTTCTCCAAAGCAACTTACAAGGTTAGGCTACTTACAATTATATACCCATTTATACAGCTGGGTAATTTTACTGGAGCAATTTACAGTAATAACGTTTCTCAAGGGTGCTACAGCAGTAGGTGAAATTTGAACCAGCAGCATTTGGAACAGAGCCAGCAGCTCTAACCAGTATGCTGTCAGCTGTCTCGGTGCTCGAAGTGGTGTCCCAGAAGTCACCAATACAAAATAACAGATGCAGCATCATGTCTCTGGACTCTGTCATACCACAAAACTTCACCCACGTCCCTGGAATTGGGATCCATTGTTCATGCACCTATAGCCCTATTTATTCATCGTGAGGTTCTGAGTGATGTGTGAAAAATTCTGCTGCATAATGTTTGCACCTGGACAATTGTGTGTTAATGAAGTTGAGGTTCTGATGACTTAAATGTAATGTGGAGTGCTTCTGATTTATAAATGCATGGTGTTACTTGTACACTGCTCAAAAAAATTAAAGGAACACTTTTTAATCAGTATAGCATCAAGTCAGTTAAACTCCTGGGATATTGATCTGGTCAGTTAAGTAGCATAGGGGGGTTGTTAATCTGTTTCAGCTGCTTTGGTGTTAATGAAATTAACAGGTGCACTAGAGGGGCAACAATGAGATGACCCCCAAAACAGGAATGGTTTTACAAGTGGAGGCCACTGACATTTTTTCCCTCCTCATCTTTTCTGACTGTTTTTCACTAGTTTTGCATTTGGCTAGCGTCAGTGTCACTACTGGTGGCATGAGGCGATACTTGGACCCTACAGAGGTTGCACAGGCAGTCCAACTCCTCCAGAATGGCACATCAATATGTGCCATTGCCAGAAGGTTTGCTGTGTCTCCCACCACAGTCTCAAGAGCATGGAGGAGATTCCAGGAGACAGGCAGTTACTCTAGGAGAGCTGGACAGGGCCGTAGAAGGTCCTTAACCCATCAGCAGGACCGGTATCTGCTCCTTTGTGCAAGGAGGAACAGGATGAGCACTGCCAGAACCCTACAAAATGACCTCCAGCAGGCCACTGGTGTGAATGTCTCTGACCAAACAATCAGAAACGGACCTCATGAGGGTGGCCTGAGGGCCCGATGTCCTCTAGTGGGCCCTGTGCTCACTGCCCGGCACCGTGGAGCTCGATTGGCATTTGCCATAAGACACCCGAATTGGCAGGTCCGCCACTGGCGCCCTGTGCTTTTCACAGAAGAGAGCAGGTTCACCCTGAGCACATGTGACAGATGTGAAAGGGTCTGGAGAATCCGTGGAGAACGTTATGCTGCCTGTAACATTGTTCAGCATGACCGGTTTGGTGGTGGGTCAGTGATGGTCTGGGGAGGCATATCCATGGAGGGGGACACAGACCTCTACAGGCTAGACAATGGCACCCTGACTGCCATTAGGTATCGGGATGAAATCCTTGGACCCATTGTCAGACCCTACGCTGGTGCAGTGGGTCCTGGGTTCCTCCTGGTGCACAACAATGCCCGGCCTCACGTGGCGAGAGTATGCAGGCAGTTCCTGCAGGATGAAGGAATTGATACCATTGAATGGCCCCCACGCTCGCCTGACCTAAATCCAATAGAACACCTCTGGGACATTATGTTTCGGTCCATCCGATGCCGCCAGGTTGCATCTCAGACTGTCCAGGAGCTCGGTGATGCCCTGGTCCAGATCTGGGAGGGAATACCCCAGGACACCATTCGTCGTCTCATTAGGAGCATGCTCCGACGTTGTCAGGCATGCATACAAGCACGTGGGGGCCATACAAACTGAGTACCATTTTGAGCTGCTGCAATGAAATTTCAGCAAAATGGACTAGCCTGCCGCATCATTTTTTCACTTTGATTTTCGGGGTGTCCTTGAATTCAGCACTCTGTAGGTTGATAATTTTCATTTCCATCAGACGATGTGGCATCCTTTCGTTTCTAACACATTACCCAGTCCATATCAGTATAGATATCCAGCATGATTTTTTTCCCCATTGAGATCTGATGTGTTTTCAAAGTGTTCCTTTAATTTTTTTGAGCAGTGTATTTTAGAAAGGGATTTGAGTTGTGCAATATGTGAAAACATGAATCATGTTACTAGATTTGGGAAATTAGTCTTTCTTTTGGGGGCTGATAGAGTGGTTTGGGATATGTTTCTCATGGAATAAGTTTGTGTGTATGTATTTTGACAAAACTGATATCCATCTTCCTCCGCTTATCCGGGACTGGGTCGCGGGGGCAGTAGTCCAAGCAGAGCCCCCCAGACTTCCCTCTCCCCGCACACCTCCTCCAGCTCCTCTGGGGGAACCCCAAGGCGTTCCCAGGCCAGCTGGGAGACGTAGTCTCTCCAACGTGTCCTGGGTCTGCCCCGAGGCCTCCTACCAGTGGGACATGCCCGGAACACCTCCCCAGGGAGGCGTCCAGGAGGCATCCGGAACAGATGCCCGAGCCACCTCAACTGGCTCCTCTCGATGCGGAGGAGCAGCGGCTCTACTCCGAGCTCCTCCCGGATGACTAAGCTCCTCACCCTATCCCTAAGGGTGCGCCCAGCCACTCTGCGGAGGAAACTCATTTCTGCCGCTTGTATCCGCGATCTCATTCTTTTGGTCATGATCCAGAATTCATGACCATAGGTGAGGGTAGGAACGTAGATCGACCAGTAAATTGAGAGCTTCGCCTTACGACTCAGCTCCTGCTTCATCACAACAGACCGGTACAACGACCGCATTACTGCGGACGTCGCACCAATCCGTCCGTCAACCTGCCGCTCTATTTTTCCCTCACTCGTGAACAAGACCCCGAGATACTTAAACTCCTCCACTTGAGGGAGCAGCTCCCCCTAACCCGGAGGGGGCAGTCCACCTTTTTCCGACTGAGAACCATGGCCTCGGATTTGGAGGTGCTGATTCTCATCCCCGCCGCTTCGCACTCGGCTGCAAACCTCTCCAGTGCACGCTGTAAGTCTCGTTTCGATGAAGCCAGCAGGACCACATTGTCCACAAAAAGCAGAGACGAGATCCTGCGGCCACCAAAACAGACACCCTCCCTTCCCTGGCTGCGCCTAGAAATTCTGTCCATGAAGATAATGAACAGAATCGGTGACAAAGGGCAGCCCTGGCGGAGTCCAACATGCACCGGGAACAGGTCTGACTTACTGCCGGCAATGCGAACCAAGCTCTTGCTCTGGTCATACAGGGAACGAACAGCCCGTAGCATCGAGCCCCGAACCCCATAATCCCGAAGCACCTCCCACAGGATGCCACGAGGGACACGGTCGAATGCCTTCTCCAGGTCCACAAAACACATATGGACTAGTTGCGCAAACTCCCATGAATCCTCCAACACCCTAGTGAGGGTATAGAGCTGGTCCAGTGTTCCACGGCCAGGGCGAAAACTGCATTGCTCCTCCTGGATCCGAGGTTCGACTATCGGTCGGATTCTCCTTTCCAGTACCCTGGCATAGACTTTCCCAGGGAGGCTAAGGAGTGTGATCCCCCTATAGTTGGAACACCATCTCCGGTCCCCCTTCTTAAAAAGAGGGACCACCATCCCGGTCTGCCAGTCCAGAGGTACCGTCCCCGAACTCCATGCGATGCTGCAGAGGCGTGTCAGCCAAGACAGCCCCACAACATCCAGAGACTTGAGAAACTCGGGGCGGATCTCATCCACCCCCGGAGCCTTGCCACCAAGGAGTTTTTTGACTACCTCAGCAACTTCAGCCAGGGTAATGGAAGAGTCCCCCTCTGAGTCCCCGGCCTCAGCTTCCTCTACGGAAGGCGTGTCGGAGGGATTGAGGAGATCCTCAAAGTACTCCTTCCACCGCCCGAGGACATCCTCAGCTGAGGTCAGCAGCACACCACTTCCACTGTAAACAGTGTTTGTGGAACACCGCTTCCCCCTCCTGAGTCGCCGGACGGTTTACCAGAATCTCTTTGAGGCTGACCGAAAGTCTTCCTCCATGGCCTCACCAAACTCCTTCCAGGCCCGAGTTTTTGCCGCGGCGACTGCCAGAGCCGCGTTCCGTCTGGCCCGCCGGTACCTGTCAGCTGCTTCAGGAGTCCCATGAGCCAGCCAGGCCCGATGGAACTCCTTCTTCAGCTTAACGACATCCCTTACCTCCGGTGTCCACCACCGTGTTCGGGGATTGCCGCTGCGACAGGCGCCGGAGACTTTATGGCCGCAGCTCCGAACCGCCGCCCCGACAATGGAGGTGTGGAACATAGTCCATTCGGACTCAATGTCCCCAGTCTCCCTCGGGACCTGGTTGAAGCTCTGTCGGAGGTGGGAGTTGAAGACCTCTCTGAGAGGGGCCTCCGCCAAACGTTCCCAACAGACCCTCACTATGCGTTTGGGCCTGCCAGGTCTGTCCAGCTTTTTCCCCCGCCATCGAATCCAACTCACCACCAGGTGGTGATCAGTTGACAGCTCAGCCCCTCTCTTCACCCGAGTGTCCAAGACATATGGCCGAAGGTCAGAAGAAACGACTACAAAGTCAATCATCGACCTCCGACTTAAGGTGTCCTGGTGCCAAGTGCAATGATGGGGCACCCTTATGCATGAACATGGTGTTTGTTATGGACAAACCGTGACTAGCACAGAAATCCAATAACAACTCACCACTCGTGTTCAGATCAGGGAGGCTGTTCCTCCCAATCACGCCCCTCCAGGTGTCACTGTCGCTACCCACGTGGGCGTTAAAGTCCCCCAGTAGAACGACAGAGTCCCCAGTGGGAGCGCTTTCCAGCAGGCCCCCCAGGGACTCCAAAAAGGCCGGGTACTCTACACTGCCGCTATCAAGGGATTAATGAAAAGGGTGACTCACAGACAGCTTCACTCTTTTTTGGAATGCTGTCATATAAGTCCTGAACTGTGTCTATTGGGATATTGCACCACTTCTTCAAGAATAAAAGTCGCCAGTTCTTAAGGAGCAAAGGAGATCGACATCTGCTTTGCACTCTGCTCCAGAACTTCCCATAAATGTTCAGTGTTTAGATCTGGTGATTGGGAGGTCATGGAAGACATTTGACTCCCTATGTTTCTTAAATGACTAATTTGTTTGGCAGTGTGTATGGGGACCTTATCATTCTGGAATATGGGAACATCATGAAGAAATAATATTTGCACCAGAGGGTCTACCTGCTCCTGTATAATGGTCTCATAACCCTTGGCTATTGCATGACCATGCAGATAACTCATTGGACATAATGACTCCTGCAAGATGGCTGCCCATATTGTTATGGATCCCCTGCCATTTTTAACAACTGGCAACAGACATTGTGGGTTGAACACGTAATTTCTCCAAAACTAAACCCGTCCGGATGTAGGAAAAAGGGTAAAAGATGTCTCATCAGACCATATTACTTTTTGCCATTTTTCAGGGGTCCAAGTTATGTGCTCCTTACACCAGGTTATGTCTTCATGTGTTGGTTTTGAATGCAAGTACTTTATGAATGGCAGCCCTGCCAAAAATTCGTAGAGGTTTGTTGAGACTGGGTTCACAAGAGACACTGATTCAGTTCTGTGGTATTTTTTGAGGTTGTACTTTTGGGCATTTAGTAGGTATATATCCTGTCAAGTGTCCGTCTATCCCCCTCGCCCAGCTTTGACTTGGGAGCCACTGTTCTTCTTTGCCGATGCAGTTTGCCCATGTTTGGCACTTGCTGTCATTATGTTTGAGATTGTTATCCATGACGTGAAATAATTTAGCGGTTCTTGTGACCAATGCACCTGCAGTTCAGGCACTGACATTTTATACACTTTGGACAGCTGGTAGTTGTCTCATGTTGCTTTGAAAACTCAAAGTTGTATTTGTCAGAGTTTTTTTGTAGCTGACACATTGCTAATTGACGACAAATCTAATTTGACTCACCTTTGCAACTGCTGCGATTGTAATTGTGAATTAGTTACTTGAAAGTTATACTGCTTTTCATGTGATGTTTCCATTATTTTGTCTTCCCCGGTTTTTGTAGACAGTGGCCGAGACAGGAATAGAACCAGCGGGCGTCTGAATAATGGAATTCCTCAGATCCCCCTACAGAGGGTCCTGACTGAGTTTGACTCGTTCCGTAGCTCCCTTCCAGTGTATGAACATCAGGAGGAAATCGTCAGCACAGTTAAAGAGAGCAGAGTTGTCTTGATTGTGGGTGAAACTGGGTCTGGAAAGACTACACAGGTAAAAGTCGACTTCTTGGATGACAAGTTTGCTAACCATCACGCAATACGTAGTTAATTTAGAGGAACCATAGAAGACTGTTGTATGCAGTGTCAGGGCCCATATTGTTGCTGTAGACGTCTGTAAGGGGGTAGATACCCTGCTGAGCAACGTTCCGCACGAATGCCAGTAATGTCCAGTGTATTGCAGTGAATGACTGGCCTACCTAAAAAATGTAAATATGCTACAGAATTACAGCAACTCATAGACCCACATAAAAGCTATAATATTAACATCTTAATGCTGTGGTGTAACAAGTGTCAAAGTTTCTATATGTTGTTCAGTTTTGCCCAGTGATTGACATGCTTAGGTTTTATGGATGTGGCCATTTGTTTTTTGTTTCAGATACCCCAGTTTCTTCTGGACGACTGCCACAAACGTGGTATCCCTGTCCGTATGTTCTGCACGCAGCCTCGACAGCTAGCAGCCATTGCTGTGGCAGAGCGTGTGGCAGCTGAACGTGGGGAGAGTGTTGGCCAGACTATTGGCTATCAAATTCGCTTGGAGAGCAGGTGCTGGCTGCGGCAGAAAATATTTTAATTCCCGTTTTTGGGGAATGTGACTATAAGGACAAAAGTTTCCCTGGTGTGAATACCTGAACGGAGAAACAGATTGTTTCTTTGACACATCGTTTTATATAGGACCATTTTGTATGTACCTATGTTTTCTTTCAGAGTATCCCCCAAAACACTGGTGACGTTCTGTACCTGTGGAGTCTTGCTGCGAACTCTCATGGCAGGAGAGATGACCCTGTCGACTGTCACTCATGTTATTGTGGTAAAGAATATACTTCCTGTATGGCCAGCAAGTCTTCGGTCTTCCTCTTGTAGCTGTTTGTATCAGCTCTTGATTTGTAAGAGCAGGTGACATAAACCCATGAACCCTGATAGCTTTGGCTGCTAAGTCTTTTTTAGAGCTTTTCAGCACAGGGTCAGAAATGAAGCTCACTTGATGCATGTGTTCCCCCCCCCCCACCCCACCCTTTGTGAATCAGGATGAAATTCATGAGAGGGATGCTCTAAGTGATCTACTCT
Source organism: Scleropages formosus (assembly GCF_900964775.1). Lineage (NCBI taxonomy): Eukaryota > Metazoa > Chordata > Actinopteri > Osteoglossiformes > Osteoglossidae > Scleropages > Scleropages formosus. The sequence continues at coordinate 35,546,689 of NC_041810.1, forward strand.
TGGAAAAATTGAGGGACACACTACAAAATGTGCCTACCCTAAAACTTATCTTGTCCAGTGCTGCCCTTGATGATGATCTTTTTGTCAGATACTTTGGCTTGTGTCCAGTTATTCAAAGTAAGTGATTTTTTTCTAAGCATTACAAGTATTTGGTGCTTAGGGCTGTCACCTTTTAGTTAGAAAGTCTTCAACTAAAATTTCACTGCTGCTCTAATACCTTAAGCAAGTTTATCTGCTTTATGTATAATTCATTGCAAAACTGCTCATCATTATAAGTTGCCTTGGACAAAGGCTCGAGTGGAAAAAGTTAATAATAATGCAGCGCTACTCTGTATTCTGGTTTTTATCCAGCTGATGTCTGTTAGGGTTTGATTGGAGGGTTTCACAGAAATTGTACAGGGTGGTATGTTGGGAACATGGCTTTGTATGCTGCAGTTTGTTACCTCATGTTTTGGGATTGTTACTGTAGTAAATCTGAGTAAGGTACTTAAACTTCAGTAAAATACCAATATGTGCACATAAGAACAAGTAAAATATCTTAGGAGACTTCTGGCATCTTGATTTAAATTTGAACATACTGATATTACAGGTTTGGGCCTGTTAATTATATGGCATAATTTCAACGAAGATAAAACATTGTATTTTGGACAGCTGGTAATGTAGTGGTTAGAGGTGCCACCTTTAGACCCAAAAGGCCACATATTTGATTCCCACCTCCAGCTGTAGTACCCTGTATTTACCTGAAAATTGCTCCAGTAAAATTATCCTGCTGTATAAATGGGCAAACAACTGTAAGTAGCTTAATATTGTAAGTCACTTTGGAGAAAAGCGTCAGGTAAATGAATAAATGTAGTTGAGATCTCTGAAATGTAAAATATATATACAAATACTCAAGCAGAATTTTACGCTAATTTATTGCATTGTTGTGTTTCAATAATAGTTAAAGGAAGATCATTTGAAGTAAAAGAACTTTTTTTGGAAGATATCTTGCGGACAACTGGATATAGAAATAAAGATATGATGAAATACAAAAAGGAGATCCAAAAAGGTGATTAGCATCTTATATGATTTTTGTCTGCTTTGAATGATCCTGGGAATTTCAGATTTATATTGTAATGTTCCACCTGAAATTGGTTACTGGACCATGTGCCTGTGAATGTTAGCTGTGCTGGTGGGCTATAAGTAGCTTAATTAAGGACCTTGACTTATAGCCAAAAGATTTCTGTATCAAAATCCAAGAAGTAGTTTTAATGCTAAACTGTTAGGGGCAGCTGGTAGTGAAGTGGTTGGAGCTGGCTGCAAGTTCAGATCCCATCTCCAGCTATAGTACAGTTAAGCAAGATGCTTATCCTACATTGCTCCAGTTAAATTACCGAGCTGTGTAAATAATTGTAAATTGCTTTCATATCAGCTAAAATTAATAAGTGTAATGCAAAGTAAGAACATAAAATATTTTTAAAATTGCATTTTAAAATTCTTTTTCTTTTTTATTGTTTTCTTACCTATTTACTCTTGAGCAGTAATGAAACAACAACTCTCTCTGACGGAGTGGTGTGCGCATCAAGAGGGCAGCTCCCGGCAAGAGCGCCAGGAGCCAAGTGTTGCGGCTTGTGTCCTCCAGAAGAACAACCTACCTGATGATGGCCAGGTATCTGGCAGTATTTTCAGCCAGGTGCCAAAGCTCATCATTTTTTCTGACAATTAGTACATGCCCTGATCTTTTCTGTGAAAATCGGATGTTTGCTCTTTTCTAATCAATTTACAGTTCCTGTAAGTAAATAAAACCTATGTGCCTGGTGATGTGTAATGCATTTCCCATCATTTTTGTCAAACTGTGAATTACATTAGACATGATTAATTGTGAGCCTACCTTTGTACCTCGGCACATTAGTCAGTCCTCTAAAAGCAACACATTTCTAAAAATTATAATTTTAAAAAAGTCATGTCTAAAGAGCAATTTTAGCTCAGGTGGAATGAGAGCATAGGGAATAAAAATTTCCTCATAGTTTCCTGCAGACCAGAAGTAACTTTCACCGTTATGTTCAGTCACATCCCATTCACACATTTTTTTCCCCTTTACAACTTGGCACAGAATGAAAAAGATGTAGCTTCACTGGAGCCATGGCTAGTGGAAGAAATGGACTCTTGTATCTCCGATATTTTTCTCAATAAAAATGTTGATGCATTTGCACAACTGTTCAATCTCATCACAAGAGAGAACGTCAGCGGTAAGATGTCTTTTAGTCTGTTATGATTGTAATGATAACTGGGAGATGAGGAACCTCACTGGCTGCACTTATTACTTGCATGCTGTATTTGATCTACATTTCTCCTTCGTTCTTGTTGACACCAGTTGACTACAAACATAGCAGGACAAGCGCTACTCCGCTGATGGTAGCGGCAGGGAGAGGTTTCCTTACTCAGATTGAGCAGCTCTTGAGCTTGGGAGCCAATATCAGTATGAAGGCTTCCAATGGCTGGTGAGTAAGTTAGGCTTGGCTTAAGTGCATAGTGCAGTCACGTCTTCTGCACATCACGCCTCTGCACTCTTATTTTTTGGGGCTCAATCATCAGAATTTTTCTTAATTTTTTTGTAGAACAGAATATGCAAAAGTGGATAAAGCCATGAGTAAAAAATGAAAGTATGAAAAACTTATTAAAGGTTAGAGAGGGAAAGATACAATACTAGTTATTTTCTATAAACCAGTGATTAGTGTCCTTCCTTTTCCTGTGTGATCTGTAACTCTTCCCTAAACTTACTCATGGCTATGTTCTCAACAATGTTGGCAATGCTTTTCAGCATCCTGTCCCTGCACCATGATGCTAGGGTGAAACCCTGGTCAGTGTAATAAAGCATTCTCCTTAGAAGAATTCTTGCTTATCTTCATGGGCAGCAGCTCCAGGATGCACCTGGGAGTAACTTCTTACCCAGCCCAAAATCATTCCCCCGTATCTTCTAAGTCTTCAGTGTTTCAGTGTTTCAACATTTTTTTTTTCCAGACGCATTAGGAATTTATGATAGACTATGTGTGTTTTTTCCATATTTTATTGAAGTGTTTTCTTTTGTTTTAAACCTGATTATTTCCCATGCCATGGGCACTAACACACCTCCATACCATGATGGAAGGTGGCTTTTGAACTTGGCGTTTGTAACAATCGGGCTGATCCTTTCCCTCTTACGAGATCCGTTTTCTCCAAAAACAAGTTGAAAGGTACACTCCACAAGTCAGACTACAGCACATATTTCCACTTTTTGTCTGTCCATCTCAGCTGAGCTTTATCCTAAAGAAGTCATTGGCGTTTCTGGATGTTGCTGATGTGTGGCTTCTGCTTTGCGTAGTCTACTTTTAACTTGCATTTGTAGATGGAGTGACGAACTGTGTTTACTGACAATGGTTTCCAAAGTCCTCCCCAGCCCATGTGGTTACATTCATTACAGAAGAATGTCTGTGCCATCTGAGGGCTCCAAGATCATGGGCATTCAGTATTGGTTTTCAGCCTCTCCCTTTACACACAGTTTTCCCTGGATTCTTTCAGTGTTTTAATAATGTTATAAACCATACATGGTGAAATCCCTAAATTCTTTGCAATTCCATGTTGATCAGTGTTGGTTCTAAACTGTTCAATTCACTGAAGCAGTTCAGCGCAAAGTAGCAAGGGCCTCAACAGATCGTTGTTTGTAAATGTTGGAGCTTTTCCTGGATGCTCCTTTAACATCGATCATGACAGCGTCACCTGTTACCTATTCACTTATTTATGTGTGGAAAGTTCCAAACAGGTTTTTATTTTTAATAAAACATTTCCACAGGTAAACAGGCACCCGTCCCAACTTCTGTGCGACGTGTTGCAGGCATCACAATCGGAATTAGCTTATATTTACAAATTTATTTTAAGTGTATGAAGCACAGCATTAAATTTTTTTGTACTGATTTGGTACAAGAGTATTTACAGATCACTGCTTTCTGTTTTTATTTGCATTTTACATACTGTCTCAACTTTTTTTGGAAATGGTCTTGTACCTCACAAGCACTTTGTGGCTTCCTGTTGCTGAAAGTAGTCTGTAGTGCTTCGGCTGAACCTCACTTATAGTAAGAAAATCTTTCACTTTATTGATTGTAATAGTTCTTGCTTTTCCTACAATACAACACATAGTTCACAGTAATAAATAGTGAAAAGAATACAAATTGTATGAGTGACATGATGACTAGTCAGTAGGTAAATGCCACAAAGTAATGAGTGAACTCCAACACGAAATAATTTGCAATTTGCCCCTCAGCACCCTTTCTGAGTTCATGTGTTCTGTCATTAATTTCTTAATTGCAGTGTAAACTTCTGTCTCTTACAATTTTACTGTCTTCTTTATTTTCACAATTACATTGTGATTGTTTTGTGTGGTTTAACGTTATGGTAGCAGATCGCATGAGATTCGACTTGATGTGCTGTCACTCCCTCAGTCCCCACACAAGTTACAACTCAAATATACTGTCTTGCAAAATGAAAGACACTTACCTTATTACTTGTTGAGTATGCGCTTTATGCTTTGCATATGTTGCATACAACTTCATATTTTTATTAAAACTGTAATATTGCATGATGTCAGGCGGGAGTCACCCCACCTCATCTGGACATGAAAAAGGTTTCGGGTGGAACTGGGTGAATAGTGCTGTCCTTCAAACGTGTCATCACCTGAATAGCTAGCTTACATCCTGCACGTTAGCGAAGGTGTCTGCCTGTGTTCAGCCATCTCAGCATGGTGAGGGTTTTGTTGTTTAAAGGTGAGATGGAAGCCTAGTCATGAGAAAACAGTTCCTCTTTAATTTTCACACTTGTTTTATCCAGAGCAGTACATTTCTTTACTTAACTGCACTTTTCAGTCTTTCAGAGACTTTGATAGTGCATGGTTTTGTTAATCTGTAACAGGACTGCATTGCACTGGGCTAAGCACTTCAACCAGTCTGAAGTGGTGGATCTCCTTGAATCTTACATGTAAGTATGGTGGCCATTACAGTGTTTCATACAGTACCTTCAGTAAACACCTCATTCAGCTGCTGTCATATGGTCTGAAGGTCTATCTTAGAGACAGGCAAGCTGGATGAATCACACCTCGTTCAGACTGCAAGCACAGATTTTTGCATTGAGGACACGGAGCTTCTTAAGGCTTACCACCACAGTGCTGATGATGAGAAGGTGGATTTGGACCTTATTATGCACCTGCTTTACAACATTTGCCAGACTTCAGAGGATGGTTAGTATCCACCTACCGTCGTTATATGTTAGAACTGGGAGCTCGGTTTCACCACATGATGGCACCCTCTGTAAAAATGAGTTAACACTCAATTCTTTATGCTTATCAGAAGTCCGCATTGCATGTGCGTAAAGGAATAAATAACGAAAGTACAAACAAAATGTGCCAGTAGTACCACCCTGAAAAGGAAATAATGGGTAAGAATGATAATGGAGGTGACTGCATAAATGGTGTTGGCAGTTCACCAAACCAGTAACGGGCGGATAATGGAACACTGAACAAATAGTATTACGGAATTATCGCCTCTGTTGGGGTAATTTCACATCCGACTCTCCTTCCCTTGTAGGTACTAATTCTGAGATGAGCTAAATTTGACCTCAAGACTTATATTACATTAATTCTAACCATTCACTCGTGACGGTACAATAACTTGAAGTTACTGCTATCAATAATAACCTTTTCTTTTCAGTAATATGAAGTACAGTTAATGTTTGCTTGATTTAATGCTTCTTTCTGTTAACCTATCAAGCATTTCCTGGAAAACAGTTTTTATAAATGACTCATTTGCAGACATGAGTGATTTGTTGATGACATACTGCTTTCTGTATCTGCCTTATAAAATTTTTTTAAAAAAACTTCATCATATACAGTAAATCTGGATGGCCTTAATTTGTAACTGGTAAATTTGGAGGTCATAAAATTTGAAGACATAAAGGTCTCTTTTTGTTTCTTAATTTTCCATTTTTTGTTCTTGTTTAGGTGCAGTTTTAATCTTTCTTCCTGGATATGATGAGATTGTAGTTTTGCGAGACTGCATTCTTTATGACGATAAACGATTTGACTGCTCTCAAAGGTAAAGACCAACGCATAAGAAACTTCACAGTGAACACAATCTTTCATGCGTTTAACACACAAGCTGGTCATATTTAACAAATTGAGCCATATTGTCCAGTATGAACTGTATAATTTGTCTAGTTTTTTTAAAATTGTAGCTTGTATAATTTTTTTCCCATATTTGCAAAAAATAGTTTTTGGAAGTTTCTTAGGCCTCTGAATGGTGGGGGGGCGGCACACTTGAAAAATGTAAGGATCTTTAATTGGTTTTATTCGTACCTTTTCTGAGTTTTAATGCAACTTTATTTCAGGTTCCAGATTTTCACCCTACATCCAAATATGCAAAGCTCTGATCAGAAGGAAGTGCTGAAATGTCCTCTTCCTGGAATCCGCAAAATAGTATGTAGTTAAGTGGAGACCAAGACTTTTCAGGAAATGAATCTTCACTGAGTTAATACCTTCACTGTATCCCACAGATTCTCTCAACCAGTGTTGCTGAAACAAGCATTACTGTCAGTGACGTTGCTTTTGTCATTGATTCTGGCATGGTCCGAGAGGTATTTGTGTCTTTTTTTTTGCCTTTTTTTAAGGTCATATGAGAGTTGCTTTGGTCAAATATTCTGTAATATTTTTTGTAACAAACATTTTATTGCAGAAATCTTTTGATGCTTTGAACAACGTGACAATGCTGAGGACTGTGTGGATTTCAAAGACAAGCGCACTACAGAGAAAGGGAAGGTATTTATCAGTTCACAGTTCATTACATTTATTTAGCAGATGCTTTTCTCCAAAGCGACTTCCAGTGAGCTCTATGTAGTGTTATCAGCCCACACACCTGACTCACCAAGGTGACTTACACTTCTAGATACGCTACTTACAATGGGTCACTCATCCATACATCAGTGGAACACAGTATACTTAGTTGGCCTGGGCTAGTAATGAATGTACCAACTTAGCATTGCTGGAAGGCATACAGTACACAGCACAGTGAGAAGTGAAACACTGCCAAAGATACTGTGACTACTTTGTCAGATGGAGAACTATATGATTAGCAGTTTTGCTGTGTTAGTTCTTCTGTGCATTGTTTATGACACCAAATCACATTTAATTTTCTGTTCTGTCCTTTCATTTTTGTTTAACCTAATTTTTCTGTCACTTCAGATGTTGCTAATTTTGTCATTGCTTCAAAGTACAGCACTTGTGCCAATTACAGGAGAAACCAACCAACTACTTTAGAATCATATGTCTGCATCCAAGTCTCTCTTTCTGCTAATGTAATGCACACATTGTATTTTCTGTGTAATGGATGTCACTTTGGAGAAAAACATCTGCTAAATGAATAAATCTAAGTTTAATAGTCAAGAGGGTTCTCCGGAGTTGTGTTCTGTTAATACATATGTATTTAAAATTAGCATATTTTAAGCAATTTTTCCCCATTGAAAACAGTGGTAAATTTTACAGTATTTAATAGAAAAATAGTTGATGTTCTGTGCATCTAATTTTAACCCTGCTTACACCCTGTAGGTGTGACTAATGGATGTACACTCTTTGAATCACTACTACCACTTTGCAATTATAGCAAAATGCTTGGTAGCCATGCTCGCAGACAAATTGCACACAAAAGTAGTGTTTACACAGTTGAAACATTGCAAGTATTATCCTGAAACTGACCCTTTCGTCATTAACTTCTGACGACCAGTGGTGTAACAATTTGCATTATGTTGACTCATCCCATGTAATTTAAACAAAAACTTTAGGGTATATGGACTTAGTTTAAAATCGTTGTTTGAATTCATGTAAAATGCAAACTCACTGCACAGTAAATGGTTAGTGGGAAAGCAGATATACAAAACATGTGCCCTTTTTAATCCAATTGATTTTGATAATGTGGGCCTTAAGTCTCGAATTCAAGGTATCCGGAATAAGAGTGTCTGACATTCTATAGTTTAGGGCCAGAGCAGGAGAAAGCCCTGACCCCCATAAAATGCAGCTGAGCCTAAATGACGTGCAGTTGAGCAGAGTGAGACGAAGAAGGAATATATGCTGGGGAGTTGGCTCATTATGTTGAGGGGTTTGAGAGGTACGGCGGTGCCAGGAAATGTAGAGCTTTATAGGTAGTAAATGTGACCCTTCTGAAGTCAAGGTAAACCTTTTAGAAAGACTGCTGGGATTTTAAATTGGATGGAATTTGGTCACATGTGTGAGTCTTGGTCAGCATTGTGGCTACTAAATTCTGAAAATGTGGAATCTGTTTAAAGTGGATTTTGAAACCCCTCTGAGGATGACATTACAATACTACATTTTGTTTGTTTGTTCCAGAGCTGGCCGCTGCAGACCAGGTATCTGCTTTCACCTCTTCAGCAGACTGAGGTTCCACAACATGTTAGAGTACCCAGTTCCTCAGCTACTGCGCATACCCCTTCAGGTAATGCACATATTTAACAATGGATATGCATACACTGGGACCTCAACGTATAAACACAGTTGTATCTTTTATGTACAATTGTGTCTCTATCATTTTAAGTCACCTTGGTTAATAAGGTGTGACATATATATAGTGTTCAGTTGGAAGTTGCTTTGGATGTTAACTTTGAACCACAGCACACTGAACCTGAACTTTGTGCTAAAATGCATGGCATGGTGGCACAGTGAGTAGCACTGCTGTCTCACAGTGCATGGGTGGTGCGAGAAGACATGGGTTCGATCCCTGCTCAGTGTATGTGGAGTTTAAATGTTCTCCCCATGTCTGTGTGGGTTTCCTCAGACAGTCCAAAGACATGCTGTTCAGGTTCCCCCGTAGTGTGTAAGTGACAGGGAGTGTGTGTTCTACTTTTGTATTGATGAGTGACCCATTGGAAGTAGTGTATCTAGTAGTGTACGTCACCTTGGTGAATAAGGTGTGTGGGCTGATAAAACTACATAGTTGTTTGGAAGTCACTTTGGAGAAAAAAACTGCTGAAAAGTAAATGTGAAATCAACTTTACTAACTAAAGCTATCTTAAAATCACAGAAAATATAAATGTATGTACTTGGTTTCCTTAACCTGTGAAATATTGACTATTCTTTCCACTCCTGGTCAGTGTTTTCTTTTCCATTCGTAGGACTTTCTGCACAACAATCTCCTCTTGTAGTACATTATTTTTCGAGCAAAATTAAGAGTAATTTCAAGAAACAAATTAGAAAAGAGCGCTGCTCAGTCATCTGGAAAGTTTCTGTCATAGCCTTCATATTATAAGTTCTAGGCTTCAAGAATACCCTTGTCCATTCTCTGTGACTCCGACTCCAAGTCCTCTTTAAACTCCTCTTCCTCCTGCACATCTAAATTTAGTTCCTTTCTCACGTCAGTACGGTTCTATTGAGCTATCTGGTGGAAAAATTTGTAGTGCAGCAGGCGAGGAGTAAGGAACAGCGAGGTGGAGTGAAGTCAAGGCGGCAGACAGATAGATTCATTCAAGAGAGAAGGCAGCCTTGAAAACAATGGAAGCGAGCTGAGGAGGGGGAAAGGTAGGGAATTAGATTATTACAGGCTGGGTTAAGGAGTAGACTAACTGTATTGAGGGGGGAGATTGTCGGAAAAGGATAAAAACGGAGCGGTCCAGGGTAACATTTTTTAGGGAACCGTTAAAGTTTAAGGACTTTTTTGGTGAGGAGTGCTCTGTCACTTTCGATGTGGAAAGGCAGGAGCTGGATCATTATCTGCGTAAGGTGTACTTGGCTTGGCAAACAGGGTAGCAAGCTTGAGTTGCAGTTGGATGTCCCTCCTATAGGGCTGATGTAAGGGTGGGTGATGGTGATGTGCTTGTGACTCTGGAATGTTAAGCAGTGGGTCAGCTGGAGAGGTTGATCTAAGTTGTGTAATGGTATTGCAACAGTGACACACGTTTTGTCCGGTTATAAGATTAGCTTGTTGCAGGGCGCTATATGTGCCACCATGATCAGATAGATGCTCAAGTGTTTGCTTTGGGTTTTTCCAATTCAGTTTATTTCTATAGAGCTCTTCTCATGCTGTGACACAGTGCTGAACAAAGGCAAAAGGGCAAAGAAACAAGGATGACTGTTGACTACAACCTAGCGTAGCACATTATCAATGGATTTATTAAAGCTGTAAGTATGCATCCTGTCCATGGAGGAAAGGAACAAAAAATCTTTTTTGACATTCCTTGATAGAGGAAGAACAAAGTGAACAGTGGGTGGAGCATTTCCTCGAAAACCTTAACCAATCAATTCCCGCGGCACCTTTGACTTTGAGAGTACCACCCCACCTAATGACTTGCCAGTCGAATTAGATGCCATCACAAATTAGGAAATGACAGCGGTTCTGAAAAAGGTGAAGAAAACAAGGCAACTAGGTGTGATGAGATCCCTGCAGAGCTTCTGAAACAGGGAGGTCACAGTATGGTTAATGTATTGAACCAGATCATGAATAGATGCTGGGAAGAAACGTGTGTCTCTGAAGACTAGAGGCAAGGAATCATCGTCAAGTTGCAGAAGAAAGGAAACATGGAATGCAGCAATTGGCGTGGTATCACACTGCAGCCTGTCCCTGGCAAAGTGTTTAGCATCATACTATTTACAAGACTACGTGACGTGGTTGACCAGAAGCTGCGTGAAGTACAAGCTAGCTTTTGTAGTGGGCACTCATGCTGCAAGCAAATCTTCACCCTTCGTAACATCATCGAGCAATGTATCGCGTTTCAACGCCCCTTGGAAATCAATTTTATTGTCTTCAAGTAGGTGTTTGACAGTGTGTATCACCTGGCAATGTGGAAATCTGTAGGGCCTATGGCATACCACAGTCATTTGTCAACACCTTTTATAACCTATACCACAACTCCAAATGCTGCGCGAGGACAATCAATGGGACCCCCAACTACTTTGATGTAATTATTGGAGACGGACGGGGTTGCATCTTGTCACCTCTATTGTTCCTAATAGCACTGGACTTCATGATGAGGCAAGCGGTGGACACAGAGCACCTTGGAATTCTATAGAATGATCAAAATTGGCTGACGGACCTCGATTTCGCCGATGACACTGCCCTTCTGGCTGAGAACCGAGATGATCTGCAGAAATTGACTACTGAACTGGAAAGAACAGCATACAAGGTTGGTTTGAGAATCAGCGCAGAGAAGACAAAGCTGATGAAAACTGGTGACAATACAGCTACCCACCCTCTGCTGAAAGTTGCTGATGAGGCGATTGAAACAGTCGAGCATAATTACAGCAGGCAGTGATGTTGAGCATGACGTCTTCCAATGGCTCTGGAAAGCTCCACGCATTATCCAGCATATCTGCAGTGTCTGGAATGCATCAAACATCACCACTGCACTGAAAATTGGGCTATACTTGTCCATCATGTTACCAACAGCCGTATACGCCAGCGAAACGTCAAAGAACACTGAAAATAGCCCACAAGCTAGATGTGTTCCACCAGAGATGTCTTTGAAAAATCTTGCGAGTAACGTACCACGATCGAGTCACCAACAAAGAAATCCTAACATGGAGTGCACCCAGCCGCTATCCGAAATAGTGGCAAATATCGACTACAGCTGGCAGGACACGTGTTGCGAATGCTGGACCATCGGCACTCTTTGACGGCAATGACCTGGACAACATCAGTAGGAGTGAGGAGGAGAAGAGGCCGACCCAAAAAGACTTGGAAAAACACCTCCAAGGAAGATTTGGCCTGGGAAGACGTCCAACTTGCAGATGCACAAAATATAGCTGCCAGTCAAAATCATTGGAGAGTGCTTTCTGCCCAATGTGCCCAGTTGCACAGGCGGACCTAAGTCCTAAGTAAGTTATGTAGTTACTTGTGTGATGAACATTGGTTCATGTGGTGGAAAATAACAAACTACTTTAGAATTACGTGTCTGCATTTGTATCTTTCTGCTAGTGTAATTGAACACATTGTATTTTTTATGACATATATATATCACTTTGGAGAAAAGTGTCTGATAAATGAGTAAATGTAAATTTCAAGAGTGAATTGGGTTCTGTTACATGGAATAAGGCCCGGAACTGGAAGTTTCTGGTTGATGTGGGTAAACAATTCCAAGTGTTGCATGGTATTGTGGCTAGTAAGTTGCGACCTGATGTGGTGCTATGCTCTGAGAGCGAGCAGATTGTGTACTTTATAGAGTTAAGTGCTATTTGAGGATGCTATAGGAGAGGCATTTGAATGGAAAATGTGAAAGTAAATGGATCTGGTGGCAGGGGGACCATGGGTGGCTGGCACATGTCAGACCAGTAGAGTTGGGCATTAGGGGGTTTGTGGCTAAAGAAAGGCGCTACATCCCTCCTAGTGGAATTTTGTATTGAGAGGCTGCTCACTAAGGTTGGCATTAAAGGAACTGTCTCAGGCCACAGTGGTTGTGGATGAGAAGAGAGCAGGTTAGTTGGGGTTGCAGGGGTCCGAGGGCAGTTAGTAATATTTCAGTAAGGTGGGCAGGAGGTGGCTTGCAGTGGAGGGGCAGCTTGTTGGTAGTACATGTGGAGGTGTGTTGTGCTGGTGTTGATCAGGATGGTTTGAGTTATGGTAATAGTTTACTGAACTGGTGTGTCTGCTGTGTGTGGACAGTCTGACATGTGTGGAGAAGGGTGGATCTGGACTCCAGACTTCACTGTTGAGACCTCCTGAGGTTTATGGGCCCAGTTCAATAAAACACCAACTCGGGGAGGTGCCCCCTTGATACCTTCAATGAAATACCCATGTTGGCACCTTGTGAGTCAATGTGGTGTTTGGGGAGGAGAGTAAGCCAGTGAGTCATGGAGATCTACATATATACCATTGCCTGAATTTTTTTTTTTTTTTTTTTTATTTGTGGCATCATGTGCAAGGTGCTGAGGTTGGAGGAACTGAGCCTAGTGTGCAGCCTTTGATATAATGGCACGGAATGTAAAATCTTGTCCTGTATACATTGAGTGTATTTTTAACAAAAATAACATACGCAGTTATTTGTGTATTGCATAGTGGTTCATATCTTGATGTGTGACAAACTGATTGTACTTAAGAAGAAAATCTCTCCTGTTGATGTGATACGCTTTTTGTGGTGTTCTCTGAAACGTACATCGCTTCTGAGAAAAGCGTTTGCTTAATGAACGTAGCTCTTGAGTGCTGAAATCACTGCCATGTCTACATCCTGAAGAAGTGATGCAGAAAATCTTATTGGTGCTGTTAGTGACTAAGACCTTTGCATTTGCATTACATTATTAGGGTTAGTATCAAGAAAACAATCACGGACACAAAAAGCTGATGCCCCATGCAGCCTGTTGAACTTCTGTTGTCTCTCATGCCTACTCTTCTTATACTGTTCTTTCAGCTCCCTTCCTAAAATGGGTCACGTGCATTTGACAGAAAAATAAGTGAAGAAAGTTCACAGTTTAGTGGGGAAAGTATTTTAAAAAAAAAAGTGTAATATTTGTAACATGAGGTACCAGCCTGTCTATGAATGCATAAATATAAATGCATCATCACCCTTTCTTGCATGGACACCGATTTTGTGTAGCATCCACAATAGTCATGGATACTGCATGGTATTTCACTTCTGCTCCTCTCTGCTTGTTTCAGCAATCATTTTTGGCTGGGAGGGACTGTCATGCTCATTATCTTCCTTTGTTGTTAAAGGAGCTGTGTCTCTACACCAAGCTGCTGGCCCCTATCAACTGCACCATTCCGGAGTTTCTCTCTAAAGCACCCGAGGCTCCACCAACACTCACTGTGAAACATGCAGTGCAAATGCTGAAGGTAATTTCAGAATTTTTTTTTTTGCCTCTTATGCTGTTGACCCTTCTTTGCCAATGTCCACCCCCAAAACATTTTGGGCTTCCATAGGCAATTGATGCCATGGACCAGTGGGAAGACCTGACAGAACTAGGGTATCATCTGGCAGACTTGCCCATTGAGCCACGCCTTGGAAAGATGGTGCTGTGTGCAGTGGTTCTCAAGTGTCTGGACCCCATCCTGACAATTGCCTGCACACTGGCGCACGGAGAGCCCTTCGTTCTGCCTACCCAAGCATCTCACAGGAGGGCAGCCATGCTGTGCAGGAAACGGTTCACTGCTGCCTCCTTTAGTGATCATATGGCTCTTCTCAGAGCCTTTCAGGTGAGTCCCTATTCGTGAATTCATGTGAAGTGTATCATTAACTTTGAAGGGCGCTGAGTATGGTTTTCAGTGACGTGGTTAAAATTTTATCTTGTTAGGCAGGTTTTTGTTTTTAAGAGTTCAACATATAATGTACAAGGTGTGCTCTGCTATACATCACCAAGATAGACCAAAAAAGTGGGCAGTGTGGCATAAACATTTGAGAAGAACTATCTATTCAGCTTGTCATTCTTTTTTCTGGGGATGCCTTAGATTGTGTTTGATCAGTCTTAAAGATACTTGTGATGAACAGACGATGGAAATACAAGATGTTATCTTGTACCGTATAAATTCATACCTTGAGCAAGGAAGATTTAAAGCAAGACTGTAGTAGCAGAAAGCAAACTGATAATCCATGGAGGCGGACAACATGCGTTAAAAGGCTTCATCAGACACATTTAATTTGTATTAGCCTTCTAATGCATTTGTTAGGGTATTTCAGTTTTCCATCCTTGTGATGTTATTTTATGAAGTTATTAGTAAACTTTGTGTTTGGTTAATGTTTTAGGAGGTTGTTTGTATGTTATGGTAGGTACCACAGTAAATTCCACATTGGTAGCAGGAGGCAACAACAAACACAATATTCCATTATAAAAGACATGTACACACTGGCTGCAACTGTTTGTCCCGGGTGTGGTCACGGCAAACCGGAGCCCCATAGGACTTGAATCCCAGACCCAGCATACAGCGGGCCCCGTCCAAATGCGCTGTACCACCGCGCCCCCCTCCCAAAGACATGTAGTATGTGTAATTTTTTCATAAAACTGCCTTATATAATCCTAGGATAGTTGTTACATAGGAATTTATAAGATGACTTACTTCTGTTAACTTTGTTTTGAATTAAATGCGTTCTTCCTCGAAATAGCTGTGGAGATTGTACGTTCATTCAACATACACAGGATAAGATGTTACAACATGTGCGTGTATAACAACGGCTATACACAAGGCCCAGTTTAACCGACCTCACCACCTTGCACAAGAAGCCACAGAGAAAACAACCAGCATCGTCCTCATGCATCTCCGTGACTTAAGACCAAGTGGCTTAATCTCCTCCCCCAACCGCCATACCAACCACAGGGTGCCAACATGGGTATTTTACTGAGGTTCTCAAGTGAGCACCTCCCACCATCTGCATTTTGCTGAATTAGGCCCATGACACCTCAGTAAGGCTCACCAGTGAAGAATAGTGTCCCAAACCCACCCTCTTCCACACACAGCAAACGCACCAGGTCCACAAACTCAAAACCATCCCAATTGAACCAAACGTCCATACATACTACTCATAGGCTGTTTCCCACTGCTAGTGAACGGCCACCAACTTTACAGAACCATTACACACCTCCCCCCAACCTGCAACCCCAACTGCCCAGCTGCTTTCTTCTCATGCACTGACTTACCTTCTCAGCAGCCTCAGACAGCTCCTTCACTGCCACCCTTAGTTAACGGCTTCAAAGACCAAATTCCACCAACAGTGATGTAACTGATTTAACCAACCCCCCTGACACCTACCCCTACCAGTCTCGCATAAAACAGCTACCCACAGTTTCTTGCCTCCACCCATAAATTTGCATACTTCAACATTTTCCATTCATATGCTTCTCCTATAGCATCTTCAAACAGCACTTTTAGCTCTACAAAGTACACAGTCCGTGTGCACTCAGAATATAACGTCAGGTTACAATGAAGTAAACGCAATAGCCTGAGGGACCTGGAGCTGTTTACCCATATCAGCCAGCAACTTCTAATCCCGTACTTTATCCCATCTTCCAAGACATGTCTGCTCTTACAACGTTACTCTTTCCCACCCAAACAGACTCAGTTGTACTATTTACACTACTGATGGGAAATGTATTCACCACAACATACTTTCTCTCTAAAGCCCCCGCTAGGCATTGAAGCACTTGATTATGGTGCCAAGGCTCCCCTGTGCCGAACTAACCTTATATCCGGACAAAATGTGCCTCACCTTTACCACACCGCTACACAACTTACAAGAACCATTGCCAACTACCTACATACTCACATTCTCTGGCATCGGCAGCCCGTCGTACGTCACCCCAATGATGAATTTGATGCGACTCGCCTCCACAGCCTACACGTCTTGCCAGCGTAGCCTCCGTTTCTCCATGCCATCCCAGTTCACCCACTGACCCTGCTTTACCTGTGTGACTGCCTTTGCACACCTCACCTCCTCTCGCTGCTCCCGAGCATGTTCCAGCACCAGCTGCAGTTTCCGGAACAGTCTTCAGCTGCTGCATCCAGCCAGAGGCAAACCCCACCTTCCCCTCTGTGCCTCACCAGCAACATCCAACAGCTGCAGAGACCCTTTGAAGCGCAACCCTAGGGTTCCACCCCGTACCTGTCCTTACCGACGGAGCCTCCTTACTCACCATCTCATCGTTCGACTCCACCAATGTCATTTCTGAACCCATTTTAGCACAATATACTCTTCCACCAAACCGGTCAGCAGTAGCTCCAGCACACACCCTTACTGCATCGTGTTACACTACTTAAACATCCCAACCACTTTCGTAGCGCCTTACTAGTAATTGTCTTCAGTTTCTCTACCTCCCTGATCTGCAGCAACAACCCAAACCACAAACACCACAACTTTAATTTCCCAGGCAGGAGGAATATGTCAATACCCGTCACTACCACCTCTCTTAGTTCCTCCGACCTTCTTATCACTCCACATGGAACAATATTATCTACCCAGGCCTTTGACTGGTTTCTCTACAATAGTGGGAATTACCTTCTCACCGATACAGAACCTCTCCTGCACCACCTTTCCACCAGCTTTCGACAGACTCCTCAGATTACTAGGTTTAATTGCCAACTTAGCCCATTTCAAATTATCGTTCAATTTAGAGCACAAACACCAAGTACAAGGGGTCGTTGCTGTAACATCCATAAATGTTGTAATGGGAGGGAGGAAGCTGTGTCCTGTCCCACAGCCTCTCGCTGCCAACAGCTCACTTGGAAGCCCTTATAACTTCCATTACCATTGTGGACATTAGTGCTGACATTGTACAGCCAACTATAATTCCAGTCTGCAACTGATGCCAAGACATTGTGTAGCTTTCTGTGCTGAAACAGAATCGAATATCCCCAAAGTAGGCTTTATCATACCAAGTCACTGGTCACAAATACAGAGAGATACATCTAGGAAGCATTGTGTACTATAGTAAGGATGTATGTAGTACAGGCATTTCCTCATCAGGTGGCCAAATGTTTAGGGAAAATGGCTATATATAAATTCTACATAATTTGGCACAAAAAATGCTTCATTGTATTTGTGTAGGGTAGGTAGGGTATCTGCTGTTAAGTGGGATTGTACTTCGAGTGACCTCTCATGGCTTTTCATGGTAAGGGAGGATACAGAAGTGCTTTACTGTTGCCTTTTGCGTATGTGTTTGGATTGCAAACATGGGGAAAACATGTAATCTGTGCACACCCTGAGCCAGTCTTAAATCTGTGTTTGAATGTGGAGCTCAGGAAGTGCTTGTGAGTCACGAGCCTTACCTGCTGCACCACCATGCTCTACATGTTTGTATAAAGAGACTTTAATTGAGAAATGTTCCTCAGGGTTGATGAAATGCAGATATGGAAATACTGGCCCAATGCATCAGTTTCAAAAGCCTGTATGTATTGATGACCACTTGACTAATGGTAGATCATAATAAAATCATAATATAAATCGGATGTGTGCTTGGAATAAGTGACATCTTGACTGTTTTGGTCATGTACCTCGTGTGTATGACGTGCTGTTTATCTCGTACTGGGAACTGATATCTGATATTGTGTGTAGGCATGGCAGAAGGCGTGCAGTGATGGCTGGGAGAGGGTTTTCTGTGAGAAGAACTTCCTGTCACAAGCGACCTTGGAGACCATTATTGGAATGAGGACTCAGCTGCTGGGACAGCTCCGAGCCATAGGTATTGCTCTCCCATTGCATTGTCACTGAAACTTACTGGCAACTGAAACACCATGTTAAATTTCTTGTCTTTCTTTTGTGCTTTTATTTGCCCTCAGTGTGCAGCTCAAGATGGTGTTTTTGTAACTATTTGTGTTGGGTCATATTTAACCTGACATTTGATTGGTGTAGGATTTGTACGGGCACGAGGTGGGGGGGACATTCGGGATGTGAACCTGAACTCGGAGAACTGGTCGGTGGTGAAAGCTGCCCTGGTGGCTGGCATGTACCCCAATGTCATACTTGTGGATCGGGAGAGTCACTGCCTTCGTGCATTCAAGGAGAAGAAGGTCCATTTTCACCCCACTTCTGTGCTCAGCCAGACTCAGTTTAAAAAGGTAAGTCATGACAATTTCTGAACCTTCTCCTTCACTACTTACGTTATTGACATACGGTGTGCAAAAAATATTAGGGCAGCTGTGGCTACAACAACTACTGTTCATAATAGTTTCACTTAACTTGTATGTGTGGAAATATTGTGGGCACAATTCTCAGTATCTTACCGATATCTAAGCAGTTTTTTCTGAAATTTTGAAGACACCCAAGAAAAAGGGGTGAACTGTATTTTTCATTGTTTTGGCACCATGTCTGGGAAAAGCACTATGGCAGTGGTGAAGAAAGAGGTACAATATAGACCTGCAACTTCAGTTGCAAAAGCTTGCCAGACATTGATTCAGTTAAATGTATTTTTTTTATAGGGCTCTTCTCACACAGTGATGCAGATCACTGAACAAAGGCAACAGGGCAAAGAAACAAATAAGACAATTGACTGTATACTAGAGTAATACATTATCCATGCAGTTATTAAAGTCTTAAGTATTTCTACTGGCCGTGGAGGACTGGAACAGAAAAATCCCACTGAAAAAGTCAAGGGAGAAAAATAACTTCTAAGGATCCAAGTGCCAGTGGCTGCCCCTCCCACCCCTCCTACCCATCCTGGGCATTCTAGATTGAAAGACTTGAGTCAATTTACAGGTAATAGTAACATCGTAGCTGAGTGTGAACTTGATGTCCCACTTCATAAAGGTATGTCTCATCCATCGTGGCAGGCAGTCATAACCCTCAGTCAGCATGGGGCGCTGCTTTTATGGTTGGCCTCCTCAGGTTTCATCACAGAGAAATAATGCTCAACAAGAGAGAAATTGTTAGTGAATGATGATTTAAAGAGGTTAAAAGGAAAAAGGCACAGCCTACTGGAATTTATTGTGTGGTTACCTTAATACAGTAATACCTCGCCCTACGTCGTTTCTTGTTGTGTTGATTTCGACTTTACGTCGGTTTTTTGTTAAATATATATGGAAAAAATACAGTTAGTCTTGAGTCGGCTGACGCGACTTTGTCAGCTGAAAATATTAAAAATTGTTAATCTAAAAATCACTTAAAAACAATAAAAAAGTAAAATCAAATAAAAATATACGTTAAAATATATAAGATGATACATTGTAATCTCTAAAATCAATTAAAAGCTTAAAAATAAAAATATTGTCTCATTTACCTGCTATTTGGCTCCGATAACGTTGAGTTCCGCCGCGTGGCGTCGTCGTTTGCCGCCAGTCGATTCAAACTTGTGTTTGTGCTATTCGCAGTGTCTCGTTTCGTTGCATTTGTGACTAATATTTGCCCCCATGGCTATGAAGAAAGTTCCTAGTGCTAGTGGTAAGCGTCATGCTATATCATTGGAAGATAAAGCGGCTATGATGAAACGTCATGAAAACGGTGAAAAGGTTGCTGCTATAGCTTATGCCTTCGGTTTGAGTCGGATGACAGTATTGTCAGTGCACGAATTTTATCCCATTTTATAATTGAAGTGTATACACTTAAGGGGAACGCTCATTAGGGCTTTATAGGGGGTCTAAATCGGTTTTTAGGAGTTATTTCGTTTTCCGTTGTTTTTCGATTTCACTCGCGCCCTTTGAAACCAATTAACGACGTAGGGCGAGGTATTACTGTAGCGGATACAATGCAGAGCAGGTTGCAAGATTGTGTGGTCATTTCCTGCTTGGGTTGTAGTTAGTGTGATCTTGACCAGCTTCTGGAACCACTCTTCACCACCTTCCTGGAGGTGTGCAGCAGACAGAAAATCTATTGCATTTTGTCAGTTTCTAAGATTAGGAAATTACAAAGCACATATATTTCTTTTGTGTTTTTGCCTAAAATTTGGGATCAAGTGCCAACTGAAACCACTTGTTAAACATTGTGTTTCCTTCAACTGGCAACAACTAATTAGGCCAGAGGTGAGCCAACTAAGTTCTGATGTCTCCTTACAAGCTTCTTCGTGACTTTTTGTCTGTTACAGATAGTCATGAAAAACACACACATACACACACTTTCTGAACCGCTTGTCCCATACGGGGTCGCGGGGAACCGGAGCCTAACCCGGCAACTCAGGGCGTAAGGCTGGAGGGGGAGGGGACACACCCAGGACGGGACGCCAGTCCGTCGCAAGGCACCCCAAGCGGGACTCGAACCCCAGACCCACCAGAGAGAATGACCTGGTCCAACCCACTGTGCCACCGTGCCCCCCGTCATGAAACAGATAATCACTAATAGGGACTTAAATGATATGTTGCACTGTGTGAAGACTGTGAGCTCTGACCATCAAAACTGATGGCACTGCCTCCTCACTTTAGTAAAGAGTGCCAGTAAATGAATCCATGAGCTCTGTGAACAGGCTGAGAACGGCATATGTGCGAAATGCTGCCTTGTGTTCTATTCACGTTATTTTCATCAATGAACTGTCTGACTGGGTGGATTTCCTCCAGGTGCTCTGCTTTTCTCCCACACTCCACAGATGTGTAGTTCAGGTGAATTGCTGTGTGTGTGTGTGTGTGTGTGTGTGTGTGTGAGAGAGAGAGAGAGATAGAGAAAGGGAGGGAAGCTACCCTGTGATGGACTGGCATCCCAAACATTGGTGACTCGAAATTGCCCCTGGTGTGTGTGAGAATGAGTGTGATGGTAATGGAATTCCATCAATATTAAAACGATGGTAAATGAAATTACAATGATTTGATAATGTGTTTCGATATTCAGTATGGCCTTTTTTGGAATGTGGGAGGAAACCGGAGCACCTGAAGGAAACCCCAGCGAATACAGGGAGAAAGCTTGATTCAAATCCTTGTTTGGTGCCACAACCTAGGAGCTGTGAGATATGCCCCTGTCAGTGATGCCAGCATGCCCTCAAAGTGCAGCAGGGGAAAATGAGATAAAAACATAAAAAATAAAACATCTGGTCAAATGATGAAGAATAGAGGATAAAGAATGAAAGAATGAATGTGTTTGCGCTCAGTTTGAGATAGATTGAACATGTGGGTCATAAGCCTGCAGTTTTCATGTTCTGCACTTGGTTTTGACCTGGATTGCATTTAAAACAAAATGTTTAAAAGGTAAGGCAGGAAGTTTGTGTATCTGGTGGAGAAACGGGTGAAACATTTGTGGCTCATTATTGTTCCCTTCACATGACTGCTAAGGAAGATTTTGTTTTTATGAGAATTCGCTTTACGAGCAGATGTCCAGGAACGGATTCCACACGTTATGGGCATTGCAAGGACGGAAGGTCTGGCGGCTGTGTCCTGACTTTGTGTGTGTATGTGTGTGTGTGTGTGTGTGTGTGTGTGTGTGTGTGCAACCAGCTTTGTCCTGCAACAACAGTGGTTAGTAGTAGTGTTGTGAACTATTAAAGGTTTTTCCTTTTCTCTCCTGCACATGTTGCTGGTTTACTTCTGTAGAATTTCACTATTAAATTGTCACTCTGTGAAACCTTTATGAATCACTTTTTTGTTACTTTGATGTGGCACAGTTTTCATATGGCAGTGATCTGACTATTGATTGTCCAATAGTGGATGTTTGTTTGATTTATTTATATACAATTTATTTCCAGATATCCCCTGTGAGTGGTCAGGTTGCAGCCATTCAGTCCTTACCCACAGACTGGCTCATTTACGATGAGATGAGAAGAGCGCAGACAAGTGCCAGTGTTCGCGGCTGCACTGCGGTCACCCCCCTTACCGTGGTTCTCTTTGGAGGCTGTGCCAAGATGCCCAACGGTGCTTTAGAAGAGCCTGCTGTTCACAAAGGTAGGGCATACATTTGGAAATAAAAACGAGTACATGTAATGTGAGGATTTCTCATTTTTTTACCTTACTTAATGCCATTTTCATTCTTCATTCTATAATTATCCAGGTATTTCTGGGTTGCAAAGTCCTGAGGAATCTTAATAACTAGTGAAGCTTGTCATACTGTGCACGTTCCATGTAATGAAGCAGACTAGGACTGCAAGATTTGTCATTTCATACACTGGGAGTTTACCCTCCGAGTGATGAGTCCCCTGAAGTGTTCAAAACAGGACATGGGTGCATTTTTACTAGTAGTCTTCATAATTTCTTGATGCGGTATCACGATGTGAACTACTGAAATGTGAATGTTGTACCCTGCCGTTTGAACAGACAGTGCCGTCAGTGACAGCAGTGACAGTGACATGGAGGAGCACTCCACAGCCCATCTGGCCCAGATAAAGATTGATGAGTGGCTCAGTTTCAAACTGCCGCAACAAGTAAATACATGAATAAGTAAATGAATTTCATTCTGCAAAAAGTGGCCATCATGTATATTGCAAAAGGTACTGCTCCATAGTGTTTAAATTATGTTCTGGGTTTCTCTGCTAATGAGAACACATGTGCTGCACTTGTGTGCTGTGCCCTTTAGACGGCCACTCTGGTATACCAGCTTAGACAGAAGTGGTACAGCCTGCTCCTCCGTCGGATCCGTGCACCTTCCAAGCCCTGGACTCCAGTGGATGAGGCCACCTTGCAGGCTCTGGTTTCTGTGCTGACCACAGAGGAGCGCGCAGCTGGTCTGCAGCAGCCGTCTGGCATTGGACAAAGACCGCGTCCCGTGTCCTCTGAAGAGGCCAGTCGGCTGTCTCCATGGAAGACTGCTAGCAGGTTTCCAAGCTCTGTGGAAGCTGCTTTCGCTGATGAGCCCACTGAGCCTGAGAGGTATTAATGTTCGGCCACAGCTGAGTGAATGATTACAAAAGGGTTAGATAATTTATTTAATTTTATTAACATATTTGATCAGCACATGTTTAAGAATGACCACTTTTCTGTGAAGAGTATTACTGATATTTAAATATGCATGTGAACATCAGTGTGTTTTTCAATTATACATACACACACAGTCAGAAACTGCTTGTCCTGAGCGGGGTCACAGCAAGCTGGAGCCTAACCCGGCAACACGGCACAAAGCTGAAGGGGACATACCCCGGATGGGACGTCAGTCCATCACAAGCAAGCAGGCCCTGGTCAAACCTGCTGCGTCACATCCCCAATGCCCTCCCCCAGTTATTCAGTCCAGTTCAATCCAATCAGTGACAAGCAAAAACCAATACGCCATTAAAACATTGTATTGGAAAATTATGACTTTATATTGTTCTGTTCAAAATTGAGTTTACTTTCATATTTGCAGCATTACAGCAATGCACAATTAGAGCTATACAAGAAAAAACTATGAGAAAGTTCAGGAAAGCTTTGAGAAGATTTGTCTGGATATGTTGATCCCTGTGAAAAGTGTTGCTGAGCTGACACTTTGCTCCAAAGTGATTTACAGCATTTTTGCCTTTTGTATTAAAGTAGGTATTTTTGTTGCCGTAATTTCTCTGACCTCCTGTTGTCAATGTGTGCCATCAGCAGCAGTCCCGTCATCCCTTTCTCTTTACTCACCATAGGAAGTGATGGGCCTGTAGAATGTCCAGAGCAGTAGAGCCTGAACAGGAGCTGGATAACAGAAGTATCAAGGAAATACAGAACCATATGAGCTGTATTTGGAAATATTGTTCATTAGGCTCAGTAATAAGATTAAAAGCTATAGGAACCTTAATTTCTATATTTCCAAGTCTAGATGGTAATGACTCTAGAAATTAGTTTTTACAGTTAAATTTTGGGTGGAAAGCACAACTTTCATTTTGGATTGCTACAATTCAGCACCCAGATAACAAGGGTTAAAAAAGATCTCAGCGTTCAGAAACTCAGAAACCAATGGCCATGTGGGGTAAAATGTTTAGAGAGGCGCACACATTGCCACAGGATGTTGCATGCACATTTAATACGATGTCCTCAGGGGTCTGACAGTACGGTAAGTCCTTTCCCCACACACCTCAACTGGACCACACAGAGAGAGCAGTAGCCTCTCAGTCTTGCTGTGTGTCCTCTCTGCTGAGACCAAGTCTGGGAACGTGTCTGTGTCATTGTCTTTGCAAGGTATTATCTTGTCCTCAGCGTCCACAGATCGTCTTCACCACTTGTAAATAAACTCTGGAACTGTGTGCAGATGTTTTTTGTCGCATCTGAACCGCATGGCTTTTCAGTCGAAGGCATTTGGTAAAAAACAAAAAGGCCTGTGGCCAGGTAATTGGGACTCTAGCTTCATATGAAATGCAGCAAACAGGCGCCAGCTTCGGCACCCCATATTCCCACAACGCCTGTAAAATACCATAAGTTATAGCCATGAGACTTTTCCTGGTCCTTAATGGCCTTATGTAAAGATCCAGTCCGGACAACTGCCCCGGAGACAATCCATGCTGATGTTCCTGAAGCTGAGCATGGCCACCTTTCCAGCACCCTGCAATATGCTGTGCCACAGAGGCTGAGGAGTGCCCTCCCGTTCTCCCTCCCTCCATGGTGAGAATGGACACCCTCGCGCTGGTACATTTTCCTGTGTATCGTAAAATCCTACCCGTCCACACTCCTACATAGATGTTACGGTATCTTGCCTACAAGGTGCTGCGAAAAGGAACTGTTACCGTTTTGTGTTGTGAAAATTTAAAATTTTTTTGAAACCATATTCTCAAAGGATGGGAGCAGCAGTGCTAATCTGGACCTGGGAGTCAGGACTTTAAGAAACTATCTTATTGTAGCAGTGAAATATATACTAATGTAATTATATAGTAGCTACTATATGCAGCACTTTCCCAGTTGTTTAACATAAACAGTAGCAGCCAATAGCACGGTTAAAGGATAAGTTCCCGTAGCAAGACTCTTTCAGTCCCTAATCCGCAGGTTAATGACTATAAATATCCTTTGTACATATGAGTTCTCTCATTCAGTGAAATTTTTTTTTTTTATTCGAGGTTTCTTTTCAAGTCAAAATTTTGCTAAATTTTTTGCTAGTCTGTATCATGACAGCACAATGGTAGCTAGATATTAATATTTTATTTTGTCACAATAGGGTTTTAGTTTTGTAGTGTAGTATGACAACTTACTAATGGATGCAGCAATGGGATGATTGGCACTGTTGTTCACCAACTTTCTGCAAATTTCCAGCAAAAACCAAGACCAAAAATGAGTTTTAATGATGTTATCAAGCCCAGCTTCCATTCTCTATTTTCGACTTTGTGTCTTCAGAGTCCTGAGGATGTCGTCGTCTCCAGTGCTGCTACAGGTGAAGGGACACAAGGATAAGAGTGTGTCCCTGGCCACACACCTGGGAGATGACCAGTCAGATCACTGCTCTCTCGTAAGTACAGAGAGAAACGGCAGTGGCAGCTCCTTGTCGCTGCCGCCTGGAGCAAAGGTATGAATGAACAAGCAACAGTCCCTTGGCTGTTATTTTATGAAACGTTGGTCACTGCTGGTTGGCAAAGTGACGACAAGTACTTCATAACTCTGCCATTTAGCCCTATGCGACAAAAGGCAATTTGTCTTCTAATTGCATGTTTGTGGTAAACTGGAAATTGTTGCAGGCGTTAAGATGCATAAATAGGCACTAAATTAAGAAAAACGTCACATTACAGCAAATTCTCACTGAATTAATCCATTCCTGAAAGAGGTGCGGATATTGAAAGGCAATTTCCCATCTTAAGTGGGGAAAAATAATAATGCGTTCCCAGGCCATTGGAATCAGTAAGAGACCATAAAACACTTGCATTCTGTATATTCAGAAAGTATTCAGACCCTTTTTTCATATTGTTTTATGTCACAGTCTTACCCTAAAATTATTTTAACCCCCCATTAATCGACACTCAATACTCAAGAATGAAAACAGCATTTTAGAACTTTTTGCAAATTTTCAATTAATATTCTGTGTTGCAGTTAAACTTTTTTATTGCAGCTTGTATACATGATGCATATGTATGTAAGCTGTGTGGCTTGTACATTGCAGTTCTTCATGTCACGACCCAGTAACACTGGGCGCTATTTCATCATGAAGAGCAGCAACATGCGCAACATAGAGATCTCCCAGCAGAAGGGCATCTGGTCCACCACTCCAAACAATGAGCTGAAGCTCAGTTGTGCCTTCCTGGAGAGCAGTGTCGTCGTCTTGATTTTCTCTGTACAGGGCTCCCGAAACTTCCAGGTGATCTGTTCCTGCCTAAGTTGCCTTCTCTTTGGCTAATGCCTCATTCCTTCAGTTTGCAGTAAATCTCTTGAAAATGAGCAGCACGGTGGCACGACGAGTAGCGCTGCTGTCTCACACCACCTGGGTGGTGCGAGACTGTGGATTCGATCCCCGCTCAGTCTGTGTGGAGTTTGCCTGTTCTCCCTGTGTCTGTCTGGGTTTCCTCCCACAGTCCAAAGACATGCTGTTCAGGTTCCCCCATAGTGTGTGAGTGACAGAGAGAGTGTGTTCTACTGATGTATAGATGAGTGACCCAGTGTAAGTAGTGTGTCTAGCAGTGTAAGTCACCTTGGTGAATAAGGTGTGTGGGCTCATGATACTACATAGAGTTCATTGGAAGGGAGAAAAGCGTCTTCTAAATACCCACACGCACATACGGTAGCAGGTGGTGCAGATTTAAATCCACACTCCTTCTGCAGTACCCTTCAAGTTATTTACCTGAATTGCGGCAGCTTTTTAAAAAAAAAAAAAAAAACCTGCTTTATTAATGGTGAATAATTGTAAGTAGCAATTAACATTGTAAGAGAAGAGTGTCTGGTAGATGAGTAAATGTGAATGTCTTTCAGGGCTATGGGAGGATGTCCTCCGACATTGGCCCAGAGCGATGCCAGGAGTGGGGCTCCACTTTGCTAGGGGGGGTGTTCAAAGTGGAGTGGATCCGCAAAGAGAACCTTCCCTTCCATTTTTCACAACACTTGCTCAACCCTTGGAATGAGAATAAAAAGGTACAAATCAGCAGAGATGGACAGGTGGGTGTCTAGTAGTCGAGCACTATTTTCAACAAAGCAGCACGAATGAAACAAATGTGAGAAAATGGTAAAAGTCCTCTTGAGAAAGTTGTGTGTGGACACATGAATGCAGTCACGAGGAAAATACGTGACAGTTATCCTTCTGAACAGCTAAGCACAGCAGCAGACAGCCCCGCAGTGGTCAGAGCTACTACGTTTTACTGGATTTTATGTAACCAGGGCTGTACACATTGTGACTCGGGGAATGAAAGCTAAATAAATAGTCATTAAGAAAAAGTTTATCAGGCACAATACACACAAAACAATGGTCAGTGAGCAAGGTTCTGCATTGTGCTGCTGCCACACTGTCCTTATTGTAAGTAGCCAGGCTTCCAGCCTTTTGTACCATGGTATTACTTCAGGCGTTACTGCACTGGTTCTTTATCTTGGCCTCCTGAATCCTGTCTGGATATATGAAGCAAACAGCCAGATGAGACTGGTGCTCATAAGTATTAAATTCCTTGCGTTGACCTGTATAAAGTGCTTTCGTAACTACTCGTAAGTAACTTTTATACATGCGAGGCACTGAGGTAAATAACGGAAGAGCCACCAGCACAGGAAGCAAACAGCTGGATCACATGGTGGTACATTTCACCTTTATTGTGGTGTAATGAGGTGGAGGTTGTAGCGAGACACCCAAGAAGCTTGGCAAAAGCCAAATTGTCCATCCAGCTTACTCGAGGCCAGTGTAGTTTGTTTTGGTGAACACAATCAATATTAACACTTGTTCAGTGCCAGAGGACCTGTGTGCAGAGGATCATGCTCTGCTCAGCCCAGCACACCTTAGAGCAGTACAGCAGGGACTGTTGGTTCAGTGTTGGCTTTCGGGACAAGCTCAGTTGTTCTGTCAGCTCAAACAGCGCAAGTCCACGCATGCTTCCAGAACAGTGTTTCAGTAAAAGCAGCATTCTCAAGAACTTCCACCACACGTGAATGTCCAAACTGTGGCCTCTGTCAGCTAAGCCACATGTCGCTCGTGCTCATCCACATGAGCCTCATGATCCACTCAGTTGCCAAGTGTCTATTTCCTTTGCCTTGTGAAGGAACTGGAGCCACAAGTCGGAGTCCAGCTTATCCAGCTTTGGCAGCACATCCCAGAGAAAGCACAGCAGCGCAAGGTATAAAATACAGTTTCTTCATTCATCATGTGCCTAGAAATATTAACAGTAGTGTCACTGTACTCAGCACTTGAACCCATGACACTCTTGGGACGAGTCTTGTCCATCTTTTAAATGGCACTCGTGGTACAGCGAGAATACAATATGTTTGTAGAATTTGTCAGTTGAAAGGGAACGTTTTCAACTCTGCTGACTTAATGTCTGTTTGCCGCAAGAAATGGGTACTGGAACATGTTACTTCAGTGTGGCAACAGGGCAGTGCGCTCGCCATATGAAGTTCCCTAGTGTGATTCCCACTCGTGCTCTAGTACCCTTGACACTTGCACTGAATTGCTCCACTCACAGTACCCTGCTGCATAAATACCAAACCCTGTGTGACACTCTGAGTCACTTTGGACTAAGGCATCACTTCTGTTCTGTTCAGGTTGTTGTAATAATAATGACGTCCTTTTATTAAAAAATAGTTTTCCGTTTGATTTTCACAGTAGCGCTAAAAACCGACAGTCTCCTGAGGACACTGGGTCAAGAGCAGGAAGAAATGGCTGATGTGCTCCTCAAAAAGTCAAAGGTCTCTGTTGATGCTGTTGTTTGTGTTGTTACTTTTCAGATTCTGTGGAAAAAGTACATACTGATGTAGAGTACCATATGAATTTTACCCTGGAGACATTGCCAGGCTTAATTTGAACTGTGGTGGTTGTAGAGTTTGGACTGTGATACTTCATGCCTGGAATAAAAGTGTTTCTTGGCCTTGTGTTGAATTTAAATTATAAAAATGAGTTAAGATTTGGACTTTTTTTGTAGCAACTGTTACATGGGGACATGTTGTTTACCCAGAAAATATGGTAGTTTTCTTCAAATACAAGGTGGTGCATTGCCACAAGATGTGGCCCTAGAAGCATGTAAGACGAAGGGCAGAAAAGTTATGTTTAGTTTCTGTAGGACAGTTTGACTTCAGCTTTCAGTGGTAGTGGCAATTTTGTCACGTTACTCTAAAGGTGCATTTTAACCCTGTTGGGGTAAATTGACATGTTTTGGATGTCTTTGTGATTTGTCCAAATATGAGTTTGTTTCTTGAATACTTAGATTAAAATGTTTTTTTCTCTTTTAGATGTTTTTTTTTTTTTATAAAATTCTCACTCATATTGAAAGACCTTTCGTGCAGAACGACAGGATGATCCACGGTATCTATACATGACATTTGTTCATAAATGTGCCACAAGAGCACTGTTCCTTCATACTTCGGTAAATAAAGATTTTATGTATGGAAAAGATAATCCGTTTGTTTTTTATGATTTTCTGGCCAAAAACTATGTTTTGTATGTTTTGCATTGATCATTCTAGTGCTTTGTTTACTGGTCAGTCACATTTACATTTATTAATTTAGTAGATGCTTTTGTCCAAAGCGACATACATCAGCAAAAGTATAATTTATGCATTACATTAAGAGAAATAAACATAGATGCAGACATGAAAGTCTCAAGTAAACCTAGTTTGTTGCCTACCACTTGCTGCACCGAGGTTCATTGTTCAAGGAGGTGCATAAAACACAGGATAGACAAATCCTGATACCCTCCTACCATTTTTTTTAAAATAATATTAAGATACACAAGCAAGCAAATACAATGCTGGAGTAGTGGCTGATTAAAGGCTTTATCTGGTGATGCGCATGACGTTACGGTGCATGAACATTTACAGCATACATGAGCTGGAGAGATCTTGGGCGAAATGGGTCCGGAAAAGGTGAGTTTTCAGACCCTTCTTGATTGTAGACAGTTTCCGCAGTTCTGAGTGAGAGGGGAAGGTCGTTCCACCACAACAGAACCAGAACCGAGAACCTCCGTGCTTTACCTTTTGTGCATGCGACCAACTGAGCAGAAATAGATGAGCGAAGGGGCCTGGCTGGGGTGTACCGGATGATCAAGTCCTGTAAATAGCTGGGAGCAGTTTTATTGATGCATTTGTGGACAATAACCAGGGTCTTGAATTTGATTCAGGCAGCTATAGGAAGCTAGTGCAGAGAAATAAGAAGAGGAGATACGTGGGAACACTTTGGCAAATCGAACACAACGCGTGCAGCAGCATTTTGTAGAAGCTGCATAGGTTTGATGGCATTAGCAGGAAGGCCACACAGGAGAGAGTTGCAGTAGTCCAGACGGGAAGTCACCATAGCATGGACAAGTAGTTCGGCAGAGTCAGTTGTGAGGTAGGGATGGATCCTACGAATGTTATACAGGGTGTATATGCAGGACCAGGTTGTAGCTTTAATGTGCTGAGAGACTCGCATCATCGTTACTCTCAAACTCTTAGCGAAGGAGAGAGGCAAGGTGAGTGCGTTGTCCAGTTTGATCAATAGATTCTGACAGGAGGATGGGCCAGCTGGGAGGTAAAGAATCTCTGTTTTGGAGAGGTTGAGTTGGAGGTGGTGATCATACATCCATGAAGAGATGTCCGACAGACAGGCAGAAATGCGTGCGGAGATGTCTGATGCACCAGGTGGAAAGGAGAGGAAGAGCTGAGTATCATCAGCATAGCAGTAGATCGAGAAAAGGAGAGGACCCAATACCGAGCCCTGCGGGACACCGATTGAGAGGCAGAGGAGAAGAATGAGAGCTCTGCCAAAACCACTTGACATGATCTGTCAGATAAGTAGGACTCAAACCACCTTAGTGCCACACCTTTGATCCCAAGCTGGTTGAGAGGAGAGTAGAATCTCGTGGTTGACTGTGTCAAATGCTGCAGACAGACCAAGGAGAATGAAGACCGAGGAGAGGCAGGCGGTTCTAGCGGCTTGGAGAGCATCAGACACTGCCAGAAGGGCCGTCTCAGTGGAGTGACTAACTTTGAAACCAGACCGATAACCATCAACGAGACGGGTGAGGAAATCAGACGGTTGATCACAGGCTGCCCGCTCTAGGGTTTTAGACAGGAAGGAGAGGAGAGAGACTGGTCTGTAATTTTCAACCAGATTGGGATCCAGGGAGGATTTTTTTTAACAGGTGAAATTAGAGCAGTTTTGAAGGCAGCTGGGAAACAGCCAGAGGAGAGTGAGGAGTTGATGATAGAAGAGATGAAGGAGGTGAGTTGCGGGGAAATCTTCTGAAGGAGTGATGATGGGATTGGATCAAGCAAGCAGGTGGTGGCTCTGCGCAATATCAGGAGATCAGCGACTACAGATTCGGAGAGTGGCTTGAAGTTGGAGAGGATAGCTTTGCAGGGGGGTCCAGCGCGAACCGGGCAGGTTGATGATGAGAATTTATCAGTGATTGCTTTGACTTTGTCTCTGAAACAAACAAAGCAAAGTCGTCAGCAGGGAGAGATGTGGGAGGAGGAGGTTGCAAAGAGTGTGTGGTTTTTTTAGATGCAGACTGTATTTTGTTGTGGAAGAAGGAGGTTTTAGCTGAAGAGACAGCAGACTGAAAAGCAGCTAAGAGTGGCTGGTAAGCATCCAAGTCCGATGGAGTTTTGGATTTACGCCACCTTCGCTCTGCAGCCTGCAGTTTGGTCCTGTTAGCACGTAGTGTATCAGACAGCCACGGGGTAGCAAATGGGGTGTGATGGGCTAGAAGACGGGGGACAGAGAGAATCAAGGGAGGAGGATAGGGCAGAGAGGAAAATGTTTGTGATATCATCTGTAGATAGAGCTGAGAATTGCGCAGCAGAAGGGGGAGAGGCCAGAGTAGCAGAGCCAAAGCAGGAAGGTAAGAGAGATTTTAAGTTGCGGCGAAAGGTGACAACGGGTGCAGAAAGAGACAAGGAGTTAGTGGTGAGGGAGGGTTGAAAGGAAATGATGAAGAGGTCAGTGGTCAGAGATATGCAGCGGAGTGACAGAGAGAACGGGACAGCCACAGTTGCAGGAAAATACAAGGTCAAGACAGTTGCCCGCTTTGTGAGTAGCAGGGGGCTGGGACGAAGAGAGATCAAAGGACTGTATGAGCAACAGAAGGCCGCTTGCATGAATGTCATCGACATGCAGGTTGAAGTCACCCAGGAGAATCAGTGGAGTGTTGTCCCCTGGCAGAGAGCTCAACAAGATGTCAAGGTCATCCAAGAAGCGGCCAAGAGGGCCAGGAGAACGATAAAGGACAACCACAACAAGAGTGATTGGGGCAGTGATAGAGACAGCATGCCATTCAAAGGAGGACAGATCATGCAAGTGAAGAGGAAGAATAGAGTATTCCCACCGGGGAGAGATGAGCAGGCCTGTGCCTCATCTCTGCTGGAGGGACGAGGGGTGTGAGAGAAGGAGTAGTTAGTAGAGAGTGCTGCAGGTGTGGCAGAGTGGTCTGGGGTGATCCAGGTTTCAGTTAGGGCCAGGAGATTCCAGTGAGAGATGGGAGGCGTAGGCTGGTATGAAGTCAGCTCTTCTCAAAGCAGACTGGCAGTTCCAGAGTCCCATGGACAAAGTAAAGCAAGATGGAACGTTTGACAGGTAAGGGTAGACCAGGTTGCTGTAGCAGCGAGAGTGCCCAGGTCTCTGGTGCTGGCGAAGTCGCATGGCTCGCTTACCGTAGAAGATTTTGATGGTCGACATGTTGGACGCATGATCCCTTGCGGACAACTGTACCGGTGGCCTTCCTCGGTGGAATGACTCCCGCAGTTAGACTCCCTTGTCTTTGCACCCCGAGTGTTTGCACCAAGAGGCTGCCGCTACGGATCATCAGCTGCTATTTGGAGGTTCCTAATCGAAACTGAAACTACTACAGCAATGGCGAGCAAAACAACCAAACAGACGCAATTAATCGAACCACCGAGCCACGTCCACTCCCTGCTGCGGGACACAGAAGTGATCCAGAGAACGTGCGCCCAACAAACCACTAAATACTATTTAACAAACAAACTAATTACAGTGACATGCAACACTACACAGACACACAACCGATTGTGTCTATCCGCACAGCTACACAACACGAATGTGCGTCGGGAAAAAGCAGTAGCAAAACAACTACACTTACCTAAAACACCAAAAACAGCAGCGACGGACCTCCAGCGCAAAATATAATGCACAATGCACAAATATACCAGACAGCAAACAGGATTTTGTCAGCCCTTGTGTCATGTTAGTCTGTCATGGACATGCATTACTCACAGCTGATTGAGGAAGTTTATGTGTATCTGTTTACTCAGTAGGGGGTGCGGTGGCGCAGTGGGTTGGACCACAGTCCTGCTCTCGGGTGGGTCTGGGGTTGAGTCCCGCTAGGGGTGCCTTGTGGCGGACTGGCGTCCTGTCCTGGGTGTGTCCCCTCCCCCTCCAGCCTTACGCCCTGTGTTGCCGGGTTAGGCTCCGGTTCCCTGTGACCCCGTATGGGACGAGTGGTTCCGAAAATGTGTGTGTGTGTGTGTGTGTGTTTTTACTCAGTACCTGCCACACACACACACAACTGTGATTAGTGTTTCCACGCATAAATTTTCTCCAGCTATATCAGTTGAGGTTCCACAATCACCATTCTCTTGGCTTACTGCCTTACTGGCTGACTTAGTGACTACTTGTTAGTCTTCTATTTGGTAGTTTATAGCTCACCCTTTTTCTTTCATGTTTTCATGATGATGGAGCTGAAGGCATCTTTCCACCACTGCGTGATGGTTGAATGTCACATCATCAGTAATGTAGCGTACCTGTGAAGCAGGAGAGGGGCTGTGCCCGGTATGGAGTGACCGTTAATCAGACTGTGAGTGGAATCATAATGGACTTGCCTATGCTTTTCACACACTGATTTAAAAAAAAAGAAAAACTGGGTGCATAAAATGAAATGCGAAAAATCCAAGAGGATCATTTTTATGGGTATTTTATGTGTTAAGATACTGAAATCAACACAATATTAACACAAGTTCCACTGGTGTCCAAGTCGCCAACCTCAGGTCATGTGGCCAAAGAAAGGCAAATGGGGAGGCAGTTTGTAAGAAACATTTAATTTATAGTTGTGAGAAAAGATTTGACCTCTTGGGGGTTACCTGGATTTCTGCTTGACTGGCTCCAAAAATGTGGTCTCATCTTCATATGAGCCATGAAGTAGAGAGTTTGATTTGAACAAACACATGTCTTTATCTAACAAATGGTTTGAACAATCAAGGTAACTGATGGCGGAAGTGTGTGAACTTGACATCTTGGAAAGAGTGCAGTTGGAGTCAGGTAATGTATCCCAATCGATGAGTCAGATGTTCATCAGTTCAGGTGTACTTTTCACCTGTACTGCCATGTAAAAAACAGTTTTGGCTGCCTGCTATTCGCAACAATGCAATGACAATTTAAAATAATACTAATATAGGGTACTATATATATATGTATATGTATGTATATAGAGAGAGTACTCCGTTATGAATTTTATGTTGCAGTTTTTACTCTTTACATAAAGCTAGTATCAAAGGTGTGATGAGAGATTTCTGAGGAGCTCCAATGAAGAGTGCAGTGATACTACACACTACAGTGATACTACAGACAAGCTGTGATCAGTGGTAGCAAACTGAACTGAACCCCTCCCCCCAATCCCTGTTTCTGCTGCCCTTCCTCACTGCCAGTGCTACTAGGTTTTGTGTGCATTGGAAGGCATTTCCACTGCATTTGCTATCCAGGCTCTCCAGTTGATTCAGAATGCAGCTGCTTGTCTAGTGTGAAGCATTCCTTTCGATAAACATGCTGTTCATGAGCTCTGGTTCTTTCCTTGTCGCTCTCTCGTTGAGGATCAGCTCCATGCGTTCACACTTGCAGTCAGGTCCCTATATGATTCTCTTCCTTGTCTCTAGTCGAAAGCACCTTTCGCTTTCACCCCCTTCACTGTGTACTTCCTCCGGACACACTAGAAAGGATTGAAGGAGCTTCCACATAACATCAAGTCACTGCTGAGTTTCCTCACTTCTCACTCTGTCTTGAAGATCTACCTCTTCATCTTTGGGCTGACTGTGACATGCAATGATTTTTGTTTTTTCCCAACATGTATCTCACTGTCCTATTAGCCATACAGTACCATAAAAAAAGTATTTGACCCTTTCTGATTCCCTGTTTTTGTAACTTTTTCAGTTTGATCCAATCTCTTTGTTACTTCTAGTAGTACATAAAGAGAGTCTGATGGCAAAAAATAACAGCATTGTTCATCTTCCTCTTCTTTGGTGTACAGGCTAAGTGAATGTGCATTCATAAGGTGGGAAAATGTAGTTCCTCCCAAGGTACAGCAACTGCATCTATAGCAGTAACTAGAATTTAATGTTAAAATGTACAAATAAATGATAAAATAATTTAAAGTAATGCCTGACATGGAGGCATAGCAGGTAATGGTGGTGCCCTACAGCACCTGGGTTCAAGTCCAACTTGGTGTGTGTTGAGTTTGTGTATCACTCTACAAAGATGTTTTTCAAGGGAACTCATGGGACTAACATTGCCCGGAGAAGTGGGCATTGACTTGACGGCGTTCAGTTTGGACAGCCTTGTGTTAAGTGACAAATCTCCAGCACACTCTGTTGCATGAACGATAACAATACATAAACAGTCAACATGCATGGATGCTATATTTTACATTTACGTGTATTCATTTAGCGGAAACTTTTCCCGTGTGAAGTACACCACGTAGAATTTTGTAACTTGTTATATTTTGTCACGTGTTATTTTCACGCTGCAGGGCTTTTATTTTTTAAAATAAAGTTAGTGTCACTGACTCTTAATAAGACAGACACTTTGCAATGTGGGAGATGTTGCTACACTTCGACTCATCACACGCAAAACCACTGATCACTAGAAAGAACAGGAAAGGTTGCCAAAAAACAGTTTGATGACTCTCAAGATTCCTGGAATAAGGTTCTGTGGACTGATGAATCGGAGAATATTTTGGGGGACATGGGCCCTGTTACACACACACACACACACACACACACACACACACACACACACATCTTCAGAGCCGCTTGTCCCATATGGGGTCACGGGGAACCGGAGCCTACCCGGCAACACAGGGCGTAAGGCCGGAGGGGGAGGGGACACACCCAGGACGGGACGCCAGTCCGTCGCAAGGTACCCCAAGCGGGACTCGAACCCCAGACCCACCGGACAGCAGGACCGTGGTCCAACCCACTGCGCCACCGCACCCCCTGGGCCCTGTTACATCTAGTGAAAATCAAACATGACATTCCAAGTAGGAACGTGCAGTATCAGGCATGGTGATGCTATTATCATGGACTGGCAGTGCTTTGCTGCTTCTGTGCTTTGGTGACTTGCCATCATTGAACATGATGCTCTGCATCAGAAAACACAAAAGGGAAGTGTCAGGCTGTCTATCCAAGGGCTGAAGCTGTAGCACAGCTGGATCATGCAGCAAACATTGATCTCTAATGTACAACCAAATCAGCACCGGAATTGCTGAAAGATACAAAGTTACAAACTGGAATAGCCAAAGCCTTGGCTGAAACTCAACTGAGATGCTATGGCAAGACCTGAAAAGAGCTGTTCATACTCATAAATCCACAAATGTCGCAGAGCTAAATCATTTCTACATGGAGAAGTGGGCAAATACTGCTCTACTATAACGTGAGACCTGTGGTACAGTCATTTACAATTATTCTTTCACACATGAATTCTGTTACAAAGTAAAAATATGGGGTTCTCAGCTTACAGAGACAACTGGGACTGAAAGTTTGTTGGTAACTTGATTTGTTCACGAAACCAAAGTCACTTGTACCACTATGTCACAATAAGAGCTTAGTGACAGACATCCTTCAATTTATTCACAGGTTAGGACCTGTAAAAACCTTACATAAGACTGTGACTATATTATAAATTGTAAGACTTTTACTTTTTTATTGCTTTGTTAATCAACTACTTGTCCAGTGCAGGGTTGCATTGGTCTAGGGCCTGTGCTGGAAACAGTACTGAAAACATGGTACAAGTCCATCACAGGACTTTTATTGACTTGAAGTAACATTCAAATTACATCTGTCTTAAAAATTTGAGAGATCTCTGTAGTCTCATATTTTGCATGTACTGTTGACCATCCCAAAAGCGTGCAATGTTTGTCAGATTCTGGCCACTTTCAACTTCGCTATCTATGCAGTCAGTAAAAGCTTAATAATAGAAGTGTACCTTAATTTGTTCACTGAGTAGGATCTTTAAAAATCTCAGACAAAGCTATAATAAAAATATGCTGTAAGACATTTACAATCTTCAAGCCATATTAAAATTAGAAGTAATTTAAAATTACATTTACCTGATGCTTTTCTCAAAGCAACTAAGAATGTTAAAGCTACAATTATTTACTTGTTTATACAGCTGGGTAATTTTAGGGTACTACAGCTGCAGGTGGGGATTAAACCTGCAACCTTTAGATCCAAAGGAAGTAGCTCTGATACACACACACACACACACACACACACACACACACACACACACACACACACAAAATAAAAAAAAAAAACCATCTGAACCACTTGTTCCATGCAGGGAACCAGAGCCTACCCAGCAACACAGGGAGGGGACACACCCAGGACAGGACACCAGTCCACCGCAAGGCACCCCAAGCAGGACTTGAACCCCAGACCCACCGGAGAACAGGACCCGGTCCAACCCACTGTGCCACCACACCCCCCATTCTGACAAATACACAACCAGCTATCCCTAAAGTACTGAAAATAAAGATATGTCCATAATCTGTTAGTGCCGGCTGTTGACTTATTTACCCATCCCTTACAAACACCAGACGTGAAGATGAGGAAGAATTCACAAGATCTGCAATGAAGAGATACGAGATCACCTTTGAAGGTTCCTGTCTTTGATTCTATCCCAACTTTGTCTGCTGTCATCTTTTGAAGAAGACACGGATTAAACTTTCCAAGCTTTCCCAACCCGAAGAGGGAAGGTTCCTTAACAGAATAGGAGATTTTATTAGTGGGCTGGGGTTCAA
The DNA here is from genome assembly GCF_900964775.1 of Scleropages formosus. Taxonomy (NCBI): domain Eukaryota; kingdom Metazoa; phylum Chordata; class Actinopteri; order Osteoglossiformes; family Osteoglossidae; genus Scleropages; species Scleropages formosus. The sequence goes on from NC_041810.1 coordinate 35,585,062, forward strand.
GTCCTGCTTGGGGTGCCTTGTGGCAGACTGGCATCCCATCTGGGGTGTGTCCCCTTACCCCCCCAGCCCTGAATTGCCAGGCTAGGCCGTAACTCACTGCGACCCCATTCAGGACAAGCAGTTGTAGACATTGTGCGTGATTATTGGGCTGTGCAAATTATTACTTGGGCAGCATTCTTTGTGGTTTTTCATGAAGTCATCTTCATATTACCCAAGACTTTTAAGATCTGCACCTTTAATCGAGAAATTCCATCTCCACCTGAAAAGTGTGGTATTCGGCACTCTTCATGACTGTAGCTGACCCGGATTGTAATACCGCTGTTGCCTCGAAGCTCCTGAGCTATGGATTTGGTTGAGGGTCTGAACCTATATAAAGGGTTGTAGCTCACCTAGAAGAAAAGATGCTAGCTAAATATGTAGCAAAAAGTTATAATGTAAAGTTTAGTAATACATGGCTAACGATAAAACTTGAATTATGAAAACAAACGAGTCATGAATTCTTCCATTTAGTCAAATTGCTTCCAAGTAAATGTTACTATTGCTTTTAATTATAATTGTTATAAAAGTTTTTCTTCACAAAGCAAGACTTTCAGATGCTTTAGCAAGAAGAAAGATGTTACAATTTAACACACGCAACAGGCATGATTTATTGTAATGGCTGAAAAGTACACTCAGTTTGAATCTGTATAAGTGAAATTGTCAACTTGTACATACAACCATGAAAAGGCAAGAAAAAGTTAGATGTTCAGGAAAAGCCACTGAGTGTGGTACAACCCCTGGCAAAAATTATGGAATCACCACACTTTGAGCATGTTTACCCAACTTTTTTACTTCATAGCAAATAAACAAATCACAGATACAACACACATTTTTTGTTTAATAGCTGGACACTCTGGCTTTGTTGAACATACCTCAAACAAATTAAATTAAATTACTTTAATTAATGGCATTTTTTTTCCAAAATCAGGTAGAGGAAAAAATTATGGAATCATCAACAAAAAAAATAGTCAATACTTTGTCGTTCCTCCACGGGCTTTTATGATGACCTGGATTCTTTGAGGTATTGACTTCATTAAGGAAAAACAATATTCTTCATCAATCTGGTTCCAACTTTCTCGAATAGCCGTTAACAGATCAGCTTTGTAGGATGGAGCCTTGTCATGGACCAGTTTTTTCAATTCCCACCATAAATTTTCAATCGGACTGAGAGCTGGACTGTTTGCTGGCCATGTCATTGAGTTGATATGCCTTTCCTGAAGAATGTACACCTGGGCATTGACTGCTGAGGTCATGATTGCCATCTCACCTGGTCATTTATCTGACATGCAACCCCGTATCATAAATGACTGGGGAAATTTGATTGTTTTCTTGAGGCAGTCATCTTTATATGTTTCATTAGAACGGCACCAGACAAAAGTTCCAGCATGATCGCCTTGGCCAATGCAGATTTGTGATTCATCACTGAATATCACTTACATCCAGTCATCCACACTCCATGATTGCTTCTCTTTAGCCCACTGTAACCTTGTTTTCTTCTGTTTAGGTGTCAGTGCTGGTTTTCGTTTGGCTTTTCTATATATGAATCCCATTTCTTTCAGCCGATTTCTTACAGTTCCTTCACAAACATTGACTCCAGTTTCCGCCCATTTGTTTTTCATTTGTTTTGTTGTGCATTTTCTATTTTCACGGCATATTGCTTTCAGTTTTCTATCCTGACGCTTTGATGTCTTCCTTGGTCTACCCCCGTTTTCCTTTTATTACCTTCCCATTTTGTTTATACTTGCACCAAATTTTAGAGAGCTGACTGGGAACAACCAACTTCTTTTGCCACACTCCGTGTTGGATTTCCTTCTTGGAGAAGTTTTATTATCCTTTCCATTGTTTCTATTGACAACTCTCTTGTTGGGGCCATGTTTCCTTTCAATCAGTCAAGTCCAACAGCTCGTTAAGCTGAGTAAGCTCTCTCTTTTAACTGCAGACTAATTTGCATTTTTTGACTTGTGTCTGTGTTTGTTTTAAAAATGCAAACACCAAGTGATTCCATAATTTTTTCCTTAACATTGAGTGATTCCATAATTTTTTCTTCTACTTCATTTGAAAAAAAATTGCATTAACTTAATTTAATTTGTTTGAGGTATGTTTAATGAACCCAGAATATTCAGCTATTAAACAAAAATTTTGTGTTCTCTCTGTGATTTGTTTATTTGCTACAACGTAAAAAAGCTGTGTGAACATCCTCAAAGTGTGGTGATTCCATAATTTTGGCAGGGGTTGTACTAGTGTAGTTGAATCACAGCACTGGAATCATTTCCAAATAAACTAGAATTTTTCAATATCTTAACCCAAAAAAAAAATTCACATGTTCAATACTGATTATGGTAACCTGCTTTCAACAATATAATGTTGAACAAAATTGAGGCCAGAAGTTACATACAGATCTGTTTCCATACACATTCAGTTAATTCAAGCAGCTCTACTGCATGGCTTGACATCAAACTGACAGCAGGTTGACTACTCAGCCTCGACTCCCAAAGACTTTAGAGCGCAGGTAGGCCAGCTTCTCAGCCCGTGAGCGATGCAACATAGGGAACCACTCCCATGGTGGCAGATCTACAACCCTGTAGCCAGCTATCGCCAGCTGTCTCCTTTTCAACACTTGTAACCCTAGCAGCTGTTGAGACTGATAACAGAAATGGTTTCTAGTTGGCACCTGAAGAGCTAGGCGTTGGGTCAATCCACAGGTGGACTCTTGGCTTGAGAGTGACTGCAAGATGGGTCTTGTCAGGGCATTCACAAGACCACTGGTCAGTGTCACTCCACCTCTAAATATCCTATCATCATCCTCTTCCTTAAGTTGCACCGTGCAATTCTTAGAGTCAAGGTTTCCATGTGATAGCTGACTTGAACATCCTTTAATGTTGGTCAACTGAGCTAGCAAATCCTCTGTAATGACAACCCCAACATGATTTCCCTTCAATGTACAGGGGTGAGATGATGAAGTTTTGCCTTGGTTAGCGGCACTGTCTTTGGATTCAGAAACAAGAGGCACAGGGACCCCTGTATGGTCCAGCCACACCTCCAGGTCGACTGAACGTGTATGTGGCAATATCATGTGCTTATGCACAAAGGATTCTCCACCAAGCAGCTCCTGTAGCAACCCCTCAGCCTCCAGAACTTCCATCTTCACACAGGCATCCCTCTGTGCAAACCTCCAAAGCTGCTGGCGCACCTCGTCTCCCAGGCTTGGACTAATCCGCGGGCCTGTCCAGTTGGGAATTTCCAAGCCCACTGATGCATCCAGGGTAAACAAGTCCTTCTTCAGATCCAAGTGCTGCAACCTTGTGGCTACAGTCACAAAGTCTGGGCTAAGGGCTAGGTTTAGTAGATCACAAGGGTACAGGCCTACAAAGGCCAAGCCCAGTAATCCTGTCAGCAGATGCTCAGGAAAACGCTGGAACTCAGCTTCCCGGAGACGCAAGGCATGGGTGAGGCAGGGGTACAGCTTGGGAACTTTACTGGGGTTAAACCCAAGCATACCAAAAGACCAAAGCAGCTTTCCAGCATCCTTGCTTCGGCAGTGAGGTAAAAGAGGTGGCAGGCATTCAGCCACAGCAGACAGTATATGGTCATCTTTGTAGTGTAAGGAAGAACAGGCCAAGGCCACATGCATAAGACCTTGGACTCCCATCTGGGGAGCACGGCATGGAATCTCTTTCCTCAAGGCTGAAAGAAGTCCGCGGTGGTCTATGTGGTTGAACCGCAAGAGTTTAAGAACATTGACCAAGGCAAAATTGCTCAACTTATCCACCATCTCATAAGCGCGATCAGCCAGCATGCGGGCACTTCTCTCCGACAGGCTGCTTTGAGATTTGAAGAGACCTAGACTGACAGCACCCATCTCCTCTGGCAAAAGCTGGTTCAAATGTCGGAGTAGGACTTGCTCCAGACTTGGGAATAAAGTCAATGGGCATTGCCGGCTCTCCCCTACTACATAGAGCAACTGCACTAGCTCTGGAACTCCAAGTTCTTCCAAATTGCAATAAACACGCTTATAAAGCTGTTCCAGGTAATGTGGCACCTGTCTACCTAAACACCTCCATAAGTCTGCAATGAGCAATAACTGCTTCAGATCCATCTCCTCTGTACGACAGCTCAGCTCTCCCTCATACAACCCCAGTATGCTGTGTGTATTGGGCATGCCCAGCAGCACAAAAGCCCGCAGAATCTCTAAAAGCTGTGTATGTGTAAAATTATGCAAATTCTCTACACTGTACCGTAGCAGCATGATGAACCGTGTGTCAACCTGCACCAAAGGCTGCTGGTCAGGTCTAAGGTGGCCCAACTTACTCAAGATGTGAACAATGTCTGCAGGGTTAAGACTGCTCTTTAATACTTTCACCTTCTGGAGCAGTAAGAAAGCTTCATCTATTGTGATAGGTGGTGGTTTCAGGGACCGGTCATAGCTCATGGTACGATATTCCTGACGGCATTTCTGGAAAGCACGGGGTTCAATGCTGATATCAGGAGTCAGTTCCTCATTTTTGTTAGTGGGACCTGCAGTTTTCTTTCCCGGATCACTTTGGTTGAAGGCCAGGTCCAATAAGATATTCTTGGAGCTTGAGAGATGGCGTGAGGAACTGACAGTATATGGGTTACTTTTCTGACGAAAGTGGGTTGTGAGAGTGGATGGTGTTAGATCTTCATCTGTCTCACAGCCTGCCAATAGAGGCAAGTCAGACTGTGACCATGGGCATGGATATGCTGAAGGATTGTACTGTACGGGGTGTTCCTGTGAACTAGGACACCTGTGGTCTGAATGCCGCCTGCCATTGTGATCCTCCGCGTCCCGTTTCTGCACTCCGTCATTTCTATGCAGGAACTGGGCCCTCCAGAGCCTTTTCCTACAGGCAGAGGTAAGGAAACAGGATCCAGACACAAGGCAATTCAGTCCTCCAGAAGTCATTACTTCCAAATACTAACAGGAGAGAGGGGAGAAAAAAAAAAAATCTTGTCAGAAAAAGGATCAAGGTAAAACAGCAAAGTGATAATATACAGATATTGTTTACAGTTCAGACCAAACATCTGCAGTTATTTAATGGAACATTTTGTTAAAATTAACAGTTTTAAAGCAGCCAGAGTTGACTGTATTACTGACAATAACATTAAGTATGTGCAAACAGCTTAATAAGCTTATTCAGAAAATGCCAGTTCCATAAATTATGCAAAGTATTAAGATGGGCACAGCCCATACAACTACGTGACAGCTAAAAGAATGATTCCATGAAACTCTTACAATTTATACAACTTCTAATTTTTACTGTTGCAATCAATCAGTGATACTGATCAGTGTTTTCCTTCTAGAGAGGCACAAAACCTGAGGAAATGTTGTTGAAGAATCATACATGAAGTCTATGTAGAGGAGAACTGATATCTGTTTAGTTCTGTGGAAAACGATCCATTAGTTGACAACTCAGAATAATTTTAATTGAGAAATTATGTCCTGAAAGAAAAAGTTTTTCTAAATGCTTTTAACACTCCTAAATGAGTAATATTTCAATTAATCAAAATACTTTGCCCTTAAATAAAGGGGACTTTAAATCCGTGTTAAAGAAAATCATCTTTTCTTACATTTCAAGAATAAAACTGCCAGCTAAAATTAGCCCTGCACACCCATGTGACATGCATGCAGAACCACCACAAATTCTCATCAAGATTATTTTAACCATGTAATGCATTACAGTCATTAAACTTCCAATAAAGGTCAGTAATTAAGACGGAGCAAAAAGCAGCATACTGTAAAGCATCTGATAAGCAGGGTTCCCCACCGTAAGTGTAAATGAGCTCAACTGGGTGTGTCCCCTTCCAGCCTTATGCCCCGTGTTGGGCTCCGGTTCATCGCAACCCCTCTTGGAACAAGCGATTTCAGTCAGTGTGTGTGTGTGTTAGGTTTTCCTTCCATTACAGTTCTGCATCATAGAAACAACATGCTTGCAAAATATGACTGAATATGTACAGTATTCTCCCATTTGGGCAGTTCAAGTGCTCTGTTGTCAACTGAACCAGATAAATGGAAACCGACAACCATTTTAAACAACATTTAAAAGCACACTGGGTCCTCTTACATTTACGTGTATTCAATTAGCAGACGTTTTTCTCCAGAGTGATGTACAACTCAAAGAAAATACAATGTGTTCATGACTTTAGAAGAAAGAGACACTTACATGCAGACACGTGATTCTAAAGTACAGTTTGTTTCTTTCCACCATATGAACCAAATGTCCTGTTAAAGCTACAATGACCTAAAAATTTGTTGTATTCATTTAATTTTCATCACCTGCTTGTGTGATGTGCTCCAGTGCATTTCTGGAAAATCTATGGTGTGAGGCAGGGTCTGGTCTTTTATTAAGTTTAAACAATTAAAAGTCATTCATGTTTTACATTTAAAACTTAGCAAAAAAAAAATTTAATCTCCCCAAGCTCTTATTTGATTCATTACATAAGTGTATGCTGTGCTCATAGCACCTGGGCACTTTCAGTTCATCTATTCAATCAATAAAAGAATAAAAATACAGAAAGGCCTTCATTTACTCACTAGGAGCTGGAAAATCATGCCACTGCATCAACTCTGACTCTGCAAATTTGCATGGTTTTCCTGTTAAGGGAGGGTAGGGAAATAGTTTGCCAATACCTTCTACTGCACAGTTTTTGATTGACTCAAGTTTTAAACTGATAGAAAAGGCTTTCTTTTGGCTTTACAGTTTAAAATATACATTTGCAAAGCTCAAAGAAGAAGAAACTAGTGCGTTAACCACCCAGATTTTCGCTTATCTGTACTCCAAATATTAATGCAATGTTCCTTTATCTGCACCAAAGCTTCCCTAGTACATGGTCTGGGAAAAGCTGAGGCCAAACTAAAACTGCACCAAGTGGCTAAAGGAGACGCAAGGAAATACCTGAAGGGTACTGTGTACCCACGCTCGCAATACTGCCTTTCAAGGCACAGCCAACGATGATGGCACCACGTTGGCTGAACGTCCGCCAAGCCAACACTCACATGACAATTACACTAACAAGTTCATGTTCATCGATGCTCACGTGTACCACCGAGTATGGGAGAGCAGCTGGTACTACTGGCTGCTGTGCAGGGGGTGCACCTCGTGAACATGCATTGCTTACAGGTGTACGACGAGTAAAAAAATCAATGTGCGTTAATTGCTTCGACATAAAAACACTGTATAACGTCCCACCTTGGCTATGCTGTTGGCAGCAGCGATACCAGTGAGAGGCTCAGGAGAAAGGACTCTGAGAGCACACTTATTCTTGAACAATACAGGGGTCAACAGCAGCAACACAGCCCCCTTCCCCCAATGGTCATTACATGAATAAAAACCAGTATAATAGATAACACTCAAACATGTACACAAACATACAGCAGCAGCAGCAAACAGCATTAAAATTTGTGTAAGAACAAAGGAATTAGAGCACCGCTGTATTGTTGCTAGAGTTGGTGGGTGGGGGGGAAGGGGGTAAAAATGCAGAGAAACTGCATAATTAATATATGAATGTATATGGGGGGCACGATGGGTTGGACCGCAGTCCTGCTCTCCGGTGGGTCTGGGGTTCGAGTCCTGCTTGGGGTGCCTTGCGACGGACTGGCGTCCCGTCCTGGGTGTCCCCCCTCCCCCTCTGGCCTTATGCCCTGTGTTGCTGGGTTGGCTCCGGTTCCCCGTGACCCCGTATGGGACAAGCGGTTCCGAAATGTGTGTGTGTATATCTTACTATTTATGTTTTAACACTTAAGTGTGTTCTGTATATTCATGCATCATATGATATGAAGGGTAATTAGTGTGGTTAGCAGAGCAGTGAAGAGGGCCACGTTCAGTACACGCAACAGGGCATTACGGTATAACTTACACTGCACTCATGTAGGGGTACAGTGGGTTTGGCTGGGTCCTGCTCTCTGGCGGGCCTGGGGTTCGAGTTCTACTTGGGGTGCCTTGCGACAGACTGGCGTCCTGTCCTGGGTGTCCCCTCCCCCTCCAGCCCTGCGCCCTGCATTTCCGGGTTAGGCTCCGGTCCGCCACAACCCCACATGGGACAAGCAGTTTCAGACTGTGTGTGTGTGTGTGTGTGTGTGTGTGTGTGTGCACTCTCATGTGCTTTACAGCCTTCGCTGTAGGCAACTTCATAGAGAAAACAGGGCACAAATATAGCAATGCTAGCAAAAGTTGTGCAGGCCGAGAGTCTCTCTTTAAGGTCACTTTCGGTGTGCCAGGTGCGTGCGCCATGCGTCACCACGCTGACAGGAGCGCCACACACTGCTGTACCAAAGCTACGGTCCCCGTTGCTGTCGTGCCAAGGTGACCTGCCTAGGGCGCCACTGGATCGCTGCGTGCTGTAGCGTAGAGCCTCGAACAAAGGAATCCCTGCGAGTGCTTCAGCCAAAGAAAGAAAGGGAAGGACACAGCTAGAAGACATGTACACTTGTGACTTGGAGGGAAATGCAGACAATTAATACACAACAATTTAAAGCAGAAATGACTGTCAATATTACTTTCCTCCTTTGGATCTCTGCAAAGGTACTTGTAAGGCCTCGAGGCCACAACTGTCAGTGTCACGCGACTACACGTGACGTGTCCACGTGGAGCCCGGCTTCACTTCAGTTCAGACACCACTGAGTCTGACGACACCGAGCGGAGCGCGCGCGCTGAAGAAGACAGCCAAGTGTCCCCAAGACCAAGTAGAGCAGTGAAACTGTTAGCTAAAAGAACGGAGAGGAACGGAACAGTCGGCAATATAACCGAGCGGGAAACCTAAGTTCTTCGTCTCATCATGCGCTCAGCTCTGAGTCTGTTAGCACTGAGCTCTGTTTTGTTTAGAACACAAATACCCACCTAGGACCACCGCTACTAGTGGCAAGCAGGCAGGCAGACGGACGGACGGAAGCTCCGCCGAGGATCACCACTTTCTACGCACAGCATTTATACAAGGCACACGAGCAGTAACGTTGCGTTCGAACGCCTCCGCGCCACTTGCTCTCCTCGTCGCCATCGTTGCACTTTCCTCCGCGCGGGGCCCAACAGCGCATGCGCACGACGCGTTTTGCGTCAGCCCTTCCGGCTCGAGTACAGGAAATGAGCCGTAGCACTCTTAAAGGCGCAGGCACAGCCCTGAGTTAATCTTGAAAAAAAAAATGTGTCGGGCTACATCTTAATGTGCTGCTGCTGCACAGGGTCAGTGGTTCACTGCCGCTGTATTTTTTTTCATTTTTTTTTTTCTGGGTCTCGGCCCAGAGCCTATCCCGGAAGCGCAGGGCTCCTGGTTAATGAGAGTACACCATAGGTGGGATGCCAGTCCATCGCAGGGTAGCCCCTCCCACATGCAACAGGTAAGATATGCCTATGAATGGTGAGAGGAAACCAGAGCACCTGGAGGAAACCCATGCAAATCCTACACTGGAACAACCCTGCCACGAGGTTGCATCACTACCCAGTGCACCAGTGTCCTGCTTTTTTCCTTTTACAGTGCATTCTTTTTATCCACGCTGTCATCCTTCCTTGTATCATACACTAGGTCCTCATATTAGCAATGTTTGCATAACGAATCTTCAAAGCTCTTTCCCCCCTAGAGCCACAGATATTTCCTCTTGCATCACCACCTGGATATCTGACCACCTCCTACAATTAAACCTCTGCAAGATGGAGATCCTTCACCTCCCTGCTGGTCCGTCATCCTGTTGAGAACTCTCTGTCAAACTTGATAGATCCCTCATCTTGCCTACTTTGCTGGCTAAGAGCCTAAGAGTAATTATTGACTCATGCCTGTCATTGTCTAAACATAACAAAGCCACAGACACATCCTCCAGAACATCCACAGGTGTCTCCCAGCTTCTGCCGTCAAACCTCTCCAACTGAAACAGAACGATGCTGCACGAGTCATATTTAACTTGCTGAAGCGTTCCCACATATCGCTCGTCCTCATTTCTCTGAACTGGCTTCCTATAGCTGCCCGGATCAAATTTAAGATCCTGGTTATGACCTACAAAACCATCAATAGATCTGCTCCCCAATACCTACAAGACCTGACCACTCGCCTCACCCCAACCAGACTGCTACATTCCTCCACAACTGTCTGCTTGGTGGTCCCACGCACAAGAAGTCCTAAAGCACGGTTCTGGCAGTTCTGACTCCAGTGTGGTGCAATGACCTTCCCCTCTCACTCAAAACTGCTGAATCTCTCTTAACATATAAGAAATGTCTGAAAACACATCTCTTTTGGACCTGATCTCATAAGTGCTGAATAAACTCAATAAAGCTCAATAAACACATGTTCAATAATTTTTAAGAAAATTTTGTTTAATCATTAAAAGGCCTATATGCAGCTACTCATGTGATGTATACTGCTTCATATCTTGGCATGAATGACAAATTGGCTGTACTTAAGAATCACATTTCTGTATCCAAATCTCTCCTTCTGTTGATGTGATACGCTTTCTGTGTTGCTCTCTGAGATGTATGTTGCTTGGAAAAAACACATCTGCTAAATGAATAAATGTAAATGTAGGGTCTGAGCTTGGGTGCCAAAATCCTATCTGAATTAGAATTGTTTAGAATTAAAAAGAGACAAGGTGGTCAGAGTATATTTTTGCATATATTCATCATTTGCTTTCCTTGTTTGTGCGTCTAGGTTTTGACCGACTGCCACAGGGGCCACAGTTGGGATGCGCAAGGAAAAAAGAGTAAGAGATACCTTTAAGATTCCATGTTGCATTCCTGTGCTGTGGCCTTCACACCTGCTTTTCTCTCAGTATAAATCTGAATCTGGACTGAAAATCAGGGACAAGGCTTCCATCAGCAAGGAGTTGGGGACAGCGTTAAATGAAAGAGTGCACTGTGGAATAGTAAAGCTTTAAAAGTGAACCGTTTCTGCGCCACCAGCCGACAACATCACAAGTGACTGAGCTCAGGTGCTGAAACCCCCTCTGAATGTACTCCTTCAGAATAAAAAAGGGGGCAGGACTGTCCAACAGACTCAACTTTAATTGTGCCCAAAACACAAACACTTTCCCACTGATTGCATTCACATCACATGAGTTTATTGATCATGTGCTTGTTGATGTTATTATTGGACACGCAACACAAGACGCCAGCAATTAAGTGGTGCACGTAACATGATTCAGTGACAATGTGGGCTGTAATTATGATGGTAATAGTAGCAATAATATATATGAAGCAAATAATAGAAAACTGAACTTACGAAAAGGAATTAAAAAAAAACCATTAAACAATGGCACCCCGAAAAGACCATTACTGATATGACACTCAAAAAAGTAGACATACCAAGTGTCAGGGAATTCTGTTAACACTGAACACCACTCAGCAAAAAAAGTAGTAGAGTTTCATTCAGCAGACCGCTGGACAGCAGTTCAGCACTCAAACCAGCGCTGGGGAGGCAGGGTTTCCTGAGCAAAAACAAAACACTCCTTAAAAACGATTAGAGTGACTGTCATCTACTAACAACTTCCATTGGTCAGATTAAATGCTTACATAAGATGATTTAGTTACTGAAATAAAGCTAACGCTTCCCAAAACATGGCACTTAGAATGAGGACATGGCATGTTTATGAGGACAGAAGAGAGACAAATCATGAGCATACAGTATTACATAAGACAGGGACATGCCAAATGCTCATCAGCAAAGACTGTCCCATGTTGTAGCACTTCATTGACCGCCCTATAGGCCAACTACGTACTAGATGGTTAAAGACAATATAATACTACATAATATAATATTTTGCGCTGCCCCACTGCACCTTGGAGGTGCAAGAGAATATGGCTTAAAATGCATTTCAGGCAGCTTGGAATTTGCATGGACTCTCTGTGTCTGCGTGGGTTTCCTCCCACAGTCCAAAGACATGCAGTTTAGGTGAACTGGTGGATCTAAATCGCTTGTAGTGCGTGAATGGGTGAGTGACTGTGTGTGTGTGTATGGCTATCCTGTAATATAATATAATGTAACGTGGCACGCAACGCTATGGGTTTGGATGGGGCAAAGAAGGACACAGAGGCAGCATTCATGTCAAATGATTTATTTGAACATCAGCACACAGGGAAATAATGCTCCTGGTCCAAGGACCCCATTTCCTCCAGGACCTGTGCCTCATGCCTTAACCATATGTGTGCTGAAGGCCACTAGGACCTCTTCCATCCTTGTCAAGGAGAGTGCTAATCTTCCCTCCTTTCATACAACCTCCTTTCATACAAACTGGTTAAGTTTAATGCTTTAATGCTGTCATACAACAGGGGGTGCGGTGGTGCAGTGGGTTGGACCACAGTCCTGCTCTCTGGTGGGTCTGGGGTTCGAGTCCTGCTTGGGGTGCCTTGCGACGGACTGGCATCCCGTCCTGGGTGTGTCCCCTGGCCCTATGCCCTGTGTTACCGGGTTGGCTCTGGTTCCCCACGACCCCGTATGGGACAAGCGGTTCTGAAAATGTGTGTGCGTGCGTGCTTTCATACAACCAGCCTTCCCAGTATGCTTAGCACACCCAGGCTCTTCTCCAACATACTGGTAAACATGGTCATCCCATCATTTCACCCAGTGGTTGTACACTCTATTTACAATTTACCATAATACAACTATGTACAAGAAGCAAATCTTCGCGCCCAAACACGCAGTAACGCGGGTTGTTACACACACACACACACACATTTTCAGAACCGCTTGTCCCATACGGGGTCACGGGGAACCGGAGCCTACCCGGTAACACAGGGCGTAAGGCCGGAGGGGGAGGGGACACACCCAGGACGGGACGCCAGTCCGTCGCAAGGCACCCCAAGCGGGACTCGAACCCCAGACCCACTGAAGAGGAGGACTGCGGTCCAACCCACTGCGCCACCGCACCCCCCTCGGGTTGTTACAATAATATAAAAATGAGGAAATATCTAATTTATAGTAACTGGTTAAGTTTAATGCTTTGCAATATCATCTTTCTTGTTGACTGGTGTGGTGTCCGAAATGAAAGTGCACCGTTCTTTGGAGGTTTTACTGAAACAAAGCATTGGAACACTTGGAGTGCACAAATAAAAGAGTTTATTAAGAACAGCAGCTCGTGTCATAATCTCACTTCTCACCGTAAAACCTTTTTTTTGTTTCCCGTGTGGAAAAGCCCCCGTTATACATAGTGCAGCCTATAACAATTCCCGCTTCAATTAAGAATTAACCAATGACAGTTTATTTTCATTAAACTTTATTTAATAAAGTTATTAATACAATACACAATTAAAAACAAACCAACAAATTTACGATCAAACAAATCCAAAACCACATTTCCTACAGTTGGTCAACAAAGCTTACCAAAAAGCCATTACATGAAATGCATTGTCAAGACCAGGGATGGGCAATTAATTTTCCCAAGGGGCCACATGAGAAACTGGGACTGTTGTGGAGGGCCAAACCAATAGGCTGAACTTAATTCTGATCAATACTAATTTTATCGCTTCATAAAAAGCAGCAAGTTGTATGGTTCTGATTAGCTGCTACATGTAAGAATACATGTTACGATAAGGGTATGAAAATGTGGAGTAGGTCAAATATAGCAGTAAAAAGTAGAAGAAAAACCAATCATTACAGCACTATTTCATTTTATTTTTAACATAACATACTTTTAACCTTCACAAAAACAATACTGAAAATGTGTATGCTTTGCAGTATGTTAAAGACCAGCAATTAATTCACTTTATATAAAAAGCAATAAGTGCTTTTGATGTTTTTGGTTCTTTTTTCATGTTCAGTGAGAGAGATCCAGTCTGTCTTGGGTTTGAAGAAGTGCACTGAAGTCTGGTTGAATGTCTGAGGTGGATATGCGAAGGACAGCTGACAGGTGATCATGAGGGAGAGAGGATCTGTATCTAGGATTTGTTGAACTTCATCACTGAGAATGGATCTACCTACATTTGTGAACATCTTCTGAGCATGCCTCCTCATGTGTGGAAAGTTCTCCTCTTTGAGAGAAGAGTAAAAATCCAGCAGTGATACTGACTAAAAGTGCTCTGCCAGTAGTGTATCAGACTGCAGGTCAATGAGTTTGAGCTGAACACACACACACACACATTTTCAGAACCGCTTGTCCCATACGGGGTCACGGGGAACCGGAGCCTACCCGGCAACACAGGGCATTAGGCCAGAGGGAGAAGGGGACAAACCCAGGACGGGACGCCAGTTCGCCGCAAGGCACCCCAAGCAGGACTCGAACCCCAGACCCACTGGAGAGCAGGACTGTGGTCCAACCCACTGCGCCACCGCACCCCCTTGAGCTGAACATTGCTGGGTGTATTATCCACACTGCAGGGGGATAAAGAAAAGTGCAACAAACTATTTCTGATTCAGTGCTCATGCCCTGATGAATTTAACTATTTTAGTTACAACATCAATAACATGGTTAATTTTTACACTGACTTACCTCCTGATATAATACAATGTAAAAATCCCAGTTTCTGGGTTAATTTCAGTCACTTTATCCTGCATCCGCTTCAAAAGTCCGACAATTTCCCCATGAGATTTGGACAACCATCCTAACACCTGCCAGTTTGTCCCATTTCAGTCCCAGCTTGTCCAACTATGCATTTTACCTCCATGAACAAATCACTCCCCGCCTGTCGTCGTCCCTTTCATTGACCGTATTGCTGCCAGCTCCTCCGTGACCTTAAACTTTCCTTCGTTATCCCACGTACAAAGACGAGTAACCGGGCTGTGTTGCGGACATCGCAGCTCTCATCAAAGCCAAGGAGAAAAAGTCAAAATTGTCCGCTTTGTTTTGCAGCTGAAGCTCCAGATTTCCCGCGACCGATGTCCTCGATCCTTCTCGTTATGGCACGCACACACATACGTAAATTGAAAAAAAAAATAGCCGTCACTTTCAAAATAAAATCAATGCGGTTGTATTCTGTGCATGGCGTACACTTATTTAGATTTTATTTCTAATTTCCGATTGATCTCTCACGGGCCGGACAGGGACAGCCAAAGGGCCGGATGTGGCCCGGGGGCCGTAAAATGCCCAGGTCTGGACAAGACAATAACAAAGTCTCTTTCCCATAACAATCCCCCTTCCTGGCTTCAAAATGTATAACTGACCTACGTCTTCCTCACATCAACACACCCATGAAATGACTGTCCCCCAATAGCAGCTTAACCTGAGTCATTGTATCACATACATGCATCTTCCAAAACACATAAAATACTTATAAGTTACAGTATAAAACTTTACCAAACCTCCTAAAACCTAAAATCAGACAAATACAAAGCAGACATACACATAATAAATTAGTCATGAATATAAAAAATTTAGAAGTGCACAGAACAAACCTTATAAAACAAGACTTACCAAAATCTCTGAATAAAATACTACACAGGTAAAAGCCACACATATTAAACAAATATAAAAGAAAAAAATATACATGGGGGTAGGATACAAGAAAGTACAACATGTTTTAAAAGAATGCAGTTCCATAAAGCAGACGTCCATCCTCAGAGCTTCAAGCACATTTTTCCACGAGGCCTTTCCATCTGTCCTTTGCCTCGTGGTAGCCCCAGGCGATCACATCCCGCTTAATCCTAAACTTCAGTTCAGCTCGAATTTTCAAAAAACACGCCATAGGCTCCCATTTCCAACCCCTTTCGGACAAGGTTAATGCGTGCATTCCACAATTCTCTCTTTGTCAAACTCACAATCAACCATATCCTACCAGAGGCTGCTTGGTTTACCTTGGGGGACAGTCCCTTCATGATATCATCAAAAGTCAACGCCATTTTACCGTCTAACTCTCCGCACAAGGGCTCAACCAGTGACCAGACTGTCCCGGCATAACCGCAATCCCAAAAAACGTTTGATCGTTTCCGCACCCAAACACTGGGGTCGCGGGCAGTTGGGACGTCCGGTCAACCCGTACCTATAAAGTTTCTCCATTACGGGTAATCTTTCATGGAGGCACTGCCAGTTTAAATCCTGTATTTTATTGTCGAGCCCCTTTGGCTGAATTCGGGTCCGAATGTCTTCCCCAAGGCCCAACATCACTCGCGTTCCCCTCATCTCCAACAAAGCATTATATAACACTTTGTGCTTGAGGAGGTTACTTGCGTCAGTGTCTGCCGGAATGACCTTACTCCATTTCACCATCTTTAACCAATGACAATTATCCTTGGTCAGCTTACACCCTACAGGCTGGCAGGAACCTTTCATTTACAAAACTCAATGATTTGTTCTTGGTGTAAAACACCACAACTGGTTTGTCTTTTTTTGTTTAAATTCTGAATTGCTCCAGTAAAAGGTACCCAGCTCTATTAGTGTGGTAAATTACCGTTGGTATCTTTAACATGACAAATTGGGTTGCCAACCGTAAATAATATGGAATCGTTCCGTATTAAAACCATACGGAACGCATTTGTCCCGTATTTTAACCTTTCACACCCAGAGACCTTTAAAAGTATTTATAACATATATTGACTGCATAAATAAACTTAGCAGTTCGCATGAAAGTGTTCAGAGATTCGGAAAACATCGCAAGAATGGATGTAAAACAGCTGTGTTGCATGCGTGAGTCCGACTGTCATTAGTCGTTGCTACGTTACCTGGATGATACCTTTGACAGTAGGGGGGCAAGGGGAACACCCCCCGTGAGAGGGTCAAGGACAAAGAAATTCTTGCTGCTGCGAGAAGTGAGAAGAAGTTAAGTACTCATGGAAAAAATAAGGAGGATCTAAGAAGAAGGAAAGAGAAGGGACTTTTTGTTTAACTGGTCAGAATATTGCACTTTTGTTTGTGCTGTTCATAAAAACTGGTGAAATGCAGTCTTACTTTCAATCAGTTGCTGTGCTTAAAAACACAACACACCATCGGAAACCGCTTGTCCCAGTCGGGGTTGCAGGGAGCCAGAGCCTAACCCAGCAACGCAGGGCGTAAGGCTAGAGGGACACACCCAGGACTGGATGCCAGTCTGTCGCAGGGCACCCCAAGCGGGACTCGAATCCCAGATCCACCAGAGAGCAGGACCCGGACAAACCCGCTGCGCCACCGTGCCCCCCCCCTTTAGCATGACACACACACACACACACACACACACACACACACACACACACACACACACACACACACACATTTTCAGAACCGCTTGTCCCATACGGGGTCATGGGGAACCGGAGCCTACCCGGTGACACAGGGCGTAAGGCCGGAGGGGGAGGGGACATACCCAGGACGGGACGCCAGTCCATCGCAAGGCACCCCAAGCGGGACTCGAACCCCAGACCCACCGGAAAGCAGGACTGTGGCCCAACCCACTGCGCCACTGCGCCACTGCACCCCCCTCCCTTTAGCATGACATAAAATCAATTTATTTTTTACAACTGACACGTATGTCAGCGAACTAAAGCAAATTAAATGTATCTCAGATTCATTTTAGCATTTAATTCAGTCAACAGGACTTCTTTTTAACATATACATTTAGCTACACAGAAATTCCGAGTGTCCCTTATTTATTTTCCTTCAAAGAAAGGCAGAAGTGTTCCTCATTTCCTCCTGCAGCGGTTGGCAACCCTAAGCACCCCCTCCCCCGACCCGCGGCGGCGCCGTCACGTGACTACCGTGTAGGTAAACCGCGGCTCAGCCTGGTCCGCCGCACCTACGAAGCGAGCGCTCGCTGTTCCTTTTTTGGCGATGCTCCATTCGGACGAGACGTCAGACGGCGGCGTCGCCGCTCTGGGCGCCCAGGACCTGGGTCGCGCGCTCTGCATCGTCAGCGGGGCTTCGCGGGGATTCGGCCGAGCTCTGGCCGCGCAGGCGGCCGCCCTGCTGAGACCGGGCTCCGTTCTCCTGCTCGTGTCGCGCTCCGGCGACCGCTTGCGGGAGCTCCAGGCGCATATAGGCGCCTCGAGCGGGGGCCGAGACGGGCTCCACGTCCGTTGTGTGGTCGCCGACCTGGGAGAGCAGCGGGGAGTGGAGGAAACGCTGCGGGTGGTGAAGGAGAGCGCCGCGGCCGACATGATGGAGCACCTGCTGCTCGTCAACAACGCCGGTGAGGCTCTCGGTGCGGAGCTCCGTTTGCCGCGCTGCAGCTTTACCTGTGGAGTCGTTCGTGTGTTTGCCTTCACAAAACTCCCTTTTCTGTTCCCCCCTCACAAAACTCCCCCCTTTTCCCCTCACTATTCCCCCTCAATACTGCTCCTCCCCCCCCCAACGGCATTTTTGGTGTTGCGACACCACCGTCACTGCGGGGCACCGATGTTTAACCCCCTGAGCCACCGCAATTCAAACAAGTCAGTAGTACGTCTTGCTTTCTTATTCTGTGTCTTAAAATCTTACCATAGTATTTTTGTTCACTTTTCACAAGGGTCATATTAGTTTTACTCTGACTATTTTTCTTTCTGAATAATATTGGCAAAAACTGTGCACAGCTTTACTTAAACACGTCTCTTGATTGTGGGTTGAGGAATATATAGGAGGCATCTTTATCTGTGAAATTCACATTTACTTTCTGGTATCTTACCTTAATCTTCCCATTTCACACCAGAATGTTTTAGATGGATAGATACAACTTTATTGTCATTGCATACGGATACGCAGCAACAAAATGCAGTTTAGCATCTACCAGAAGTGCAAATAGTAGAATTGTGGAAATGAACAAGTGCAGTTAAATATATGTACAACAATGAAATAAATACAATATGGCAGAGAGTATGTACAGAAACGGTTGAGCAGGTAGCAGTAATAATGTGTATACAAATATCTATAGAGTATGTACAGCAGTAGCAAGGATAGTATACCGTGTATGTATAGATAATATACATATATATCATACATCTTTAAAAATATGTATATACATTTATCCATATTATATACATACACAACGATAACTAGGAAATGCTATGAATTATCTATTATTCACAATTATTATATTATATACAAATAATGTAAATAGTCAAATGTGGTTTCTTGTTCTAGAGCAGTTTGCATAAATTGATATCCTTTCAATATCTTGTTTGATCATATATCAGATGGATATTTTTAAAGGAAAACTTATTTCATTAGTGTGACATTGTTTCCCAAGTACAGTCCATACTCCTTTCCAGTGTACATCATATTTTGAACAAAAATTTAAATCTGATGCATATGTGAGTTTATTGTATAAAAACAAAATCACACCTGAGTGTTTTTTTTTACCCAACAAAAAGGGCTTTTCTTTTTACTAAGTCATGTAAACCCCTAACATTCAATGAACAAAAACAAAAGATGACATTATTAAAAAGAGAAGAAAAATAGCATATAAAGAAGTTTTTTTAAAAAAAAAAAAAAAAAAAAACTATTCAACTGCTACTGATTAAACAGCATTTTTGTGGTTTCTCTTTGTATTAAACTCTGAAATGTGAAACACAAAAAGCTGTGGTCGGGGACGCTGAGGACTTGCTCAAGTTCTGAACTTGTCTCCACTCCCCAATAACAGTTGGGTTCAATAATCCAATCAGAACTCAAATACTTTCCAGAAGAATTTGGCCTTAAAATCATAACAGCCTCTTGCTACTGTTACCCATTCGTGTTGTTTCTTCAGTGTCGTTAGGGTGAAATATGCTTGTTTCCTTTCATGTTGAGTAACTTCCACCTTCGGCCAAAGTGCCTGTCTGTGAGCCTGATCCGATGTGGTCAAATCTTCACCGAACTTCAGCTTTTGTTTTCCTGAAGATTGGAGCATTCCTTCATAGCTTTCTACACTAGGTCCCTCACGGCTCTTAACGTAAACTGCACATTCACACTTCTTGGTTTCTTATCATTCCCTCTTAATTTCCTCCCAAGTGTTGCAACTCTCGTTCCTCACTGGGAAGAATGGAGGCACATTTATCCACCACTTCTTGTTTAATGTTTCCCTTTCCTTGTTGTGCAAGCCCACAGAGATGTAAGTTCCATTGTCTTTTGTACCATTCCAGTTCTTGCAGTTTGGCTTTACTTTTTTCTTTTTTTTAAACTCCATGCATAGTATTTGCTGTTTTGACAGTTTATATACTGTATGTCATGTCAAGACACAAAAAATCCTCACGATGCACAGAGGGTTCCACCCGAAGTCCAGCACCCTGAGACTGTACAATAAGTGAAAAGAAGGGGACCGAGGGTTAGTGAGTGTCAGAGCCACTATCCAGGATGAAACAAGGAGCATCCATGAGTACATCAGGAACATGGCCCCTTAGGACATACTGCTAAGTGAGTACTTCAGACAGCAGAAGATGGAGGGTGATGAGGAAGAAGAGGAGACATCATGTAAACCAAGTCCCTCCACAGATCTACCATCGGCAGATAAGATTTCTTGTCATCAGCCACTCCATCTACCAGTGGCTGAAAAAGGCTGGTCTGAAGGACAGCATAGAGGCTCTAATCACCAGAGCCACAGAGGCCAGGATCTACCACAGCAGATGGGATCCAAGGTGCAGGCTGTGCAAAGATGTGCTGGACTATTCCAGAGGCATAGTAGCAGGGTGTAAGATGCAAGCTGGGACAGCGTACACTGAGGCATAACCAAGTGGCTGGGATAGTGTATAGAAATATCTGTGCAGCATAGACTGGAAGTCCCTAAGTCCAAATGGGAGATGTGGTTGAAAACAGCAGAGCTAAGGTTCTGTAGGACTTCAAGTTCCAGACTGGCAGGCAGTTGCTGGCCAACCACCAGACATAGTATAGTGGTGGTCGACAAGGAGGAGAAGAAGGCAATTGTGATAGATGTAACAATCCCAAGTGACGGCAATATCAGAAAGAAGGAGCATGAGAAGACTGAGAAGTACCAACGGCTAAAGGAAGAACTGGAATGGATATGGAAGGTGAAGTCCAGAGTGGTCCCAGTGGTAATGGGAGCACTCGGGGGCTGTGACCCCCAAACTGGTGGGTAGAGGACCTGAGCTTGAGGAAGACTCATGCACTACTCCACTGGGGGTGAGGGGGAGTGTTTTTTTTTTTTTTTTTTTTTTTTTTTTCTTGTCTATTTTATTCCTGCTACTGCCATCAAACCTCTACAGCTGACACGGAATGCTGCTGCACGAATTGTTTGACTTGCCAAAGCATTCCCATCCATCTCCCCTCCTCGTTTCTCTGTATTGGCTTCCTATAGCTGCCCGGCTCAAATTCAAGACCCTGGTTATTGCCTACAAATGCATCAATAGAACTGCTCCCAGCTATTTACAAGACTTGATCAACTGCTGCACCCCAACCACAGTTAGCCTGGGGCAGTAGAGGTTTTTTTTTTTTTTTCTTCCCCCCCCTCCCTGCCATGCTGGCTGTTGGTGTTTGAGAGATCCAGCTAATGTGAACTCAATTTTTCATTATGTCTTAAGAAAAAATCTTTTATTGAAAGTACATCAGATTAGCTTCAACATTACATACTATATTTAGGTATCTGTATAAACATGTCCAGCTTCTCAGTTAAAGGATGAGAATTCAGAAGTTCGTTCAGCCTTGATAACTTGCCAACATAGCAGTTTGCCATTTTTTTTGTGGCACTGTACTCAGATATGTTGTAGCATCCACCTCCCTTACAGAAATAG
This sequence comes from Scleropages formosus, assembly GCF_900964775.1. Taxonomy (NCBI): domain Eukaryota; kingdom Metazoa; phylum Chordata; class Actinopteri; order Osteoglossiformes; family Osteoglossidae; genus Scleropages; species Scleropages formosus. The sequence goes on from NC_041810.1 coordinate 35,606,629, forward strand.
TCTGAAGATAAGAATCCAAATAAATACTCATATGTATACATGCATTGAGTTGCAGCCTTGATTTGTTTCATAATAACTTTATTGAATTAAGTTCCACATTAGAACTGCTGTACATATTAAAATATAATTTTAAACAAATCAAGCACTGGGTGTCTTAATTATACTGATGAGAATTTTGTATATCCATACAGAGTAGAACACTATAAATTAAAACATGAAGGAAAAGAACTTGTAGAAAAATGAGTATATTCATACTGAAATATCAGGCATAGAAGAACACCACCGCAAATCCCAATCAAAACAGATCTTTAGCAAAAACACTATTAAACCTCATAAGACAATTCACAAACGGTTAAGGGGGTGTTTCTGCCTATCTCCCTTGAAATTGTCTGCTCAGCTGATGTGGGGAAAAAGTTAACTTCCAGTACCTTGAGAGGTCCGTCACAGGATAAGACAACCTAGTGGCTACCAAATGACTTAATTACCATCTTATTCGGGTTTAGTGCTGTGCTGGAGGCCCTCCTAAATGACTGGACCAGGCTCTACACTTGACCAAGTGACTGGTCTGAGCACACGATCAGAGTAGTATTGTCTGTGTACTGAGTCAACTTTAGCACCAACCCCCAGTGACAGGCAGATTGTCTACCCCTGGGTGGGACCGAATGGCTGCTGACAGTCGCTGAAATAAAGTGCATCACGAAGAGGTAACAAAGGACATCCCAGCCTTACTTCGCTACACTGGAGCATCCACTCAGCAGGGGAGCTATTGATGGAAACTTGGCTGCCTACCTCAGTGTAAAGAGTATAGACCAAAGCAAAAAAGAAACTGTGGCCTACCAAGTGGAAAGTTCCGGACACTGGATTGCCTTAGGTATTCTTCATGTGTTGAGTTGTCTTAACAAAGACACAGTGAGCAGTATAGGAAACACTAACTTGAAAGCACTTGCACACCACCAGGCAACTCTGAGCCTTCCAATGTCCCACCATGGTTGTAAGCCCTTGATCAAGCTATTGAACACCTAATCAGCACAAACCATGCTAATGAACAGGCAGGACTATGTACGAGCACACACACACACCCAACTATTTGCAGCAATCTCCTCTGCACCATTACAATATTTTATTCCTGTCTTGCAGCCTCTTTGGGTGATGTATCTCGCTTTGCCACAAGCTTCACGGACCTGAGCGAAGTGAACCACTACTTGTCCTTAAATGTCAGCTCTGCACTCAGCTTAACTGCAGCGGTTCTGAGCGTGTTCCCGCGGCGACCTGGATTGCGGCGCACCGTGGTCAACATTAGCTCCCTGTGTGCCCTGCAGCCATTTCCCTCCTGGGTCCTGTACTGCACTGGCAAAGCTGCTCGTGACATGATGTTCCGGGTGCTGGCTGTGGAAGAGCCTGATCTTCGTGTTCTAAGCTATGCCCCAGGTAGACTGTTTAAGTACTTACTGTTGAATGCATGTTAGAACAGGTGTGCATGTATGACTGGCCTTGACTGTTTGAATTCAGACCTTTCCAAATTGTCTATACAAGTTATTTTTCTGTCCCCTTAGGCCCTCTTGACACAGAGATGCAAGTACAAGCACGAGTTAATACAGGAGACCCCAATCTCAGATCTACCATCAGCACCATGCAGGCCCAAGGTCAGCTACTGACATGTGAAGAGTCAAGTGCCAAACTGATAAAGGTGTTGCTGGAGGACAGCTATCAGTCTGGTGCCCACCTTGATTTTTATGATCTGTAGAATGACCTCCTTTGTTTAGCTGAGGAGAAAACAGACAACTGCCACCCAGTGCAAAGGAAAAAGGAGCTTGTGTAGTAAAGATTTTTGTGGACATTTATCTTTTGCTTATCCACTTTCAATTTACAGTATACATGTTTCCATCTAATGTTTGGCAAAATTTTTGTGTTGAAGACTTATCACAGTTATACCAATTTACATCAGAATAGCTCTGAGGATCTTAAATATTAAAATCTTCAAGTAAATTAAGGTTAGTGGGCAGTCTCTTCTGGAAATTGGCCTTTTCTGGGGCAGAGGCGGTCACAGGGCAGGATTAAGGCTCAGCTCAGCAGGACTTTAAACTACAGAGATAGGTTTATTACAGACCAAAAAGACACAAAACAGCACTCTATCAGACAAACAAACAGAAAGCCCGAGTCTCAACCCAGACCGGTTCCAAAGCATACCATCCCCTCAAGTCCTCAGGCCAGCTGCCTTTATTGTTGATATAATTTGCTCTTATGTGTCTGCAGTTGTTTTGTTTCAGTTAGGGTTTCAATTGACTTCCGCCTCAGGTCAGACTGACCACGATCACATTTTCCACCTTAGCTGCAGGCTTATCAGGGCCAAAAGCAAACCACTCACATACTGGCAGGAAGCCTAAAACTGCCGCCTTTGTTGTCCATATAACTGACTCTTACATCTGTACGACTGGTTATTGTTCAACTCGGGCAGGAGCAGGTCCCTGGGAGCTGTTCATCTTTCTCCTCCCACCTCCTATCCTGGCTTAGATCACTCACCAGCTCACACTGTGTCCAGAAACTTTTTTAGTGTAAGGCAAGATGGGTAATAAATGTCCTATTACGTTGACAGTCTCTACTAACTGCATCCATGCATCCATCCATCCATTAATGTCAGTGTAATGTCATATCAAAAGTATTATTATTTAACAGTAGGAGGTGTATACAAACTTGGGTTGTTGGAACAGTCATAGAAATAGACTGTTGACTTTGACATGGGGATATGGCAACCCATGAGGTACCTCAAGGCGTACAAGGCACCTCAGGAGTTGCATCTAATCTGGCATATTTTTCGTTTGCTCATTTTTAGTAAAAAATGTATTTACACTTTCTGACTAAACATTTCTCAGATGACTGCATGTGAACATGCATTTTTACACCATTCCTGTTTCTAGAGAGTAGATTTTCAGGGATTTCTGGAAATGTCTGATTTTGTTTTCAGTGATGTAGTGCTTTTTATTTTTGTGAAAGGTTTTACTATGAGATGAGTGATTACAAGTTCTTACTATTTTACACAGGAGTTCACTGGCTCAGTCAAGGAAAAGTGCTCTTGTGAGTGTTTCAGTTATGCACTGAAATCCTCATGTTTCTCACTGATTTCAAACAACACAAGATAAAGTGGAAAGATTTATGTTTTGTCAAATAACTGATTTACCTAGCTAATATATATAAAATGAGTGCACTGAATCTAACAAGGGTAAAAACATCTCATTATTCACTGCTAATGATAAAATGTATGCATTGAAAGGAACAATTATTCTTTGAAAATACAGATCTGAAGCAGGACAATTCGACACCATCAGTGGTCTGCCTACATACCTTGTGGAAAAGTTCATGTCCATAAACTGAGATGTACAGACAGCATTGAACACCACACATCTGTCCACTTCTTTTGAAAAATATTTGCCTTACTATGGAAATTGGAAAACTACAGGTTGACAAGCTGATTTTCTCAAAAACTTGAAATATAAATAATGTGTCAATGAAAGAAGGTCAGCTCCTATCGATACCTCTTGTAGCACTTAACTCCAGAAACGATTCTGCGGAGTTCCTTTATCTTCATTCTGGGCAAGTCTGTTAGCCTTTTCTCAAGTACAGCAGATAAAGAAATTGGTAAACTTTTACTTTTTTTGTCAGCATACAATCATGGGACACTTTGTTACCACTTCCATCCGTAGAACTGCCACTCGCTGGATGTTTTTTGCACACCATTCTTAGAAAACGCTAGAGATTTTTGTACGTGAAAATCCCAGGAGATGACCAGTTTTTGAAATACTCAAACCAGTCCATCTGGTACCAACCATCATGCCACAATCAAAATCATTGAGATCACCCCCCCCATTCTGGTGTTTGATGTGAACATTAACTGAAGCTCCTGACCTGTATCTGCATGATTTTGTGTGCCTTTAAAAAATAAAAATTGGGAGGTGATCAGGATTCGTCTGTTCTGAGTGTTATGCACCTACTCGTGCGATGGACATCGGTGCATAAAGTGGAAAGAAACAAACTAAGTTTACTTTAGAACCACATGTCTGCAACTATGTCTCTCTTTCTTCTAACATAATGCACAAACTATTTTGTCTGAGATGTACGTCGCTTTGGAGAAATGCGTCTGCTAAATGAATAAATGTAAAGGCAGTGTAAGTTGGGGCATTAAACAAAACTCCTTGTTACGCAGAATTCTCGTAACCTGAGTGGTTTTATCTTGGGGTGTGACTGTTCTTCTCATGAGCCAGGAGTTCCAGATCAGTCTGGAAATGTGTTGTAGTAGGTCCGATGGGGCAACAGCGCTCTTCATTTTGGAAAGTGATAATAAGGTCATCCTGTTGTTTCTCCTCAGTGTTTTACAGTGTGTGTTGATATGAAAACAGTGTACTACTGTATTATATTTATATTGTATATAATAAAAGCACATTATATTTGTGCTTTTATTAGCAAAAGATGGGAAAAATTCATGAAATGTGCCTTAGTATTTTCCTTTTATTTAAGGATCATAAATGTAAGGCAGTAGCTACTCAGAGTATTGTTTATATTTTGTATTGTATTGCCATTGTATTTTATTTAATTGTGGCATTGTAGAACTTCCATATATTTGAGGAAGCAGCCTATGAACGCTAATGCCAGAGATCTGCCTTCACTGCACCCAGGGTGGCGATCATCTAGTAGACCCAGGACTTGATGATGTCAGAGTTATGTTTTTCTCAGGTTCTAGGTAATTATTCAAAATTAATCATATAAACATTAACCATGAATAACCTTTAGCATGTTTTTAAAATTAAAACTACATAATTGTTCTGCAAATTTTTGGAATGTTTTATTCCTTGATATTGGTTTTGTCTTCGCCAACTAGAACAAAGATACATTTGAATAAAATACACACTTTTTTTTACTTTGGGGCTGATATTAAGCAGACTCATTTGCTGAAACTTCATAAATGTGCCCAAGTTTTGTAGAACATTTTAGTATGGTTGTGGCAATACTATATGTTGTCAAGTATTCAGTTCTGTTCTGTTTTTACCTCTTGGAAAAGATCACTTTTGGATGTCTGCCCCATTCCCTCCAAATCTAAAATGCTCTTGCTCTTTTACCCAAACAGTTTGTCTAAATTAGACAGCAGAAGGCTTGAAAGCCTCCTTACTTGTTTATGATGATGGCACTTTTTCCGAGAATCAATCACTCTGTACACACTAGGAAAGTGACAAGTCCTATTTCTAGTCTTAAGTCCAAGTCAGGATTTTTCTTCTGGTTCACTTCATAGCGTCTTATTTGACACAGAAACATACAGTTCCTGCCAAAAGTTTGAGTACATTTGGGCAATACATGTGGCATCAACTGGACAGATGGGTCAAAGCAGAGCACCACAATAGTAGCCCACACCTCTGGGAACTACTGCAGAAGAGCTGGGAAGATGTGCTAAAGGATGTCCTGCAGAAACTTGTGCATCAAATGCCTTGTGAAAAACAAAAATGGTTTCTGACAGTCTTGATCGGTGCTGCATGTGAAATATGAATATAACCTGGGTGAGTCATTAAAAATGTTAAATCTAGATTGTGGGCAGAGTTTAATGAGAGAGCTGTTAAACCTACTTAAACAACATGTAATCACAATTATGTAGATTGTTGTACTCGCCACTGTTATACTGTTACTGCTGTTTGTACTTCTGTCCGTTTTAGGCAGTTCGCCTGGATAACCGGTCAGCGTTGAAAAGCTCACAGTGTCAGTGAAGTGATGAAAGCAAGGTGCAAAACAATTGTATTACACTCAGAAAGAAACGTGTCTATCAAATGGGTTGTACGGAGAAAGCAGTGGAAGGCAATGAGACTCGAGAAAAGCAAGCAGGTCTGAATGTGACCCTACAACACGATCACGTTATATGCAATGAGGGGTGTTGCAGAGTAAGAGGTTTTCCAACAGGGCACCACTTGGGTCTGGAGCACAAGTTTCATACTTAGGCCTCCTGCTCTGACAGGCGTGCACAGCTGCCAGATAAAAATACTTTTGTGATGACACATGTTCTCTTGAAAACGGGAATGAGACCTCCTCCTACCATCGAAAGGAAATGAAGGCAGTCTTCTGATCTTCTCAGTAGTATCATTGACCACCTCAAACATCTCTGGATCCCCTCTAGCACTGACACCCCTCCCCACTATAACTCCATACACAAGCATACTGAAAGCTTGTGGAGTTATCTATTTTAGTCAGGGAACTTGAGGGTTTCAGCGCCAAGAAAGAGCAGTTCCTCTGCAGCGGTACAGTGAAAACCAGCAACTCTTGTTATCCCCTGTCATCTCTGTCCTTCTGCCTCTTTGGCACGACTCTGGAAACCATGGAGAATGTGGAAGTATTTGACGCATTGAACAAGGGCAGGGGCCTGAGGGCCACCAAGGTCTTCAAAGCTGGGGATGTGATCTTTACTGAACCCAGCTTTGCGGCTGTGGTCTTTGACAGGTAAGTCCTGACTTACAATGGAAGTTTGACTGAAAGTGAAACATTTTGGTCAGCACATAGTACTTATGGGATTTTCTGCACTTAAAAGGTATGAAATTCTACCCGACTTTCGCTACTTCTACAGTGCAGACCATGTTTGGAAATGAGTCTCTTGAATTTTGAAAGTGAAAGTAGAAATTCTTGCACGTGTAGCTATGTGAAACAATACAACAACATAACTGCGCATGATTTTATAACGGTATATTCCACTGCCTTAATACCAATATACAGTGTAAGTTGTGTAGTTCATAAGCTCTATATGTGGTGGTCAGGTCTGGAGGTTCCAGTTCAAATCCCCTTAACTGCTGCAGTCCCTTGAATTTCTCCAGTAAAAATTACCCAGCTGTTTAAATGGATAAAATATTAACGAGCTCAGTACACAAACCTAACACCACATGTCACCTTGAACTGAACTAAATAAAGGGCGAAGGTGAAACTGGTAAAATGACTGAGACAGCACTGCAAATCTCTTCGTTCAGACATAGTTATATGAACTTGAGTCTAATGTGTGAGTCGACTGTGCAGTTTGATTTTTCTAACAAACAATGACAATGTTCTACAGCTCAGCTGTTTATTGTTTTCACAATCTGACCATTTACTGTAATAACTATGATTTCTATATTTGAGTTAAATTTAGTTTGGACCAGAGAGTTTCCAAACTCTCTGATTCTAGTGATGTTAATGTGACAGTATGAAATGTCCGGGGAGAGCCCAAGGTGTCCGTACTGCAGTTATTAAATCACAGCTATGCCACCCTCAGCATGTGACGATGTCAAGTAAGGTCAGGAAAGCTTATGTGTCCTGGCGGGCTATGTTTGGATGAAATAAGAGGGGATGAAAGGAAGGCAGATCCCCTAATCTCCTGAAATTCAGCCCTATGTCATGTCCACTTTGCAGCAAAAAAAATATGGGAAAATACCAGCTTTGCAAGACTGCTGGCTGTATGCTTACAAAATGTCAGTTGTGGTAAATCGCATGCAAGACAGAACCATACTTGCTTCTTGTGCTGCACAAACCCACGGAGACATGCATTCTTTCCTTCTTCACTTTCTTCTTACTCTCTGGAGCTTCTCAGTGGTCATGTAATGCATATTCAATATCTTCTGCTATGCTTCAGTGCTTCAACCTGAGTTTTTTTCTGTAATACTCTATTAAAAGGTAGAATAGAAACACAATAAATGAACAAATTTTGAATGATCACCCTTGTACATGCAAATCTTTTCCCTTAGTGAAAGATGCTAGTAGAGGATATCATTGGCAGGTACTAGAGATATAAAAATATCTAATGCTTCTGTCATTTTGATGTGGTATTCTTCATAATGAAATAGTAATGCACTTGCCAGTATGCAGTCCTCTGTGTCAGCTTGCTGAGAAGACCATCATTCAAAAAGTGTATAGACAGTCCCCGGATTACAAATGAGTTCCGTTGTCCTCAGTCTGTCTTTAGGTCGGATTTTGACGTAAGTCGGAACAATTAGGTATGGTGGGTATCTAACGTCAGTTAGTCAAATGTTTGTCTTACTATACCATATATTGTGTACCTTTCTGTGCATAAAAACATTAAAGAAACACTTCTGGATACACTAAAACATCTTTAATATAAGAATACAGTAATAACAAAGATAAATGTAACTACAGTATTTAAAATAGGCAGAGGCATAGAAAGAAATAATAATAAATGTTACTGCTGTCATGGTGAACAGATAACATGGAGGAAACTGGACCCAAGTGCAGGATCGTTTATTCAGAATCAAAGGACTAGGACATGTTCTCGTGGTTGGGGACTGGCGAATGTTCAGTCGATCAGCAAACTGGACAGAGGATAGGATCCGAAATTGTGGTCGAGGGACAAGGCGGGCAGTCGTTGTCAAAGAGACATGGAATGGGACTGGGGAACAATGAGGGATAGGACTTGGAAGAGCAAAGCGAGGTAGGTTTGAGAACAGAGAGGACGATTGTTTCAAGTAAGATTCCGCAACTGGGAAGAGGTTGAGAAGTATTTTTTATAGCCGAGTGCTCTCTCAGAGAAAGAGAGTATGTCTGTGTGCACACGCGCAAAACATTAAAGACATTTAAACGTTCGCTTTTCCAACGTTCGTTGGCATTTCACCATTTCCTGATTGCTTTATTATTTCCACTTTAGTTTCATTCATGATTGAGTCCCTTTTCTTGGATGCATCAGCATTACTTGCATCACATTTACGCTTTGTTGCCATGGTTAAGAGGGTGAAAACAAAAAAATAAAGCCGAATACAGTAACACACAAGAAACTGTTAACAGCAACTTGGTCCGACTTAAAAGAATGAAGTCTGTCCTACCTTGGGCTCATGCGCCCTGCCCACTAGCCGACAAACAGCTGTAGATGCACAATGTTTTGATATGCGTCACAAAGTAGTACTCATCTGTAATTAAAAACCAGTGTAAGTACGGTAACTCAATTTTTTTATACAGTAGGCTTAATTATGAAGTTTTCATCTGATTGTTACTTAAGGGTGACAAAAAATTACCTTCAGGTCAATAAGGGGGTGGTTTGTAACTACGGGTTGTACGTAAGTCGGACGTTCGTAACCCAGGGGCTGCCTGTATAATCACTCCTGCGTTTACATATAAAATGAATACGTATTTAAATTATGCGCTAGAAATAGCTATACCTCAATAGTTCAGTTGCAAACCATCTATCGTGCTGCAGCAATGTTCAAAGCTGAATTTTATTGAGGAGACTTAGGTCTCTGTTTCTTCTTACATCTCGGAAAGGATGTGGAAACTGTTTTAAACAGTAAAGTGCAAACCTTATGTATAAAACAAGTATTTCTGAAGCACTGTTGTCATTGCCAATAATGTGATTGTTAACACATTATTGAAATAATGTGAAATTATTGTTAAAAAGGAACAAATGAAGATCTGTGAAAACTATTTCTGATTAGGTATACGAAGTTTTTAGTTTGTTAATTGATGTTTTTTGTGTTTTATTTCTGTGACCCTTCTTTATTGTGTTGCTTTCTTTGGTAGGAGCTGGAAAATCATTAATTTTAATTTCATCCACTTCTTTGCTTTGACTGAGACTTTTGTTTTGAAATCAATGAAAGCTAGATATATACCTTCATTCGGTTAGGCTCTGTTAAAAGCTCAGATATTGTCATTATTTATTTTAACAATTTTATTGGCTTTCACCTGTATTTTTTACTAATTTAAAACAATGAAAAAGTTGCCTCCAAAATATTGCTATTTAATGCCACTTACTGTTAAGTGATTCATCCCATTAATGTGGAAGATTACTCCTCTTTAATTGCTCACCAACATTAAAGAAAACCATGGATGAGCTTTAAAGTGCTGCAGAGATGGACTGAATGAATGGTCTCAAATTCCTGCTATGTTCAGGTGCTCTTTACTGCTGACTAATGTCTGTTCACGGAAATGCAGGTCACAACAAACAAAATTGAAAAAGAAACATGAGACTCAAAAATTAAAACACACACACACACACACACACACACACACACACACACACACACACACACACACACTTTCAGAACCGCTTGTCCCTTACGGGGTCACGGGGAACCGGAGCCTACCCGGCAACATAGGGCGTAAGGCCGGAGGGGGAAGGGGACACACCTAGGACGGGACGCCAGTCCGCCACAAGGCACCCCAAGCAGGACTTGAACCCCAGACCCACCGGAAAGCAGGACTGCGGTCCAACCCACTGCGCCACCGCACCCCCAAATTAAAAAACATGAAAATGTTAATGTCCTTGAAAACTTTTAACATGTCTGTTTGTGACTGGGAGGTGTGGTGGCGCAGCGGCTTGGTCTGGTCCTGCTCTCTGGCGGGTCTAGGGTTCGAGTCCTGCTTGGGGTGCCTTGTGATGGACTGGCATCCCGTCCTGGGTGTGTCCCCTCCCCCTCTAGCCTTAGGCCCCGTGTTGCCACATTGAGCTCCGGCTTGCCGCGACCCCACTCGGTCAAGCAGCTTCAGCCAATGTGCATGTGTATTTGTGACCCAGCGAATTTGTAAAAAATCAAAAATAGCTTTCTGTTATCCAATATTACCATCACTCAGTACTGTTCATAATCATACCCATCCCACAGTCTCTCACAACAGGTTTGTCACACCTGCTTCCGGCATCAGGACAAGCTTCATCGATGTAGTCAATGCAGGTTTGCCCACTACTGTGATCGAACCTGCCAGCGTGCTGGATGGGATGAGCATAAACAAGAGTGTGCTGCCATCAAGAAGTGCAGCAAGGTGCCCAATGAGACCATCCGGTGAGGAAGATGTACAGGGTCAGAGGGTGTGATACATCAGACTTTTTATGAACGTAGCTACTCTGTAAAAAATATTGTGAGGTATTGGCTCAATTCTGAAGAAAATTTTCTGGCCTATACATACAATATTTGAAAAAACAACAAAACTTCTCTTTGTATGCATTTACATTTACATTTATTCATTTAGCAGATGCTTCTTTCCAAAGCAACAAACATCTCAGAGAAAAATACAATGAGTGCGTTACATCAACAGTAGGAGAAATTTGGATGCAGACACGTGATTCTAGAGTAGAGTTCATTTGTCAAATTCCACAATATGAACTAACAGAGATCACACAAAATATACTATATGCCTGATGCAATCCATATCCAACCATGTATGTTTGTTTATGGTTAACATATGATTATACACATTACTCAGTTTGTGAGGTGGAATGTCTTTGTGTACAGCTTATTCTTAAATTAACCAAAGTTTGAGCTTCCAAGAGTGTGAATAAATGCCCCTCCTGGAATGTCCAGTCTAGCAGCTCGTGCCTTGTGGCGCATTGAGAAAGACGGAAGTATTGTCTCCGAGGGTCAGCTCACCACACTGGACCAACTTGAGGATCATGTGGCAGACATGAGTGCCGATGGCCTGAAGGAGCTGAAAGGCAATGTCCACAACTTCCTGGACTACTGGCCACATAGCAGTCAACAGCATGAAGTGGACAGGGTCTCACACATCTTTGGAGTGGTATGTAACTCAGTGTCTCTTGGGTTGCCCCAACATTTTTTGCTGGAAAAGGAAGTCCCTTAATATTTAATGAGTTGCATCACATACACATGTAGTTTTAATGGGAAAGCTTGTGTTTCTGTTACGTCAGACCATGTGAATACATTTGAGTTTAACTCAGATAACCTGGACGGAGACGTAATTATAATGCAGTTAACAATCTTATGTTAACAGACAATCTAAATGTCCAGTATCCATGTATGAAATGTTGACTTTCTGTTTCCGAAACTGTTTGCTCATGCATCCTCTCGTTCCCAGATTAAATGTAATGCTTTCACGCTGAGTGACCAGAGAGGCCTGCAAGCTGTCGGTGTGGGACTGTTTCCCAACCTGTCTTTGGTGAACCACAACTGCTTACCCAACTGCACTGTGATCCTCAATCATGGGAGGTATGTTTCAGAAGCTGAACTTTACCTTTTACCAGACAGAAACATTGTGAATGCTTGTCAATATTTGTTACAGCAACAGCTGAATTTTATTTTGCTGGGTTTCTTACATATCCTGTAAGTAGAGCAATAGAAACGGAAAAGATGGAATAGTTTTACTTTCATTTTCTCTATTGGCTGTGTCTTGAGTAAAGAGCTTGTCTCACAAGTGTTTTGAGTATACCTACCTGTGCCTTGTTTAAATGATTTTGATATTTTCTCTTCCAGTCAGACTGCTCTGAACCCTCTCTTTCACACTCAGAGTAGGTGGGTTTGTTTGGTGTGAATTACCCCCTGATCATTCTCTAACTTTCCCTCTAATTTTTATTTCATCCTGCTATGAAGCCAGCATGATAGTGGCTAAAGCAGAATCAAAAAGGAAGGTAAAAATAATACATTTGGAGGTCACAGATATGATCTCACTTTAGATTACATGACATCAGATTGGTGTTAAAATGATAGAGGGAATATTGTAATACAAAGTCTGTGAACAAGTCTGCTAGGGAGCTCTGAAGTTTTTATTATTGTAATAATAATAATAATTATTACTACTATTATTATAGACCGAACACTGTGATTACAGCATCATAGCTTGTATTGCGCAAAGAGTAACACAATTTTGTATTCAAGGAATGTACAAAGTCTGTCCCCATAGCTGACATATACACCTATTCCTTTTATAACAGGCTTTACTAATTTAGCAAAACCACCTTTTGTTTCTAGCCAAATTGCTGTTGTGAGGTGATCAAATTAAAATACCAGAATAAAAAGGCAATACATTTTACACTGTACAGTCAGTTATTCTAAGGCTGGTTCCCACATACCTGCTGTGCCACACCAAGAGCTGCAACCAAAACAGTGCTACACGGTGGAGAGTCCAACAACTTATTCAGTGTATCATGTATAATATTCATAACAAAAGGATTATTTCTTGCTTAACTTTTAGCTTTATATATTCAATAATTTATTCATTAATTATGATTAATATTATTATTTTTCACATGACAATAACTTTTATTTAAATAGTTTAATTTATTTTAGGTGATGAATTTTTAAATCTGGGAACCAACTCTTTTTCTTTTATTAGAAATAATAGTAGTTTGACTCCCTCACAATAGAAATTCACTTTTAAATTAAATTCACAATTAAATTAACATTTTTTCACAGAACAAATTAAGCCCATTATGCGAGAATGGGTGTAGTTTGTTTTACCATGGAAGAATCACAGTGTCTGCATATACTGCAGAGCAAAATGAATAGTAAGCAGTGAATGAAATACCTGTTATGGAAGTAAATGATGACCTAACAGGGGAAAAATGCTGTTGCACTGAAAAATAAACACATCCTCCATCTATAACCAGTGGAGACCCAGTGAAGAAAACTGCAAACCCTTCTACAGTACATGCTGTTTTGTTTGGGTTCATGGAAGAGCAGAATTATGTTGCTTGTCTTTCAGTTGTAACATATAGCAGATATGAAATATTTGTATTCCTTTAATGCCAGGAAATCCTTTACCTGGGGTCATAGGTGCGCAATATGGATGGACTAACATTGTGTGTCTGCTTTTCTATTTTCATGTCTACCTCCAATGTATTGTTTGTTGTAAAGCAAGGATTTGCAGCTGGATGCATTCTGGTAGATGCATTAGTTTCAGTCCTGGACTTCCAATTAGCTAAACAATCTTCTGTGGAAAATTAACGTTCTGTGGTTAGCTAACCCTAACCCTCTAGTGACTTATGAGTTTGAGTCACCAGTGCATTCCCTGTGGAAGAAATGTTCCTCTGATATCAGGCTATTCTTTTTCCCCCCAATACCTCAGATACTTCCAGATATTGCCATACTAGCTCCGATTTAAACAAGGAATGGAGAATTTAGTCAAACAGCATGTAAGCTTGCAAGGTGTTTGATCACACTTAACAATATTCTTATTAATTACCATGCACTGAGCACAGTTTCAGGAGTGAATTATGCTCATTATTCAGTGGAAGGCTGTAGATGGTTTGAATGTTTGTAGTGAACGTGCTAAAAACTAGAAAACTGAAAATTGTCACAATTGTGCAACTTGTCCCTGGTTACATTTGATATGAGTTAACAAACAATAACATCATTAGAAAAAGATTAGATTGCAGCATAACAAAAAAGACTTTGTCAATATCTGTAATTCTAATTTACCTTTACTCAAAAGTGCAACATATTGATTACAAAGAAGATTTAAGTTTGGCTTCATATGAAGGTCACCGAATCTTTGTAGACTTTAGCATAAATGACGTCCGACTATGCAACTTATGATTCTCTCCCATTAATCTTATAATATTGCTTTTGAGTTTCAATGTTTGGTTGTGGACGTGGGGGCGCGGTGGCGCAGTGGGTTGGACCTGGTCCTACTCTCCAGTGGGTCTGGGGTTTGAGTCCCGCTTGGGGTGCCTTGCGGCGGACTGGCGTCCCGTCCTGGGTGTGTCCCCTCCCCCTCCGGTCTTACGCCCTGTGTTGCCGGGTAGGCTCCGGTTCCCCGTGACCCCGTATGGGACAAGCGGTTCTGAAAATGTGTGTGTGTGTGTGTGTTTGGTTGTGATGTCTAATGATGATTGCTATCACTGCTGAATAAAGCAGATTTAGAAGTGAAAGTGAAAGTTACAGTGCAACTTTAAAATATGATTACCTACACCGTATTTATATAATAATAACTATTGTTCTATATTTGTATTATTTTAACATGAATGATAACACTCAGCTATGTTAATGCATATTTAATATCCTGGTTCACACAGACAATGTCAACGCAACTCAAATTTATTTTAACAGAGTTCTTCTCATATAGTGACTCGGGAGTGTTGAACAAAAGTTCAGAAGACATAACAACAAATATAAAAGGCTGGTAAAATTAAAATTTCAATTAACAATTAAATTAATTAACTGATTCATTCATTAATACATACAGCAATACTAGATAGTAAAACTAGAAAGTAAGCTCAGTGGCCACAGAAGAAAGGAAAACAAAAAACTTTCAAGCAAAAGGCAAGAGAAAAAGAAAGCTCTGTGCTAGTGGCTGCCCACCACTCCTGGGGGTTGTGTTTTCAACATAGACATATATTGTAAGTGGAGGACCTTCTGTACTTCATGATATACAGATCAAGTTGTTGTTTCATAATGAAAGACATTACTAATTGTTACAACAGAAAAGCATTTTGCAATGTATTATGAGTTTTGTTTTATTTTTTTACAGAAGCAAATAAAGTACAATGATATGTTTATCTAATAAAACAGCTTTTTCAACATTTTGCATCTAAAATAGGAATGTCAATAAAGCTCTTTTAGAAAGACTATTATTTTTTCTTAGACTAAACGTTCGCATGTGGAGATGCTAGGCACATATGCATAGAGCTATTAGAATAAGAAAACTGATTCCTTTTGGCTAAAGAACACAATTTAAATAATCAGAAAACAGTTAAATCTCCAGGTTTAAATCAAACTGAAATGGTGCTGGGTGAGCTGAAAGGAGTCAAGTGCCTTCAAACATCGTGCCATGCAAGCAGTTGTGTGTACAAAAAGAGGCCAAAGTGCTTTTACTGAAATGTTTACATAAATTCCCCAGAGGGGCTGCACACAATGTACTGAAAAACTACAATACTTACTTTTTAGACCCAAGAAATTGCATTTTGGGTTTGTAGTTTAACAATTGAGAAAACATGCTTTTGTTACATTTGGCCACTTTAACCCCTTGATTGCCTTTACAGTAAGTGAGGACTGATATCTGTGTTTCAAGCAAACATTTTCCAGTGGCTGTACTAACTTTGTGGCAACATTGTAGATACCGTGTAAACATGTAACCTCATCCTTCATGTATTGCCTTCCAATAACACTTCCAGTAATATGCCTGGCTAAATTTCATCTCATTAAAATGTCAATTCCATTGCTCATAGTTCCATGAAATGCCTTTTCTGTTCACCATCAGTTCTCTCACGCTCTGTGGTAATTTCCAGAATTGAGCTGCGTGCCCAAGAGAGGATCTCTCAAGGGGAGGAGCTCACAGTGAGCTATGTGGACTTGCTCAATGTGTCCACAGATCGCCAGCAGCTGCTCAAGCAGCAGTACTTTTTTGACTGTACTTGTGAGTGCTGCAGCCAGCACCTGAAAGATGACCTCATGATGGCCATCAAAGAGGTGAATGGAAAGAAGGTTGGTAAATCCTTGCCTTTCCTCTTCCCACTGACCTGCATTCTGTGCTACGTTTTACTGTCATCTTTCCATTATACTGGCAGCTGCAGATCTGCATCCATCACTGCGAGTCCAAGAGCAGTTTCTGCCCTCTTAATGTCAACCTGTTTCCTTGAAATTTCAGAAGCTTGGCATACAGGAACAATAGGCAAGCCAGGAGTGCACAAGGCACAACACTGTGACATAGCAGCCAATCTCAGAACTTACTTATTGACTGTATCTTTTTCCAATGTGTGGGAGTGAACCACATAAACACAGAAGGTTACAATAGGGGTAATTTAGTACGAAAAAAACAGCATGACGGTTGTGCATTCATTGGCGACAACATCACTAAGGGCGAATCTGAGGGCTAATTCTGAAAAACTCAGTGTTGTTCAATAAAACTGGAATTAAGTTTTATTTTCCTCTCTTTATACTCATGGGTTTAACTCATCCATTACTGTTTTAGGTTGCAGAATGGTACTTAGAGAATGATGCCTTGGGGAGTGAATATATTGCGTTCTCAGATGCAAGAAATTAATTACGCAAATTTTCCAGACTCTCTGAAGCTGGTTTTGTAGTGCTTAGAGTTATTGCCTTTGGATCCAAAGGTCACAGGTTCAATCCCGCTGCATGCTGTACTGCCCTTGAGCACCGTTCTTACCATAAATTGCTCCAGTGAAATTACCCAGCTCTGTAAATAGGTAAATATCTGTAAGCTTGTACCTGTAATAATTGTAACGACAACATTATAAGTCGCTTTGGAAAACATCACCTGAATGAATGTGTGATGTGATTCTGCCGGAACTGCTGAATCTCCCTCCATATTTAAAAAGGGACTTAAAACTCCCCTCTTCCAGACTCATTTTGCCCATGATCTCTTAAGTTCATGTAAGGTGTAAATGTTCATGGACAATAACTTTCCTTCTTTCTTGTTTTTCTTTTGCTCTTATCTAAACAAGGAGCTTAAACTACATTAAACTCCATGACAAGAACGTTATGACAGAACAGCAGTAAATGCCTTTTTACGAAAGCACTAACAACGTCACTGTATAGACTATTTGTGACAAACTTTTGAGTTATGGTTTGTCAAGGATACATTTTCCCATTTATTTATTTATTTATTCAACTAACACTTGTCTACTTTTAAAATTGTGTCACCTGCGTTTCTGCATCTAGCCATCAGTTAAAAGTAAAACACTACATAGGAATGTGGGAATCTGGGACTGTCTTCATTCAGTTGCTGCCACTTTTCACAGCTCTCGCCTGCTCTTCCAGATATAGATCAGCAACACAAGTGAATGTTTCAATTATGCACATGTTTATGTACTGAATCAGCATTAAACAGGAATTAGTAGACATTATATATTTTAATCTTCGGTCATTTAAAATGACTTCTCAGAGTATTTTGTCATAAAAAATATTCTTTCTGGGACAAACTCTGAAGCACAGCAGCCCTGCACAGAACAAGCGTATTGATGAAAACAGAATAAAGTCTTACAATGGATTTTTAACTAATCATAGCTTTATCTGAGATTATTACAAAACCCAATCTATGAATAATCGAAGGATGCCTGTATTACTAAGCTTTTGTTCATTTTGGTGCAGTGAGAGATTTATGAATGTACTTACAGTTTCCTTAAACTGAAGACCAAGTGTATGTATTACCATTTATGAACCGCTACAAACACATTTACATCTTGGTGACATGAGCACCTTCACTTTGCATTGTCTTTTACATTTCACGCTGGAGTTGCTGTCCTCACATATTACATTCATATGGCAGATGCTTTTATCCAAAGTGACGCACATCTCCGAGAACAATGTGAAAAGTGCAGCACACAAACCGAAGGAGAGTGAACTGTGAACGTATATTTCTAATATCCCTCCATTTCCCAGCCATCTGATCTAGAGGTGAAAGAGGTGACACAGTTGAGCCTGAAAGCACTGGAGAAGATTGAAAAGGCACGCGTTGAGGGAAACTACCATGAGGTAAGGTTCACATTCTCTCAGAACCGATAGACACTAACAATTCTGACATTTGTTAATGTCGAAACCTGTGCACTCTTGTTCTGTATGCTGACGAATGTATAATTAGAAGCTGTATTCCACGCTTTACCTGGGCTTACACAGTGTTGTAGTGTGCAGGGTGGATGCCTCAGAGCACCTGGGCTGTGTGATCGAATGAAGGTGTCAGCTGTATTCTGAACTCTCTGTTGAGTGTAGTGTGTCAGTGTGAGTGAATGTGTTTGGCTTGAGCTATCCTGGGATAGGCTGGGGTCCCGGATCCTGACGGATTGTGTCCTGCTCAGTGCCATATGCTGTTGCACTGCCGTCATCCAGAGCTGGACAAACTGCTACAGATGTGGAATCAGCCTTTACTTATGAGGTTCAGGTTATGCAGCTCCATTGTAGAGGTCTGCTATTGTATTAGGTGGTGAACCTGTGCAAGGAATGCCTGGAAAAACAAGAGCTGGTGCTGGCAGACACACACCTGTACAAGCTGAGAGTGTTGAGCACAGCCAGCGAGGTGCTGTCCTACCTGCACTATTTCTCTGAGGCTGCTGACTACGCACGAAGGATGGTAGAGGGATATATGTAAGTGTTAACACCTGTTTGCTTCGACATATAATTCTAGATAATATGGCTCAGTCGCTGGGGGCTTCAGGACAAAATAAGGAAAAGAATGCTGAGGAGCTGTAATACAAATTCAAATATTCATTTTACTTAATTTTTCATTTCATTCATTTAATCTACTAAATGAATAAACGTAAATGTAGACTTTATAAGGTATATGTCAGAATCATTTGCGTCAAAATGTAAGTAATGTTAGGATTTTTATTTTCAACTGAAGAAACTATACTTAAAATTTTTAGATGGATATTGAGATTATTTCCTCTGGATTTTACATTTACTGTGTGAAATGAATGTATCATGACGTAAGGTACATGTTATTGTAATTCTTCCACTGTAATTTCAGACAGACACGCTTATCATGATATTCATTCCTATACTAGCCTGAAACTCTACACTAAGAGCCTGTTTGTGTGATCTCTGCAACTACTTCATTTTCACGACACAGGAAGCTTTACCCTCCAAACAATGCCCAGTTGGGTATGGCGTTGATGCGGGCAGGAGTGACCCACTGGCATGCTGGCCAAATTGAAGTTGGACATAGCATGATATGCAAGGCTTATGGCATCCTCATGATCACCCATGGGCCCACCCACTCCATCACCAAGGACCTGGAGGTAATGATGACCCCTCAAAGATTTACAAGTCAGCTCCATTTTGCACATAGTTAATGAACCGTGTTTAAATACCATTGTTAGGACTAATAGTCTGAATAAATAATGAATAATCTGACTCAACGAGAAGCTGATTATTCTGTAAATTTAAAAACCATTTTACTTTGGATGGATGTTGATTTTTCTTGAAATTTGAAACTGACAGTTTCCAAAAAGCTGCCTCCACAAAATGAGTAAAACACATCTACAGGTCATTTACCTGTATATAGACACCACAGTGGCAATGAGGAAAGTCCAGTTGCATCTTAAACTCCTTGCAAGGTTTCAACTCTGCCACAGCAGAGCGTTCACAGAAGAAAATGCCGTAACATATGTGAAAAAAAGATTTTCTGAAACTTTGCAAAACATGAGGTTCTGAATGCTTTGCATGCAAACTGAGTGACAGGACGGACATGAACCACACCCTAGGTCACTCATGGATAGATATTGTCCTCAGCCATTTTTCTCCTTCTCAATTAAAGTGTATTGTTTTGTGTGCAGTCAGCTTTATTGTATATTGGTGTTTTTTAAACATGCTTTACTCTATACCTTAATGAGTAATTAAAATGTATTCATAAACATGCTTATTATCATATGTGATAATTTTGTTTTATAGAAGAACAGGCTTATGGTAATGAGGAGACTGATGCATGGGGCTGTACATTTTACATAATATCTGCCTCACATAGAAGCTACACTGTCCACTTTAAGATATAACCTTAGAATAACATTTTACAAATGTAGAAATTATGAACTTGTGAAGATACAAATGTCTTCTATTTTATTATCTCACATTTTCAAAGTCTTATCAATTGTCTACAATTTCTATTTGTTGCGGTGCAAGCATGATTTATAGACTGGTCCCTCAAGTTATGAATATTTCTGCTTTATGCCATTAGTTCTGCAGCAAAACGCACAGAAATAGAATAGAAACAATAGCACTGTTTGTCCAGATAACTTCATGGACCTTTGCAGCACTAAGTTGGAAAAACTGCCTGAGATTTTCATAGTAAATACCCAGAGAACAAATATACAGTAAATATGTTATTATGCTTCTTTAGGAAAGGAAAGGAAGGCAGTAGCACCAGGATAGCTGGTAGTAGGTTAGAGCTCCTACCTTTGGGCCCAAAGATCCCAGGTTCAGTTCCCACCTTTCACTGCAGTGCCCTTGAGCATGGTACTTACATTGCCCAGCTGTATAAATAGATAAACAATCATAGGCAGACTAGTGTTGTAGGCTGTTTTGTAGAAAATTGTCAGCTGTATGAATAAATGTAATTCTGACAAACATCACACATATTTATCTGATGAATCATTCCCATCCTCGCTGGCACATACAGGGGACGCAGGTAAGCTAGGGATTGCAAGTGATGTTGAATGTTGAGAAGAGTCAGGCCTTTTATTGTGTGAGCGGAGACATGATTAATGTCATGGTCAAGCTCTTGGTCCAGGTCAAAGCCAAGTCCAAAAATCAGGTTAAGAGGCAGAGTGTAGGTCAACGCTATTGCAACAGGAGCAGGAGCAGAAGAAATCACTGACGCAGGTTAGGTAGAATCTTAGAGATTCTGTAACTTCAGACAGTGCTTCCTTGATACCTCCCCTTAACTCAGTGCAAGTGTGCTCTCTTGAACTATTGGGCGGTTGTCTGGGATGAGACACTCATCTCCCGTTTTGTCGTGTCCTCAGTTGCAAATGAGACATGCGGTTGCTTTTTAAGGTCAAACACTTAATACTTTCCCTCATCTGATCCTTTATTACACTTTTATTTTACCTAATGCACTTGAGGAACACGGCATTGCTTATTTATCTCAGCATATATAAAGCAGAACATAACATAAAATTGTGGGAATTATGTAGTTTTCAGTCATCTTAAAGTCATCTTTAGTTTTGGAGTTTGAATTCAATGAAACACAATAGAATAAAAGCCTTGTGATGGACTGGCATCCCACCCACAGTGTTTCCTGCCTCACACTCTGTGCTTTCAGGACAGAGGACCGCACAGCTTAATCTGGGGATTAAAGTGTACTATGAAAATTTAATTTATTTTGACACAGTGGTTGGACTTCAATTCCAAGTTATGAACAGACTTCTGGTCTGAGAAGTTCAGGTGAACTTATGTTCCCAGCGGACAGTCAGCAGTATGAAGCACTCAGTAAAAGTGTGGGTTTGGAAGAAATCAATAACCTTGCACCCAATGAAATAAATTATTTTATTTTTTATTTCAGCTCAATTCTTTAGTGTTTACTATCAATATGTGGGTTTTTTTCAAAGTCCAAGATGAAGAACAAGATGCAAACATTTGTAAGCTTATGGAATTAATCAGACAACAAATCAGGACTAAATAGGTGTTTGTAGGGACAATGTATTTTTAGTTTAAGTCAATTAAATTTTAATGTAGCTCAAACTTATTAAAAATGTTAAAATAAAGTCAAAGTACCATTTATCCAATGATAAATGTCAGACTTAAAACGCTTAAGGTTTTGTGTAGATTGACTAAAAGATGATCATTACTCAAGGATTTTTTTCTGCATGGCATCCTAATCGCCGCACTCTTTTTACCCATCCTAGTGCCCAGTTCCTAGCACCACATGTACACTCATATACAGCAAATACAGCCTCTGTATTATTGAGGTTTTATTGATTTTGACTTGGGGTGAAGGTGACTTTGGATTTACAAACAAACTGAGTTATGAACAGATTTATGGTATCAGTTGTGTTTCAAAGGTGAGGACTCCTATGATGAACTTGCTGTTTGCCGTTTTTGGCTTCACGTGTCATGTCATTTCCCTCAGCCCTCACATAAGTTACAATTCCACTGTAAATAATTTGACGAGTTACATGTCTCATTTCATTAATTGACATTTGCACAATATTTCATTAAATGTATTAATGTTGTATTTTGCTTCATGTTTACTTTGTGTCACCAGGCAATTCGGACACAGACAGAGGTGGAACTTCGCTTGTTCCAGCAGAACAAAGATGCCTATTATAATATGCGTGAAACAGCCCTGAAGAAGGTGCCCATGAGTGCAATGGCAGAAGTGATCCAAGACAGCATTAAGAAGCTATTTCGTTCAAAATAAGACATCAGCTGCCACATGCTAATGAAATTACAGTCGGTTGCACTTCTACAGAGACTTGAATTTAAAATAATTATCACAACTCAGCAAAAGCTAGTTTTATGTTAAATGTACATTAAATGCATTGTGGAGCCCTCAAAACCACACTTCATTCAGTACATGTTAAATTACACACTATATATATATATATATAGTAGTTTCTGTACTTGGAAGCAATAAAAGCTTGGGGATTAATTTGAATGAAATGAAATACTTAACATGAAGTAACCACATATGTGAATTACTTTAATTACAATCGTAAAAGTATGCTTAAGGATCCAGCAGTTTTACTAAAATTAGAATATTGCTAGATTTGCCTTTGCTTTTGCTTTGTTTTGTTTTGATTGTGTTTCAACACTTAAACAAAAGCAAGTCATTTAGGTAAATATTATTATAATTATTGCATTTATATATGTATATACTTGTATACACTGTATGCTGTACTCTGCTATACTGTATACTCTATATATTTACTTCTGCTCGCGTGGTGGTCCCGTGCATGAAAGGTAAAGCATGGAGGCTCTTGGTTCTGGCTCTGTTGTGGTGAAATGACCTCCCCCTCTCACTCAGAACTGCTGAAAGTCTGTCCACACTTAAAAAGGGTCTGAAAACTCACCTTTTTCAGACTCACTTTGCCTATCATCTCTTAAGATCATGTAAGGTGTAAATGTTCATGCACCATAATTTTAAGATCATCCCCAGATAAGCCTTTACACAGCCTCTACTCCTGCATTGTACCTAAATGTTTGTGTACCACGGGGGGTGCGATGGCGCAGTGGGTTGGACCGGGTCATTCTGTCTGGGGTTCGAGTCCCGCTTGGGGTGTCTTGCGATGGACTGGTGTCCCGTTGTGGGTGTGTCCCCTCCCCCCTTTGGCCCTGTGTTGCCAGGTAGGCTCTGGTTCCCCTGCGACCCAGTATGGGAAAAGCGGTTCAGAAAGTGTGTGTGTGTTTGTGTGCCTTTATTAAAAAAAGAAAAAAAAAATTGTAGGAAGGTGATCAGGAATCGTGAATTCTGAGTTTTACTCACCTACTCGTGTGATGAACATCGGTGCATAAAGTGGAAAGAAACTAAGTTTGTTTAAGAATCACATGTCTGCAAGTATGTCTCTCTATCCTAATGTAATGTACAAATTGTATTTCTGAGATGTACGTTGCGTTGGAGAAAAGCGTCTGATAAATGAATAAATATAAATGTAAATGTATATTTAAATATACATACACACATATACGTACCCATGTACATGCAAATGTGATATATTTATACACATACTGTATAATCATTTTATAAATTTTTGTAGTATTAATATTAATCTTGTGCTGGAAAGTGAAAATTACTGGATAGTGGATAACAAAGTTGGTCGAGGAACAGCCTCCACTTTCATCAGATGGACTTCTTGTACAATTTAATTGCAGCACAAAGCATTATTGTAATTACAAGTGCAGCACAATACTGGAAGTAAACAATCACAGTGTTGGATTTAAACGAAATCGATTTATTAATTGCTTTATTTAATCAAAGTGAAAGTGAACTTTATTGTCGTTCCCACAGTATGTTTAGGCCATACATAAAAGCGAAACAGCGTTTCTCCTGGACCATGGCGTGAACATTGAGGACAACATATCACTACTGCAACAATTAAGAATAACAAGGTACAAAACTAAAAACACTAGTAAAGTTCATAAAGTGGATAAAGTGCAGTGACATGAATGTAAACAGATGGGGATAGTACAAAAAAGTAAGTTTTTGTGCAATAATAAATAAACAATCAGTAATCAATAATGAAAGACTGATACTGGTTAATTTGAAAATACTCTGCTTGTAAAATGACTCCATGGCAGATTGTCATGAACTGAAGAGCTCTGCAGTTGAAATGGAAGAGAATTAAAAAAAACAAAAGAAGCTAATTTTACAATATGAAGGCAAACGTAACATTTCAACGACAAAGAGGGAGAAAACAATAACACAATGTGTCTCTCTGTACATACAAACATCAGTAGGAACTGTATACGTGTGACTGTGTGTCTCACTGGCCACATGAGGTACACCTGTCCTTCCGCAAGTACAGTACATCTTTCTGCCAAAGCAGTGACTGTTTGTACAAAGCTTGCAGATGGAGTTAACTGAATGAGGAAGGTCAGAATGGGAATCAGAATGAGTTTTATTGGCCAAGTCTGCTGATGCACATAAGGAATTTGCTGTGGTTCTAGATGCTTCCAGTATTTAGAGACACAAACAACTGACAATGAATTCCAGAATAAATAACATGACTGACGGGTTGCTGGTGCCAGATGCATTGTTCCAGGATCCAAATGCCATTCTGGGATTTCCATGCCCTACAGTGTCAGGAGTATGCAGAGACTGGTGTAAAAAGATAAATATATGCTCAGTAGCTGTCCTGTGGGTGAAATGATGAGTGACATCACAAGACTTGTGACTGTTGTCATGCAGACTACAAGGAAGTAAAGGAAACTCAGCGTCCGTTTCAGACTTGTGACGCCAAGTACTGGATGCTCGACAGCAACAGGAGACCATGCTGTGCTTCCCTCTTGTCAGCTTTGAACAAGACCATCCAGAAACTCCAGCGGACACACATGCTCACACATGGGAACTGATCTCCAAAGAATGTACAAGTGTGTGTCCTGCTCCACCCATTCCCACTTTCTGTTGCATCATGCTGGTGGTGAACCGCATTTATCCAAACAACCAGCCCACCTTGCTTGAATGGTGCGGCGAGCGCCTGGTGGATAGATGGCATGAGCAATGTTTTATCAGCACAACATAGGTGGATGAGACAGCTGGTAGTGTAGTGGTTACAGCTACTTCTCTGCTGTTAGACCCCAAAGTTGCAGGTTTGAGCCTCACTGCTGGCTGTAATACCCTTGAGAAAGGTACTTACCCTAAATTGCTCTAGTGAAATTACCCAGCTGTACACACACACAGACAGACAGTTTGAAACCGCTTGTCCCATATTGGGTCACGGGGAGCCGGAGCCTAACCCGGCAACACAGGGTGTAAGGCTGGAAGGGGAGGGGACACATGCAGGACAAGATGCCAGTCTGTTGCAAGGCACCCAAAGCAGGATTTGAATCCTAGACCTGCCAGAGAGTGGGACCTGGCCAAGCCTGCCGTGCTAAGTCATTGTTGACAACAGATGATTACTAAGCTTTGTTGGAAATTTATTGATTAAGAGCATTATTTATGGACGCATTCTCACTTTACAGCTTTTTTCCCCAAGTTCCTAAAACTTTTGCACAGTACTGTATGTAAACACTGCAACTGTCTACCCTGTTCTCGACTTTTTTCAAAAGAATACTTCTAAATAAGTAACCAGCCACTTCACAAAACAGATCATATTTCATGATGGTACCATGAGTATCGTGAGCTTTCTCACCCCTGGAGATGGAATAAATGTGCTGCAAAGAATAAACGAATGAATTAAACAAACTTTATCAATCCCACAGGGAAATTCCCTTCAGGTGTAGCAGCATACAATATATTCACATTTATTTATTTAGCAGACACTTTTTCTCCAAAGCAACTTCCAATTAACTCTGTGTAGTGTTATCAGCCCACACACATTTTCATCAAGGTGACTTACAGTGCTAGATACACTACTTACAATGGGTCACTCATCCATACATCAGTGGAACACACTCTCTCCATAACTCACATACTATGGGGGAACCAGAACAGCATGTCTTTGGATTGTGGGAGGAAACCCACACAGACACAGGGAAAACATGCAAACTTCACACTGAGTGGGCATTGAACCCATGTTTTCTTGCACTACCCAGGTACTGTGAGACAGCAGCACTTCTTGCTGTGCTACCCAAGTTCTGCCTGTACACACATAACTTACATGTATACCGTATACTGTAATGGTGCCGAGGGTGGGCTGATGTAAACTATTGTAAATAGTTGGTGTTAGTGTTCATTCTTGTACATGGCACCGAGTTCCGTTCTGATTGGTTGTGATCTTATTCATACTTTGTTTGTCACAGGGAGATTTTGAGTTAGGGCTCAACAGGTGACCCCCTAACCACTGTGGGGAGGCTCAGATTGACCTGGGGGAGCTCTGTATGTTCATGTTCTTCTATTGTCTGTTACTTTGTTGTCAAGGCTGTGATTGAAAGATATCCACATATTCAATAATTTGGAACATTTTTCCAAACCTGGTATCCTAAACCTGTTTCCAGTAGCTTCATGCTTGGGGAGAAAATATGTCCATGTCAGAAGCCTCTTATTCAGTGTTATGTTCTGTTCCATGTGAGACAGTACCCTAGTACTTCATGTTACTTTGGTGCCACTGGAAAATGTACATAGACAAAGAGGAATGAGTCACTGTAAACCCTGACTGCATTTTCCTGGCTGTGACAACAGGACTGATTTATTACATAAACTTGTTTGCCAGCATGTCACCATTTTGTCTTGTCATCACAAAAGTGCAACAATATACCCTGGGACAGCTGGTAGTATAGTGGTTAGAGCAACTGCCTTTGGACCCAAAGGTTGCAAGTTTGAGCCTTATCTCTGGCTGTAGTACCCTTGTGCAAGGTACTTATCCTGAATTGTTCCAGTTAAAATTACCCCAACTGTATAAATGGGTAAATAATTATAACCTTAACATTGTAAGTCACTTTAGAAAAAAGTGTAAATGTACACATTTACCTTTAATAATGTGCTCAACAGTTTCCAGACATGGCTATAAACACAGCTTGTCCAAGTGGAGTCATGGTAAACCAAGGGGACACAGCCAAGACAAGGCACCCCAAGAAGGACTTGAACCCCAGACCTGCCAGAGAGTTGACATAGGTCAAACCCACTGCACAGGCATAGTAATTTAAAATGTGCCAGATGTCTGTGAAGATTCTCAATTATCTGGGTCATGGTATATCTAAAACAAAGCATCTTGCATAAGTTTTCAGCATCTATTATTTGATTCCCACCACCCTCTGGAACACAAGCTGGGCGTCATCAGAACCCTCCACCACCGAGCACAGACTGTACCCACAAGAACAGGAGGCAAGGAGAAAGAACAAAAACACATCAGACAAACACTCAGAACACGTAGATATCCAGACTGGGCTTTTGTCAAAAGTACTAGAAGGAAACCCAGAACAGATAAAGAGGAGAACAACAAACAAAAAAACATTGTCATCCCTTATGACAGAAAATATCAGAAAAACTCAGGAGGATTTTCAACAAACGTCATATCCCTGTGCACTTCAAGCCCAGCAACATTCTGAGGCAGAAACTTGCTCACCCCAAAGGCAAAACACCTAGGCAAAAGCAGAGAAATGTGTCACGTCCACGCCCACAACTCAATCGACAGCACCTGACTCCAGTTCAATACCTACCCTTTAAAAGACACTCTGCAACTCCCAGACCTTTGTGGAATTTTGTCAGGGACAGCTATGCTTTCTTTTGACTCTTTGTTCGCAAGCATTGCTAGCTCTTCATTCACGTCCTCCGGTTTCTGACTCTTCGCTTCATTTCTCATCCACAAATCCTCATTCCTGGCCTGTTCGACTGACCCTTCGCTAAGTTGCCTGGCCTCGCCTATGGATCTTTGCTCTGACCCTGACTGCCGATTGACCAACCCTTCACCTGTCCCCAGCACCGAGAACTTGCCTCATCCCTCGTCTCTAGAACGACACTGCACTTGGGTCCAGCTGTCCCAGGTCCTTATGTTTCACGTGACACAATGTAGTACATTGGGGAAACAAAACAACCCCTTCATATACGCATGGCTCAACACAGGACAGCCAGTTCTTCAGGTCAGGACTCAGCAGTCCACCTACACCTGAAGGACAAGGGACACTCTTTTGAGGACAACAAGGTGCATATTTTAGCCACAGAAGACAGATGATTTAAAAGAGGAGTGAAGGAAGCTGTCTATGTGAAATTGGAAAACTCCTCTCTGAAGAAGGGAGGTGGACTGAGACACAATTTATCAGCCATGTAGAACGCAGTCTTGGCATCTGTCCCCAAAAAGTTTCACACCCATTTACACCTTGAGTCTGGAGTTTCTGGCCATTAATGGGTCATTAGAGTAACACTAATTGTGGAAAAACAGGACACCACCCAGGTTAATTTGAACACATCCTCTCATTGCAGGTGATTGTTGGGTTGTTAACAAACCCCAGTCATGTGAGTCTCAAGTGGGTTCCACTAACAGATGTTCCAAGTTAAAAACCTAAACTCCCCACCAGTCATTTAGGAATGAAGAAGCCACTTGGATGAGTGGTGAAACGTTTTCAAGAAAACTTATGCAAGTCCAGTTGTCTTTAGCTTTGTTTTAGATAAAATGTGCCAGATTGTGAAAATCATCCCTGCCTCATGCTCCCCATGCCCCTTTTCTTCTTCTTTTTCTTCTCCCTACTTCCCTTCCTCTCTCCCTCAGAGTCCATTTTACTGGTAGCATGAAACACATGCAGGCCAGTTCCACTGTGCAACAGGGAAATTGAGGTAATAGAATGGTGAAGTAAATGCAGTAAAACATAGACAAAGGTGGAAATGTTCATATCTTTGAAAGTTCGCAATTAGGATGCTGGTAACACGAAGTGTGACAAGTGTGCTTGTAAATTAAATACTGCTCTCGTTTGTCTGACATCATAGCATATACATAGTTCAGTGAATAAATCACTTTGTAAAGCGGTAACTAGCATTAGGGCACTATTATTCATCCTCTCAGCTCACTGTTTTTAGGAAACATATTGTAACAACCTGAATTACTGTTCTTAGGGGGAAATGTGTTTTATTGTATTGGTTAGCGTTTGGTGACGCATGGGGAATAAAAGGGGGTGTTTGCATCTACCTGGGAGAGAAAGAGGAGAGGGTCTGGGGGCGCTAAGCAGGTGGGGAAGGCTGGCTGTAGGCGCAGGTCCTGAAGGAAACGGGGTCCTCGGACTGAGAGCATTATTTCCCTGGTGCTGGTGTTCAGATAAATCATTCGTGATGAACGCTGCCTCTGCGTCCTTCTTAGCCCCATCCAAACCCACGGCGCTGCGTGCCACAACATTCAAAGAGTAAAGATATTAAGTGCACCCTTCCAAAATCACTTTTGTGGAGCCTTCAGTTGATGAAAATACTGTATAAGATAAACAGCACATAACTGTCTAAATATACATACAGTTAATTGTAAAGATTTTCACTTTTCCAAAAATGCACACACTGACTAAAACCACTTGTCCCAAGAAGGGTCGCAGCAAGCTGGAGCTTAACTTGGCAACACAGGGTGCAAAGCTGGAGGGGACACACCCAGGACAGGACACCAGTCCATCACAAGGCTCCCCAAGCAGGACTTGAACCCCAGATGCACCAGAGAGCAGGCCCTGGCCAAATCCACTGTGCCACCATGTCCCCACTTTTCCAGAAATGGAAAAACAAATTGTATATTCTTCTTTTTCTTCTTCTTATTATTATTATTATTATTATTTTGAAATCTATATTTTTTTATTGTTTTTTTTGTGAACAAAGTGATCTCTGACTTTCATCAATCATGCATAGAGAATCTAATTTCAAGTGTACCCAAGTTCTACAGAAGTGATACAACTGGTCATCCCCATTGCACAGAACAATGAGGACGCATAAATAAATGATTGACATGGAGCGTAACCTGCAGCTTTGTGGGACTAGCCAGTGGCATGCTGAGCTTTCAAACCCAGCTCTCCCCAACATGGGAACTACTGCTAATCTAAAGTCTAAAGCCTCAACATAATCTCTCATTTTGTTTTCCAACAATAATGTCTACTCATTCAAGCTTTTAGCAATAAAATTAAATGAGTAATATTTTGACGTTTTATGAAATCATTCTAGAAACGTATTTTTTTCCCCGAAGACTCCCTGTGAATTTTAGTGTTTAAAACCTTAAGTTCATGTTTTTTTGAAGTAACAGTGGAAAACTAAGTTGGTTTGAAGTAATTTTATTAATATTGCAAGTTTGGAAAAAAAAATTACATAAGACAAAAATAAAATAAGGATTAAACAAAGCCAGAAAACAGCAGTACAACTAAACTATGCCGTAATACTATTCTGAACACTGGAGTAGTGTGTGACACTGACATAAAAGATTGATATTAAAGACAGTGATATGCATAATTCAGAGTGAGGGCAATCATAACGGCATGAAAATTCTCCTTTCACATCTTACAGTTATTCAGCTATTCTTGGTCTTGTCTGGCCGTTAAATCATACAAAAATCTCCAGAACTATATTTAAATACATTTAAATTATTTTGGGGAAAGACTCTTGAGACACTTTTAAAAGTATCAGCTTTACACATGTACTCAAACTCAAAGTACTCAAAGTTAGACTTTGTTCGAGCTTGGTTCTGTAAATTCCAAAATCCCAGTTTTAATCTGATATCCAAATTTAGGAATATCTAAATTATTGCTAAAATATTACTTCTAACTGAAGTAATGTAAATGAAGTAAAGTAACAATTCATTTGTATATCACTGTTGGCAATTATGGCAATTGTTTTGTGTACATCTGATTTTCATTACATGCTATATGTTATATACTAAATGAGTTTACTGTGTAATAGTGATAGTCATTTAGTAGACAGCGCATGACTTGGTTCGGCATTTATAAATTTCTTTAGATACTTTAAATTTGCTTTGTAACATAGATAAAATAACACTGAAAGCTGTATTTATAGTGTTCCATACATTGTTTCATTTAATTTCTTCACAACAAGGCTACCCTGAAAGATGAAATTTTAAAAGCTTATATATTACTTCCACACAGTGTTAAGAAGGTGTGCTGTTTTGTCTTTTCTCATGTGAATATTGCAATATTCATCACTTTATTTGGGAAACTTGAAGTAACTAGCATTGCCTCTGAATGACGGCTTGATCAATGTCCTCAATATTTTACTTCTTTAAACACCTTAATTTCAGCACATTAACCAGGCATTGTCCTTAAAACTAATACCTAACCTTTAACCAAAAGCAAAAAAAAAAATGAATACAACACACGTAGCACTGAAAAAGTGCAGCAATTCCCTAAAATCAAATGCATACTTAAGCCATTTTGGTGAAATTTTAATCTACATTTGTGTTTCTTCTCTTCATGAAACAGAGAAATAAATTACATGGTACTAATGAAAAATGCGATATTCAGAAAGTATAATGTAAAATGTCTCTGTCCTGTTCCGCGTAGCTCAAATAACTAATGCTTTTCTTGGGCAAGTATGGAAAGATAAAAAAATGAATACCTAATTACAAAAATACATTTTATTTGCAGTTGCGAGAAGGCCTGTATCTTCAATGTGGTATGGGTTCAACAGCTGAGTACTTATGTCCCGTGGATCAAATTTTATTGAATTGCACACAAGGTACTGTTTGAATGAGACTGGGAAACAGTGACAATAGTGTCCTACTGTTCTTCCCCGACTTCATCTTGACTTCCATAGAGTCCTGCCTCCCAGCGTAGTGCCATGTTGCTTTTTCGACGTGTCATTCTTGTTGCCTCTATCACCTGCCAAAATCCAAAGAGCAAGAGTCACAACAGAGAATTTTACATTTGGTAGATACTTTTTCTCAAACATGACATACATCTAAAAGTGCAACAATTTCTCTGTTAACATGACCATTTTATCGGATTAATTATTAAAAAAGAGACACGAAAAAAGAATAGTTGTCCAACAGATGTTGAGTTGGAAAGGCAAAGAGCATTATCACAGACGTCAGGCATCATGCACTGGTACGTTTTTGTCTCCCCCACCCGACAGGAGGTACAGAACTACGAGCACGGGAGGCCTCAGCGGAGATAGCTTCCACCCACAAGCCATGAGGTTCCTGAAGAAGCATCACACTAAGAGATGCGCGCAAAAACTCGACCTGACGTTCGTTTCTCTTTCTGTTGTCCCTATGTTGTGTATATTGGTACATTGTTATAGTTATTCTTTCTTTCACTGCTGTTGTATTTGCAGCCTGTGTGTGTATCACTTGTTTTGTATTCATAACTTCTACAGTGTGCAGGAGTCACACAAGCACACATTTTATTGTAGAATGTACTACATATATATGACAATGAACTTGTTTTTTTAACCATGGTCCTCAAAGGTATGACAGTTCAAGACGTCTATTGTTTTTATTTTTATATTGATTGGTACGTTTTTTTTTTGTTGCATAGTAGCAGAAATTTAAGGACATCAGGTTTATCAAAAACATTAGCAACGCCATTAAAATTAAGAATCTCAAGCCGCTCTTGGTGTTCAACTTTTCAACTTGTAAGATTTATTTTTCCAGATAAAGCCTGGAAAGATTTTGTTAATCTCTTTGAAAATTGTATCATTGATATATACAGTATAGAGAGTGAAGGGTACACTAAACAGAACACACTTTCTGCCATACATATAGAGTTGTGCCATAAACAGAGATCCATCTGTAACCAAAGATAAACGATATTTTTGGCTTTTATCAGCCTAGGAGAGAATTTTAGCAGTTGTCTAGAATGGGTAACTTTAGTGATATGAATTTCTAAATACATGCTGACTCTTTCACAGGTATATTCTTAATATGTTTGTTATTAGACCTACGCACACAAATAATATCACATTTGGAAATACACACACACACACACACATTTTCAGAACCGCTTGTCCCATACGGGGTCACGGGGAACCGGAGCCTACCCGGCAACACAGGGCGTAAGGCCGGAGGGGGAAGGGGACATACCCAGGACGGGACGCCAGTCCGTCACAAGGCACCCCAAGCGGGACTTGAACCCCAGACCCACTGGAGAGCAGGACTGTGGTCCAACCCACTGCGCCACCGCACCCCCTACATTTGGAAATATTTTTATTTAATTTACTTACAAGATAACTGGAGAAGTGAGTCTTAAATGAATTTCTCAAGCAGCAGGAGAGCAAGGGAGATGTGAGTCTGAAAGAGGTAAGTTTTGAGATCCTTCTTAAATATAGAGAGACATTCAACAGTTCTGAGTGAGAAGGGGAGGTCATTCCACCACATCAAAGCCAGACTGTAAACCTCTGTGCATTTGGATCTCTTGTGCATGGGACCACCAAGTAGATTGGATGGTTTTGTGGCCATAACTAACACACACACACACACACACACATGCGCACACGCGCACACGCGCGCACACATACACACACACATACACACACACTGTCTGAAGCCGCTTGTTCCAAGCGGTGTTGCGGCGAGCCAGAGCCTAACCCGGCAACACAGGGCACAAGGTTGGAGGGGGAGGGGACACACCCAGGACGGGACACCAATCCGTCGCAAGGCACCCCAAGCGGGACTCAAACCCTAGACCCAACAGAGAGCAGGCACAGGTCTAACCCGCTGTGCTACCACGCCCCCCTGTGGCCGTAATCAGGGTCTTAAATTTGATCCAAGCAGCTATAGGAAGCCAGTGAAAAGAAACGAGTAGAGGAGATACATGAGAACGCTTTGGAAAGTCAAACACAACTCGTGCAGCAGCGTTCTGTATCAGCTGTAGAGGCTTGATGGCAGTTTCTGGCCAGAGAGGAGAGAGTT
The DNA here is from genome assembly GCF_900964775.1 of Scleropages formosus. Lineage (NCBI taxonomy): Eukaryota > Metazoa > Chordata > Actinopteri > Osteoglossiformes > Osteoglossidae > Scleropages > Scleropages formosus. Next base: position 35,640,713 of record NC_041810.1, read on the forward strand.
GCAGCATCCAGATGGGATGTCACCATGGCCTGGACAAGGAGTTGCGCAGAGTTGGTTGTGAGGTAAGGATGGATCCTGCAAATGTTATGTAGGATGTATCTGCAGGACTGGGTTGGGGCTTCAATGTGCTGAGAGAAATATAGACTTGAGCCGATGGTCACTCATCATCTTCCTCCGCTATCCGGGGCCGGGTCGCGGGGGCAGCAGTCCGAGCAGAGTCCTCCAGACTTCCCTCTCCCCGCACACCTCCTCCAGTTCCTCTGGGGAAACCCCAAGGCATTCCCAGGCCAGCCGGGAGACATAGTCTCTCCAACGTGTCCTGGGTCTGCCCCGAGGCCTCCTCCCAGTGGGACAAGCCCGGAACACCTCCCCAGGGAGGCGTCCAGGAGGCATCCGGAACAGATGCCCGAGCCACCTCAACTGGCTCCTCTCGATGCGGAGGAGCAGCGGCTCTACTCCGAGCTCCTCCCGGGTGACTGAGCTCTTCACCCTATCCCTAAGGGTGCGCCCAGCCACTCTGCGGAGGAAACTCATTTCTGCCGCTTGTATCCGCGATCTCATTCTTTCGGTCATGATCCAGAGTTCATGACCATAGGTGAGGGTAGGAACGTAGATCGACCGGTAAATTGAGAGCTTCGCCTTACGACTCAGCTCCCTCTTCACCACAACAGACCGGTACAATGACCGCATTACCGCAGACGCCGCACCGATCCGTCTGTCAACCTGCCACTCCATTTTTCCCTCACTCGTAAACAAGACCCCGAGATACTTAAACTCCTCCACTTGAGGGAGCAACCCCCCCTAACCCGGAGGGGGCAATCCACCTTTTTCCGACTGAGAACCATGGCCTCGGATTTGGAGGTGCTGATTCTCATCCCTGCCGCTTCGCACTCGGCTGAAAACCTCCCCAGTGCACGCTGCAAGTCTTGACTCGATGAAGCCAGCAGGACCACATCGTCCGCGAAAAGCAGAGACGAGATCTCGCGGCCACCAAAGCAGACACCCTCCGTTCCCTGGCTGCGCCTAGAAATTCTGTCCAGGAAGATAATGAACAGAATCGATGACAAAGGGCAGCCTTGGCGGAGTCCAACATGCACCGGGAACAGGTCTGACTTACTGCCGGCAATGCGAACCAAGCTCCTGCTCCGGTCATACAGGGAACGAACAGCCCGTAGCAACGAGCCCCGAACCCCATAATCCCGAAGCACCTCCCACAGGATGCCACGAGGGACACTGTCGAATGCCTTCTCCAGGTCCACAAAACACATATGGACTGGTTGGGCAAACTCCCACGAACCCTCCAGCACCCTAGTGAGGGTATAGAGCTGGTCCAGTGTTCCACGGCCAGGGCGAAAACCGCATTGCTCCTCCTGAATCCGAGGTTCGACTATTGGTCGGATTCTCCTTTCCAGTACCCTGGCATAGACTTTCCCAGGGAGGCTAAGGAGTGTGATCCCCCGGTAGTTGGAACACAATCTCCGGTCCCCCTTCTTAAAAGAGGGACCACCACCCCGGTCTGCCAGTTCAGAGGCACCGTTCTCAAGCTCCACACGATGCTGCAGAGGCGTGTCAGCCAAGACAGCCCCACAACATCCAGAGACTTGAGAAACTCGGGGCGGATCTCATCCACCCCCGGAGCCTTGCCACCGAGGAGTTTTTTGACTACCTCAGCAACTTCAGCCAGGGTAATGGACAAGTCCCCCTCCGAGTCCCCGGCCTCAGCTTCCTCTACGGAAGGTGTGTCGGAGGGATTAAGGAGATCCTCAAAGTACTCCTTCCACCGCCCGAGGACATCCTCAGCTGAGGTCAGCAGCGCACCACTTCCACTGTAAACAGTGTTTGTGGAACACCGCTTCCCCCCTCTGAGTCGCCGGACGGTTTGCCAGAATCTCTTTGAGGCTGACCGAAAGTTTTCCTCCATGGCCTCACCGAACTCCTCCCAAGCCTGAGTTTTTGCCGCAGCGACTGCCAGAGCCACACTCCGTTTGGCCCGTCGGTACCCGTCAGCTGCTTCAGGAGTCCCATGAGCCAGCCAGGCTCGATAGAACTCCTTATTCAGCTTGACGGCATCCCTTACCTCCGGTGTCCACCACCGTGTTCGGGGATTGCTGCCGCGACAGGCGCCGGAGACCTTATGGCCGCAGCTCCGAACCGCCGCCCCGACAATGGAGGCGTGGAACATTGTCCATTCAGACTCAATGTCCCCCACCTCCCTCGGGACCTGGTTGAAGCTCTGTCGGAGGTGGGAGTTGAAGACCTCTCTGACAGGGGCCTCCGCCAAACGTTCCCAACAGACCCTCACTATGCGTTTGGGATTGCCAGGTCTGTCCAGCTTTTTCCCCCGCCATCGAATCCAACTCACCACCAGGTGGTGATCAGTTGACAGCTCAGCCCCTCTCTTCACCCGAGTGTCCAAGACATATGGCCGAAGGTCAGAAGGAACGACTACAAAGTCAATCATCGACCTCCGACTTAGGGTGTCCTGGTGCCAAGTGCACTGATGGACACCCTTATGCATGAACATGGTGTTCGTTATGGATAAACCGTGACTAGCACAGAAATCCAATAACAACTCACCGCTCGGGTTCAGATCAGGGAGGCCGTTCCTCCCAATCACGCCCCTCCAGGTGTCACTGTCGCTACCCACGTGGGCGTTAAAGTCCCCCAGTAGAACGACAGAGTCCCCAGTGGGAGCACTTTCCAGCACGCCCTCCAGGGACTCCAAGAAGGCCGGGTACTCTACACTGCCATTTGGCGCATAAGCACAAACGACAGTGAGAGACCGTTCCCTGACCCGAAGGCGCAGGGAGATGACCCTCTCATTCACCGGGGTAGAATCCAACACATGGCGGCTGAACTGGGGGGCTATTAATAAGCCCACATTCAATAATCAACATACAATATGAATTTTCATATTCCTAAGATGTCAGCAGTTAAACAGGAACCCCTTTAAATAAAAAGAAGAGGAGTAATCAAAAAGAAGCAGAGCAGTAACTGCAATGTAACATATAAATATCAGAATCACAAACTCTGTCTATCGGAACTAGGTAGTTGAACAACCATCTTAATCTTAGCAGTATGTGTAACTTATATCATTGGAGATGAAGTCAATTCACTTCAAAACAATCACGTTAATAATTGCAAAGGATCCATTGAAAACTACCCTTTTGCCTTCCTTTCCTGATCCTTTGTGGTCGAAGAGCCATAACGTTCATCTTGCTGCAGTGATTTCAGGTGACAGAGCTTCTGTGAGCTGTAGCTTGCTCTTATGGAGAAAGTTTGATCCTTTAGCTTCCTTCCAGATCGTGTTGCAATGAAGTCACATAGAAAACAGTTTGATGGCAGCTTGATTGGATCAGTCCGCTCTACATGTAGTTACATGTGTGAACATGTAGTTCATTTTCTGCTTTCAGTGTATATTTTGTCAGACAGTTGCCTCTGGTGGTTCTTTCAATGTGTGAAATCTTTCAAAAGCTTTGTCATGCTTGGTTGGAAGGGCAGCAAGAATTTCGAGAATGTCACTTTCCACAGCAATGATTTCCCTCCAAAAGTGGAAACCTCAAAAAAGTTTCAAGGGTTGAAAAGGTGCGAACACTATTTGGAGCATCTGGATTGACCTCGAGCCACTGACACCAATTAGAACTTGATAGCATTTTTGGGAATTCTTTCATATTTAAAATTTCTTCCAAGACCTCATCAGAGTATCAAGTTATTTTTTTATTATATTGCCTGAACATATAAATCAAATGTGAAATCTTGTTCAAGCACAAAACTTCAAACGCTCCTGACAGAGGAAAAAATGCTCTCTCCTACAATGTCGCCATCTTTGCCCCAACTTTTTAAAACTTCTCCCCACATCACACACTGCAGCTTCACTGTGGTGCTTGATGGAGGACCATGGCACTGTTTTGCATGTGTAATATGGAACACAGCTCTAAATATAGGGTTGTACTTTTCATTTTAAAGCAGACTTTGATGTTAATAAAAGGTAAAACTGGTCCATGGTGTATCCTGTCGATGAATGGATAATCCTAGTTCATCTACCTACATCTGATGTTTCCAGTACAGAGGGATACTAAGACTGCAATGTATGAGCTGCTAATAAAAACAGAATAAAGTCCTACAATATTGCCATTACTTGAGGTTTTAACAGAACCAACCTATAATATGTAAATTGAGGAAATAATAAGATGTATCGTTAACACTAGCAGGCAGCTCGCAGATGTCAAGACAGTGTTGACTTCCATCTCTGGTTACATCATTGGGGAGGCACAGAGCACACCAAAGTAATGCACACAGCAAGAAAGTACGAGAAAATAAGATTTGTTGCTACAGGAAACAGCATTAATCCAAGGAAAACTATACTCGTTTTGTGTGCATTTTGTTTATTGTTGTGCTCTACTGTAAATAATTGTGCATTTTTTGAGTCTTTTTTGTATTTTTGGGTGTGCTGTAAATAAAATTATTGCACTGAAGACCTTTTGTGGCACAGCCATCATTGTATCTTATCCAGCTTCTTCCAATCATTCGCTATTCTTGTGACAGTCTGAAACAACATTATATATAAATAGGACATTTTTATTTATGACAACAAACTCACTTGCCTTGTAAATCTGTGAGGGCGAAATATGACTCATCCAGATCTCACTCATGAGCTGCCAGAGATTTGCCAGAGAACACAGTGCTACGTTACTGGACAATTTATGCCGTTACATTTCAACTGACAATTACAGCTAGCCATTTTTTTGTATGATGTAACAAAATTTGATGTAAAGCAGAAGACCCCTGAAAGCCCAGAGTAGTACGAAAAGTGTGCGAGGAAAAAATATAACAATAACTGGGAAAAGGAATGAGATCATCAAATAAGAACACATAAAATTCAAGAGTCGCACGCAAACCAGTAGCCCACAGAGCAGTCCAGTTATACCATCATGTTCAAAATGTGCAATTCAGTAAGCTGTGTTTTGTCTTATAAACGCAACATTTCAGTGCTGTGTTCCTACTGCACATCACACTACACAGATTGCACATTGGAGTGTCTAGAAGATAGTGTTGGAAGAACGTATTGAAAGTGTTTGACCCTAAATACATATTTCGAGTCTCATTTGCGACAGAGGACACAATGAAACTAGTGAAGAGGATGCGACCAGTTTAATAAAAAAACATGTTGAATCTAGTATCTGAACACCATCAGTTTGCTTGATTGTCCATACAATCAAAAAAAACTATTTGCTGGCTACTTTCTGTAAAAATATCAGGGATAATTATAAGAAACAAAGGAAAAAGCAATACATGAAACATTTGTATTAACTATATTAAAATCAAAATTGAATGAGTGAAATTAAAAAAATACAGCTTCTTCACAAACTTACTACTGATTGCTGTCCATAAACATGTACAGTGTTCCTCATTTACTGATGATCACCACATTGAGGAAGACCAAACAACAGCTGTAAATTCCATCAGTAACACCTGCAATCTCTGCACTCCTGAACTCCTACTGCACTTCCTATTCTGAGTGTGTTTTGCAGCAAGCAAAATTTTTAGAAGAAGTAAGCAGCGAAGATAAAATTAAAACCAAATAAGCTGCGAAATGTTTGCATCTTTGAAAATACACACCTCTTCAGCTTTGGGTTTGCACATGAAGTTCAATTCTCACCGAGTCTGTGCGGAATTTCCATGTTCTCTCCATATACAGATATACATGCACAAAGAAAGGCAATAGTACTGTTAGTTAGGGACTCCTAACTACTACCAGACAAGAGTCTTGCATTATGTTTCACCTCATGCTAAAATTGCCCTAATGGATTGAATGCAGGGAGTGTAAATTGGAGTAAACTGAAATGTCAAGGCAATATCTCGGTGTATGGAACACGACGCTTTATCTGCTGTTAGTACCCATCTGAAAAAAAGGCTAGACTGTGACTGTTTCCTCTGGCTGCCTGTAGCTAATACATTTCAAGTTCACAAATCTGGTTATAGCCTGCATTGCACCCTGATACCTACAGGAGCTGATCAGTCTTTATCCTTCAACAAGAACACTATGCTGCTCCACTTCTCATCATTTTCTTTCCCTGCCCACAAAGAGGCCAGATGAAAAGCTTATCAGTTCCTTTGGCCGAAGGTAATATTTCCCACACTTTACACCACCTGCCTCTGCTGCTGCTTTTTCCTTCTCTTACTATTTCGGTGCTGCTGTTCCCTGAGTGAACAACAGAAAATTCACAACTTGTACTGGTGACCTACCTAATTAGACCATTACTCACTAGAGTGGGGTGAAGCTGAGGTTTGGAGTCTGTGGGATACTCAAAAAGAGGAAGACAACTGACAGCACTGCTGCCAGAGGTTCATGGCACTTTCCAGAAGTAGACAGGAAGTATTGTGGTTAAAGAAAAACAATGAGTTTGTGTTGCTGTGTGAGGTACTGGTGGACTGATGTGCTGTCATCAGTTCATGGCGAGTACCAAACTTTGAAATCTGCGGGAAACCGGAAGCAGAAGTGGCAGCCCACCAAACAACTCTGGATCATCAACCACACGTTCATATCAGAATTGTGTTTGTTTTTAATGTTTACTGGTTGATGAGTACGAGCTGACCAGTACAGTCTGTTGTATTTTTAATTGGAGGGATGGCTGGCTGGAGAACCTGCAAGGACTGATTGTCTAAGGCTTGTACAAGTGGCATAGCGATGCTATTACTAACCCTGTATAAGACACACAGGACATCACTGATGGTATGAATTTTGCAGAGACACATCAACTTTACCTTCTTGTTCTCTTGAGTTCTGTGAAATGAGCCTCAACATTATACTGGTTAGTTATTTATTTAACTGATACTTTGCTCTAAAGTGAGAGAATATTGAGGAACTTACATGATTTACCAATTTACACTGGAACAATCTGAGCGCCTTGCTGAAGAACCCTAGAACAAAAGGTAGGATTCAAATATGGGTCATTTTACTCCAAGCTGGAAACTCTAAACACTACACTACCAGCTTCCACCTCTGGTTGGGCTTCTCCAGAGGCCATTTAAGTCTGAGAACAGAAGTGTTTCATTTCATCAGTGTAAACATCATTGGTATCCCCTGCCTTGCTTATTCTCACCTTCCTCATACTATATGTCTGCTTATTTTTCACTGTTCATTGATTGTATTTATTAATAAAGTGTGAGACCTTAAGGAGGTAACATACATTGTGTACTTATGCAGAATGCATACATAGAATAAGACAAAATAAAATAAACAGTTCTTGTCAGTAAGTGGACAAGTGGCAAAGATTAAGCCTTTTAGAGGGAATGGTCTAAATCTGAGCATAACATTGTAATTTAAATATTATATATGTTTAAGTTTTAAGAGAAGAATAAATAAAAGCAAGCGAATACAGTTACTGACCTTTAAAGTAAACTTTAAATATCATAATAGTTCCAAAATAAGTTTAGATATTTAAGATGGAAAATGTGTTAATAAAATGTTTACTCTCATAGGAGCTCATCAGAGTTATTGAGAGTCATATGCTTTTCTTTGTCTGTTTACAGTTAAAATTATATTTCTCACATTTATTTCACCTACCACTACTTGATTCTTCACATTACTCTTATTACTTTTTATGAGAACAAAAGAGCTTTTTTACCTGGGTACTTACTTTGGTCTCTTCTATTTTTTCTGAACGCTTTGTTTTGTTGAGTTCATAGTCTTCCATAAGAGTTTGCATTAAGTTCTTAGGATGCTGGCTACCTCCTGACTCTTCACTGGACAAATCTGAAAAAGTGCGGTGCATTTGGTCCTCTGAAGATGATGGTGGTGGAGTAGAAACATGAATCATATCAGTTTTGCCTAAGAAGGAGAAAGAGAAAGTATTCAGTTAAAATCAGGAACAGAGTTGGAAAGCATTGCTTATGGAGCACCTTTTCACTTAACCACATTCAAATTGTTAGAAATTTATTTGCATATTTGTCTCACTTGCTTCTATTTAACCTTACATTTTAAAAAGGAAGATGGCTTATAAAACTTGATAATACCAATGGATTATCATGCAATTAAATTCAATAAATGAGACAGTCACTAATTCACATATAGTTATCCTTCCAATTCTGTGTGGTTTCTTATTCTTTAAGTCTGGCATTGCAGATTAAATCAAAGATGATATTTACACATTGGATTCTTTTTGCGTAGTCGGTAGCGCCATTAACATTCGTTCAACATACACAGCACAAGATGATACACCCCATGTGTATATTACCACAACTGTACACAAGGACCCAGTGCAACCCGACCTCATCATGAAACCACAGAGAAAGACATCCAGCATTGCCATCATACATCTCCACGGCTCAAGACCAAGGGGCTTAATCTCCTCCTTCAACCACCACACCAGCGCCAGGGTGCCAACACTGAGGTTGCCAATTGGGCACTTGCCTTCATCGGTGTTTTGTTGAATTAGGCGAACGACACATCAGGAAGGCTCAGTAGTGAAGTATATTGTCCCAGACTCACCTCCATACACACAGGTTAGATGCACTACACTGACAGCAAACACACCAATTCAACAAACTTAAACCTTCTCAAGAATAATACGGCACCTCCACACGTAAATGAAAGCTGCCTCCCATCACAATCCACCTGCCGCTAACTTTACTGAACCACAACACACCTCCCTTCGATCTGCAACCCCAACTACCGTGCTCTCTTCTCAACAATAACCACTGATTCACTTTCTCAGCCGCTCACTCCAACCCTAACCGTAGAATGACATGAGTAAAAACTGAAATATGAATATGTGACTATAGTGGACTACGTATTTTAGATGCCTGGGAGGATATTCTGTAAAGTTGTCTGAAAAAATTAAAACAAGCGTAAAACACAGGACCAAATTTTAAAATAAATTCCTCAGAATTTTAATACTCCAAATTTTTAACTTTTCTGAAATGTACAGTCACTGATCAATTTTTACTAAGTAATTGGGCACTGCTAGGAAAAAAGCTTCATATCCTTCCACTTCTTGCTGGGCATCCAGGCCCTGACAGAAATTAGGATAACCCCAAATAAAGATCAGATAAGGTAAGATAAGATAAGATAAGATATTTTATTGTCACTGTATACAATACAATGAAATTCCATATAAATACATAATGATTGAATTAATGAATTAATAAATTAATGAATTAATTAAAATTCCCAATAAAACAATTATAACTGCAGCCCTCTCCACAACTACTCCTTGTACCAAACCCCTTATCCCTCTGGCAGAGGTGGAGGCACAGGGCTGCTCATTTCTCCCCAGTGGGAATATTCTGTTCTCCACCTCCATCTCCCTGCTCTGTCCTCCTTTCAATCCCATGCTGTCTCTATCACTACCCAAATGACACTCTTGGTGGTCATTCTCTGTTGCCCTCCTGGCTCTCACAGCTGCTTCCTGGACGGCCTTGATATCTTCTCGAGCTTTCTCCCTGGTGACAACACTCCATTGATTCACCTGGGTGATTCTACTTGGTGAATTTGGAGTTCTTGCTGGTTATCAGTGCGCTGCGTGATGAACTGCGTGTTTTGTATTAAATCTCGTTCTCATTCATCAGCAGTGAAACTGGTTTGAAGGCTAACAGTCTGGAAAAAGGTAAACAGTCTGTAAAAAACTCAAATGTGCATTGTATATGTGGGTAATATACTGTATACAGTATGTAGAAATAGTTCATAAGAATCAACATAAGTAAATCAGTGTCAACAAGCAACTTCCAGAAAGAGGTGAGTGCACTTTTCATTTGTACAGCTTCCTCTGCTGTTTTATTTCAGTCAGGAGTCAGGTTGGAATGGTGTATTTTTGTTTGTTTTATTTGATAGTGATGCATATCCACCCTGGGGGGTGCGGTGGCGCAGTGGGTTGGACCGGGTCCTGCTCTCTAGTGGGTCTGGGGTTCAAATCCCGCTTGGGGTGCCTTGCGGCGGACTGGCGTCCTGTCCTGGGTGTGTCCCCTCCCACTCTGGCCTTACGCCCTGTGTTACCGGGTAGGCTCCGGTTCCCCGTGACCCCATATGGGACAAGCAGTTCCTAAAATGTGTGTGTGTATGCATATCTACCCCTGGGTAGGGTTTGCATTTGTTTATTGAGTAGGCGTAGCTCACACCTGGAAGGATGGCTTATGGGTTGCAGTTGTTTAATAAAGCAGACCACCTTCCTGCAGTCTCAAAGAATTGATGCACTTCTTTCTGATGGTGGTCAGTCTCAACAACCCTGTGTTGCAGCCCAGCCCTAGACTGTGATGATCTTGCAGTTTACAAGGAACTCCTGATGACCTTTCACTCTACTCTTCCTTGGTTAAAACCACCTTCTTCCATAACAATCTACAGCCTCTCTCAACTGGTGTTACAGGCTCGGTCCTAGGCTCCCTGCTCTTCTTCATTTACACCTTTCCCCTTGGCCTGTCATTACCCCCCACGCATTTTCCTACCACTGCTATGATGATGAAACCCAGCTCCGTGCCCCCAGACAAACAGATGTTTCCTCATACATCGTTGCCTGCCTCTTGGACATCTCTGCCCTGAATGACTAAACATCACTTAAAATTCATCTTCTCCAAGACCTTCACCTCCCAGCTGGTCCATCCTCTTCTCAAGAGCTCTCTATCAAACTGGACAACTTTCTCATTTCACCTACCTCCATCAGCTAAGAGCCTGGCAGTGATTGACTGAAGTCTGTCTTTCTCTCAAGATATCGGAGGCACATCCCAATCCTGCGGATAGATCCTGCATAACATCTGCAGAATCCACCCTTATCGCACAACAAACTCTACGCAATAATTCACTATGACTGTGACACCTTTACATATACACTGGGATTATCTTACCGCATGTTGTTTTGGATGTGAGAAAAGGATTCTTGGGTATACTGTTGTTCTTGTACTTTTCACTTGAGTTAAAGGTCATCATCTTTCTCTGCCTCTTTAGCTCCTCTTCACGTTCCTGAGTCGCTCGGATTTCTTCTTCAATCATGGTAAGGGTTCTTTGCTTGTGTGATCGCAGTTTGAATGGCCCTGAACCCATGCCTGTCTCTTGGGGTCGTGCCACTGAAGCTGTGCTCCTGAGTTCTGCTGCTTGAGAATACTTACTGAAATAGCTAAACTCCTGTTTTTCACTGAATGTTGGACACTGTTGTAGAGGCTGAAAGAAGCTGTAGGACTGTGTATCCTCTTGACCTACAGGAGACATCACGGTTTTCTGAATTTCCTGTTCAGAGGAATTTATCAGCCAAGGTTCATGTTTACTCTTTAGTTTTTCAGCTTCAACAGGTTTTTGAGTGTAAGCAACAGACTGCTCTGGGAGCTGTAATAATTCCCAGGGGACACTCAGCTGTGTAGTTGCTTCTTTGATGGCATTCTGTACTAAAATGCTTGCATAGTACTCAAGTTGTTCTTCTGTTAGTACTGGGATACGATTGGTTGTATATAAGAAGTTCTCAGTTTGTGGCACTAGAGATACTTTACTCTTGATGATTTGTGGGGTAGGAGACACTGAATAATCTGATACAGAGGTCTCCAGTAAGACAGCCATTTTCTCATTGTCACTCATATTGTCCATGCAAATGTTGTTTGATGGGGTTGCCTCCATAGTGGTGCCCTGACACTGGAGATAATGATCGTCCAGCCCAGAAACAAGTTCCTTTATGTGAGAAGGGCAGCTTGAGGAGGCACTCGAATCTTCATCTTTGATAATAGTCATCACAGCTCGAACACAAGTAAAGCCCTCATCATCCATCCATTCATCCATGTTATTCTCATGTTCTTTCTCTGAACTATTGTTCCCAGCTTGTTCTGTGGGAGAACCTTCTAAACCAAAAAACACCTTCTCAGTTTTGATTGTAGTTGTATCATGAGTGTCTTTCATAGTAGAGCTGTTAACTTCATTGGTTTTGTCTGGCCTCTCGGCATTTGTGATATCTACGGCGCTGGGTTTGGCAGAATAAAGCTCAGCAGCCAAACTAAGAGACTGTCCGGTGTCAGGTCTCTGAAGGAACTGGTTGCGAGCAGCTGAGAAGTCTATGTTATCTACAACAATATCAGCTTTCTTCATTTTTGGCTCCATAACTGAAAATGCAGTGTTCTTGAGCAATGTCTGAGGCATATTTGAAGCTTCCTTCTTCTTTTGTTTCCTTTCTTCATACCTCCTGTGTGACTCAAGCTGGTCTTGGCCCAGTTCCTCTTCCAATGTCTTCTGCTGTGGAGGGTTCCACCATTTTACAGCAATTCCTGGATTTTTCTTAACTGCCTGCCCTTTAATCAGCTCTTGTCGTTCCCTCTCCAATTCTGCAATTTCATCACTAGATCTTACCTTCTTCACTCGAATTAGCTCTTTATCTGACAAGCAGTCAAAGAGCTTAGATGGCTTTTTTTCTTCTTGGTAAGCCCGAAGTTCAAAGTGAGGCTCTTTCTTGATAGTTTCAGAGAGGTCCTCAGGAAGTCTGCTGTAATTCTCCTCTACTATACCTGAATAATCACTGCATTTTCCAGTACCTTCATTTATTATAAAAGTGGACTGCTGCTTTTCCTCCACAAAAATCTTACCATTATGTGGTATCTGCATACCAAAACCTCCGTCATTCAAAGGATCAGAGTAATTGGCTTCAAGGACCTCATCAAGGTAAAGAATTTCTTCTGCAACTTCACTGTCTAAGGTTTCATTTCCGTTTTTCATTATTCTAACATCACTTGTATGATGCAAGTTTTCTTGGTTGTTAGACTGTATCACAGGAGAAGGAGCCTCCAAGTCCATATGGCCTTCATTTCCTGGCATCCCAAGGCTTGTGACATTCTTTGGAGTGCTCTCAGTGGCATCTGCTGAGATGTTGGAATATTTCTGAAAGAAAGTCATTAGTGGTAAAGAACTGTTGCATAAAACATTCATTTTAATACACTTTATTTCACTGTTGTATGCTCAAGTGCTTCTACTAATACAATATAACATAAATGAACCTTTTTGAAAATCCAGTCTGCTGTATATTTGTCTGCCTCGTACTTTTGTCCAGAAACATGTCAGTTTCACTGAAATGTGTAATTTCCAGCAAACCACATTGGCTACCACATTGGAGTGGTATTCTCCAATGTGGTTATCACATTCTGTGGATGTTAAAAGAATTTTCACTGACTAATTCTTGATATACTAGATCTTGCTTTAACAGGTTGCAAAACAGTTATTACTTAGGCTAAAGCCATTGTCCAATGTGACATAATTTTAGACAAGTACAATGCAGAGGTTTAAATATTGTGTTGCAGCTAACACAAGGTCAACATAAGACACATTGATACAATCAAAAAAAAAAATTATTAACAAGGCTAGAACCAGAGGGTTAAGGCAAAGTCAAATCACTGACTTTAAATATACTCAGTTTAAAAAACTCAGAGAGCCCAGCTGACAGCTGGTACTGTAGTGGTTAGAACTGCTGGTTTTCAAATCAAAAGTTATAGGTTTGAATGACCTCATGCTGTAGCACCCTTGCGCAAGGTACTTACCCTAAATTGCTCCAGTTAAAATTGCCCAGCTATATAAACGGGCAAATAATTATAAGTAGCTTAACATCATAAGTTGCTTTGGAGAAAACTGTAAGCTAAATTAACAAATGTATGTCATATTCAGTATGAAGAAAATATTCACAGATATTCTTTATGTCTGTGGGCAAAATATGGGGTTGTTGTGTTGTTGTTTGGACTGACCCTGTTCTGTTTAAATAATGTTTCTGTGGGCATCTCTTTTTATTCCTATATTCTATTTTATTCCAAAATAGAAATTAACTAATTAAAACAATTAAAGGACTATGTCTGCTGTTGTTAAAACAAACTTTGTTATAAGAATAAATATTCTATGAATGAAAATGATCACACAGCAGGTTTGGCCAGTGTGCGCTATATAGCGGGTCTGGGGTTCGAGTCCTGCTTGAGGTGCCCTGCGATGGACTGGCATCCTGTCCAGGGTGTTTCCCTTCCCCCTTTAGCCTTGTGCCCTGTGCCTCCAGGATAGGCTTCGGCTTGCCACGGCCCCACTCAGGACAAGCAGTTGTAGCCACTGGCTGGTTGGTTGGTTTGTTGAAAATGATCAGTGCCTGAACTCTGAAAACAGATGTCTTATAGTATGGCTGAAATAAAGTCAAGGAGATTTCTTTATAATTTCCTGTATTAGACTTACAAAACCTTTAAATTTTTATTCCAGTTTTTGCTTTGTATGAAATGATACATTTGACATTTGATTGACAATTGTATGAAATTATACATTTATCTTTGCCTTAAAACCATTCATAGACCCAGTTATGCTCAAAACAATAACACAAAGCATGTGTGATAAACTGTAATTGACTGGAAAGTGGAACATATAAAAGGAAAGAAATAATCTCGACATTAGTATGTAATCAGTATATATTTTTGTCATACATTTGTTTCTTGTGTTACAAACATCCGACTTATAATTTTTCAAAAATTTAAGCATTTCCAAGTTGATTTCTTTTTAATTGTGTTTCCCAGAATGTCTCTTGGAAATAAGCTGCGGTTCCACTTTGTGCCGCTGGAGACTGAATATTGCATTCAGAAGAAGATTTTCAAACAAGGATTTCGGAACAATTTTGAGTGAACAGCCAACTTCAGGTCCCAGTCGAGGTAGTGGAGGTACAAGTGCAAAGTATATTTTTTCTGTGTAAGTTACTTCATGGACTGCACTGACACATAAATATTAGAATATTTTACAGCTGGACAATTCAAATACACACACACACACACACACACACACACATTTTCGGAACTGCTTGTCCCATACGGGGTCGCAGGGAACCAGAGCCTACCCGGTAACACAGGGCATAAGGTCGGAGGGGACACACCCAGGACAAGATGCCAGTCCGTCACAAGGCACCCCAAGCGGGACTCGAACCCCAGACCCACCAGAGAGCAGGACCGTGGTCCAACCCACTGCGCCCCCCATGATTCAAATACTCAAATGTAAATCAAAATGTGTTAAAAGAAACATAGATACATGAATGTTTCAAGAAACTAGATGAATAATTAAAATATTTTGCAGTGCTAGTCTTTTGTATAGTAATTTTTTTTAAAAGTGTGGATTTCAGCAACTGCTGAGAGACCATGAAATGTCTCAAACACGCTTGACTCTTTTATTCAAATTTGGCTTAAATTTTTTGTATTTTAATAATAAATTTCACTGAAAAAGCTTAAAAATCTTATGTCCAAACTGAAGAAAATGTTACCTTCTGTATGACACAATGTACGTTACTAGATAAACAACTCAAGTGTCAGTGACCGTGTCTGTTATAAAGTGAAAATTGGCAGCACACTTAGCTTAAGAAAACAAAGGAAAACATCAAATTCTTAACTAATTCACAATTCAGTGTAAATGAAGTACAGAAATTATGCAGTGATTAATAATATTATGTATTTTTTTCCCAATAAATACACAATGTACCATTTCTTTGTGAATCAACTGTATAAAATTATACTGAGTGTTACATGTGAAATAACACAGTTTAGAAATAATTCTTACCTCATCCATTGTAATTCCCTGCATGTGCTTTTATTTTTCCATAGTTTGGAAAGCAGATCTGAAATCCAGAACTGGTGTCCCTTCCTCTAGGTTTTTTTTTTTTGCTTCCTGAAATTAAATTCCTTCCTCTACGTCTTTGCATAGTATGATGTCAACGTCGAGAGGGTGGGTAACTCTCTTAAAGGACTATAAATAAAGGACACTCTTTTCAACCTAATTTACTCAACAGTCCAAATTAATTGATTTTAGATGATCTCACACATAAATTCACATAAGAATTATATATCACTGTTCTCAGTGAATTTATAGGAATGGTTTGTCTCTCTCTCTCTGATGAAGCAATTTACCAATAAAGAATGCTAACGGTAATTTTTGTAAATTTCTTGTGTAGAAATATTTTAAAATTATTTTAAAATACACAAATAAATTAAAACAACACAATTTTATTAAACAAAATCATTAAATAAGTGGTTTATATATAACCTATTAGAGTTTTATTTAAGGAATGGCTAACATAATTTTATTGTTAAACACAAAAGCGTGCTTTGTTATTCATTTGTAAAGTTATGAACTGTATAAAGTAATCAAATATTGGTTGTCTAGGTACATCTACAATAACGGTAACTACAGAACAGAAGGAAAAAAAAACAACAAATCCATGTTAAAGCATGAATTTATTTTAGTTTAGTTACCCTCGGGAAAGTGGCTGGTTGGAAAAGAGTGAGCAACAGACAAGATAAAGTTGCTGTAAAAATCTATGCAGAAGTTAAATATATGGTTATTTTCTTTGCTGTCCCTTTAAGAACACAAGAAATCTGCAGCAGCTACAGGGAATCAGGAAGGAAAAGGGGGGGGGGGGGGCAGACTGGAAGTGTGGGACTGATCATCTTGGAAATGCTGTGTTTATGTGATTGTCAAGAGCTTAAATGAGCTCAACAAGTACTTCCCAGCACCACATGGTTCAATGCAAAGCTTAACATGTATTTTCATGGTCTACAAGATACGCCACTGATCATGAGACATTTCAATGTGGATGAGTGGGTCCGTCCACCTGTTCAGCCGTGCGAAGGATACAGACACCGCACTGATTTTGCATTGTCAATATGAGGCATTGCCAGGTGTGTCCGAGCACAATGTCAATGGAGACTCCAAAAATGATTTGTACATTCCTCATTTCAGATCTCCCAATAGCTCCTGGATCAGAGAAGTCTGGAGATAAGATTGAACCTGCCCACAATAGTGTCAGGTGTAAGGGACCTGTCTACCTACACTGAAGCTGCACTCGTGAACACAGAATTAGTGGGCAGGCTTCTGTCACGGGCAACAACAATGTCCACCTGTCCAGACAGTCTCAAGTACGGACTTCACTTGCAACTGTTGCGGACACTTTTTGAATGTTCTTTGCACACGTTGCATTTTTTTCATTTAGTTGATGCTTTTCTCCAAAGCAACTCATAATGTTCAGCTGCTTCCAGCGATTTACCCATTTATACAACTGGGGAGATTTTAATAGAGCAGTTCAGGGTCAGTGCCTTCTTCAAGGGTGCTGGAGCAAGAAGTGGGATTCAAACCTGTGATTTTTAGAGCCAAAAATAGTAGCTCTAATATGCACTGTATCCTACCCTACCCCACGGAGAAATGAGAGGAACAGACAAGTCCCCGAGGAAACGTGCATGAAGAGCAGGATAGACTGCTGGACACTGATTTCACCTACGGTATGTGTGGAGTAATGGCAGAAGACAGTAAAATTAACAATTCTTACACATTTATTTAGCAGACACTTTTCTCCAAAGCAACTCCCAGTGAACTGTATGAAGTATTATCAGCCCACACAACTTATTCACCAAGGTGACTTACACTCCTAGATACACTACTTACACTAGGTCACTCATCCATACATCAGTGGAACACACTCTCTTTGTCACTCACACACCATGGGTGAACCTGAACAGCATGTCTTTGGAGTGTGGGAAGAAACCAGAGCACCTAGAGGAAACCCACACCTACACAGCAAGAACACACAAACTCCATACAGACTGAGCAGGGATCAAACCCACATCCTTTCGCACCACCCAGGCACCATGAGACAGGAGCTCTACTTGCTGTGCTACCATCTCACCCATGAAATAGAAGCTAAGCTTGTTGCTTTATTAAGAACTCTGAAAGAGTTGCAGTTTTCTATCGAGCAAGAAAAGAATTTCTCTTTTCTCATCTAATCTGAGGAGTCTTTGCGGTCATAGTCTTTGGGTCGCTGACACTTTACCCTCTTTTTTAATGTCCTATGTAAATTCAATAGACTATTGATTACTTTGTTGCTCTGGGAAATTGTAGTTTTTATGCTCAATTTGTGGTATTTGTTTTCATATCATTTTAGAAAATGTATGATGTGAGTTGGAAGTTGAGGGAAACATGGGATGGGACAAGGAGGAACTTGATAGACTGCTGCTCACTGTAACAGCCCGAGCCACTCTTCCTGAATCCATACATTAGGACTGTCCCTCTCCAGCTTCACATGTGGAACAACGGCAGCTAGGAGCCTCAGCATGACCTGGTTACAAAGATCTGCTCTACAATCCCTCACTGCAGCGTCCTGCTTCACTTCCTACTTTCAAGAACTGCCTGTGCTTGCTAAGGTCTTGCTGTGTTTTTCCACAAAGAGTTGCTTTCCGCACTTTTCCACTGCTTTGTGACAGGTACATGAACTGTACTAGGGTCCACCCACCTTGCTGACCAGTCTCCTGTGACACTTTCTGGCCACACCATACCAGTTTCAACAAGGGCCAACAACTGGTGACTGTCAGGATGATGGAAAACCAACATTTAAGGTGGCAGGTCTCAGTACTCAGAAGACTGAGATGGGAAAGTAAACAGAAAATAGAGAAGCTTCCTGTAATGAACTGGTGTTTTGCTGCAATTGGAGATTATGGATATTTCTGTTATTACTTTGAGTGTCCCTTACTTAGTTTGAAGTGTACAGGTTTAGCAGTTTTTTCCCACCTCTGTGGCCTCTTGCACTCTACTGCACTATCAGGGAAGCAGCTGTCTGGAGCTTACCCTACAATGACTCAGTGCAAGGCTCATCTGGGGTACACCATGCTGGAGATGATAGTGTGCTGCAGATCAGTCACACATATTCATACATTATGAGCAACTTCGAGTCACAGGTTAACCTCTGGACTGTGGGAAGAAAGCAGAGCACCCAGAACATTCCCATATAGGGAAGGGGGTGAGCATGCAAACGGCACACAAGCCGCGCTGGATTCAAACCTACGCCCGAAATGGCCCAGGAGCTGAGAGGCACAGGTGCTACCTGCTGTGCTGCCTATTACAGTTCTTCCTATAAATAACTTAATAAATGTTACGCCTCAATTACTTCATTTACGTTTAGTTGTCACTTTTCTCCAAAGCAATTTACAATATCAATTTATTTACAATTATGTGCCCATTTATAGAGCTGGGTAATTTTTCTGGAGCAATTTTTGGGTCAGTAACTTGCAAAACCCAACAACAACACCTTGCTCAAAGGAACTACAGCTGGAGGTGAGATTCAAACCTGCAACCTTTGTGTCCAAAGAGAGCAGCTCTAACCACTATCCGACCAGCTGCCCCAGCCTTACTTAATAACTTGTATTTCATAATATATGCAATTACTTTTAATTGTATGAGCCATTTTTATACTTGATGGTCACACACACACACACACACACACACACACACACACACACACACACACACACACACACACACACACACATTTTCAGAACCGCTTGTCCCATACAGGGTCGCAGGGAACCGGAGCCTACCCGGCAACACAGGGAGCAGGACTGTGGTCCAACCCACTGCGCCACCATGCCCCCCTTGATGGTTACAATTAAACAAATAACTTACCAGCTCTACATCAGCGGTCTGTGATGACATTCCGATCCACAATCCATTGCCTGCAAGCATCACGTCTGAAGATGTGAACCCTTGACCTGTAACATGAAAATATTACGATGTCAAAAATTCTTTCTTTTAGCTCTTTCAGTTTTTATTAAAGAAGATATGTGTTGTGCATTATACATTATAATGTATTCCAGGAATAAACCTGGAGTGCTGAATAAAGTACTGCGCTGGCAATAATAATAACACACACACACTGTTTGAACCATTTGTCCCATACAGGGTTGCGGTGAGCCGGAGCCTAACCCGGAAACAGAGGGCGCAGGGCTGGAGAGGGAGGGGACACACCCAGGACGGGACGCCAGTCCGTCGCAAGGCACCCCAAGCGGGATTTGAACCCCAGACCCACCGGAGAGAAGGACCGTGGTCCAACCCATTGCACCACCACACTCCCCTCCATAATAATAACAACCATCATTATTAAAATAAACATGCAGTTCTTGATATTTAATTTTTCTGTATTCTCAAAACTTGATAATTCTTATTTTGAATCTGAAACTTAAATCTAAATGCCTGAAAAGTACGTACTAATATTTGTCACTTTTATTCTTTGATCTTTTTAAAATTTTACACATTTTCTGAAGCACTGACATTTTTTAGTATAGCTAGTTAAAAAGACAACTTAAGAAAGGATCTTTTTTTCCAGTCTTGATTTCTATTCACAGTTTGTGGTGTCAATTATTTATTTTCTGATGTTTATTTTTCATATAATTGCTTAGGTACAGTTAAAAGCTGCTGCCATGCCAACTTGCACAAATTTATGTTTGAAATACTGTGAGCAATAAAAGACAGAAAACCAGGGTCAATTTTACAATTTGAATTAAATTGCTAGATTCTTGCCTAGATTGACCCAGATCTAGACTGTATTGTTGTGAAAAGCTAGCTGTATTCTTCTTTGTTACAAATCGTTCCCACAGTGAAGGCAGTCCTCACAGATGGAGTCACAGCAGTTGGGATGCAACCTCAAGGTACACAATCGCCAAAGGTGCTAGTTCTATTATATAACAATTGTAGGGAGTTATGAGGGCATTAACAGGCCCTTAAACTGTACACTGTAGCGAGAGTTTTGGGCAGCCCTATTGGTATAGGCTACTCTGAGAGTGCCAGTGTTTCAAAGCTATTTCAAAACTCAGTTAAGCCCATGTTGGTATCCTGCTCCTAAACCTTTCACTTATAGATTCTGCGGACTGTGTGATGTTGGCTGCTGTGTATGTATGGATATACAGTAATTGACTGTCATTTACTGTATGTATTCCCTTCTCTGTATATACCTATACCAAGGAAGATGCACTACCCCCCTCAGCCAAATAATCACAAGGAGAATCCCTAGCATGAGTGACACATCAAATCAGTGATGCACTTCACAAGGATCTACATCAGGACATAGGGATATCCTTCCGTCTGGAGAAGTGTGGACGCATGACAATGAAAAAAAGGGATGATAATGAAGACTGAACGGACCGAACTACCACAAGGCAACATAGCAAACATACAAGACAGCTACAAATACCTGGGGATCCCACAGTCATATGGGAACCATGATGAAAATGCAAGAAAGACCACAACAGCCAAATACCCCCAGAGAGTGAGACAGGTCCTGAAAAGCCAGCTCAATGGGGAAAAACAAGATTCAAGCTGTCAACACCTATGCCCACCTACTGGTCATATAGCGAGCTGGTCAATGCATGAAATAGAAGGTGCTGATATTAGAACTCAGAAACCCTTCACCATACATGGAGGATTCCAGCCAAAGTCCAATACTCAGAGACTGTACACCAGTTAGAAGGAAGGGCGTCGGGGCTTAGTCAAGTTTCAAGGCCATTATCCTGGCTGAAATACAGAACCTCCAGAAATACCTCAGAGAAATGGCTCTTGGGGATGACCTGCTAAGAGAATGCCTGCCTCAACAGCACAGACAGGCAGGTGGTTAAAGAACCAACAGAAGTGTGTTGTGTATAGTGTGTGAGTGACAGAGAGTGTGTTCCCCTGATGTATGGATGAGTGACTCATTGTAAGTAGTGTATCTAGCACTGTAAGTCATCTTGGTGAATAAGGTGTGTGGGCTGATAACACTACATAGTTCATTGCAAGTCGCTTTGGAGCAAAGCATCTGCTAAATAAACAAGTGTAAATGTAAGTACCATGGCAGGAGAAGCCCCTCCATGGAATGTACCATCAGCAGATAGCAGAGGTGGCTGACATCCAGAAATCATACAATCGGCTGGAAAGAGCTGCACTGAAGCACAGAACTGAGGCACTAATCATAGCAGCACAGGGGCAGACTCTAAGCACCAGTTCAATATGAGCAGGGGTCTACCATACCAGGCCGGATACTCTGCAAAGGGGCCCCAGAGACAATCCAAGAGATAATCCAACACTTACTGGTAGGCTGCAAGATGCAGGAGGGAACAGCATATACTGAACGGCACAACTAAGTGGCTGGGATAGTGCAGAGGATTCTGTGGGACTTAGCACTGTCATTCACAACCACCTTCTGTACAGTACAGATCCAGACTGACAAGCAAGTAGTGGCAAACCAACCGGACATTGTGGTGGTGGATGAAGAACAGAAGATGGCCGTGCTGATAGATGCAGCACCCCTGAATGACAGCGACATCAAGACAAAGGAGTTGGAGAAGCTAGAGAAATACAAGAGTCTGAAGGAGGAACTGGAACGGCTGTAGAAGGTGAAAGCCAAAGTAGTCCCAATTGTGGTGGGAGCCCTTGGGGCAGTGACACCCAAGTTGGAAGAGTGGCTCCAACAGATCCCAGGAACAACACCAGAGCTCTCAGTCGGAGGAGCCCAATACTAGGAACAGCAAAGATACTGCGCAGAACCTTCAAACTTCCATGCCTCTGGTAGAGGGCCAAAAATTGGGAGGCGGGAACCACCCAGAAGGGTGAGGCAGAAAATTATATCATTGTTTAAACCAAGTAGGTAAGTAGATTAAGGTGTGTGTGTGTGCTGTATATATATATATATATATATATATATGTATGTATATATATATATATATATATATATATATATATACACACACACACACACACACACACACATTTTCAGAACCACTTGTCCCATACGGGGTCGCGGGGGAACCGGAGCCTACCCGGAAACACAGGGCGTAAGGCCGGAGGGGGAGGGGACACACCCAGGACGGGACACCAGTCCGTCGCAAGGCACCCCAAGCAGGACTCGAACCCCAGACCCGCCGGAAAGCAGGACCGTGGTCCAACCCACCACGCATATATATATATATTATATATATATATATATATATATATATATATATATGTATGTATGTATGTATGTATGTATGTATGTGTATATATATTTGTGGCATGCCCCGGCGAACGGAGAGGGGGGAGGGGACAGGGAAGGACTCACCATACCTGGGGCTAACAACGACTGCTATTTCAAACAGTGAGAGAGAGAGATGGAGAAGGCATGAGAGACAGATGCCAGATGCACCCGCTTGGAGAAGGAAGCACAGATGACCTCGCCCAACCCCGACCACACCTCAGGACCCCCCCCAACTCTATCATTCCTGGTTCCCCCCTTCCTCCTCTCCCTTCCCCATGAATGGATCCACTGTCTGTGTGAGTGACAATAAAGGACACACAAGCACGCACAAGCAGTCTCCGGCGTCTTGTATCACAATGTTACAGCGCACAGCACTCTGTGTTCCCGTTGGGCGATGAAGGACGCACAGACACTGTTCATTGCAGATGTTTATTGGAACACTGGCACACAGTCAGAAGTAGAGGTATGAAAACAAGGGAATAATGCTCTCAGTCCAAAGACCCCTTTTCCTCAATGACCTGCACCTGAAGCCAGCCTTCCCAGCCTGCTTAGTGCGTCTCAAGCTTTCCTCCTTCTTCATCACATTGGTGAACAGACGCTCACCATGAGCCCTTGCAGACTTTCAACACTTAATTTACATTTTACCCCCAATTCTCAGTGATTTACATCAAACCCATTTTCCAGCTCGAACATGACACTCCCCAGTAAGGCGGGTTATTACAATATAAACGAACACACACACACACACACACACACACACACACACACACACACACACACACACACACACACGCAAACACAAAATCCCAAGTCCTAAACATTCGACTGTCCTAGCCTGCCTGCAGTTCTGACCTGTGTCCGATTGAGAATGTGTGGCGCATTGTGAAGTGCCAATACAGCAAAGAAGGTCCTGTACAATTGTGCAGCCGAAAACCTGTATAATAGATGAATGGGGGAAGTTCCACTTGCTAAACTTAACCAACTGCTGTCTTCAGTGCCCAAACACTTAATAAGTGTTATTAAAGGACATGGCGATGTTACACAGTGGTAAACATTCAACCTGATGTGCATCCCAATAGTAGATTGTTACTGATCCAACAGTATCAACATCAAAAGTGACTAAGAATGCAGCTTCCATAAGTCAAGTAGAATTATGACTCAATTCTGACTCATATTTGATCTATGTCTGCATGTAAATGAAATATAAATGTTGCGACTACAATAAATTTAGTTCCTGATATCAAGAGTTCCAGGTAGAATAAATTGCAGTTGTGATGTCAGATATTTGAATTGTAATTAGACTAAATCTAATTCTGGCCATTATAATGGCTTACTAGTCTTTTTTATCTGTACTGAAAAATACATTAAAAACTCAAAAGGCTGCATTGCTTTTCAGATATAGTTTTTATGTAATTTCATATACTCCACATATAATTTTTCAAATAGAGTACTTTTTAAATACATGTCTTAAAACAAAACATGAACAGTGGATAAGAAAGTTTTGCAGTTGAGAGAGAAAAAAAGCAACTGGGGGACAGGTTCTACATCGTTTAGATTTCAAGAATGTTTTTGATGACCACAATGTTGCTATTTCAATGTTGAAAAAATACATATTATGTCTATTCAAGCCTTTTTCCTTATTTTTAGTTCTGTCATGATTTAATTATTAGTCCATTCAGATAAACTTTTTTTAGACGTCTAAATCAAGGATTAACAGCTTTTCTTACTGTAAGTTTGTCCATTCATGTTCTGCTGCTTAGAATGCGTTGTGAATGAATGTGAGTGATGTTACGATTTGACTTGGAAAATTATTATTGCACATTCATCTTCTGGTACCTCAGAATGTAATATTTCAGACAGAGGGCTGCTTCGGACTTGGTTCCAATAAAGTCAAAGTGCATAAGTGATACGTGGAAACTGTAAGTACTAGATACAAACTATATCTTTTGTGTACAATTATGATAAAATAAAACTCTCAAATGAAAATAAGCCAGTTAAAAAGTTAATAAGATGGAAAATCTAAATAACAGTAATAATAATAATCGTAGTCATACATCATGCAGCCAAACCCACATCTTTTAAAGACTAGAAGCTTTCTTCAATTAAATACACATCTATATAGGTAGAAAAGACTTTCACCCTTCAACAGCAAAAAAGGAACCCCTCAGTACAGAAAGGTAAAATGGTATAATGGACACATGTTGGACATCAACATCAAAACTACTTGTGAAGACATACAGTATATTGCCAGAAGATGATATCCATATGGCAAAGGCAAATATGTATGTATATACTGTATGTTTGAGGCTAAATATTGCATAATCTTTTAACAACCAGAAGTATATTACATTGCCTGTCCTTTCATTTTATTAAAAAAAGGATGAGATCTGCATCACATCAGATGGATTGCATCTTTATGAATAAAATCTAAATTGCTATTGTTATTCACCACACTGAACTGTGAAATGCATTACATACAGTAACTGAATCGCTTTCTGTACAGCTCACAGTGTATTCTTTATCCCCATTCCCATTTGAAGAAAAATAAAAACTCTTTAGACCACCATGACCTTGCAGTGATTACTGAACTAGTTTCCCTTCCCAAAACCGTCGCTCTACAGTTATAGTTATGGAAGAGTGTAGCCTTTAAAAAATAGATGAGCGAAAAAACCGTGGTCAAGGACTCGTGAGGGATTTGTTAGTAGCAAAGAAGGCATTTATATTAGCAGTACCTAAGTTTGCTCCAGGTGTGGGAAAAAAAGATCACATGACATTACAGCAGTGGCAGTCCTGATTCCTTCGATTGCCCGCAGCTGGAAGTTCCTTCTCCAAGGTTTCGTTTTTCAATTCAGTCGAAAGTTCAGTGGTGTTTTGCAGACATTGACCAGACACCAGCTCTGCTGCATTGCCACCCATAGTGGATACATCTGTGACTGTTTTCTCTCGAAGAGATGTTCTTTCATCATCATCATCATCAATATGCACAATGTCTGCTTTGATTGTATCATTGAAACCCAGAAACGTTTGGGTCTCCCCCTTGTTCTCCACACAATGGTAACCCAATGGTATCATAGTAATATGCTTCATTGATGAGACTTCAGGCATCTCAGGTACTTGGAGATCAGACCCAGACCTAGAATACCTGACATCTACCTTCTGCTCTGACTCAAGCATTGTCCCAGGAGCTATTTCTTCGTACACGGTCTGCTCATTCAGCATTAAATAACTACTTGCAGTTTTTTGGTCATGGCATTTGCTAATGGGTTGCATTATGTTATCCTCTGCTGAAGAATTCCAGGAGTTGTTGTTATTCCCCAGCATGGCAGAGCCCTCAGAGAGCACCTCATTGAAAACCTTGTACTCATCGTCATTGATCTTCATACTGTGCTGGTGGGCATCCTCTGGACTCAAAGCTGAAGCAAAAACAATGTTGATGTCTCCTGTCTTCCTATCTGTTTGCACATTAGTTTCCATGGTAGGCACAGCTTTACATTAGTTGAAGGAGACAGAGAAAACATCATTATTATTTTTTGTTCTATTGACAGTTAAAAAAAAAACACTGCATGACCATGGTGTTCAGTTTCACATCACACCTAACAAAGTTCTGACCGTTATTGATAAAGTTAATGTGACTGACATCAAAGATAATTTGGACAAAACTAAAATATGTAACTGTTCTCATAATGTGATTCCCACTCACATCCATCTGCCCTGTTCTGTTAATGCAGAATAATAGAAAAGACCAACAGAGAAAAATACATTTAAATCTAAAAGAGTTTGGCTATTTCTCCAGCAAACCATGGAAGTCCATAACCTGAATTTAGATTTTGCATATGCCTTCTGACAGCTGAGTGCAGCATTTACATTGACATTTCTGATATATACATATATATATATATATATATATAAATATACACACACACATACATATATATATGTACTGTATATGTATGCATAATGCAAAATTTAAAAAGCGTGATAACAATGTCCTTCATTGAACCAGTGAATATTTTCCGTAAAGGCAGCAGATAAAGCTCTAATAAATAAAAGTATGCTGCAAGAAATCTCTCCTGCACAGCTCTGTGATGCTGAAATGAGTGGAAGATCAGCTGCTTAAATGGCATCTATGCCAAGTTTGGGAGGAAGTTGGGACACAGCACATTGATGTTTGAAACAAAGAGGCAAATGCTGTCATGAATGTGTGAAGTGAAAGACGGGAAACACCGGGAGCTCTACTTATGAGCTCAACTGGGAAGGGCAACTGGTTTGTCACCTGACAAGTTTATTAGTCCAACGTGAGACAAACTGGCCCAGGGGGCTCATCGTCTCTTCTGTTTTTTCTTTTCTTTCCTCATTCTATATGCAGCTACTTGTGTGACTTAAACTGGTGAAAATATGGTGATTCATTGACTGTACTTTCCCTTCCTGGATCGGGGCCTTGGCGTGGCGGAAGGGCTTGCGTGATCTAAGGATCTCCAGAGCTATGTCGTCGGGAGCAGTATGTTCCTGGTAGGGTCTCCTAGGGTGAACAGGTCTGGAGTGAAGATCCAGACTAACACAATCTGAAAAACCCTTATGGAAAATGGAAACAGAAGAATGTTTACCTGCCCGGAATAGGGTCACTGGGACCTACCCCTGGAGCCAGACCTGGGGGTAGTGTTCCTAGGCGAGCGCCTGGTGGCCGGCAGCCCACGTAACCTGGCCGGGCTCAGCCCGAAAAGGCATCATGGGGGGCCATGTGGACCCACCACCTGCAAGGTCCAACATGGGGGTCGGGTGCAATGTGTACCAGGCAGCGGGACCGGGTGGGGTGGCGCAGAGCATCGCGGCCCTTCGCGACAGAAACTGGCTCTTGGTACTTGGAATGTTACCTCACTGTGGAAGAAGGAGCCGGAACGGGTGCGGGAGGTTGAGAAATACCAACTAGATATAGTTGGGCTCACCTCCACTCGCAGTGTTGGCTCTGGAACCAAATTCCTCGATGAGGGTGGTCCCTCTCCTACTCAGGAGTTGCACAGGGTGAGAGATGCCTGGCAGGTGTGGGGATACTCACAAGCCCCCGGCTGGCTGCCATACAGTTGGAGTTTGTCCCGGTGGACGAGAGGGTCGCCTCAATGCGACTTAGGGTCGCAGAGAGGAAAACTTTGACTGTTGTGTGTGCTTATGCACCAAACAGCAGTTCAGAGTATTCGGCATTCTTGGAGAGGGTGGGTGGCATTCTGGACAGGGCCCCACTTATAGACTTCATAGCCCTGCTGGGGGACTTCAACGCTCACGTTGGCAATGACTGGGAAATCTGGCAGGGGGTGATTGGGAAGAACGGCTTGCCCAATCTGAACCCGAATGGTGAAATGTTATTGGACTTCTGTGCTAGCCATGGTTTGTCCATAACAAACACCATGCTTGTACACAAGGATGCTCATAAGTGTACTTAGTACCAGAGCTCCTTGGGCCAAAGGTCAATGATCGACTTCGTAGTTGTTTCATCTGACTTGAGGCTGCATGTTCTGGACACTCGGGTGAAGAGAGGTGCTGAGCTGTCAACCGATCACCTTCTGGTGGTGAGTTGGATCAGATGGCGGGGAAAACTGATGGACAGACCCGGTAATCCCAGACGTTTAACAAGGGTGTGTTGGGAACGACTGTCAGAGGACCTTGTCCGGAATGATTTTAACTCGGACCTCCAGGAGAGCTTCTCCCATGTCCCGGAGGAGGTAGGGGACATGGAGTCTGAATGGACCCTGTTCAAAACCTCCATTGTGGAAGCAGCCAGGTACAGCTGTGGCCAAAAGCTTGTTGGTGCCAGCCAGGGCGGCAACCCGAGAACCCGCTGATGGACACCGGTGCTGAGGGAAGCCGTCAAGCTGAAGAAGGAGGCCTTTAGGGCCTGGTGGCTCTGGGGACTCCTGACTCAGCAGACAGGTACCGGCAGGCGAAAAAGGCAGCAACGGCTGTGGTTGCAGAAACAAAATCCAGGGCATGGGAGGAGTTTGGAGAGGCCATGGAAAACGACTATCAGTCAGTTTCAAAGAGGTTCTGGAGAACCATCTGGCAGCTCAGAAGGGGTCGGAGGAATTTTGCTCAGGCTGTGTTCAGCAGGAGTGGAGAAACTCTGATCTCTGATGAGGACATTGTGGGGGTTGGAAGGAGTACTTTGAAGAACTCTTAAACCCAAGTGATATGCCTCCCTTACAGATGTCAGGGCCTGAGGCTTTCTGGCTGTCAGAATCCATTTCCCTGGTGGAAGTCACTGAGGTAGTTGGTAAGCTCCACAGTGGCAAAGCACCAGGGGTAGATGAGATTTGCCTGGAACTGTTTAAGGCCTTGGACATTGCGGGGCTGTCATGGTTGACACGCCTCTGCAATGTTGCATGGACCTCGGGGACAGTGCCTTTGGATTGGCAAACTGGGGTGGTGATCTCTATTTTTAAGAAAGGGGACCGGAGAGTGTGTGCAAACTATCAGGGTATCACACTTCTCAGCCTCCATGGGAAAATCTATGCCGGGGTGCTGGAGAGGAGGCTCCAGCTGATAGTTGAGCATCAGATTGAAGAGGAACAATGCGGATTCCGCCCTGGCCATGAAACAGTGGACCAGCTTTTTACCCTCTCACAGATAATTGGAGGGGCATGGGAGTTCGCTAATCCAGTCCACATGTTTTTTGTGGACTTGGAGAAGGCCTATGACCGTGTTCCCTGGGAAATTCTGTGGGAGGTGCTTAGGGAGTATGGGGTACCGGGGCCACTACTATGGGCCATTCGGTCTCTGTACATATGAAGCGAAAGCTGTGTCCGCATACTCGGCATTAAGTCAAGCCTGTTCGGTGTGGGTGTTGGACTCCGCCAAGGTTGTGCCTTGTCTCCACTCCTGTTTATGGTTTTCATGGACAGGATATCAAGGCACAATTGAGGCCAGGAGAACATTCTGTGTGGGAGTTGGAAGGTGACGTGGTTGCCTCCAACACGCACTGGAATGGTTTGCAGCTGAGTGTGAAGCGGTTGGGATGAGGATCAGCACCTCAAAGTCTGAGTCGATGGTTCTCTCACAAAAAAGGATGGCATGCCCTCTTAAGGTAAGGGGAGAGAAATTGCCCCAGGTGGAGAAGTTCAAATATCTTGGGGTCTTGTTTGCAAGTGAGGGGAGAAGGGAGCGTGAGATTGGCCGCAGACTGGGAGCAGCGGCAGCAGTAATGCGGTTGCTGTACTGGGCTGTAGAGGTGAAAGGCGAGCTGAGCCATAAGGCGAAGCTCTCCATTTATCGGTCGATCTACTGAAAGAATAGGATCGCGGATACAAGTTGATAAGTTTTCTCCGCAGGGTGTTGGGACTCACTCTCCATGACAGGGTGAGGAGTTCAGACATCTGGGAGGAACTCAGAGTAGAGCCGCTTCTCCTCCACATTAAGAGGAGCCAGTTGAGGTGGTTCGGGCATCTTATAAGGATGCCCCCTGGGCGCCTTCCTTTGGAGGTATACCGGGCATGGCCAACTGGGATGAGGCCCCGAGGTCGACCCAGGACCAGCTGGAGGGATTATATCTCACAGTTAGCCTAGGAACGGCTGGGGATCCCCCAGGCTGTGCTGGAGGAAGTTGCGGGGGACAGGGGCGGCTGGGCCTCTCTGCTCTCCCTGCTGCCACCGCGACTCTAGTAGGACAAGCGAGATGGAAGATGGATGGATGGATGGATGGATGACTGTACTTTGAGAGTCATGTGTCTGGTGAAATGCACCTTTGTTTACACTAAGCTGTGTCACTTTGGAGGACTCTGACAGATGACATAAGACATGACTTTGGATCAAAGTGTCTGCAGGATGAATACATGTCAATGTCAGCAACCTGAGAGCTCCACACACTGAAAGACAACAGCATGGTTTTTTGGGATGGAACATTGTGGCACTGCCATTGTTGTCTCCATCTCTCTGTCTCCATCTCCACCTCCGTCGCTGTCTCCATCTCCATCTCCGTCTCTCTCTCTCTCGATCTCTGTCTCCGTCTGTCTTTCTATATCTATGTCTCTTTGTCTCTCTGTCTCCGTCTCTGTCTCCTTCTTCTCTGTCTCTATCTTCATCTCTACCTCTGTCTCTGTCTCCATCTCCATCTCCATCTCTGTCTCTCTGTCTCCATCGCCATCTCTCTCTATCTCTGTCTCCATCTCTCTGTCTGTTTCTGTCTGCATTTTTAGTTCTCCCCCAAACATAGTTAAAGCTGCAAAGTCTGAATTTTGTACTATTTAAAGTCAGGTATACATTATTATGAATGTTTAAGGTATTCATTAACAAATATTTCATGGATGTAGAGTGTTTATTCCTTGTAGGCCTGTAATCCATATTGGGACCTATAATGTTGGAACCAGTATTCTGGTCCTGTGTTTCTTACCCAACCCAAAAGATATTCTGAATACCCATCCACCCAATCCCTAAAGGCTATTATGACTACATAACCCCCAAAATGTCTAAAGTAATATATATATATATATATATATGTATCTAAAAGATATATTGGCTGCATATCCATCATAACTCTAAAGGTGTACTCGCTATACATCCACCTAAAGTTCACAGGTGAATTTTCATCTTTACCATCTTATGTCAGTCTCAACATGCATGAACTCCCTGTACAGTCTGTAAAAAATGTTACTGTAAGTTATTGATTTTCTTCCATCATGTAGCTAGCTTAGTAACTTTTCAACTTTGCAACAAGCTATGGAATACCAGTTAAATAGCTGACAACATTTAGCTAGCTGTGTAACTATTTTTTGAGCCAGTTCTGATAACTGTGATTCTGATGTTATAAATGGTTCATTGCCTAGCTAGATACTGTCACTATCAAATCACCTCGATCTACAAAGTAATGCAAGCACACAGAATGTGAATAACTAGCTGATTAGGAAGCAGACTGTGGTCTTTTATTAGCCTTATGTTATTTTACTGGAACAGCATATTTATACACACTTTCTGAACCACTTGTCCTATGCAGGGTCGCGGGGAGCCGGAGCCTACCCGGCAACAGAGGGCGGAAGGTCAGAGGGGGAGGGGACACACCCAGGACGGGACGCCAGTCCGTCGCAAGGCACCCCAAGCGGGACTCGAACCCCAGACCCACCGGAGAGAAGGACCCGGTCCAACCCAGTGCACCACCGCACCCCCGACACAGCATGTTTAATTTATTGTAAAAGTATATAGATACAGGTGGTCCCCGATTTACAATGGGGTTACGTTCCGAGAAACCCATCGTAAGTCAAAAGTATCGTAAGTCGAAAATGCATTTAATACACCTAAAGCACACCTTTGCATGACAGACTGGGAGATGTGAATCGCTGCCATTGCCCAGCATTGCGAGAGAGTATTGCACCGTATATCACTTGCCTGGGAAAAAATCTAAATTCAAAATTCGAAGTAAGGTTTCTTCTTCTGTCTATAGCCAGCTCACCATCATAAAGCCAAAAACACTGTTTAAGTCATATCATCGTAAATTGGGGACCGTCTGTATATTTTTCAATGAGTTACCACTTAAACTGTTAATGTTACAAGTTTTAAGAACATTAAAAGCATAATTTTACTCAAAGTAATTTGATACTTCAATCGTTTGACATGACAACTTTTTACGATTTTTGATGAGTACTTTCGCCTGAGTAATTATTATTTTCAGAATAGCAGTATATTTTTTGACTATTGTTTTTGACTACTTGACCTATATATACTGCCAATAAAACCCCAAAAATACTATACTAAATGTTATTGATATTAGGATAGATTAGTATTACACAGTTAATCCATAACATACACATACAAGGCTGTTTGAAAGTATGCGAACCCCTTGTGTCCCTTAGTTTTACCACAAAATCATTAATTTAATGAGAACCTGCCTCGTCTGAAATAATAGGTGTTTAATTTCTTTTTCCAAGGAAATCATGGGTGCAATAGAGAAATAGAAGCAATGCAGGTGCAAAAATGAGTAAACCTCAAGTAGCATTAGTTAAACCATCTAGGTAAGTAGAATCAGGTGTGTAAATTATAATTTTAAGGTTTAAGTTTTAGATAAGTTTATTTTACATTTACATTTACATTAGTTTATTTTAACATTTTATATAAGAGAAATGACCATCCCTTTAGGGTTCACATATTTTGGAGCAGCACTGTATTCTGTTCTATAAAGTTGCAGTTATATAAAGTATGTGCAAAGATTATCAAATACATTACAACATACAATATACATAACAGTATTTAAATTTTAAAGCAGGCTATAAAGAGACACGATATGTAAAACTGGTTATTACCATTTCTTATTTTTAAAACACATCACGTCACTTTATTTAAAAATATATTTTAATAGAAATTATTTTTTGACATTATTGAGGTCTCATTGTAGACCATTATGTTGTTGGGTAACTGACAACACATTTCAAATAATAAGGCATATATAGCACCAATATAGTATCATCTAACTCTTGTAATCTCTCAGACCTACAGTTTTTAACAATAGTAAAATCTTTTACAGTTTTATAGCATGTACTACCATGTACATTCAATAGCTACAAAATAGGTGACTATAGTATAATTTATAATAATTTATAATCTATAATTTACAGTGTTTTTCCAAATAATTCCTTGGCATACTTTTTTTTTTGGATTAATGTAACCATTAAATATACTGATTAACTAAATAAAAATTTAAAATATTAATATACTGATTAAGGTATATTTGGTTCTATTACAAGACACCATCTCATGCTTGCAACACCCAACATGCCTGGTCCTTGACAAAACTGGCAAAAACCCACTCACATCTCTCAGCACCTACCAGCTTCTCCTGAAAGTGCCCTAAATCCGAGGTTAATTTTTGAAAATGTGACTCTAGGTGCCTGGTAGTCTTGGACCAGATGTAAATTCCTCCACCCCTGTCCTACTTCTGTTTTTTTCTCAGTCATGTTCTCTGAGGTAACTCAGTGCTTAGGACAGCAAACACAGCCATTGTATTAAAGAGAACAATATGCAGTAGAGTTCAGGGGATTTCATCTGAATAGGGCATCACTGTGAAACATGCATCATTGCATCAGTGGCGCCTGACTGCAGTTGAATAATCTAGCTGATGCAAGTGGGAAATTGTCCAAGGCAGAGAGAAACTGGGATCCCACCTAATTAAATGTTCAGCAATAGAATTCAGTGCTGAATGGAATAAACTAAATAAAGGTAAGATCACAGGTCAACACCTAAAAAACAATATATCTGCAAAGAAATACAGTTGTTTTCTACAAAATAATTTAATTTTATTTCATATAAATTTCATATTCTTTGAACAGCATCTTGCTGGACATTTTGAATTTTATAAAAAAAAATATGGATAACGTTAACTTGGTGCATCAGTAGAATCTACACTTTCGAATGTTATATACACATATTTCAGTTAAATCACTGTAATCATATTTACATTTTTGATTTAGTTGGTACTTTCCTCTAAATTAACTTACATTTACATTTATTCATTTAGCAGACGCTTTTCTCAAATGCGACGTGCATCTCATAGAAAATACAACTTGTGCATTACCTTACGAGAAAGAAACATAGCTGCAGATGTGTGATTCTTAAGTACAGTTAGTTTGTTTCCTTCACCGTATGTACCAGCATTCATCACTCAAATAGCTGCATAAAACTTAACCAGAATATTACCAATACCCCCCTAATCACCTTCCTAGTACCTTTTTGGTTGAGATACATATAAACATTTACGTTACAACTTATAGTTACTTACCCCATTGTACAACTAAGAAATTTCTACTAGAGCAATTTCGGATAAGTACCTAGTTCAATCAGATGTGGGATGCAAGCCTGAAATGTTTGGATTCAAAGGCAGCAGCTGTGATCATTATATTAGCAGCAGAATCAGTTCTCAGAATGAGAGGTATGACATGGTTGTAGCTGTTGGAACAATTATTAATCATGGTATTTTATACACGGACAATAAGCAGAGCTTCACAGAAATCAGAAGAAATTTTTTAACTCTGCAAAAGAGTGAAATAGTGTATGTAATGTAAAATAGCTGATTTTGTAGAATTTCCAGCCTACATGACAGACAATATATGGAATGCTCAACAATGTAAATGTGTCATGTCCACAAACACCACAGGAAGGCCAGGCCAACACACTTGAACACAATCTGGGAAGCTGTGGAATCGCGCAAGAGTATACAACCC
The DNA here is from genome assembly GCF_900964775.1 of Scleropages formosus. Classification (NCBI taxonomy): domain Eukaryota; kingdom Metazoa; phylum Chordata; class Actinopteri; order Osteoglossiformes; family Osteoglossidae; genus Scleropages; species Scleropages formosus. Next base: position 35,675,667 of record NC_041810.1, read on the forward strand.
TTCCAAAATGCTTCTGAGCTAACGACAGTCACTAGTCACAGATCCCACGACTTTCTGTGATCTTGAGAATACCTTCAGAATCTTGATCCAGTTTCGCCCCAACCTTAGTGCCGTCTCAAAGCTCCGCACCTGGATCCTACCTTAGCTCAGCTTCAGCGCGATTGTAACAAAATGCAAGTAATTTTATTCAGAAAAATATAAAAACAAGCAATAAATGAATAACATGATGTAATTTTAACAACGTTCCACATATTGCATTTACAGATTTTAATCAACAATATTATATAAAATTAAAAATAATATAATAAAATGTTTCAAAATGTTGAAAAAGAAAAACTTGATATAGTTTACTTATTGTGAAAGATGAAAAATTGAACTTGTTTCTAAAGGAAAATGTTAAAATAATTGTCTGAGATGAACTGGCCACATAATTAAAAAAAATATAGCTAGGTAGCCCATCCTGGGTGTGTCCCCTCCCCCTCCAGCCTTGCACCCTGTGTTGCCCCATTAGGCTCTGGTTTGCCACAACCCCGCCTGAGACAAGCAGTTTCAGCCTCTGTGTGTGTGTGTGTGTGATAGCTAGGTAGTGTAGGTACAGTACGAATAAATCATCAAGTTAAACGTCGATAATATAATTAAATAGAACAATGAAACAGTGGAAGTAGGGGTATGAAGAAAATTCTACCCTCCTGGCACTGCTTGGTGCTTTGTAACCTGCTGGAGCTGCCTCCCTACTCTACTCTACTCTCTTTCTGAAGGTCTCTTTGTGCGAATTTAAAGGAGATGCGAAATCATACAGCAGTACAGTGTTAGGAGGCCAGTGTTTAGCTATGCTGGTGAACTCCAGAGGGTCTGTCTTTGACAGGTAAATCTTTTCCATCAACTGGCATCATGTGCATTGAAGTAGTGACTGGAGATAGTGAAGTGAAGAAATATGAATTTGAAATAAAAAATATGAATTTATTCACTACAGATGAATGAATGGATATTATAAATCAATTTGCATCCAATGTATTATTGACAAGGGGGGGTCTCTTCATCTTGCTGCTACAACTCCTAATGACACAATGAAGATGGAACGAATATAAGGAGCCAGTATTTCAGTGTGTGTGTTCTAAATCCTGTGGGCCCAGGGGAAGCTGGGTTTTGCGATGGCACAGATGAAATCTTTGCACATTCCTGGACCTCTGCAAACTGCATGGAAACCCATTACAAAGCAGGAGAGGCAGTCTCAAAGATTGTCCAAAATGTTCACAGTAACATCATTTTGATTTTATAGGCATTGCCCATAATATTCCGTGTGTAATATCCCATTATCTTCCTGCCACAGGAACTGCTGATCCAGTTCTACTCAGCTACAAAGTACAGTCAAGACAGCTGAGAGGATCATTGGTGCACCTTTGCCTACCCTTCATGGCTTGTACAAGTCCAGAATGAGGAAGCGGGCGGGCAAAATCGTTACTGATCCCGCACACCCCGGGCACAAACTCTTTACACTTCTGCCCTCTGGCAGGCGTTACAGAGCACTGTCCACCAGAACGACCAGATACAACAGTGTTTTCCCTCAGGCCACCGCTTTTATGAACAGTTAACACATTCCTACAGGTCTCCTGTCAGTGAAACAATATTCCATCCCTTTTTGTAATTTAATTCTTATTTATTTAATTTTTTTGTGTTTATACTACTATTTATATTATCGTGTTTGTATACTGTGGAAATATTTTACTTATTTCTTTATTTTTTATTCTGTAATTCTTTGTCAGCTGTTTGTTGTCTGTAAATACTGGAAGCATCTACAACCACAGCAAATTCCTTGTGTGCGTCAGCACACTTGGCCACACACACACACACACACACACACATTTTCAGAACCGCTTGTCCCATGCGGGGTGACGGGGAACCGGAGCCTACCCGGCAACACAGGGCGTAAGGCTGGAGGGGGAGGGGACACACCCAGGACGGGACGCCAGTCTGTCGCAAGGCACCCCAAGCGGGACTTGAACCCCAGACCCACCGGAGAGCAGGACTGTGGCCCAACCCACTGCGCCACCGCACCCCCCCACACTTGGCCAATAAAACTTATTCTGATTCTGATTCTAGCCGGTGAAGAAAACAGATAGAAAGTGATGGTGGATGATTGACTGTATTGCTCTCAATGACACATTCCCAGAAGTGTAGCCCCTGATGACAAATTCAGGTGCTAATTTGAATAATGCTGGGGATCACACACACATGGCTGATGCCGCTTGTCCCGAGCTGGGGCGCGGCAAGCAGGAGCTTAACCCAGCAACACAGGGCACAAAACTGAAGGAGGAAGGGACAGACCCAGGAGGGGATGCCAGTCCACCGCAAGGCACCCCCAGCAGGACTTGAACCCCAGACCCACCAGAGAGTGGGACCTGGTCAAACCCACACCCCCACTGCACCCCCATGTTGAGAATCAACATTCGTATTAAACAGTAGTCAATACTGGTAATGGCTTTTTGTCCTTTCCCCTCACTGAGTCATTTTATGATGAGTTTAGACTGAACTGCAAAGAAAAACAGTGGAAGTGGAACCAGTTTGCTGCAATCATTTTACCATTCACCATTCCCCTTAACAGAAGCCATTGCTGCGGTTTTGACATCTCATTCATCTGTGGCATTGGATGTGAACTCATTCTTACAGTTCAGGCCTTGGAAAACAAGTGCCTAGAAGAGCGTTGTATATGATTTTTTGGTTATATTACTCCACACTTACAGTATATGAATGCTGATGAAAGGATGACATCATTGTCTATAGGTATATAATTGCACTCAATGAAAAGCTGAAATAGACTAGATAATATTGTGTCGGGGAAAATATTTTAGGCAGTTGGAAAACATTCCGTAGATGAAATGTAAGATGAAAATCATTTTGGATCCCAAAGAGATCAATTGGAAGCATATCTTCTGGAAAAAGAAACTGAACTAGATGTTACAATAAGAAAATCTGTTAGTCCTGCTGCTCTCATGGATGAAAGACAGCTGCCTGATTGTGACTTAAGGATATCAGAGGTCATTGAAGTCAGTGCTGGGGGACTGAATCCACAAAAATAGAAGGAATTATTATTTGTGGATGGATCATGTTTTTCTCACAAAGGCAAAAAGTCACTGGATGGGTGATGGTCACTACCACAGGAGAGGTAATAAGCTCTGGTTTCCTGGCTCCTACACCTGGCAGAAACTGTAGCATTGGAGATACAAAGGCCTTTGAAACACTAGAGGTGGAACAGACACTGAATATACCTGTGGAGAGGTTCAGGATTTTGAGTCAATGTAAAAGTGACTATGGTACCTGTCAAATGCAAAGACCTTGGTAAAGCACAGCAATGAAAGCAAAGCCCTCATAGCAGCAGCAAAACAAACTTTTACATGTTTAGTTACTAAGAGATCAGTCCACACCAATAGGACACTGGAGGGTCCTCCCAACACAATGGATGAGCTAAGAGAGCATCCGAGTGGCCAGTAGATCCAGAACCATTGCCAGTGCAGCCACTTCATTTGGAAGAGAGGAACAAAATGTGATACAAACAAAGAGCCAAGAAACCACAAAAACTTTCAAGGCATGGAAAGAAAAGGTTGCCTGTGAAAATGATGAAAAAGTATGGAGGAAAGGAGACAAGATTATGCTACTAGGTGTTTGAGAAAATAGTTGATTGAGATGTATCGTCAGATTGGACACTTAAGGAGTGAAAAACGACACCACGTTGTATCTCAGACATGGTGGTGGCCCGAACAGAAGAAGGATCTTCCAGGCTTTGTTCACAGGGACAAAATTTGATGTTAGATGACATGACAAAGTAGAGGAAAGGTTCTACAGGCAAACAACCAGCTTTTCAGGCTCATGGATCCATTTACATATAGATTTCACCAATCCTCTGTAACCGAGGGGGTATTTTCTAAGGATGAGAGATTAATTTACTCAGAATGGAAGGAAGCTTTTCCTGTCTGGTATTGTACAACAAAGACATCTAAATTGAGATTTTAACTGAAGTTTCACTAGCCAAACAACTCAAAATGCTTTGGCATAGTGAAGAGGGTGAATGAAACATTTAAAAGTAGACTTAGAGAGGTAGTTATGCAATGCTTCATTCAGTCTTGTACAGAGTGCACCAAAACCAACAAGCAAAGCAAGCTTTGTTTATGTGAACGTTTTTGCATGAGCAATGACTCTACCTCCTGAATCCTCAAAAAGAAGGAAGGAATATGACCCCTTTCAGATCAGCAATGACACAGCAGCTTATAGAGTGGGTGAGGTATAGTACATTTACATTTATCCACTTAGCAGACACTTTTCTCCAAAGCAACTTAGAATGGGTACTATGTAGTGTTACTAGCACACACACCTTATTTACCAAGGTGACTTACACTGCTAGATACATTACTTACAATGGGTCACTCATCCATACATCAGTGGAACACACACTATGGGGGAACCTGAACAGCATGTCTTTGGACTGTGGGAGGAAACTGGAGCACCCCAAGAAAACCCACACAAACACAGGGAGAACATGCAAACTCCACACAGACTGAGCAGGGGTCGAACCCACATTCTCTCACACCACCCAGGGGCTGTGAGACAGCAGCACTACTTGCCGTGCCACTGTGGCACAGTAAGAATGGGTGAGGTATAGTAAGAGTGAGTGAGGTATAGTTGAAGGGGTGAGGTATAGTAAGAATGGGTGCGGTATAGTAAAAATGGGTGAGGTATAGTTGTTCTGGTTTCAGTGTTTATGTGATGCTACTGTATATGGTGCAGGAATCTCTGGTTAAAAAGACCTTTATTGAAGCAACACTGCAAAGACTAGATACAAGAGCTCAGAATTTGATCACACACACACACACACACACACACACACACATTTTCTGAACCGCTTGTCCCATACGGGGTCACGGGGAACCAGAGCCTACCTGGCAACACAGGGCGTAAGGCTGGAGGGGGCGGGGACACACCCAGGATGGGACGCCAGTCCGTCGTAAGGCACCCCAAGTAAAAAATATAAAAATTAAAAATACAGTGTTGAATGTTGAAATTGTAAGTGCAGTATACTGTACAAAATAAGCAATCCTTATACCTCACCCACAGTCTCTGTTATGTTTTCTTGATTGTGATGTAGAGCACAGTTTTTTTAACAAACATCTGGTTACGATTGTCTTCATAACTTGAGGACCCAGAGTAAAATTATAACATCAACATTTTATGGTTTTTGTAGCAATTACTTCCTAGTACCCACTCATGTTTTAAACAGACTGTATTTAAAGCAAACTAAAAATGATGCTGAATTGAGGTAAAAAAAAAACTGTGGTCCAAAAATTTCCACTGCATCAGCCAAAGCCTTGTTACATGAGCCCATGTGATACCAAATTTGCTTGAGTTCATACTGCAGGAGATGAGTGCAAATCCAATCGCAATCTTGATTTTAGTGTATAAAATATTTTTCAAGAAATTACAGTTGTCAACTTCTCAAGTACAACAGAACAAAATGTTAACTCTCGTTAAGATCTGAGACCCACTGAAACATATAGAGCCAATATTTAGTTTTTGTCCTCAGTGGTGAAGGGGGTAAAACAGTGCTGTACTTGTTTTGACAAGACTAGGAAAGTACTAAGAAGAATTTGACTGAAGTAATGATTTTTGTATTTCCAGTAATGTCTTTTCAACAAACACAGCATTCTGCAAGCACTATTTGCAGACTTCTGCATCCAGATTTTCATATTTTTTGCATTTTGGTCTGTACATTTTGAGCTGGATTTTCATGTCTAAGCCACCAGTGTACATTAAGGCCCAATACCACTGAATACATCACCCACTTGTCACTTGTGAAGTTTTACCTTTACATTATTTCATTTAGCAGATGCTTTTCTCTAAAGCAACTTCCACTGAACTCCATGTAGTGTTACCAGCCCACACACCTTATTCACCAAGGTGACACCCTGCAAGATATATTACTTACTATGGGTCATTCATCCACACTTTCTGTTACTCACACACACTATGGGTGACTTTTAGAGTCACCAATCCAGCTGAACAGTATATCTTTGGACTGTGGGGGGAAACCAGAGAAAACCCACACAGACACAGGGGTAACATGCAAACTCCACACAGACTGAGGGGGGATCAAACCAACGCCCTCTGGCACCACCCAGGCACTGTGAGACAGCAGCACTACTCGCTGTGCCACCGTGCCACAGCTTTTAAGTTTTTTATCGACTTTTTTTAGGCATGTTTTTAAGTTTTTAGCAGTTTTAAGCCTAGATTCGGTAAATTCAGTATTTACTCAACATAAAGAGAAAAACCACTGATGGCAACACTCCAGTCCTTTTCCTTTTTAACTATATAACAACATGTTGTTTTATTTCTTTTTTATTTCCCTACTTTTGCTTCACCATTAGCCACAGCAGAAATCTCTGAAATTGGGGGCAGGGTGACCTGCCTGAGCCCCATCTGCTCATTGCACTGTTTGTGGTGTCTCTCGCTAGTTGCACAGAGCAGGACGAGGGAAGGAAGGGTCAAGAGAAGAGTTAGGAGTCATTAATCTGTCAAAGTTACACACTCAGCCCTACATGCTTAACCATTTCAGCATTGCCCTGGCTGAAAGGCCTGGGATACCTTCTGGTAGGAGAACTGATTTTCCACTGATATTGTGCTCATCGAAAGAACTACATAAGGAACTTGTATTATGTTGTATTCCATTCCAAAAGGATGGAGCCAAAAGACCCTGCTCCTTGTTTTGAAGAGCACCTCTTGGTTAGGAAATGTCATTGGTAATTATTATCACTATAATGGTCCACAAACAAACAGAACATCGAAAATAGCCAGAGGACTTTCTCTCTTCCTCTCTTTCTCTCTCTCTCACTCATGCATACAGATGTATCCAGCTATGTGTGAATGAGGGAAACATTACAATCTGAACTATGGGACTAAATTATGGAGCTGAACCATGAGACTCAACAATGGGGCTGAACTATTGGACTGAACTATGAGACTGAACAACGGGGCTGAACTATTGGACTGAACAATGGGGCTGAACTATGGGACTAAACTATGGGACTAAACTATGGGATTGAAAAATGGGGCGGAACTATGGGATTAAATTATGTTATGAGATTGAACTATGGGACTCTTACATCCCACACTGAACTGCAGCATCACACACTTATTTCTTCTTCTACTTCTCATCATTAATCAGATCTTCTTACATTTTCATGTAGTTGGATATGAAATCTTCAATTACACATGAAAAAACTTTTTTAATCTTTTATTGTTTCATTCATGTCTGATTTAAATGACATGTCTTCATATTTTTCTCTCTTTTTATAGTGCTTTTGTCTGATCTCGTCACTGAATGGTAGGGGCTCTCACTTCCTACACAATCTGTGTTGTATTTTTTACTTCAGCAATACAATACATACCTTTGTGAAATCTGCCAAGAAACCAGGCCAAAGACCAAGGAACTACCAGCACAATGACCTTCCCAACAAGCAAGCTATTTACCATGATTTGCTCTAGTAAGAATGACAGAGCTACACAGATGTACTAATAATTGTAAGTAGCATCATACAGAAGCGTGAAATGATGTGTTGCTGTGAACTAGAGAATCATCTGAATAAAGACATAAAAAATAATATAATTATTATTTAAATAATAATCTATTATTATTATTATGTTCTGTGCCACTAAAGACGCTAAGGGAAGTCACGCTTGCAGGATAAGAGACCCTATGAAGCTGTGTAAAAGCAGTGAGAGATGAAACTGCTGCAGACACAAAGTATAAAGTTTACTGTGTTTACACCATTCCAGTTGCCGGACCCTGGGATAAAGCCCTGTAAGGGACAGTCATATGCTGAGAACAAAGGACCACGCACAGTATTGCACTTCCCACAAGACAGTTTTGTGCACAAACGTACAACAGCACTGTCAGCTAGAAGTTCAATTAAAAGAAAACACAGCACAATCATTATTTTGCAAGAGTAAAACAACTTTTTGCACCTATTTCTGCATGTTCAGAGGGTGAACTTTTATTTTTCATTTATGCCACATTCATTTATAACACAAATTTTAAAAAGCTGTTTTGCCTTTAAAAATTATAGTGGAGCATATGCAAGAGTCAAAATGGTACAATTTTTCTGCTCTGTTTTCTATGCCCTTGTGAACATTACAATGTATAAAATATATAACTCTAAACAGTTAGTATTTTATTTCTTTATAAGCAAGTGATTGTTTTGTTTCCTGTCCTTAGACAATAAGCTGTTTGATAAAATGGTGTCTTTAGCCAATTATTTTACCAACATAAAACTATGCATGAGTAAAAATTTTTTATCTCCAAATGCCAGTAAAACAGAGGTACCTGTGGTGGGTGATGATGCCAAAACTCTCGACATAATCACGCCAATCTTTACAACAAATGGTATTAGCTTCAAGCGTAGTGATTGTGTCAAGGATTTGGGTGTCCTGTTGGATGGAAAGCTGTCATTTGTATCGCATGTAAATGCTTTGACTAAGTTGTGCTTCCTTCAGTTAAGAAATATAGCTAAATTACAGCAATTCATATGTAGACAGGATGCTGAAAAACTGGTTCATGCTTTTGTTTCCAGCAGGCTGGATTACTGTAATGCTTTATTGTCACTAGAACTAGGAAGTTTGACCGTATAACACCGGTACTTAAATCGTTGCATTGGCTCCCAGTCGCTTATAGAGCTGATTATAAAATCCTACTTTTGACCTATAAGGCAATACATGGCATTGCTCTGGCTTACCTTTGTGAGATCATTGATTCTTATATCCCAGGACGATATCTCCGTTCACTAGATGCAGGTTACCTTAAAGTACCTGTGATTAATAAGATCTCAGTAGGAGGTCACGCCTTTAGTTACAGAGCACCTGAACTGTGGAATAGTCTACCAGTTACTGTCAGAAATGCCCCGGCTGTATCAGCCTTTAAATCCAGACTAAAGACTTAACATGTTCACTCGGACATTTCACCACAAAATTTAATTCCACTCAGCTCTGTTTCAGTTTTCCCCTGTTTGTATTAAACTGTCTACTTTCTTTCAGTTATAAATTACTAACAATTTCTTCTTGTTGAGCATTGTTTCCCTACAATAAGATCAGAGGAGGCCGGCCGTTACAGAGCACCCCATGGTGACTGAAGATGATGACCAACCGCCATGATGGACGAGACGTACCTTAGTAAACTGGGAAATCACATCAACATACAGCGTACAGCAACAATGCTATTGTTATGTTATTATTAATGCTTTCGGTTTTTCAAACAGCAAACAGCTCATAAGAGCAATTCATCCTGTTCTTTCATTCTTACTGACATGTGAAATGAAACGCTCCAACTTTCCTCTTCTGTGTTCACCTGTGCAACAAATGACCAGGAATGTTATCTGTGGATTCAGGGGGTGCGGTGGCGCAGTGGGTTGGCCCACAGTCCTGCTCTCCAGTGGGTCTGGGGTTCAAGTCCCGCTTGGGGTGCCTTGCGACGGACTGGCGTCCTGTCCTGGGTGTGTCCCCTCCCCTTCTGGCCTTACGCCCTGTGTTACTGGGTAGGCTCCGGTTCCCCGCGACCCCGTATGGGACAAGCGGTTCTGAAAATGTGTGTGTGTGTTATCTGTGGAAAGTGGCCTGCAAAGTGGAACTCAAGAGGCAAATGGAGAAAATGCCAACACTAAATTTCATGATAAACAAGTTGCAGTGTTTTACCTTTATGTTAATTCATTTAACAGATGCTTTTATCCAAAGCGACTTCCAATGAACTCTCTGTAGTGTTACCAGCCCACACATCTTATTCACCAAGGAGACTTACACTGCTAGATACACTACCTACACTGGGTCACTCATCTATAAACCAGTTAAACCACAGTTTCTGTCACTTACACACTATGAGTGACTTAGGGTCACCAATCCAACTGAACAGCATGTCTTTGGACTGGGAAGGAAGGTGGGAGGAAACCAGAGCACCTGGAGGAAACCCACACAGACAACATGAAATCTCTACACAGACCGAGCGGGAATCAAACCAATGTCCTCTTGCACCACCCAGGTGCTGTGAAACAGGAGCGCTGCTTGCTGTGGAACGGTACCACCCCTCCACCCCAATGGTTCCTTGAGGTGAGTCAATTTTTAAAAATGAATTGATTTTATTTCCTTGCACAGTCAATTCGTGCAGTACACAGATTGCCAGTTTGAATTTGGAAAGAATTTGTTTTTTTTTTTTTTAAAGGCAGAGCAATAAGCAAGGAAACACAAATGCCTTCATAAATAAATCAATCTCAAGAGTCCGAGTGCTAATGCTATCAGTGGCAATAAATGCAGTTTTGTTAGAGCATATAAATCAATGTGCACTCTGCATGTATTAAATCCAAATGTTCATTTAAACAATGAATAAAAGAGCCACACACACGCCAAATGATAGACTGCATTAAATTTTGGCTGTTGGTGAACTTGAATTGAGATGGTGGTTTCACTGCAGTCATATTTTCGATGTACTTAGAAAAAACGAGAAAGAAAGTGACAGGGGACGTACCTCCATCCTCCTTGTGAAGGCTCTGGAAAGAAAAACAGATGAGAGTTATTCAGAGTTTTCCAAATGACCAGAAATAAAAGTGAAAAATAAATTTGTTATGAATTTGCAAGGACAAAATTGAGAAATACCGCACTAATATTTGAAACATGTTGCCACTTTTAAAGCTGCCCTCAGGACCCATCGCACCATCTCACCTCCAATCTCTATTAAAAGAACGTTCTGAGAATTTAAAAACTTGACTACATGACAACAACGAAAGTTGTGCTCACTTTTTGCACATACTCAGCTGACTTCTCCATCTCTTGAAGCCTTTCCCTGAGCATCTGTTCTTTCGCAGAAATCTCACATTCTTCATTTTCCAGCAGTTCAACCTTCCTTTCTAATCTGCAAAAATGAAACACATCAAATCACAATAACGATGTGGTGTGCTGTTCAAAAACCCATTTCAATGCTTCTGTCTCATGACTTCTGTGCCACACTTTTACCCTGTTTTAAATGTTTTTACTAACACAAAGCAATACCGTACTATGCTGCTGCTCCCTAAACAAGTTGAGAATGAAAACGTGGAGAGACATTGAAAAAAACAGTTATACTTGTATCTCGTTCTGCCAAAGTGGAACTGGGTTCAATTGGTCCAATACAGGAGCTCTGCGCAGTTAATCGAGTAGCTCAACTTTACTCCTATTTCTGCATTAGGAAAGTGTCAATGAAACCTACGTAGAGTATATGACATATTTGCATGGACTTGCACTATAGAATACCTGTGTATCACATCAAACTGGCAAAGCATCCTTTAAAGCTGTGGGACACTGCATTCGCTGGACTTGATGTCATGTCCCACGCCCATGTAAGGTGTTGGGAAACGGGATTAAGGCAAGACACAGAACACGTCGACCAAAAGGCCAACGAGAGAAACACACATTTATGCACATGCTCATTCAATTATCATTATTAATGTTTATTTAGCTGACATATTCACGTTTACATTACATTTACATTTATTTACTCAGCAGACGCTTTTCTCCAAAGCAACTTCCAATGAACTCTATGTAGTGTTACTAGCTCACACACTGGATTCACCAAGGTGACTTACACTGCTAGATAGACTACTTACACTGGGTCACTCATCCATACATCCGTTTTTCCTTTCGAACACCTAGAAAACACGTTACATTACGAGGTCTTTCAGTATCTGCCCTTACACACGGGAGATATGTGTAATACACACACTCAAGGCAACTTAAGGAACTCTTTTCAGTTGATACCCTCATGTAGTGTGATCAGAGAAAACCCGTGCAAACACACACTTGTCAGTTTTGTAGAGAATGAGCCAGGTTAGAACCCACAACCCAACACAAAGGACACATCGTGGCTGTGGGTAGCAATGTCCGAGCAATGCAGCGAGCCCACAACACACACACAAAAACAAAAAGTACTCTGCAAAGCTCCTTTCAAATATTCTCTGCTTTTTTTCTCTCATTTTTACATTTTATATATTTGTATATTTATTCAGTAAGATTTTTGAAAATTTTCTGCATTTCCTGCAAAAAAGAAAATAAAAGAAATAATGCACTTTGCACATAAATAGGCACCTGTGCTTATAAATGTACCTTTAGTGAAGTTTTAGGTAATGACGTAGTATTGAGAGCATAACTTGAATTCTGCATTAATGATCATAATCCAGCAAGTATCACTGTATGAAGCGAAACCACTCCAAAAAACTGTATCTGTCCAGGAAATTCATAGCAGAGGGAGCAGCTCAGTCTTTTCCCCTACAGGTTTCCTGCCATTGTTCTGACATTACTACGGTATTATGTCCCAGATAAAACTGGCCTTGAAATCAGTCTTACCACCAATCTAAGAAGATCTATGAATGAGTTACAGTCAATTAGTGTTCAAAATAGCATAACAAAGCATTTGCATGTCAAATTTGAAGAGTGTTAAGAATTAGGTTCTCAGAAGGGTTAGATTAGATATCGTACAAAAATATAACGAGAGGATAACATATGATCAACTCTTGAATTCCGTGTAGTGTAGTTAAGTGACAAGTGAAGAGAAACAATGGGTAAATTCCACAGAAACAGAGGAAGGAAGCCTCACCCGAGCCACTTAAATTGGTGGAATTTATTAGAGGAAAAAAGAAGGGGAGGAAAGTGAGCTGTTACAATGGTCTCAAATGAGGGATCTGAAGGCTGCATCCTGTCACTGCAGCTTTCTGTTTCAGTGTTAAACCTTGTGCAAAATCAATATCTTCACGACTTGGACGCTTTGTTCAAGTCCAGGATTACAGTGTCCATTTATATACATTTACACTTTTCTCCAAGGCGACTTACAGTGCATCGCATGAACAGACATGAGGAGAGATTTGGACGCAGACACGTGATTCTTGAGTTCAGTCCATTTGTCACTTTCCAGAACATGGACCACTACACATCACACAATTAGCTTCATAAAGGCTTTTTCATTATTAAACCATTTGTGATTGAAAATTAGTGAACATAAACACCGACACATTTATCATATACTTATAAGATCAGGGTAATAATCGTTTAGAACAGTATATTTCACTCCACAGGCATTTCACAAATTAAATGCTTATTTTAACCCTATATTTTATATTTATGCTGTGTCAGGCTGATATTTACTTGTGTGAATAAAGGTTATTTTATAGCATCCCAGTCCTCTGGTCAACGTCAATGGATTAAATTCTTTTCAATTTTCTAAAGATTTATTGTAAAACCCCATGTACTCAAACTCAATCTCACCAGAGTGTTTTCAAAATGAAACAAAAAGGAACAGTTTCTATGGCCATCTAGTGGTACAAAAGACACACTGAACCTGAGGGTGGAAAAGTTATCACATTTACCACATTCTTGTACTGACAGCATATGGCTTGCAATTACTGTATGACTTAGCTGCAGATGAGCAAGTGCTCTAGCCTAGAAATATTTTTGTGTAAATAATTAAAATCAATGTTCATAATTATAACATCTGCTGTATCCCTCTCAGTGTTCAGCACGTGTTTCAAAACATCTCTTTCACACTCACTTATGCCCTGATCCCCTGTCTGCTCCATAAATAAACATGCCATCATTTGTCACACCTTCCTCTGTGTTTCCTACCAATGATACATGGATCTACCTGTGTAATGTGTGCTGCCTTAAAAGCAGTGACAATAAAGTGACTGTACTTCAAAAATCGCACGTCTGCATCTATGTCTCTCAGTTGGCATAATGCACTTCTGTTTTCTCTGACTTGTACAGTGTTTTGGAGAAAAGCATCTGCTAAATAAATAAATGGTATTGACACAACACACACAATCAAAGATGAGCGGATGTACGTTGTCAGAATAGTCAAAGTTGCTTTTTCACAGTGGAGAATATTCCATCCGTTCATTTCCCTCGTCCCCCTGGACAGAACCACTTCACCCTGACTTTCATACTATTGTTCTGATTGCCAAGAGAGCTCCATCTCAGAAGCTCTGACTTCACTGTCACCTGTGTTTATTACCGCAACTGAAGTTCCCTCTGTCTTCCATTCTCCTTTTCCTTCCCACATTCCTTTGGGGTTCCAGACATACCCACATTCAAAAACACATATGACCACATACCACCTGTCTCATTCTTGTTCACAAAACTAGTAGTGCATGCCTGTGCACATTTGGCACATTTCAATGTGCCAGTGCACAATGTCTATGTTCTCCCTGCATTGGCTTGGGTTTCCTCCTGGTGCTCTGCTTTCCCTCCAAAATTCCAAAAGTATGTTTCAGGCAAACTGGTAAATTTAAATTGCCCTCACTGTGCCCTGTGTGAGTCTGTAAGTGAATGTGTGAGAAGCCTGTGACAGATTGGTATTCCTTCCATAGTATCTCGTGCTTTATGTCCAGTGCTTCCTGAGATAGGCTCTGGACCTCTGCATTCCTGATCAGGGTAAGCAGCTACTGAAATACAGATGGATGGATGGACTGAGATGGATTATTTATGTATGCTAAGTCCTCAATTTAAGAGCAAAGCTGGGAGTGGAAGCCTATCTGTAGTGTCACCAATGTCATGTCACAATCAATAAAAAGTGAATAGTGGATATTGTGCATCCATCCACTTTTGAACAGGTTACCTCAGAAGAATTCTGTAATGAATAAAAACTCTGTAATACTTCCATCCATCCATTCATCATCAAAACTGCTTATTTAATAGAGGGTCTGCTGTGTTCTGGAAACCAGATGGATGACAGCATCCTTCCCTCTCCCAGTCTGACTGGGGGAGGGGACACACCCAGGACGGGACCCTAGTCCTTCGCAAACACCCCAAGCAGGACTCGAACCCCAGACCCACCGGAGAACAGGACCTGGCCAAATCCGCCATACCCACCAAGTTATTCAAATTACTTAAAATATGCCCTAAAATTATAGGCCAGGCCCTTGAGGAGTGCTGTCTTGCAGCTTACAACAAGAGCATGGAAAGACTCAGATGCAGCATCTCTTTTGAGCATTCACATGTGCTGCTCAGGAAGCACCTGGTTATGCCTTGAAACAGATGCACACGCACACATACACACACACACACACACACACACACACACACACACTTGCCTGAAACTGCTCGTCCCGAGCGGGGTCGTAGCAAACTGGAGCCTAACCCGGCAACACAAGACGCAAGGCTATAGGAGGATGGGACACACCCAGGATGGGATGCCAGTCTGTCGAAAAGCACCTCAAGCAGGACTCGAATCTCAGACCCGCCAGAGAGCAGGATCTCACCAAGCCCACCACACCCCCACTCCAACACATGCCTTAGAGTTTAGTAGTGCTTTTATTCCTCAGGAAATTATGCTTTTCAACTCAGGAAGAGCTATTATAGTCCCAAATGTGAGCTATTATAGTCCCACGTGTGTGTCATAACCACATCCGCATCACAACCAGCAGCACCTGACTCCGATTAAGCACCTGTCGGCAATTGGAGCAGTCACCTATAAAAAAACCATCCCCAGTTCCTTCCCAGGCACAGAATCTCTTTGAGACAACTGTCCTTCCTGTAATGCTGGTGCTTCCACAGCATCCTGTCTGCTCTCACCTGTCTTCTTGTCCCGCTTCCTGTCTACTACGGCATCGATCCTTGCATCATCCTCATTGACCACGTCCTTGGATTCTCCCTACGTACATGTCTGGGCCTCGGATTCACCACGACTGTCACTGACTACAAGTACTACCTTGTCCCAAGAACCTTCACAAGAAACAATCCCACGATTGAGTCTGCACCCAGATCCCTGATCTGCTCGGCGTGACAGTATGTTCCAACTGTACAGGAGAGGCCAGCAATTGACATAGTTTTACAAAGTATGAAAAATTCCATTCCATCCGTATATTATAAGTTGAAAGAGCCGCTATGATGCAAAACAAAAAAGGAAAAAAGTTTAATATTCTACTGTGTCATAAAAATGCTGGATATTGTAACAATGAATTAAAAAAGGTTTTTCATTTTAACATTCTTATTAACTTGAAGTTACATTAAAGTTAAAACTAATTTTAAATGGCTGACAATAAAAAGACACACGGAGGCACACCCTGTTCAATGAAGAGTGATGACATTCATGCTATTATCATGTAGAGTGTTCCTCATCTTGCTGATTACCAAAATCAGGAAGTAGAAAACATGGTACAATTGTGGAAGGACAGAGAATGAAGGCAGTCCTTGACTTCCTATACTTTCTGACTGTGTTTTGATGCCAACTAACGGCAGCAAGTGGAAACGCAGATCATGTTGCTCTACAACCAGCATATTTTAAAAAACAGAATTAAATTTAAATACATAAACCCCAAAAGCATCTTGGATCTTCAAAAATGTGTAGCTTGAATTTGCACAGCACAAGGTACCAGTGTATTTCCTATCTGAATTTTACTTCTATAGGCTGCAATTTAGGGTAATGGGTATGAGCAAATGGCAGTATCAGACAAGCAAAGTGGTGTTTCGATCATCATTTTTCTGCATCTGAAGCTGTTTGATGTTCAGTAAACCTTTTCAGTGAAAACGTCAGAGAATTGATGCCTAGACAGTTGCAAATTTGGCTCAACTAGGATAATTGCTCAAAACCACAAGTAAATGCAGAAGGGATGTGATGTGGGTTAAAAGCACACTATTATTAAGAAATTAAGTAACTCAAGGTTGAAATACTAGGCATGAAGCATAAAAATAATGAAAGCACTTGGCTCTGCCCCTTGTTAACTTGAGATCTTTATTGCTTCCTGCCACCCACAACAGAAATTTTGTCTTCACACTGCGTGCCTGTTCTCTTTGTCTCCTCTCCCTGAATGCACAAGAAAAGAAAACTCATTCTTGCTCCTAACCTGTCAAATAAACTCTCCCTCAACATCATATCTCAATCCATTTTCCTGACTTTCCTGGGCTTTTTTGAAGGCCCATCGCTTCTCTCACAACCTAGAGGGCGTTGACCCTTTGTCCAACTGAGGCATTCAGAGTCTTCATAGCATTGTGCTCTTAGTCAAAGACTACTTTATAAAAGTTTGTTTACAGTGATTTTGTCAGTGTTCTTTACTCATACTCTGGTCTTGTCTTGAACTGCAACACAGTACTGCATCAAAGATCTCATGCTACCTTGTATTCCTGCAATTATATATTTTACAGCTTTGACATTGTCAGTTGCCTTGAACAAAGGCATCAGCAAAACAAATACAAAAATAATACCTGTGAATGGTGTCCTCCAGTTTCTTAACCTTCAGTTCATCCTGATCTGCCTCTCTTTTGCGCTCTTCTGAGTTTTCAAGCGTTACTGCCGAGGTCCCTTGAAGGAGCCATTGTTCCCGCACTGCTTTGGACTATGAGGGAAGATCGCACAATAGGTCATCTTTGTAGGAGTTGTAATACTGTGATATGATATAAGTGGACAAACGTGTCAACAGTATGGGTTGGGTTTTGCAAATGACTGTGAACAAAGTGTAAATTGTGTTGAGGTGAGGAGACAAGCTGAAAATATTTACAATTTGGAATAAACCAGTTTAACCTTACATTCATTTTATTTTGCCTGTTGCGCATATTATTTCCTTGTAGTGTCAAATAGATTTATTAATGGGCCATGAAGTCAGCCACATGCACATTTCAGACCAGGAATCAAGCCTACTTGCTACTGCTGGTGTAGCATTTTCCACAGTTATTAAAATGACCAAAATATTTCAAAGGATTTATTCTCTGTTCCCTATCCGTGAAGTTGTGCTGGAGCAAAATCAATGGCAAAATTTCTACCTTAGTATATCGGCGCTTTCATATTTTTTTACTGTGAGTAGGCAGTTGAAGCACGTGGGCTCTCGGCACTGCGAGCTATATCTAAAAAGGTGATAGCCAGGGATTGCTGGAGGGCTCTATCCCCCTCTGGCAGCCATCTCCCCAGTTTTATCCTCTCCTATTTGCCACTTGGCCAGAGTCAGACAAATGCGGGGTTGTGCTGCCATTGGCATTGCAGTGCTGTGGTGCTGTCTGCCATGGAGCAGACTGCGTCCTTGGGTGTCTCAGAAAATGCCCAACAGCTCCTTCAACTGCTCCCACACATGTTCTTCACATCCAACTTACAGTGCCCAGACTACATCCTGTGCCATGGCATGAGGCCTGCAACTTTCTGGTGGTGCTGGCTGGGTCCTGCCCCCTTGCAATCATGCGATGCCTCATCTTCCAGCATACCAGCAGCAGACGCACCATTTAGATACAGGACTCCAAGTCTGGCAAGTTCGTCCAAAAGCTGTGCAAGCCCACACCCAGGTTCAACACCGTCCCATTTTTGCGAGGATGTCAATCCCCACTACTTGTGTGTCCTGGATCTGGCTCAGCCAAATTTTATGCTTGCGGTGCAAGCTGCTCATAGTGAAGCTCAGCTTCATTTTCCCCACATCTGTATGGCCTGTGCTGTCCCTATGCACAGGTTCACCATAGTCCCAGTTCACACTTCCACTCAGCAGGGCAGGTAGGGACAATGGGAGGGTTCCCAAATGGCCCACTCTGAAAGATGACTCCAGCTCACAGCATCACCCTGTAGGAGTTTTTTTCGTTAGTACCGGGAAGGGTTCGTTGCAGTGGCTTTCTTAATGACCCCATTTTTTGCAGCACAAAC
Source organism: Scleropages formosus (assembly GCF_900964775.1). Taxonomy (NCBI): domain Eukaryota; kingdom Metazoa; phylum Chordata; class Actinopteri; order Osteoglossiformes; family Osteoglossidae; genus Scleropages; species Scleropages formosus. The sequence goes on from NC_041810.1 coordinate 35,694,331, forward strand.
ACTGCTGGGGAGTGGCTCTGCTTAGTGGACTGTCTCCTTGGCATCCTCCTCAAACTCATTGATACTGTCCACCTCTGGAGTCTGACAAGGGCAGGTAGGTCCTGTTACAGTCCCCAAAATGGCCTTGGTACTCTTTGTGTCACACAACACTGGCTCCAGAGAAGCAGGAACAGCCAGCTTCACATGCTGCTGGAGGTGTTCAGGGCCAAGGGTGAGGGTTATTCTAAGGAATGCTTGAAGCCTCAGGTCAGCTTGGATCTCAGCTGGTTACTGGAGTAAGGCCAGTGTGCAAGAAGTTGGAAATTTCTAGTGCTGCTCCTACAAGGGTAGACTGGGCAACTACAGCTCCCCTTTGTGGCACTTGGAGCAGGGGTTTCCCTACTAGCTATTGTTTTCTACTGGATGGGGCTGTGCAAGATCTGCTGCTCTCATCACCCTCTTTGCTCAATGAAGCAGTTTCAGGCGGCTGATAGTTACATCACCCCATTTCTGACACCACACGGTACCAACACTTGTTGTTGATTTTACACTGAGATGTGTCTAGTTTTAAACACACATAGCACACACAGGGACACACTCACTTAGAATCAAAGTGGTAATACCATCCACCCCCACACTACCACTATGGAAAAAATAACACGCATTCCATTCAATTTTTTTTTTTCAAATTTTTATGATTTAGTCTAATTTTTATCTGATTTTTCTAATTTAAACATTTCGGTAATCTCCAGTTACCTATGGGATGTTATCAAAGATTAACAGCAGTTAAGACCATTGCTCTCCATCAGATTATGTCTCTGCTCTCCGTATGCAGTCCATGAGGTGTAGCCATCTAGATCCTGAGTAGTTTGGCTGTCAAACTCAACATTGTACTGGGTTTTATAACAACCCCAGTGATCACCAATCCATCCTGCAGCTGATCCACTGTCTTATTTATTGCCATCACTGCACTGCTGCTCTTAGAGTGCTCCACTGCAGCCTTCAGTGCTCTTGAAATCCCAGTGACAATTTCCCAGGTGAAGTAATGACACATCCCCCGAAACATTCGAACAATCAGACTCCTGGGTGATTCAGAATGAGTAGTTCTCCTTCTTTTGCTTTGTGAAACAGATTTTTTCCTAAAAAGGAAAAGCATCCACTTTGGAAGTCTTGCCACAGCAAACTCCACTTTCTTGGAAGCATTGCTAACGTTTAATGTTGCTGTTGCAAATTGTTGAAGGCGGATGCAAAACACATGCAGCGCTAGATGAGTTTCATGTTCTGTGGATGCTTTGCTTCGCTGAGCTGATAAATATACAATCAACTCACTATGTGTGGGTGGCAAAAGTATATTTCCCAAGATAATTATTTTAAAAATGTTTTGCGTTTGCCACTGTTTTCTTTTTAAACTATATACTGTATATATGTTTAGCTCAGCCATGTGCCAGCATTTTTCCATTACGAACAGAACTTTTTTTTTTATCAAAAAATGTCAGCAACATTATTTGATACATTCATCTGTCCATTCATTTCTAATAACAAGGGTTGTGCTTGTCTTTAGCTTTGCCCAGTGGCACAGTGTACATCCTACACCCTGCCCTCACTAAGGACAATTGAGAGTTACCAATTAACGTGAAACACGTCACTGAAAACCCCTGAACAAACGGAAACAGCCCACAGCCTACATTCTAATCATCATGCAAACCTGCCACCCTGTGAGGCACAAGTACTACCCACCCCTCCACCATGCCACCCTTATCTAATAGAGGACAAATTATTTTGCACAACATCATACGTCTAAAACAAAGCACAGGAAAAAAAGGCTCAACAAAGGTGTTTGGAAAAGTCAAACTTCAATTTCATACAAAAGAACCTTGCACTGGCAAACTATGCTATGGAAAAAGCATTTTTTACAAAAATATACAAACTATTTTGTGCAATTAAAAAATGTCCAAAAAATGTATTTTTTAATCTTTTGAAAAAAAATTTATTATTTTTTCTTTTTGAATGAGAAATGAATACGTGAAGGATATAACATCTTTCCCTGTGTATCTTGAATGTTAAGTTCTGGTATTATTACAAATGTATCACACTAAGATTGTGAAATTATTAAGAAAAGCGTGGTAGCATCCACAAGCAGTGCCTGTCAAACATATTGCCCGGTGTACACCCTGACAATATGATATTTTCGGTGGGATGTACGTCGCTTTGAAGAAAAGCATCTGCTATATGAATAAATGTAAATGTAATGGTGATCAATGAATTGCCTTGTGGTGATGTTTCATAACAAGACAGCAGTCAACAAATCTAAAGTCAACTATTATTGTCCTCTTGTGTGTATGAATGGAATTTTTCTGTGTGCTTTTATGTATAAGGGCAGATTTGGCATGTGATCTCACTAAAAGAACTGGAAAATGTAAATGCAAAGTCTTTTTCTTGGGCTTTTGTTAAAATGAACTTGAATTACATTTACATTTTACATTTGAATAATCCTTTACATTACCCATTACACTTGAAAACCCTCCCTTTATGAACCAATAGTGTCAATTTACTTGATTATGCTGGTGTGAATGATTGCAAATAAAGTGCCATTCATCGTTACCTTGAGGTGCTGTAATTGTAATATGAGATCCTCCATTTGTCTTCTCATCTCTTGAATTTTGGCTTGCAGTTTTCTTTTCTCCTGCAAAAATATATAAATAAAAAATATGTGAATATAAACATGCTTTCCTGCCTTGGGATCGATCACTAACCATACTATTGTATGATTTTAGGAATCCAAGCCAAGTGTGTGTATAAACATTCCAGGCTTTCAGTAAACTCTCAGAATGCTGGACATTTCTTTGCTGGAGTTTGTTGCAATTTAATTCTACAGTGTTTCTTATAATTACATGAAAAAATGTACACAGCCCAGTGGCTGGCCGAAGTATAGAAAGTAGGTTTTGCAATTTCCCTTATAAGTAATGGAGAAGGATCCTGGTAGAGGAAGGACAGCGTACCTTGTCTTTATATCGAATGTAATATTGCCCAACTCAGAGCTTTTGTAGCATTTGTATCTCCTCCCTGTGCTCCACCTCCCCGTGTCGCATAACGGAACTGCAGTGAACACATCTGTTTATGACTGAACCCCCAAGACGTGCTTCGAAGAGCCAAGCGTACTCTCTGCCTTGGCCGTCTTGTGTTTCGCTGCTGTGCCCTGTTACATATTTTATGTCCTCATATTGTGTTCCTCATGAACACAAGATGAGTCTAAAGTTTCAGGAAATGTTTGCTCTTCAACATTGAGCAACAACAGCTGTACTTGGATCCACTTCCATCTTTTGTTCTGTTTCATTACACGTCTTTACATTTTATTGTGTTGAACAGCAAAATGAAATGCACAGTGTTTTACTCATCACTAGCACAATATTTTCAAAAAATTGAAGGAAAAATGTGACATTTTTTTCATGAAGATGTATGATGTAAAATGTACAATTCTGACAAACATAATCAATATATTTTATAATCATACGTATTTCTTCTATTTTGTTACTGTAGCCTTAACTATGGTCACGGGAAGGTACAAATTTGTGCAAATATTTTTCAAAAGCCTCTCCAAAGTCTTTCCATAAAACAACTTCATTTCACAATTCCATGAGCCATTCCCTGGTCTTCACGACAGCATAATTCAATACTGTTTTTGGCTTGAGACTTGACATTTTACAGTGAATAATGTTTCTTTTTCAGTTACATAACTAAACAGGTGAAAATACCAAATCTACAAAAATGAAGTTCTTAATGTTTTACCATTATCTCTCAAGATTACGGAGCTGGCGCAGTTCAGGTTATTAATACAAAGGGAAAAAATTCTTTGGTCATTTCATAATTTTTGTCCATCTGAATCCTTTTATTCTGAAAAAAAAAACATACACATCATACTATCCATCCATCCATCCATCCATCCATCTTCCTCCGCTTTTATCCGGGGTCGGGTCGCGGGGGCAGCAGTCCGAGCAGAGTCCTCCAGACTTCCCTCTCCCCGCACACCTCCTCCAGTTCCTCTGGGGGAACCCCAAGGCGTTCCCAGGCCAGCCGGGAGACATAGTCTCTCCAACGTGTCCTGGGTCTGCCCCGAGGCCTCCTCCCAGTGGGACAAGCCCGGAACACCTCCCCTGGGAGGCGTCCAGGAGGCATCCGGAACAGATGCCCGAGCCACCTCAACTGGCTCCTCTCGATGCGGAGGAGCAGCGGCTCTACTCCGAGCTCCTCCCGGGTGACTGAGCTCCTCACCCTATCCCTAAGGGTGCGCCCAGCCACTCTGCGGAGGAAACTCATTTCTGCCGCTTGTATCCGCGATCTCATTCTTTCAGTCATGATCCAGAGTTCATGACCATAGGTGAGGGTAGGAACGTAGATTGACCGGTAAATTGAGAGCTTCGCCTTACGACTCAGCTCCCTCTTCACCACAACAGACCGGTACAATGACCGCATTACTGCGGACGCCGCACCAATCCGTCTGTCAACCTGCCGCTCCATTTTTCCCTCACTCGTGAACAAGACCCCGAAATACTTAAACTCCTCCACTTGAGGGAGCAACTCCCCCCTAACCCGGAGGGGGCAATCCACCTTTTTCCGACTGAGAACCATGGCCTCGGATTTGGAGGTGCTGATTCTCATCCCCGCCGCTTCGCACTCGGCTGCAAACCTCCCCAGTGCACGCTGCAAGTCTTGACTTGATGAAGCCAACAGGACCACATCGTCCGCAAAAAGCAGAGACGAGATCTCGCGGCCACCAAAACAGACACCCTCCGTTCCCTGACTGCGCCTAGAAATTCTGTCCATAAAAATAATGAACAGAATCGGTGACAAAGGGCAGCCCTGGCGGAGTCCAACATGCACCGGGAACAGGTCTGACTTACTGCCGGCAATGCGAACCAAGCTCCTGCTCCGGTCATACAGGGAACGAACAGCCCGTAGCAACGAGCCCCGAACCCCATAATCCCGAAGCACCCCCCACAGGATGCCACGAGGGACACGGTCGAATGCCTTCTCCAGGTCCACAAAACACATATGGACTGGTTGGGCAAACTCCCACGAACCCTCCAGCACCCTAGTGAGGGTATAGAGCTGGTCCAGTGTTCCACGGCCAGGGCGAAAACCGCATTGCTCCTCCTGAATCCGAGGTTTGACTATCGGTCGGATTCTCCTTTCCAGTACCCTGGCATAGACTTTCCCAGGGAGGCTAAGACTCAATGTCCCCCACCTCCCTCGGGACCTGGTTGAAGCTCTGTCGGAGGTGGGAGTTGAAGACCTCTCTGACAGGGGCCTCTGCCAAACGTTCCCAACAGACCCTCACTATGCGTTTGGGCCTGCCAGGTCTGTCCAGCTTTTTCCCCCGCCATCGAATCCAACTCACCACCAGGTGGTGATCAGTTGACAGCTCAGCCCCTCTCTTCACCCGAGTGTCCAAGACATATGGCCGAAGGTCAGAAGGAACGACTACAAAGTCGATCATTGACCTCCGACCTAGGGTGTCCTGGTGCCAAGTGCCCTGATGGACACCCTTATGCATGAACATGGTGTTCGTTATGGATAAACCGTGACTAGCACAGAAATCCAATAACAACTCACCACTCGGGTTCAGATCAGGGAGGCCGTTCCTCCCAATCACACCCCTCCAGGTGTCACTGTCGCTACCCACGTGGGCGTTAAAGTCCCCCAGTAGAACGACAGAGTCCCCAGTGGGAGCGCTTTCCAGCACGCCCTCTAAAAAGGCCGGGTACTCTACACTGCCGCTAGGCGCATAAGCACAAACGACAGTGAGAGACCGTTCCCTGACCCGAAGGCGTAGGGAGACGACCCTCTCATTCACCGGGGTAGACTCCAACACATGGCGGCTGAACTGGGGGGCTATTAATAAGCCCACACCAGCCCGCCGCCTCTCACCTTGGGCAACGCCAGAATAGTGGAGAGTCCACCCTCGATCGAGGAGAGTGGTTCCAGAACCCAAGCTGTGAGTGGAAGTGAGCCCGACTATATCTAGACGGTATCTCTCAACTTCCCGCATCAGCTCAGGCTCCTTCCCCGCCAGTGAGGTGACATTCCAAGTCCTAAAAACCAGAGTTGGCGCCCGAGGTTTGGGTCGGCCGGGCACTCGGCCCCGACCACCGCCCAAATCACAATGCACCGGCCCCTTACAGTTTCTCCGACAGGTGGTGAGCCCACCGAAGAGCGGCTCCACGTCATGGCTTCGCGCTGAGCCCGGCCAGGCCCTGTGGGCATAGACCTGGCCACCAGGCGCTCGCATGCGAGCCCCCCCCCCCAGGCCTGGCTCCAGGGTGGGGCCCCGGTGACCCCATACCGGGCGGGGTAAACGAAAGCCTTGATTTTTCCTTCATAAGGGGTTTTTGAACCGCGCTTTGTCTCGTCTGTCATCCAGGACCTGTCTGCCATGGGAGACCCTACCAGGGGCATATAGCCCCAGACAACATAGCTCCTGGACTCATTCAGGCACTCAAACCCCTCCACCGCGGTAAGGTGGCGGTTCACGGAGGAGTCATACTATATAGAAGTCTCAATATTCAATTCTCAATATGAGGACCCAGAGTATACTGTAATATTCTTCCATTTTCTTTCTACCTCATACTATATAGAAGTAGAAAAAATGGAAGAATATTACAGTATACTCTGGGTCCTCATATTGAGAATGCTCAAGGTGAAGTTAGACACAAATATTTTCCAATTTAATTATTTATTTATTTGTTTTTATCTTGATTGTTTGCTTTTAAATAAATATAAACACTTCAATTCTGAAATTAGACAGATACCTATATAAGAACAGAAAAAAATTTACATATACGCAGAATCCTTGCGTTACAGAATGTTCCAATTACAAATTTATTTTTTTTAATGGATACAAGCATTTGTACTTTACATTTTCATTTTTAATTGTATTTGCTTCATTTTCTGTTTTCAAAAGTTTGTTGTTGAAGGAGTGTCACCTGTGCTTCCACATCCAGTCATGAGTTGGCAATGAAATACCTCAAATAGAAAATAGTAATAGAAATAGTTTGACAGAGGGGCATGAGATTAAGGCAGCTTGCTTCCCCAGTGTTTACATCTTGTGTCTTGTGTCTGTGGGCTTTATTTGTGGTAAAAGAAAGGAAAAAAATCCACAGAGAATAATCCTTAAAAAAAGAAGCAATAAAATAAAAAATCTTTAATTTATAGAGTACAAGAGAAATAAACATGAAAAAATAATCCAATAAAAAGAAAATGAATTGTTCTTACTTTTAGGCCAAATGCACACACACACACACACACACACACACACACACACACACACACAAAATGAAGACAGAATGGTGATAAAGCTTTTATATCCAGGTCCACATTTGCTACAACAGTTGCATGTGAGATTCACAAAAGCTTTAAAGACATGTTCATACACACACAATGTCTACAGCCGCTTGTCCCGAGGCAAGCTGGAGCCTAACCTGGCAACACAGGGCACAAGGCTGTAGGGGGAGGGGACACACCCCAGACAGGATGCCAGTCCGCCACAAGGCACCCCAAGCAGGACTTGAATCCCAGACCCACCACAGGGCAGGCCCCGGCCAAACCCACTGCACCACCGCACACCCCCCGTGGCATGTGCATAGTAAACATTATCTTTTTTTTATATTAGTTCCAGGGAACCACAAAAAATAAAACAATGTAAAAATGTCATGTGTCACATTACTTTTACTACATTATGATGTTAGGTATCGTGTAGATGATTTTGGGGTAAACTTGGGAACGGCTTAAAACAAATTGGTGGACAGCTTATAGTGTAGTGGTTTGAGTGACTCCCTTTTGGTTCAAAAGCTGCAGGCTTGATCCCCACCCTTAGCTGTAGTATCCCTGAGCAAGTAAGGTACCACAGATTACCCAGCTGTATAAACGGGTACTTACCTGTAAGTTGCTTTGGAGAGAAGTCTCAGGTAAATCACACCTTTTTTTTCTCCATTAAAAAAAATGATGGGACTATTTTTTTAAAATTCTGTCCATTTTCAATAAGAAATTTGGAGCAGATAAGAGATTTTCCATTTTTTGTGCAGTGATATACTCACTATCATTAATGACTTGTCCAAGTCAGGGATGTGGTGGTATGGAATGACAGTTCTTCACAAGGTAATCTGACACACACACCCATTCACTCACACATCACGGACTAAAAGGTTTGCATGTACACAGTAAATATTTCATTCATAGTAACTTAGCAAAAAATAATATAATGTAAGTACAACTAAATTATGTTTATTATCTAATCTGGTCCAACTGTCTAAAAAAATATAGAAAACCACTTGTTAATGGCAGATTGGAATATTACATGAATTAATTAATAAAAATCGGAATAATTCTTATTTTCTGTTTAACACAGTCAACAAAGTGAAGGACTTGAAATGTAAGAAGGATTTTACCTCAATGTGCAGGGTGTGTCCTTCACCGACAATGCCCAAATGTTGGAGGTTGCATCTTGTTTTTACAGAAATCTTTTTAAAGTCAGGGAAATGAACCCAGTAACAGAAAGGAATTTTCTAGAGAGACTGAATTGGCAGGCTCCCGAGGACGCTCTTGGTGGCTTAGAGAGCCCCATCGCTTTACTCGGGATGTCGGCCTTGAAGGTTTACCTGTGGAATATTATTACACGATTTGGACGTCTTGGGCCAACTTTTTTGTGCATTGTCGAGGACGTGCTGGGCAGAGGCATGCTTACTAAGAGTATGAGAAAGGGGTGCTCTCCTTGCTGCACAAGAAAGGCAATAAAGCCAATCTTGCCAACTAGAGACCCTTCACGATACTTTGCATGGGCACAAAGATTATCGCGAAGGACTTGAAGGAGCACCTGAAGAAGATAATGGCTGATCTGCTCCACCGTGACCAGACGTGCAAGGTGCCTAGGTTTTCTGCAGCCTGGAATTTGCACCTGGTTTGGAAGGCGTTCGCCTGGGTAAACGACTGAAAGGTTGCCCTCGCACTTCCTCTGCTTTCCACCTGGAGCAACAGACATTTCCTTGTGCATTGCTGCCTGCCTATTGGACATCTCTGCCTGGATGTCTGATCACCCCTTACAACTCAGCCTCTCCAAAAGAAAAATCCTTCACCTCCCAGGTGGTCTGTCTTTCTGTTGTGAGATCTCTATTAAACTGGACAAGTTACTGATTTTAACTACCTCCTCGGCCAAGTCTAGGAGTGATGACTGACCCAAGTCTGCCTTTCAGTCAGCACATCGAAGCCTCAACTTGAACCTGCAGATACATCCTGCATATCATGTGCAGGATTAACAACAGACACTGAGCAATTACTTGTCTACCCTTCCTCCTACTGCCATCAAACCTCTACAGCTGATACAGAACGTTGTTGCACGAATTATGTTTGACCTGGCGAAGCATTCCCACGTATCTCCTCTCCTTGTTTCTCTGCACTGACTTCCTATAGCTGCCTGGATCAAATACAAGACCCTGCTTATAGCCTACAAATGCATCAGTAGAGCTGCTCCCAGCTATCTACAAGACTTGATATTCGCTACACCCCAACCAGACTGCTATGCTCCTCCACATCTGCCCACTTGGTGGTCCCACGCACGGAAGGTCCAAAATAAATAGCATAAAGGTGTTTGGTTCTGGCTCCGATGTGGTGACGTGGCCTCCACCCTCACTCAGAACTGCTGAATCTCTGTTTACTTTAAAAAAGGGTTTTAAAACCTACCTACTCAGAACACACTTCTCCCATTATCTCTTAAATTTATGTACTGTGTAAACATTCATGCTCTATAACTTTGAGATCATAACTTTTTAACAACGCATAAACCTTCAGACAGGTACTCCTGTAATGTAAATGCTAAAAAAAAGAAAAAATTCTTAGGCATGTGATTAGGAATTGCTGATATTCAGATAAACCTTTACGCAGCTACTACTGTAATGTTACGTAAATGTTTATATATCTCCAAAAAAAAATAATACTAGGAAGGTGATCAGGAATCATGGATATTGGGATAAAGTTTTATGCAGGTACTCGTGTGATGAACATTGGTTCATATGGCGGAAATAAACTAACTGCACTTAAGAATCATGCATCTGCATCTAAGTGTCTCTTTAGGCTAATGTAATGAACACATTGTATTTTCTGTGAGATGTACGTTGCTTTGGAAAAAAGTGTCAGATAAATGAATACATGTAAATGTAAATGTATGCTCTTTAAATCAAGCCGCTGGTGGCCACCATTTGCCCCTGCCAAGGGATTGACAGCCTACTCCGGCTGGGGGGTGGCGATGAGGCGGTGAAGCTGATCCAGTACACGGACAACACTACATTGTTCTTATGCTTAGACCAGTTGTTTGGCCAGGCGTTTGGCCTGGTTTAAGGCCTTGGGCATGCCTGCAGCATGATGCTGAACCTCAGTAAGTCTTTATCAAGTACTTTGGCAGCTGGAAAAACAGAGGACTTCATCTGAGGTTTTTCCCAATACGATGGTCCTCTCAAGGTGCTGGGGGTCAACTTCCTTGTGGAAGGTGCCACAAGGGTCAACTGGGAAGAACTCTTGGCAAAAGCCAGACAGAAAATGGGATTGAAGAAAACCAGGTCCCTCTCCTTGACAGGAAAAACACTGGGGTTGAAGATAAACATCCTTCCCATGTTGCTCTACCTTGCACAGGTTTCTAGCCCCGCACAATGCAGAGAAGCCTTACAAAAGACGTTTTCGACCTAGTCTGGGGGGCAGATATGAGTACGTAAGGAGGGAGGTCATGTACCTTCCGAAAGAGGAGGGAGGGATACGCCTGATATTCTTCTTAAACTGGATTGTCCTTTCCTTTCCAGATGGCGAAGTCATGGTGCAACACCGGACTGAATACCGAGACATAGCCCCCTAATTACAGCCACGCTGTGAAGTGCAGCAAGACCACGGCGGCCGGGTTTGAAGCAGAGACTCCCCTCAAGCACAGGGCCTTGTACAATGCCCTAGTTGAGGGGAGTAGAACTCAAGTGTGGAAAGCACGTGGGCCAGGATTCAGCCAAAGGAGCTAGACCACCATCTTGAAATGGTGATGTTTGCAAAGTAAATTGCTGGTCAAAGTGGTCCTATACAGGCACAAAATGACCAGCGACTCAGTCTGCCTGCAACTCCAGTGAAAGTGAAAGTCTAGCAGATGCTTTTTTGGGACTGCAGACAGGTGCGGGAGGTCTGGCGTTTGGTAACCCGCGTGTGCAGGAAGATCGATCCGCAGATGGTTTTGATGTATGACAAAGTTTTGAGGGGGTGGAACCCTGGCGCTCAGAAGGTTGCAAACACTTGGACGTGGCTGCTGATCAGCGTAGCCAAGCAAATGCTTTCGAACGCAAGAACCCAGCTGGTCCAGACAGGTACATTTGGGCATTCAGGGTGTGTGCCATAAACTCTGGGCCGACCTAACATTTAGGATGGAGAAGGATGTCACGCAGTGGGGTTACTTAGAAGCCAAAGAGAGGTGGAAGGGCTTCTTTTGAGTGTAACCCCGCAGGTTTGTGGCATGTTCTCCATCCATGGGCAAGTAACACACGTCATTTAATGCTTACAAGACACCACAACCCCTATTTCTGGTGTATTTAAGTGTTGTTATGTGTTTCATGTTAGGTGTAGGGTTTTAATATTTATCTTAAATCACTTTAATTACACAATTTCTTATAATTTATTGTGCTTTGTTGCCCTTTTAAGTAGCCTTTGAAAAATGACTACCTCTGTGGTGAGTTTGTATTTATTTATTGCTATTATTATTATTATTTATTTATGGTTGAGTTTAGTGTAGTGTAGGTTAGTTTATTGTGTATGATGGTGTTTATTAATTTTTATTACTTGTGTTTATTTGGAGTATATGATTAATTGTACTTGTATTTGTATTGTTTATGTGTTTCATCAAAATGTCAAATAGGGGAGCCATGACGTAAACAGGAAAAACACGCAAAAGAAAGGTAGGTAATGTGTATGGTAACACCCTGCGAACCGGCCACCAGACCACCCCTCTTGAGCAGCAGAGCTGCTGGATAAGTTTCCTTTATTTCTTTATTGTTTTAGCCTTGGGGTATGTTTTTTACTGTTTTCTGAGATTCTGTCATGTACTGTTTATATTAGTTGGTCTTAGTGATTTTATAGATTTTTATTGTTGATATTTTAGTACTGGCATGACAGCTTTCACTATATATTTATTTATCAAATAAGATTTTAAATGGCGGAAGTGATGAATGGAGAAATTTTATATGTCAAGTTGGACAGCATGTGGTACCAGACACTTTTAATGTTGTGGTAATGACGTCACTTGTCTACTTCTGCTTGCTTGGTGGTCCTGCGCACGAAAGGTAAAGCACGGAGGTTCTCGGTTCTGGCTCCGTTGTGGTGAAACTACCTTCCCCTCTCACTCAGAACTGCTGAAACTCTGTCTACATTCAAGAAGGGTCTGAAAACTCACCTTTTCCGGACCCACTTCGCTCAAGATCTCTCCAGCTCATGTACGGTGTAAATGTTTATGCACCGTAACTTCATGAGCGTCACCAGATACAGCCTTTAATCAGCCACTACTCCAGCATTGTATTTGCTTGTTTGTGTATTTTCTAATATTAAAAAAAAAAATTGGTAGGAGGTATCAGGGTATCAGGATTTGTCTATCCTGTGCTTTATGCACCTACTTGAACGATGAACCTCAGCAGCAAGTGGTAGGGAACAAACTAGGTTTGCTTGAGACTTTCATGTCTGCAGCTATGTCTCCTTTTAATGTAATGCATAAATTGTACTTTTTGCTGAGATGTACGTCGTTTTGGACAAAAGCGTCTCCTAAATGGATAAATGTAAATGTAGTGCATTCTGAACAATTAGGATTTAAAAAAAAAATATATTGGGAAGTGTGGGACGAATGCAAAATAGTTGTCCAACAACCGTGGGGGCTGACAGGGATGATACGGGAGTGGATATCTGTTAAGAAAAGTCTGAAAAAAGGCTAAGCAGGATGGGAAAGCTGGCTTGAGGTCTGGGTCTAACAAGAGCAATACTTCTGTTAGTTTGTGCGACTCTCTCTTACTGTGTGCCGGTGTTCCAGTACTCATAAGGAATGCTGTTTATGCATCCTTCTTTGCTCCAACCTCATATGTAGTCTGCACCATTTAATTAGCTTAGATTTAATTACTACTTGGGTAATTACCGTGCAAATTTGCTGGATGAAATCTACTACCTGTCATTTAGACCCAATCCCCAATAAATTACTTACAGCCTCTGTTTCTGTTCTTGTGAAGCCTAATGTTAGCATCATTAAAACATTGTTCCTTAAGGGCTGTGTTCCGAACATTTCTGAAGTCGCCTTTTGACTGTAACAACCAATTAATTACAGACTTCTCTCTGATCTGCCGTTTTTATCCAAAATTGTACAGAAGATTGTAGTTTTCCAAATTTTAAAATACCTTACTCATCATAATATATTTTCATAATATATATAGCACTGAAACGGCCCACACTTATGTTATGATATTATCGTCTGATGCTGACCATACCTCAGTCACTATAGAGAACATGCAAACTCCACACAGCATACATACTGCACATACTGTATCCCACACACATGCACTTCACAGTACATTAGTTAGTTTGCTGTTGAGGGTGTATACTCAATGCCTGAAGAGCACTTGCACAAAACAATATGCACCGTAGATATATGCACACATGCAGTATGAACATATATTCAAACAATCACTTTAGCAACAAAATACATGAAACACTCGGTCAGAGTAAGGGAAAAGTCACATGGCTACATTTTAAGATGTCCGCTTAAATTTTGTCTCTGAACAAGGGAACCACAATTTTCAGTGATGCTTGGAAGATTGAGAACCTTTTAGAATTTTCTCTATTTCTGCATAAATATGACCTAAAACATGATCAGATTTTCATGCAAGTCCTAATACTACATAAAGAGAACCCAATAAGACAAAAACATTATACTTGTTTGTTTATTTATGGGCCGCATTATTCTTAATTGCAGTATAGGTGGCATAATAGCACAGTGAGTAATGCCATTGTTTTACAGCACCTGGGTGGTGTCAGAGGACATGGGTTCAATCCCCATTCAGTCTGTATGTTCTCCCTGTGTCTCATACACTGCCACTTTTGTAAGATTGCGTTTCCCAAATACGCTCTATATTCCCTGGAACTTTGAGTACAGTAATTGGTATTGCACAAGTATTTGCTTCTCAGGGTTGCATTTCTTTGCTGACGGATCTCAGCGCTTTTCACAGGCATGTTTGTTTGTTGTCATTTCCACCAAATTCTTAGACTTTGTCTAAGGGACAAGGGAGTCTACCTGTGGGAGTCCACCGAGGAAGGCCACAGGCATCGTTTTCCACAAGGGATGTTGCGTCAAAGATGTCAACCATCACAGTTGTCTATGGCAACTGAACTGTGCAACATCAACACTACCGGAGACCTGGATGCTCCTGCTGCTACAGTAACCTGGTTTATCCTCGTTGGGCAAACCCTCCATCCTGCCTTAATTTCCCCATGGGACTCTGGAACTGCCAGTCTGTAGTGAGAAATCCTGACTTTATACCAGCCTAAGCCTTCCATCTCTCACTGGACCTCCTGGCCCTAACTGAAACCTCACCCCAGACAACACAGCCACACCTGCAGCCCTTTCAACTAACTACTCCTTCTCTCACACCCCTCGTCCCTCCAGCAGAGGTGGAGACACAGGCCTGCTCATCTCTCCTCGGTGGGAATACTCTATTCTTCCTCTTCACTTGTATGATCTGTCCTCATTTGAATGGCATGCTGTCTCTATCACTGCCCCAATCACTCTTGTTGTGGCTGTCCTTTATCGCTCTCCTGGCCCCCTTGGATGCTTCTTGGATGACTGTGACATCTTGTTGAGCTCTCTGCCAGGGGACAACGCTCCGTTGATTCTCCTGGGTGGACAACATTCACGCAAGAGGCCTTCTGTTGTTCCTACAGTCCTTCGATCTCTCCCTGTCCCAGTTCCCTGCTACTCACAAAGCAGGCAATTGTCTTGACCTTGTATTTTCCCATAACTGTGGCTGTCCTGTCCTCTCTGTTACTCCGCTGCATGTCTCTGATCACTTCTTCATCTCCTTCCAACTTTGCCTCATCACTAATCCCTCTCCTTCTTCTGCACCCATTTTCACCTTCTGCCGCAACTTAAAATCTCTCTCACCTTCCTGCTTCGCCTCTGCCACATTGTCCGCTCTCCCTTCTGCTGCACAATTCTTAGATCTATCAACAGACAATCCCACTAACATTTTCCTCTCTGCCCTATTTTCCTCTCTTGACTCTCTCTGTCCACTATCTTCCAAACCAGCATGCCTCAGTGACACCCCATGGCTAACTGATACATTACGTGCTAAGAGGACCGAGTGAAGATGGCAAAAATGCAAGACTTGTTCGGACCTGGATGCCTACAGACTCTCCACCTTCATTTCTAATATCATCAACTCCTCGTTCTCCTCTGATTGCTTCCCATCTGCCTTCAAAACTGCTCTCATTTCACCTCTGTTAAACAAATCCTCCCTGGACCCCAGTTCAGTCCAAAACTACAGACCAGTGTCCCTCCTCTCATTCCTGTCTAAAACTCTAGAGCAGGCGGTCTGTGATCAACTATCTGAATTCCTCACCCGGAACCATTTCTTCGATGGATATCAGTTTGGTTCCAAAGTTGGTCACACCACAGAGATGGCACTTCTGACAGCATCTGATGCTCTCCAGTCAGCTAGAGCCGCCTCCTTTTCCACGGTCCTCATTCTCCTTGATCTGTCTGCAGCATTTGACACTGTCAACCACTGGATCCTACTCTCCTCTCTTAGTCAGCTTGGGATCAAAGGAGTGGCACTAAGATGGTTTGAGTCTTACCTATTTGACAGATCCTACCAAGTGGTCTGGTGGAGCTCTCGCTCTTCTCCTCTGCCTCTTTCACTCGGCACTGGGTCCTCTTCTCGATCTAGACCTCCTCCCTCAGCCCTGTCATCTCTTCTACTTGTTTCTCTGCACTGGCTTCCTTTAGCTGCCCGGATCAAATTTAAGACGCTGGTCATTGCCTACAAATGCATCAGTAGAACTGCTCCTAGCTATTTACAAGACTTGATCAACTGCTACACTCCAAACAGACTGCTTTGCTCATCTACTTCTGCCTGCTTGGTGCACCATAACTTTATGATCATGCCCAGATAAGCCTTTACACAGCCACTACTCCTTTATTGTACGTAAATGTTTTTGTACCTTTTTAAAAAAAAAAGAAGGAAGGTGATCAGGAATCGTCTTTTCTGAGTTTTATGCACCTACTCATGTGATGAACATCGGTGTATGAAGTGGAAAGAAACAAATTAGGTTTACTTAAGAATCACATGTCTGCAACTATGTCTCTTCTTCTCCTAATGTAATGCACAAATAGTATTTTCTCCGAGATGTACGTCGCTTTGGAGAAAAGCGCCTGATAAATGAATAAATGAAAAATGTATGAAACATTTTCATTTGTGGCCAAGGTTGTGCTGAAAAATGACATTAGGCACATGTCCTTTGGGACTGGAGATAAGGTGAAAAACATAGGTGAGTTTGTACATTCTGTTTACAAATACAAGTGAGTATGTTATGACAAATGGAACAGATTACAGTACACAAGTTAGAGTAGTGGAAAACCCGAAATCCTAATCCTAACTGATGAAAGTGCACTGCCAATATTTTTTGGGTGACCTTACGTATCTTTTTCCACTCAGCCTGAAGACATCCTTAAATGGACATGCTTTATATGGAGAACAGTTTTTTTTTCTTTTCCCTGTTATTAAGATGAATAATTTAATGTTTTCTGTACCACAACTGACTTGTTTAAACACATTATTATGCTTTCATGTTTTTTTAGAAACCATTTTCACTGTCATAAATACGACATTCTGCTTTACATTTAAATAAAATCAGGCCCAAAGGTTACAGCAGAAATGTATGTAAAAGGTTCTTTGTGACAGAGCCTGAGAAACAAGGCATTTCCTGTTACACATAGACAAAGCTTATATTATGTTTTTAAACGCCTCCATGATGACTCCCTTTTTCCTAACCAGTGCATTTTCAGAAAAATTCCCATGCTCCTTGGTAGCTCAACACTTCATCGACATATTCACTGGAATATGTCAAACCATATTCTATGAAAACTGTCTATGCTATTGAGTTCAATTTTACTTATAAAGAAATTTAAGAAAAAGTAAAACAGAAAAAAAGAGGTGCTGCAAGACCTTTGATGAAAAACTCACATGCAAAAATGTTCCCTCTGGTTTCGAGGTACAGTTTTTATTTTCTTTTCTTTGCCGTTACACTGTTAGATGTCTAAAAGTATCCCCATAACCCAAGTAGAAATTAATAAGGCATAACTGGCAGTTGTTGTTCTCTTCACACCATCCTTAAGATAGAACAAAAGCATCACTTCTATTTAAAGAGCACTGTTAACTTATCACTGTGGAGTGGGTTCACCAGTGATAAAGAGCGCAACATGTAGGGTAGTAATTTCTAGAATGTGTTCGTGCAAATCATTTGTCCTTGGCATGGGGTAAGGTCATGTTAAAAAACAATATTTCAGGATAATAATAAAACAACTAATTTAATCTTCTTTTTGTGTTGATCAATTTTTATACAAATTGTTCAGATGGTGCCCACTGTGGACTGTCTTTCTTAATTCAAAATTAACAACAACCTATGAACAACCCAGCAAAGGTACACCATAAACTGGTTTTCTGTACAAGAGATACATAAAAAATAGGCAGAAAAATGCTAATGAGCTTGTCTCTAATTTAGGTGGAAAGTTCTGTCCGGGACATTATTACAGAATGAGCCGTAAAGGCTTGACTCGGGGCTCAAAGCTTAATAATTTCTTAGAAATGAACTCAGATAGGCATGCAAAACTTAACGTCAAAGCATACTATCTGAAAAAGGTGGTAAAACTCGGCAAGGCTTAAAGAATTTTTTTAGGTCTTTCTTTGAAAAAATGTCCAAGTCAAAGTTTAGCATAAAGCTGACCCACAACACAACGTAATCTTTAAGTGGTAGTAATACAGTTATGTAGAGGTACATTCCATTCTCAGTTTTAAAATATATGCCCATACTTTGAAAAAAATTACATTCTTCACAGTGACTCTCACAAGAGAGGAAACTAAACTACATTCTTCTTCTGGTCCAGGATCTTTCTATAACCCAGCCTTCAAAAACAGGCTAAGAGTCAATGGCCCAAATGTCTGCTGTTGAGATTATGTGGCCTCTAAGTTCCCGCCCTAAACTAAGACATGCGAGCCTAAAAGAGAAAGGGGGAGGGGGGGAATGGAAAGATGGGGACTGAGAAATTGAAAACATCTGTGTAAACCAGAATGTCTAAAACAGGAATCCAGTAAGAGCTGGGAAACACCGCCGCCATAATGATCACACAAAGGCCTTATTTTCACTTACAGCGATCCGGATTCAATCATTCTGAAGTTCACAGAACTCTGAAGTTTCGGAGACATGAAAAACCAAAATGCACATTATCATAAACAAGCAGTAAAGAAATTTATGATTGCAACTAAAAAGTAAAACCTATTAGTAAAATGGAAATTGTGGCTTTTTTTAATGATAAAATTACATTTTGAATGATTTACTTTGATAAAAGTGTGCTTGTATGACGTTTAAAATGCTTGTAAAGGACGTCATTAAATGGATGCTTCTAAAGGACTTTGTCACTAAATAGAGTAATTATGGTCATTAATATCTCCAAAGCAGTAAGTGTCTGCATAGGCAACAAACAAACTATAGACAAACTATAGAAGTAAGTTGTGTTGTGTTTTAAAGGTGCTGTTTCATTGGCAATGAAAGATTTTAAGATGTTCATTTAGTTCTACAAAACAGTTCAGATGTTTAGAACTTTTACAGCACTATCAAATTATCTGTAATTGTGCTGTTTGTGTACATTTACTGTGAAGTGTTTCGATATTAGAGCTATGTGGAAAATGCATCCTAGTGTGGTAAATGATACATCCGTCTGGAGATTGTTGCTCACTGGGCAGAGGGGGTCTGGACTACATCTAGTGATGTGAGCACCAAATTTATGTTTTCTTGCTGTATATTTTAGTTCAAACAATGTTTTAGATGATTTTATTGTGAATACCTCTTACTCCTCCCTGGACCATTTATTTCAGAACTCTGTCTGAGCAAGAGAAGACAAATAAGAGCATAAAAGCCAGTTTATGGAAGATCCCTTACTTCTCACTGAGTGAGTTTAAGACAGCTGACTGAGACATGGCTAAAGTTTATAAACAGTTCTTATTTGCACATTTATAGTGCTGTTGCAAATACAGTATGTACTTCCTGTTAATAAATTAATTTGTGATGTGTAATTACATCTTCTGCAGTACATATGTTACTTCTGAAAGTTTTTGTTTTTAAATGGGGTTGTTGAAACACTTGGGATGTGATCCGGGATGCAATAAAAACACAGAACAACAAAAGGGACATTTTGCCCCTCTGAGGTTAAAAATATAAATTCAAATTATGACCGTTTCTAATCCCACAAACCTTGCTTTTCCAAAACTTTTGACAAATTTTATGAAAAAAAAGCTGCATACACACAACAATACGACAGTTTGGGAAATATACTTTTCAAAGAATGCAAAACTTTCACATTTTTGTGTTTCACGTGCTTAGAATCCCCTGCCAGGGAGTGCAGTGAAAAAGAACAAAAAGAAGTAGACAACTGTCCACCATCTGGTGTACCATGTTCCTGTATTGCTCATCTTTTGGTGTTACCAAATTTAGGTTTGCCGCCATTGCTGCTAACTGTTAGCTTAGTAGACCTTATCAGAATAGACAAGTTTAGAGCAAGACTCTGTTGATATCTTTGCCGTTTGTGTACTGCTATCTCATGCAAAAAAAGCATTAACGAAAAGATGCTCTTATTTTCCTTAAAACGTTTAAACACAAACACAAACATTTTCATTAAAACATTTTAAATGGATATGAGCTGCTAAAGCGAAAATCGTGCTGTCTGCAAAAACACGCACTGCATTATCAAAAACATGTCCTGAGAGAAGTGGCTCCTGAAAAGTCTTCAAAGAAAGAATTTGTAAAAGAACAACTTACTGCAAGAGCTTGGAGCCTCTCCTTATGAAGTTCAGCCTCAGCCATCCTGAGAATTATGTAGAAAAGAGCATCACAGAAGGCGGCTGACGGTCAGAAAAGAGTTGGTAGTCTACAGTGTTTGTCCAAGGTTAGGTAACTGAGTGAGGTCCCACACACAGCTCAATGTGTGCTCTGTACGGCGATCCAGTCACTGTGAGGCACTGTGTGTTTGCCGGAGCATTTTCTCATTGGCTCTCTGCCTTCCCACCGCTCGTGAGCAACAGCTTGAATTCCTTCTCACTTGCCCATCACACATTCAGCCTGTATGTACATGGAAAAGCCGCTTAGCTGACATACATTTCAAGACTGTGAACTATTTTAAGCTGTGGAATTTGTGCATGGAGAGACTGGAGAGACGGAGATTCACAGCATGAAACTGGGCTTTCCAGGTTTCAGCCACGCAGCCATAAAGCAACAGAAATGAAAGCAACAGAAATGAAAGAGTAAAATTTCCCAGACATGTCTTCATATACTGGCTATGACAGAAACACACCATTTCAGGAATAAAAAAATGTGAAGAATACTGTACATACTTTTGCATTTGTGCTGTTCAGGGGGTGCGGTGGTGCAGTGGGTTGGCCTGGGTCCTGCTCTCCAGTGGGTTTGGGGTTCAAGTCCCGCTTGGGGTGCCTTGCGATGGACTGGTGTCCCGTCCTGGGTGTGCCCCCTCCCCCTCCAGCCTTATGCCCTATGCTGCCGGGTTAGGCTCTGGCTCCCCGTGACCCTCCATGGGACAAGCGGTTCAGATGGTGTGTGTGCCGTGCTGTTCCGCTTTCGGAAACAAAGCTTCAACCTTTATATGGTTGCTCTAAAGTCTAAAGCAAACTATTCTAGAAATTTCAGAGCAATCTATTGACCCCTTTGACCTTGAGGACACATCCAAATGTAACTGCATATCTCATTTGTTAGACAAGCAGCCAGACAGTATGAACTTTTTGTATACAGCACATGAAAAAAATAAAGGAAATGTACATGAAAAGGGACTTTAACTCTGAAGTAAGCAAATCGTGATGCAAAGGTAAGTCGTCAAGTAGCAATATGTTTCAGCTATATATGTAGGAATTCTGACGGATTTTTTATTGCTGCCATGTTACCACTTTGATATGTGAGTTCTCAGCAACTGGAGGCATCAGTTACAAAAACCGCTAAATTATTTAATATGTCAAGGGTTAGTCAGTTAGTTTGTTAGTCAGTCAGTTGTCGTCGAGTCATTTACGACTCATGGCGAACCTATGTGTAACAGAACAAGATGTTTATAATTCATATGTCAAGGGTAACAATCTCAAACATAATGATAGCAAGTGCCAAACATGGGCAAACTGCATCAGCAAAGAGGAACAGCGGTTCCCAAGTCAAAGCTGGCCGAGGGGGATAGATGGACACTTGACAGGATATGTACCTACTAAATGCCCAAAAGTACAACCTCAAAAAATACCACAGAACTGAATCAGTGTCTCTTGTGAACCCAGTCTCAACAAACCTCTACGTCATGAATTTCACAAAGCTGGAATTTTTGGCAGGGCTGCAATTCATAAAATACTTGCATCCGCAGCCAACACACAAAGACACATAACCTGGTGTAAGGAGCACATAACTTAGACCCATGAATAATGGCAAAAGTAATATGGTCTGATGAGATCTTTTACCCTTCTTCCCATATCTGGATGGGTTTACTTTTGGAGAAATTATGTGTTCAACCCAAAACGTCTGTTGCCAGTAGTTAAAAACATTGGCCTCCGTGCAGATGGCAAAATTTGTGCACGTTCACTGCCTACAGCTAGGTCACAACAAATACAGCTAACAAATATCAATGTTCATTGTCAAAAAATGGCATAAAAAACACATTATAATGCTTACTGTACAGTCTGCATCTTATAACATGAGCTGAGATAAGTGCTTTTCTGAACAGAACTTTGTGGAGACAGTATATTCTTTTATTTTCAGTCATATAACAACTATTAACATGAAAATTAAGTTTCTTTTCATAATTACTTATTATACTAATGTACAAAATTTTTACAGAAACATCAAGGGATATCTGTATTCTTAAGATTTTAAGCTTTGGAGAGATAAACCAAATGAGTTATGAACAAACCTCTTTTCCTAGTTGCGTGCTCGCTGAAGAGCCAGTGTACTTAATAGTTATAACCTATATATAAGGTCTAATTAGAAAATGCATGTTCTAGAGTCCATAGAGCTCAAATACCTTAATTAATCGTGTTGGATGATAAAATATAATATATTTTATGTGTAAAATAGACACTGTTTTTTAGGCTAAAACATCAGAAAAAAATTATACTGAATACTCTGCAAGGAAGTTGCTGTGCCACCGTGGCGCTGTTTTTAATATTGTTTTGTTATTTATCAAAAATAAGATACGATGTTCTTTTAATTATGCTTATTTTATAACTGTACAAATAATTTTATGTTGTAAAACGGTGAGCTGTAAACTTATAATGCAAGTATTAATGTATGCTACAACACTTGCAATTTCTTCCTTATTTCAGTCTCATAATATAATAAATTTTGTGTTTTACAACTCAGAGGAATGTTCATAAACTACAAATACACACACACACACACATCTTCAGAACCACTTGTCCCATACGGGGTTGCGGGGAACCGGAGCCTACCCGGTAACACAGGGCGTAGGGCCGGAGGGGGAAGGGGACACACCCAGGACGAGACGCCAGTCTGTCTCAAGGCACCCCAAGTGGGACTTGAACCCCAGACCTACCGGAGAGCAGGACTGGGGTCCAATCCACTGCGCCACCGCACCCCCCTGTATAAACTACAAATAATCAGAACAATAAAAATTTTGTTAATTATTTGTCCTAAGGGGGTATTGCCCTTTGGGCGGGGGGCGGTGTCCTAGGGGGGTTTTGTCCTACACTCCAGTCAAACACCTCATCCTGTTCCAAACTGACTGATGCGAGGAGGGCTTTTTGGTCCAGGTCTGCCATTACGTTCTTCAGGTGCTTGGTGGGAACATTTGCGATGATCTCAACTACGCCTCCAGTTGGCAAGATCAGCTTTATCTCCTTTCTTACCCAACAAAGACAGAACTCCCATCCTTATCCTCTTAGTAAGCATGCCTCTGATAAGCACATCCTTGACAAGTTGTTAAAAGGCTGACCCCAGGATGTCCCATAGGATGGAATAAAATTCTGAGTGACCACCCAAGCCTGGAACCTTATGACAGTTCATCTTACCAAGCACCTCAGACAGCTCAAAGTGATGGGACTCTCCAAGCCACCACAAGCATCCTCAGGAACCTACAATGTTAATTTCACTAAAAAGCTCTTTTCTGTTACTGAGCCTGTTTTACTAATTTTATTGTTTATTTTTTCAGCTGCAGTAATAGCAGCACTGTGCCTCTGTGACATACAAAGACAACAATAAAGAGTAATATTGAAATTATTGAAATATTGAACTGCAAGTGTAAATTAAAGACAGCATATTACAATACTTCTCAGAAGTGACCAACTGACACTGTTCAAGTTTGTTGTCAGAAATAATATGAAACTATAAGATGTAATTCAGATCTGATGACTATAATTTTATCTGATAAAAGAAAATTCATCACTAGGAACCTCTTTGTATAAAGAACAGTACAAGTACTGGCCACAATTAAGATAAAAAAATTAATACATTCATTTAAACAAACACACGCAGAAACCACTTGTCCCAAGCAGGGCTGCGGCAAGCCAGAGCCTAACCCAGCAACACAGGGCATAAGGCTGGAGGGGGAGGGGACACACCCAGGACAGGACACCAGTTAATCACAAGGCACCCCAAGCAGGACTCAAACCCCAAACCCACCAGAGAGCAAGCACAGGACAAACATGCTGCACCACCACATCCCCCTAAAGAAAAAATAAAAAAAGGCAAAACTGAAACCGACATCAGTGATATGAATAGACTGGTTTTTCCTTGAATACTTACATATTTTAGCATATTCATCTTAAGCTATAATTGTGTTAACATCCCAAGTAGTTATTATAACTTGAAACTCGGTTTTCTGTATATAGACAGAAAAAAATCTTCCCTATTGTCAGGCAACTAGACTATGTAACCTAGAGGTAGAAAATGGAGAAAAAGAGGGAAGAGATAAAAAGAGAGAGATAAAAAAAGCGAGAGAAAGAGAGAGAAGGAGAGCACGAATCAAAAATAAAAACCAAAACTATAACCAGAACACATAGACTCCATCACCCCTCCTCTCCACCCTCTGAGACCCGTCGACCACGACTTTATTTACAGGTTAATTACTTATCAGTTACTATCTATTATCAGTTACTTGCACAAACCAATCTCTGTCCTTCAGATTTTCCAGAAACACAGCGGCAGATGAAGGGTCATTAAACTGTTGGATCTTCCCTTCATGTAGATACCTAAGACTGGCTGGAAAAGAGAAATCACACTACATTTTTCAAGCTTTAAATGCTCTGGCAAGCTCATTGAATTGGCATTTTTTCTGGATAGGGAAGTCAAGATAAAATCACAGAAAGGAATCTGTAAAGATGATGCTGGTTTTCTTTACTGCACTTTTCTTAATATCTTCCTTGTCAGAGAGTCCCAGAAATCAGAACAGAATGTTTTAGATGGGTCTTTGGGTCAGAAGCACAGGTGATCACAGCTCAATTGGAGGTGAATCAGGTGGCAGTCTTACCTAGGAACATGCAATTTGTCCTGCAGAAATTAAGAGGAATGTTTCCTTTGGCATTATCAGCCAGTCCCAGAATCTTCAATTTATAAGAGGTTTTTTTTTCCATTCCATCCAGGTTTTTCTGGTGCAACTTCACATTTAACTTGGTGCTGGGCTTGGTTTGGACATTTTGACATGCCTCCAGCTTGGTGCTGGCAAGTACTTTGGCAGCTGGAAAGACAAGGCAACTATCAATTTACCTTGGATATCTTCTTTCTCCAACAAAGCAGAGATCCTATGTTCAGTGCCAGCAAAAATATTTGCAAAACTATTCATACGATAAGTTAAGTCAGTGAGTTCTGTTTCCAGGGCCGCCATACAAGAGGAAACTTTAATTCAGCGTTAACATCATCCAGCTTTGCAAAATCAACTTCCATATGACTCATTTGATCAAACAGACCTTTTTACAATGCACACATGGATCTCTACACAACATTTGAGCATTTAATTGTCTCATCACTTAAAACTTTCATCCAAGCTGTCAGATCTATCTCTGAAGGTGAGATAATACAGCTGACAAGGGAGCTGAGAGCAAGAGGTATAATTCCTTCTTTGTCAGAGGATTGAAATGTATCCATAACAACTGTAAAGCACATGCTCTGAGTCAGTTATTTCCTAAAGGGCTCTATTCTAGATCTTTTCTCTTTCTGAAGGCATATTGATTAAAAAATAGGATAACCCTAGTCTTCCTTAGAATGAGACAATTAGATTCTGTTGATTTAAATAACTTAATACTGATATTAGGGAGCAGAAATAACAAAATTGTGGGTTTTTTGAGGGGAACCCGTTTATGCTGTCATTTTAAAAAAATGGCCATGTGGCAAGTCTGTTTTCCTAACTATAAAAAGATTTTTTACAAAAAACAAAATGCAACCTCTGGACAACATTAGTGAAGGACTCACCCTGCTGGTTTCATTGTGAGCTAAAACTGCTCATACATTTTAAGCCCTTCACTTTGTTAATACAGTACTTTATGTTTTCCTCTACCCCCTTTACTCTGCTGGCAAACAGGCATTGGCCTTCTGCTCATGCAGCTGTCTCAAAGAAGCAGCCATATCATGGACAAAAACCCCTCCATTGTTGTGACAGGAGTAAATCCTCTGGAGTTCCTCCTCCAGTCAACTGATTTCCTGACACCATAAAGCAACCTGTTCAGTTGATGATGGGGGTCTTGGGTTTTGCCTTGACCTCTGCCACCAATCAACCACACAAACACACAGTCTGAACCACTTGTCCCATATGGGGTTGCAGGGAGCCAGAGCCTAACCTGGCAACAGAGGGTGGAAGGCTGGAGGGGGAGGGGACACACCCAGGACAGGATGGGATGCCAGGACACCAGTCCGCCACAGGGCACCCCAAGCAGGACTTGAACCCCAGAACCACCAGAGAGCAGGACCCGGTTCAATCCACTGCGTCACCACGCCCCCCACCTAATCAACCCCTGAAGAGTAAAAAAATCTCGTAAAACAGGTCTCTATACTCATTTTCCAGAAGTATCTCTATACTGCGTCATCATATTGTCCATAAGCCACTGGGCAGTCGATGAAACCTTCTTCAAAACACACGCATTTTCAGAACCGCTTGTCCCATACGGGGTCGCGGGGAACCGGAGCCTACCCGGCAACACAGGGTGTAAGGCCAGAGGGGGAGGGGACGCACCCAGGACAGGACGCCAGTCCATCACAAGGCACCCCAAGCGGGACTCGAACCCCAGCCCCACCGGAAAGCAGGACTGTGGTCCAACCCACTGCGCCACCACAGCCCCCCTCTTCTTCAAAACAACGGAGGAGAAAGCTAAAATGTAATCCAGACGGCTACAGGCAGTGGATTATGCCAGGTGATACCCAGATCGATAGCACTGCATTTTCTAAAACCATCAGTAGGACTAAAATTGCAAATAAAACTTAGAAAATATTTAATACTGATGTCACCTTTGCCTTCAAGAAAAATGACTTCTCTTGTTATTAGATGTCTATTAGTTACAAAAGAAGGAGCAGTTAATCTAACAAAGCAGTGAGGTAGCTGACCTCTACCGGAGCATAGATGCACAGAACACATATGTGCTGACTTGTACACATGACATCCACACCCAAAATCCACCCAGGATATACAGGAAAGGCCTTACTTATACAAAAGCATTTTCCCTAAAAATTATCCCCTAGCCTGTACAGTGGAAACAACCTACACTACAGCAGAACTCACTCTTCCTCCAGTTGCAAGAGAGCCACATCTCGCTTATCCCAGAGGTTGACTTGCTAAAAAAACAAAGACTGAGGGCATAAGATTCAAACTGGTTAAAGATAGCAGTTCTTTTTACATAGTTTTGAAGCCCCCTGACATTGAGTTTAAATTTTAAAATCCACCATAAGCGTATTAAATTAAAACAAGAACCTGATTAAAATACCAAAATAAGGATAAAAACCAGCCACTATTCATCCTAATATCAAACCCCTCAGAGTTCTCTATCCTTGCCACTCCATACAAGGCTCCCTCGAGCAGATACATCATCACATTCGATCATCCTCCCCCTGGCATTGGGACCTCTGTAGAGTTCACGCATCCACTCTTCTTCTTTTTTTAAGATGTGTAGATGATCTTTTTCCATTTCAGGACTTCTGCCAGGATAGAGTCAGGCCTTCACTTCTGGAGTTTCTTGGCTATGCCAGGGCCTTCTTCAGTTCCCAGTTCCATTTCTGGCCTCGTCCCTTCTCCGGCCTTCTCCTGGAAATTCAGTGACTGCACACCTTGCTCCACATAAGAGTGCTTGTACTTTAGGCAGAGATGGCCAGGCACACCTTATTGCTTCAGATGTTGCAATGGTGAGGGTAATTGCAGCCCCTGGCAAAATGGCCAGTATCTAGACCACTTACATTTATTGATATAGCTGATGTTTTTCTCCAAGGTGATTTACAATGTTAATCTACAGAACCACTATATTACCAGCTGTCCCTGTTTTTTACATGTCATTGCTTCTACACATTACTCATCTCAGATGTCCCTGTGGCCTGCCTTGAGGTTAACATAGCATTGAAGAAAAGTGTAGACATCTCGGCAGGGAGAAAGGGATGGAAATCGCGGACGATAAAGATCTTCCGGTCAGTACAGCACAGCTGCTCGATCTTGCATTGTTTCAACTCCTTGTGTTTCTCCTATTTGGAGGTCTCCACCAGCTTCTGGTGGATGCCTTCGGCAAGGTCAGTCTCATTGACAAACTGTTGGGGCCCATTCCTTTAAATGCATAAAATGTTACCGACAGCCAAGCCCAGCACTTTGAATATCACTTCCCTGATGAAGGTGACATAGTCAGGGGAGTTCTCTTCTGCATCCATGCTCCTCTACTCCTCTATAGAGGTGTGTTTGAGCTTCATTCCTGCAACTCTTCTATTGGAGGTCTGCTACTCTTCTTCTTTTCTTCTGAAGATTGCTTTCCAACCGGGGCAGCAGAGATCCTCTTCTTGAGCCTAGCCACCTCTTCTGGGATGAGGCCATTGTTGGTCCTGTTGCAGCTGTCTCTGCCACTATCCTCATTGCCACCATCACTGCCACCTCCATTGCCAGTCCTCCTCCGGCTGATGTTGGCATTACAGCACCCTCAGAGAATGACTCCTCCACCCCTTCTCTGGTGAGCTGTTCTGGGTGGGCAAATCTTCCAAGGCTCCTTCCCCAGAGGAAGGACTTCCCACACATATTGCCTGCTATAAGAACATAAACCAGTGAAGCAATTAGTAGTGTAGTGGTTAGCTCTGCTACCTTTGGACTCAGAGGTTACAAGTTTGAGCCTAACCTCTGGCTGTAGTACCTTTAAGCAAGGTACTTACCCAAAATTGCTCTGGTAAAATTTTCTAGCTGTATAAATGGGTAAACAGTTGTAAAATACCTTCACATTGTAAGCTGCTTTGGAGAAAAGCCTCAGCTAAATGAATAAATGTAAATGAGTTCACAATGTGATACAAAACACCAATTGTCATTACCCAATATTGCATTCATAATGGTGTTTGCATTTAATTTTTGACAATAATTGCTGCTGTGAAAATTATGGGGCACGTTTGTTTATTTATTTAATCACTTGGATCCCTTGGAAGTACAAAGCACTTAACCCACTGCACGGGAAAGGACGAGTTCTCCTGGCAGACTGAGACTGCGAAGCGTATGAAACGCTTTACAGGTAAATTTTTACGGAGATATGCTGCCCCAAAAGACTGCATTCTGCTTCAGCAAGTCAAGCTGTACACCCGCCCATCTGCGGCTCCTTCCATTGTGTTCCGTTTACTGTGTTACACAAGACTGCGCGACTCAAAATGGCCGACATCCATTGACGTTAAGCGCCGAATTCCCTGCATAGTTTGAAATGTTCCCCAAATAAAACGCACGTAACCATGGAGCAGACAGTCAGCGTGTTTCACGTTTAGTGTCTGGTCTTTCCGTAAACGAATAATTTTTTTCTGACTGTAGAAAGAACACAGCAGCACATCACTCTCTCCGCTTTTCCAAAGTAACGGAGGCGAACGGGGCATCCGGGCACTTTGTCCGAGCGCTCTGCCCCTCCCACGCCCCCCTTTCCTCGATGTTTTACTTCCGGAATTGCGTGCTACCAGTCATATGACTGCTTGTATGTGTCGGGTAACCTGTACGGTACGAAATAAACTACCAAAGAATACATCTGTTGCCAGTAGCACAATACTTGTAGGAGACAGACAGACAGACAGAGAGAGAGAGAGAGACACTGTGTAGCGCTTTCCGCGGCTTTACACAATGAGCGCTGGCAACGCGAATTCGCTCACCTCCTCGGGACAGCAGTCCATTGAGGAGGTGAGCCACCCGCTGTCAGCCGAGGAATCCGTTCTGTCGAGCCCAGACACGGCCAACGCCGCCATCAGCCTCGCGGAGAAGGTATGCACCTCGTGTCCGCGTGCGCACACTACTTCACGAAGCCTTAACTTAACGTGTGTCGTTCCGGTGGTGGCGCGGCTCTGGCGTTTCTCTCAGCATCATCTAGCCGTGAACGCGACGTGTGCGGTAACAATGACCGAACTAATCTCTCCAGTTGTTAATTTGTGGGAAATCTCTGGCCAGTGTGTTCCCTCCCGGTGAGGAGTATCGTGTTTCACGCGCAGGTGTGAAGCGTGCTGCGCCTCTCGAGCTCTGATTTTGGTGCTCGAGGCAATAACGCGGTGCGCGCGCTCTTCCTCTCTTTCTCTCTCTTTACTCTCCCTCGCTTTCTCTTCGCCTTTCTTTTTCATTTTCTTTACTCTCCCTCTTTGCTTCTGTTCCTTTGTTGTGAGCTTTTAAATGCCCTGAAGTGGCTGCTGACCTTCGCGCCAGGATGTTCATGCGCTGCACATCATGTGCCCCCCACAGAGCCTGAGCTGCTGGCTCGGACACATGGTGGGTTCGAATCCAGCGTGCAGAAGAAGAATGGCCAGGCGAAGATGCCCCTGGTCCCACAGCGCTTGCATGCTGACGGCGACAAAAAAAATACCAAAGTTTCCTGAGTTTTCTGGCAAAATGTGTCAATGTGCAGCTCGCAAACCTTCACGTCTTATAATAAAAGAGTATGAAGCCGTGTGCCTTTTGCTGCCAGCTGCTGTTTACAAGCGAGTGGGGATTTCTGTTCAAAGAATTTATGTTTGTGTTTAAGAGCAACAAAATAGCAATGAACAATTTGTGTAATAACGGAAAAGCCTCGCGCAGCTACTCGTGTCACGTGTCCTGCTTCATATATGGTGGTGGACTGCGCTCAGAAATTACCTGTCTGTCAACATTCGCACCTTTCCTACTCTCGGTACAATCAGCTCTTTGTGTTTTTCTCTGACACTTACTTCCCTTTGGAGAAAGGCATCTGCCAAATGAATAAATATAAATGTAAACAAAAATAGTTTGGAGTTTTCCAGCTTCTCTTGTACGTATTTCATGTTGCTTTCAAACTGATGCAAGTGCACTGTTTCCACTTTGGTCTGCATGTTCTTGGAGGGCGGGGCAGTTTCAGCCGGTACCCGCTCTCTGGCGGGTCTGGGGTTCGAGTCCTGCTTGGGGTGCCTTGTGACGGACTGGCGTCCTGTCTTGGGTATGTCCCCCTCCCTCTTCGGCCTTGCACCCCGCTTGCCGCGACCCCGCTCGGGACAAGTGCTCGTTGACGTTGGTTGGTCTGCATGTTCTTGATGAGTTCCCCTGCTATGAAGCTTCTCAAATATGGATTTCACCACCTCATAAATATGAGACCTGGGATATGTAACAGCTGGTAGCACAGTGGTTAGGGTTGCTGTATTTGGACTCAAAGGTTGCAGGTTTGAGCCTCACCTCTGGCTGTAGTACTCTTGAGCGAGGTACTTACCCTAAATTGCTCCAGTAAAATTACCCACCTGTATAAATGGGTAAATAATTGTAACGTTAACATTGTAAGTTTATTTGGAGAAAAGTGTCAGGTAAATATGAAATAATATCGATTAAAGAGACCATTACAATTATGTCTAAGGGTGACAACGGAGCAGTCGCATTAGCTTGGAGAGCAGTGCAGCAACACAGTGTAAACTCTATTAGCAACAAAAGGAACTTGCGTTACAGTCGAGAAAGATTTTTTTTCAGGATGCATGATGAAGTGAAGAAAGGGATTAAGTTCAAACTTGATTGTCATGTTAATTGCACTGTAACAAATGTATGAATTGCTAGGAAGGAATCGTCAGTATTTGGATAAAGTTTTATGCGGCTACTCATGTGATGAACATTGGTTCATATGGTGGAAAGAAACTAACTGAACTTAAGAATCATGCATCTGCATCTAAGTATATCTTCCTGCTAAAGTAATGAACACATTGTATTTTCCATGAGATGTACGTCGCTCTGCTAAATGAATACATGTAAATATAATGTAAACTTAGTGTCTTTCGCTGTAAAATTGCTAATGCAGTAGTTTGAGATTGTTGTGCTGCCCCAAAACATGGATGCTTAGCAATCGTTTGGTTAAACCATGAGTTATGTTCTCCATCAGAAAATTATAGACGACAATATTGGGCAAGTTCTCCATGAGCTGAACCACAGCTGAGTCATGCAGCAAGACAGTGATCCTAAATTTGCAAGGAAGTTAACATGGAAGAGCCACGTCAAAGTACTGATCTGAATTCAACTGCAATACGGCAAGGCCTCAGTCGGGCCTTTTATGGAGGAAAACGCACACAAATACTAGCGTACTAAACCAGTTGTTTTGGGGGGGAGCAGGCCGAATGACGCCAGGTTCCAGTCAGTAGGTACAGAAGTGTTTAGTTGCAACCATTACCAGTCACTGACTTCTTGTATTGCAAATATTGCATCTGTAGATTTTTTCCAACGGAAAAGAGTCCATCGTGGCAAAAAGTTTCCTTGGACTTTTTCGAGAAGTATTAACAGTTTATGTTTTTTCATTACCCGAGCTAGCGTACTAATTTGAATTGAAGTGTGCCAGCAGAAAATGATCGTCAGCTTTCAATGCTGCCTCTCATTTTTAAGAAGAGAATGAGATGGAAGATGAACAGGCTGTATAATTGCTTCTACATCTGCCACTTTTGAGCTGTCATTCTTCACCTCCATGTAGTACAGTAGATACAGCTTCAGAGCTGATGTCCAGTTGTCTGTGCATCACGGTAAAGGACATGTAACCTGGGTTGGTTCTTAAATTTCAAACGGTTTTATTTCTTATTATTGATGTTTGTATTAGGTATTAGTGAATTTCTTGTAATTTGTACAGTAATAAAGGGATCTCGGAGCAGATGAGAACCGATACCCCCTGGTCTAGATCTGGCTGTTACTAGATCTTTACTGTGCTTTCTTATTCGAAATGTGTCATAAGTACTCCTGCCAGAGAACTCAAAACGCACTAACTTAGTTCAATATCACTTATATTTTTGCCTTACAGTAACTGCATATAGAACTGATGAGAAACCTCTCACCTGCTCAGTGTAACATTTGACTTAGAAACTTTTCAAATAATGCACCATCTTTCAGCCCCAGTTGAATTTGTAATTTGTAAGGGACCAACTGTACAGTTATTGTGGAGGTTTTTTTTTTTTTTTTTTTTCCTCAATATTTCTGTGGAGTGAAAGAAACACATGTTTCCAACCTTGGCCATTAGCTGACAGTAGAATGCTCTCATCCAGGAGTGTGACAGAAGCTTTATTCATCTCACTTCCACAGTATTTAGTGCCTGTGTATGGTATTGCTAAGTGTTTATGATAGCGTAAAACAAAGAATGGTGTACATTTGATGAACCAGCCAACAGCATTGAGCAGGAATTTGTGGAGAGACTATATTTAAATTTTGGCTAATTTTAAACTATTTTTATTTTTATGTAGTTCAGGATAAATAAGTGTTATGAAAAGTTTGATTTGTGTCTATTATTGCTGTATCCAGGACTTTTGCACCAGTTTTCCTGTACATAAATTGAGGTATGTCTGCACTAGGTTTTTATTGCTTGTTTACATAATTTTAGATAAGTTTGTTGAAAGTGGCCAAAGTCTGAAGAATATTCATGGTACTGTATTCTGTATTGTTACATGAATGTCCTTATTAATCCTGACTGCTGACCAATTTAAAATATGCCAGTGACATAGTATGTTCCTGAAATATTAATCAGATAAGCTGTTGATGTTTGTCTTCTGTATTTCAGTTTAAATGCAAAAATTTCCACTGCTGAGACTTAGAAATAGGACAAGAATTCTGTTCATAACTCAATTTGTTTTTAACTCCAGAGTTACTCACTTTTACCACTAAACCACAATCAATACAAGTTACATCATTTATGTGATAGGTTGTGTCAAAGCCTCAGTTAAAGCTATGCTACATTAAAAGCCTGTCCCAGAAACGTAGGATTTGAAATCCAGTGTATTCCTGTGTGACACCTGTTTTATTTTTTTAATTAACTTCAAGATGCATTATAATTCCAGATTATCTAAAATGTATAAAAATGTTGTGCATTATATTTTGCGTTGGAGGTTCATTGCTGTGTTTCGGGTAAGTTTATTGTTGCTACTGCATTTACCCAATGCTAAATATAGCGCATTCTTCTCGTGTAGTTGTGCGGATAAACGGAAGCAATAATCATCTGTTCTGAGTTTTATGCACCTACTCGTGCGATGAACATCGGTGCATAAAGTGGAAAGAACAAAGTTTACTTAAGAATCACATGTCTGCAACTCTGTCTCTCTTTCTCCTAAGGTAATGCACAAATTGTATTTCCTCTGAGATGTGCATTGCTTTGGAGAAAGTCTCGAGGGGTTTTTCGTGATGCATTACTGTGTTACAAAATAAGTAAAAATTTAGTTTTTATTAATTGTTTATTTGGGCTTCTTATCTGTTAGTGTTGAATTGAAGAGCTGATTATCCAAAAATGCAGAGACAGAGAAAATCAAATCTTTCAATTTCACTGCCTTCGGTAAACATCAACATTGTAGCTGAAGTCATCACTCCTTCTTTGAGGTTCCGTGTAATTTACACCAACTACTCATGTACTGGAAGGGCACGGTGGCGCAGCGGGTTTGGCCGGGTCCTGCTCTCTGGCAGGTCTGGGGTTCGAGTCCCGCTTGGCATGCCTTGTGATCTACTGGTGTCCTGTCTTGGGTGTGTCCCCTCCCCCCCCAGCCTTACGCCCTGCATTGCCAGGCTAGGCTCCAGCTTGCCGCGACCTCACTTGGGACAAGTGGCTTCAGCCAGTGTGCGTGTGTGCGTGTGTGCGTGTGTGAGTGTACACAAGTACCACATACATGTATCATGAAAATCTTCCTGAATGCTTCTCCGCAGACTATGGACAAAGACAATAGAAACACTGCACAAACAAAACAGCTGACAAATAAGCTGTAAAAATGCGTTTTGTAGTAGTTTTACTGTATGACCATAAAAACTGTCCTGAAATGTGTGCTTTGCCATCAAAATATCCATACCCCAAACTGCAACTACTTGATATCCATAGTAGCATTTAATGAGTGATAACAGAAACAGCTGGCAATGAGAGGGTAGCACAGTGACACAGTGGGTAGTGCTGCAGCCTCACTGTCCCTGGGCTGTTTGGGTGTAGGTTTGAATCCAGCTCAGTGTGTGTGGAGTTTGCATGTGCTCCCCGTGCCTTTGTGTGTTTCCTCTGGGTGCTCTGGTTTCCTCCCACAGTCCAAATACATGCTGTTTCAGTGAACTGGATACTCCATTTTCTGTGTTGCCTGTAGTGTGTGAATCTGTGTGGCTGTCATGTGATGAGCTGGTGTCCCATCCAATGTGTACCCGCCCCCCCCAAACTTGCACCTACCTGCTATAGGTTCCGGACTGCTGCAACCCTCACTTAGTCGGTGAGCGATTAGTATGATGGAGGAGGATATTCTTTGCAAAGCTTGGGTGTGGTGGAGAAAGTTTGCAGTGCGCGTGCAGAAATCCGAGCTGTGATTGCATTTGCAAGGTGACCTCATGGGGCGAGTTTCTGTACAAATGCTGATTAAAAAGACGGATTGGAAACGAGTATGTGGGGGTTATTCATTCATTCAGTCCTTAATTTATTCGTTTGAAGGCGGAATTTAGCAGCAAAATCGTAATTTCCGTGCTCAGTGTTGAAAATGGGAACGAGTCCAGGAGGGTTGGCAGCTATGAGATGAGCTTCTGGGAAGGATAAGCGCTTGAAATGTTGTTGACAAACAGCATATGAAGTGCAAAAACAATTAGTGTGTCTTGTTTACTGATATTATAACAGCTGTACAGCTGTGCTTGAGAAATAGAAAAGAATACAGCTTGTTCTTACTGCCTAATTCAATTTTTCCTCAATTTTCAGTATCATGTTCAGTTACAATTGTCAGTTTCTTTGTGTATTTCTTGAATTGACATCAGAAGCCCCAAAAGGGTAATTTGTTAGAATATCACCAAATCCCATTAGAACAGACAGTTACCTCAATAATTGACATTAGTTGCCATAACATCGTTAAGCAGTTTCCCTTAATTAAATTTACTAGAAATTATTATTAATAATGCTCTGTCTGCCTTGCTACACTTCCTATATACAGTAAGCTTAAATGCTCACAAAGATAAGCATTTAATGTATTATTTCAGCCTTTAATACAAAAAAACAACAGTACAGACAAAGAAATGTGTGAAAACTGGAAAAAAATTTGCACTCCGTGGACACACTGATATGGCTTCTCACAACGCTGAGCTGCGCCATTCAGCATGACTTTGAACTCCTCAGTCTTTGCAGAGTTCACATGTTCTCCCCATGTTCTTCAGTTTCCTCTCAAACACAGTTCAGCAGAACTGGTCACTCGATTGGTTGTGTGTGCGTGCGTGCGTGCGCGTTTGTGTTTGCATTTTGATTTTCTTCACGCTTTATTAAGTTTTTTTCCCCACTTGGAGTAGCTATGATGAACTTGAGAGTTAGAGAATGAAAGCACAAAGAGGAGACTATGTAGAGAGATGCTGATCAAACATGCACCCACAGCGCCCTTTGATACACATCCCTCACCCATAAGGGAGCATAAAGGGGGCCTCTGAAGGATGAAGTTGGCTATTTTTCCACATGCAGTTGATACTGCCCTCCCAGTACTTTTTGTTGTTGCCAAAAAAAAAAACTATGAAAAGATGATATTAAATTACGTTCATCATAAATGCAGATTTTTGTAAGTCAAACATTCATATTTCAGGTGCTCACTACATACAGCACAGGGATAAAAGGCACAATATCTAATAGAAGTGGTCATGTGACACCATATAAGCAATTTCAGAAAGTTGAACAAATTTTCCAAAATTCATTACAATTAAGATACAGGTCAAATTTTAACTTTGCCATTCCACTGTTTTGAATTAGACAATTAAGCTCTCAGTTGAAAGTTTGTGGGTGGGACCGTTTCAGTTCTGAAATGTTTTGGTGCCTTGGTTTCACAATTTGTGCTTCCTTGCGCGCTGTTCTTCTGTGGATCAGCAAGCAGGACAGATGTGTTCAATCTTGGCACTTTTGTGTGGCTTCAAATGTTCCCAGAACTTCAAAGAGCTGCTGAAGTTTGGCCATTATTAAGTATTAGGACTTGGTCAGAGCAAAGATGCTTCTGAACCCTGAGGCATCATCGTAAAACATGGTAGCCGAAGCCTGAACGGATCATCTTACCCTAGCTATATTTCAGTTTTTTTTTCTTTTTTTTGTGCTCTGAAGAAATTTCCAGCCTTTTTTTGATGAAATACCAGATCGATGTTCCAGTGATCCCCTTCATCTGCAAAGACCTGGTAGATTTCAGAAAGGTAATTTTTTGTATTCTATGAAAAGTGTTTTGGCATTGTAATCTGTGTAAAAGGAAAAAAAAAAAAACTTGACTGAGAGTATATCTCTTATATAGACCTGCATTGTTTTAATGACATCTTTCTCTCTTGTCAGTTTTCTCAGGGGTTCTGTCAGAAGAAATATCCTTGATGTTTTCCTCAGAGAACTTCTCAGGATGGAGGTGACAAGTCATAAACTTTGGGTCTGTCCAAGTCAGTGGATATTGACATGGGTTCAGAGATTCCTTAAGGGTAAGACTTGTTTTCTAGTATAATGTAAACATAAATTTTTTAATTCCTCTGAAGTATGTGCTGTTCCTTAATTTATATCAGCAGCATTATTAAAGATTGCCAAGGCTAAAAGAATGGCTGTGGTGGTCTGAAGGTTTTGGAATTTATGATTTGTGAGGTCTAGGTACAAATATGTAAGTGATCACTAGTTTTATAAATAAATTATCTTCAATGATTCTCAAGAAGAGAGGTTCTCTGGTACTTTATCTTCTTCTATGCCATGTGTTTTATATTCTCATTGAAAACTAATGCAATGGAAATGGGATATTTCTTAATAAAGGTGGTATTTAATATTTTGCAGTTGATGAGACTTTTTTGTGTTTTACTGTTTGGTTAACATTATTTCTCGATTTAATTGCAGGTGATCTGATTACCCAACAATTTGGGAACTTCTGATTCAAAATGAACCAAAGTTCCATGTATCTTTGCCTGCTTGGAAATGTATGTTTTTGTTCTATGAAGGCCTCCAAATCCTTTACGGAGCTCTGGGGCATTTCTGGAAGAACGGATTGCCATCATCTTTTGGGTGCATACCAAAAAAAACAGTTTCTCCACCAGTGAATCTCTTACTGTAATAGCATGAATGTGGTACAGCGTTCACTTGAATGAAGAGAAAAGAAAAATGGTGGAATCACCAGAAGTGAATTGTGCCGAATGAGACCAGAGAGCAAAAGATGAAGAGGAATATCTTGCTTGATGTAAATGAAATCTTTGAAGGGATACAGAGCAGGCAAAAAGGTCTAAGCAAAACTCAACACGCCAGGGAGATTGTTGAACGAAAGGAGGGCACATTGACAGGAATTCAAAGGTGTTACAGGAGATGTGGGATACACTGTCACATCCAGCTGTGTGTCATTCTACTGCTCTGCTCTCCACTGTTTCATGTGTTTCATATCGCTGATGTTTGGACAATGTTCTGTTTACATTTGTTCCCAATGCCATACCTGTGGATTGCTATCCAGTATTATTATTCAATAAAATACATTAACAGTATAGGTTGTTTTTGTTTGCTTTTTTGCTGTGAAAACCATTGTGCCAGTGAGGTATTACAGTAAATTAAAAAATTTAAATTTCCTAAAATTGTACAGCTTTCAGTCTGCAAAAAAGTGTGTTTCTGTATATATACACAATTAAAAGCTTAAAAGGAATAAAATGTCACTGTTTCAGTGAAAGAGTTGTTCAGGTGCGTATTTATATAGGTAGCTTCAGGGAGGGACTGGGAGTGAAAAACGGCCCTGGATTTTCCTCCCAAATAGGCCACACCACAACTACAAACAGCTGCTACTATCTCACAATATTACAGCAGTCGATGTATCGCATTTATGGCAAATAACATCACAAAACCCATGGTGATTGAAATAAATTTATTATTGTATGAACTAAAATACTTGAAATCTATATAAAAAGAGCAGAATGCATAAATGTATAATATGACATATAATGATAAACATAAACCTAGAACAACAGAACTATTCTACAATTTGAGTATTCGTGTGTGTGTGTGTGTCACTGACACTATGCTTTTCGCTCCTGCAACTACCTTCACCCTGAATAAGCAAATGAATACAGATAAGTTGATTTCAGATAAGTCTCAGTGTAACATCTGTCACTTAATATTAAAGCAATCCTAAATTACTTTTAGATTTCTTATATATTCTTATAACACTTTGAATGTTATGGAAAGCAAACACATTGTTTTAGGTTTATTTTCAAACAAAATGGTTGTCTGCGTGATGTTATCTCAATCTTGGGGAGAATTATCGCCTATGTTTTGCTATAATTTCAGCTATAGATAACTTGAGAACACCTGATTATGCAAACTGACACGTAGCACCATTAGAGCTGTTAAATTCTGTTTGTTTTGATGTGAGTTCGTGACCAGTTCGTGGGCAATTTAAAACGGGATGAATGGGTGTGAATTTGGATATTGGCTGGGTTAGCCTACATGCCACGATCAAAATAATATCGTTTTGGCGTCTACTGTTGCCACGCAACGAGAAAAGTCATGCTGCAGCCAAGCTGAGTGAGAGTGACCACCATGTGTGCACAAATTATTTGCAAACTCGCTCATTCTCATGTTACATGTTAATCGGAGCAATCACCTTAGGCTACTTCATTTACTCTATTTTCTAACTCAGTAGCAATGTTGTAACCCGTTGTAGAATCGCTGCTATCTTGTTATGAATGAATGGAATTATTCACGTCAGACAATGCGGAGTGATAAATAGCAGTGAACGTTCGGACTAGGGATGTCCTGGGACTTTACTATAGTGCTGTTCATAGGCTACATGCTCTATAGTGAGAGAGGCGGGCAAAGGTAACCTGATGTAACTGTCCTGAGAGGCAACTTACCAGAACCATTGGCTCAGGAGCAACTGCTGCTGTCTTTCCCTCATCAGGCTCAAGATTAGAGCTACTGCTGCTGGCAACACTATTGCCAAACATCTGTTTTTTTTTGCATTTTGTAGCATCGTTCTCTAAGGACTTCGCTTTTTTTTTCTTTTAGCTTCTCCCAACCGCCTTTACCTTTACGTTTTTTGCTTGCCGTCATGAGCCCACTCTCCTTTGCGTCAGTTTCGGTTTATTATAAGCAAAAAAAGATTGCATTAGCGCCCCCTTTTGTCGGCTGTCAACGTCACTTAATTTGACACTTTTTCTTTGATGATGAACCAGCCAGGTCGACAGCCGTCGGACGGACGGCCGTTCTGGACTTCTCCAGAAAGTCCAGATGGTCAGTCCGCCCCAGGTAGCTTGATAACTAAAGCTGCGCCATAGCCAATCTCTGCCACACAGTACAATTGAAAGCAATGTTTAGCTGAAGTGCAATTCTGCAAAAGGTGGTGGTGTGATCTGTAAAACTTGATTTTGTTGTTGCCCATATAATGTATGCATTAGTTGGTATATATTTAATGCATTAATCAATTTATGAAGACAATACATTATTGGTCAATTTAATAGAGAGTAGGGCACTGTATGTAAATGAAAAAACTTTTTTTTTAAACACACATTTTCAGAACCGCTTGTCCCATACGGGGTCACGGAGCCTACCCGGTAACACAGGGTGTAAGGCCGGAGGGGGAGGGGACACACCCAGGACGGGATACCAGTCCGTCGCAAGGCACCCCAAGCAGGACTCAAACCCCAGACCCACCGGAGAGCAGGAGTGTGGTCTAACCCACTGCGCTACTGCACCACTGCACCCCCCTCAGCTTTTTTTTAAACATTTCTATTTTATACAAAACCCCTGACTGATACAGATTAAGGGGTGCGGTGGCGCAGTGGGTTGGACCACGGTCCTGCTGTCCGGTGGGTCTGGGGTTCGAGTCCCGCTTGGGGTGCCTTGTGACGGACTGGCGTCCCGTCCTGGGTGTGTCCCCTCCCCCTCCGGCCCTACGCCCTGTGTTACCGGGTAGGCTCCGGTTCCCCGTGACCCCGTCTGGGACAAGCGGTTCTGAAAATGTGTGTGTGTGTGTGTGTGATACAGATTAACCACTAAGGAGAAGAGTTGGGAAAACCTGACCTGCCAAAAAAGTAACTACAAAAAAAGAATTGTCTAATGGTCTAAATAGTTTTGTTGGTTCAGCTGGCTAGAAAACATGATGTGGCAGGTTAAAACAATTTTGGGTGTCCCTGGATGTTACACTGTGAAAAATGCATTTAATAGTCATATACTGTTATCCCGCAAAATTACTAATGTAATGTTACAAAAAACTCAAGGTTTAAAAAAGAATAAAAAAAGAAGAAAAAGGTGGTCAAAATCAATGTTTAATTTGTAAGATTCTGGGAACCTTTGTGACATATTGTGAATTTGCATTGGAAGAATGACATTAAAATAGTCTGGTTTGCAATTCTTTTCTTAAATTTGCAATCATCTGAGTAATGTGGCTGAACATTTACCTGAGTCCTCTGTTATAAGGCAGTGAAATGTTAATAAAACAATAAATAAGCCATGGAGGGTGTGGTGGCGCAGTGGTTTGGACCAGGTCCTGCTCTCCCCTAGGTCTGGGGTTCGAGTCCTGCTTGGGGTGCCTTGTGACGGACTGGCGTCCTGTCCTGCGTGTGTCCCCTCTGGCCTTACGCCCTGTGTTGCCAGGTAGGCTCCATGACTCTGTATGGGACAAGCGGTTCAGAAAGTGTGTGTAAATAAGCCATATACATATATTTACTGATATAATTATTAGTACTATGAATACATTAGCTGAGGGAGAAAATTACAGCAAATAATGGACTAGGTCAGTACTATACCTCAAAAAGATTCTTATAGGAGGTTTTTCGTTTGAAGTTTTCATTTATTCAGCTCACAGATCTATAAATGAACAATAAAAATCTTTAATCTAGTACAGTACAATCAACTACCTTTCTAATTTATACCTAATATAATACAATTAAGAGGGAGACCCTTGTGTTTTTAGTTGAATTTTTTTGTTGTTCATTCATTGAACACTTTTCATCAAAGCAACATACAGTCTTCTACACAGTTATACGACTGTATTTTTTAACAAACCCATTCAGGGTAAGTACGGTGCTCAAGGGTGCTGTAGAAGAAGGTTGGGTTCTTCAAGGGGAAGCAGTTTTTTTAAATGAAATAAATCAGTTTCTCAAAACAAAATACATATGTATTTACTTTCAGTCTTTTTTCAGCCCATTCATGCACAGGTAATTGTGAGCACAATGTCATTTCTAACTGGTAGCTGTATGGTGTCTACTGTTCATACATGTAATTGTAAATGGCTAATTGCAGTATAACACAAACTCTCATAAAAATGGACACTTTTTTGACCTCGGTGTCCATGTAATATAGGATATAGAGTGCATGTAGTTCCTCTCATTTCAGCTGTTTGATTTTTCATTTTGCTCGAAACCTTAAAAAGTCTCCTTTGATTTTTAACCCTTGATTAAACCCTTGATTTATTCCAGTCCGAATTTGGTACATACAATAGGTTTTTTGGACTAACCACTTTGTTTTTTAAAAGCTGCTGATTGGTAAAACTGTGGTTGCCAGGTGCCTGGCAATTTAGAGAAAATTTAAAGAATACTTTGGAAAGGAACACTGAGAAAAATAGTTTTGATCTCTCAGCACTACAAATTTGTTGAAATTTTGGATCAGTTTACCACTGTTGGGGCTACAGTATTAAACCTTTTTTTTTGTTGTATAAATTTAATCATTTAAAGTGTGTCCTATAGAAGAGCAATTTTCTCTCAATAACTCATATGAGTTTGGTCTTTGGTTTTGATTTTCTGCCATTTTTTCAACCTTTAACAAACATATCAGCTTTGTTCGTTGGATAGATCAGCATGAATGTGCAACACAGATACTGTTGACAAAGGCGTTTAAAAGTTGTATAAATGTTGTTGATTAATCAACGTGTCCAGGCCCTAGCTGCCAGTCAGTTTCAGTGAGTGAATTTTTCAGCAAAAACAGCCATAACTCTTGAAAAGTTTTCATGAAACTCGTACACTTGGAAGCTCAAGTACTGGGACAGCAAAGTGAAATCGGTTTCTTTTGTGACATATTCAAGAAATTTCTATTTCAGATCAAAAGATGAATATGAGACTAGAAGTTCAGCATGCCGCACATCCCTTACATGCAATAAGTACCTCAAGTCTGTCATTCATGTATACCACTCTTTATATTTTCTTTTAAGATGCTCTGAAAAGCCTTGACAGCAACCTCTTAAAGTTGTTGCTTATTTTGGGGTTTTTGGTTTACCAGTTTTCCAGTACTTATGGTTTTCTCTGTTTCTGCCTGTAAAACAACACAAAATCACAAATGGCTGCCCAGTTTTAGCAAAAAGTGCACAGTGATTGGTGCACCTTAAGCGCTGTTATACACTGCCTGGCCAGAAAAAAGTCACCGCCTGGATTTCACTAAGCAAATAGGTAAGAGCCTTCCATTGGATAATTACTGCAGTGATTAATATGTTTCAGCTGGCAACAAGTTATTTAACCCTAACTGATGCAGTGAACAGCTTCTTATTTCTTAAACAACCATGTTGGAAGACATATCCTGCAGTCGTGTAAAAGCTTTTACTGTTTCAGAAGGGTCAAATTATGGGCCTCCATCAAGCAACGAAAACTAAGGCGATTGCTGGAACTACTGAAATTGGGTTAAGAACTGTCCAACGCATTATTAAAACCTGGAAGGATAGTGGTGAACCATTATCTTTGAGGAAGAAATGTGGTTGGAAAAAACCTTCAATGAGCGTGATCAGAGATCACTTAAACGTTTGGTGAAATCAAATTGTAAAAAAAACAG
Source organism: Scleropages formosus (assembly GCF_900964775.1). Taxonomy (NCBI): domain Eukaryota; kingdom Metazoa; phylum Chordata; class Actinopteri; order Osteoglossiformes; family Osteoglossidae; genus Scleropages; species Scleropages formosus. The sequence goes on from NC_041810.1 coordinate 35,737,980, forward strand.
TAGAGCTCACAGCTATGTTTAATAGTGAAAGTAAGAGCATTTCCACACGCACAATGTGAGGAGAACTGAAGGGATTGGGACTAAACAGCTGTGTAGCCTTAAGAAAACTACTTTTCAGTGAGGCTAATTGGGGGGGGGAGGCTTCAATTTGCTAGGGAGCATAAAGATTGGACTCTAGAGCAATGGAAAAAGGTCATGTGTTCTGAGTCCAGATTTACCCTGTTCCAGAGTGATGGGCAAGGGTAAGAATAGAGGCAGATGAAGTGATGCACTCATCATGTCTAGTGCCTACCGTACAAGCCTGTGGGGGCAGTGTTATGATCTGGGGTTGCTTCAGTTGGTCAGGTCTAGGTTCAGCAATGTTATGTGCTCAAACAATGAGGTCAGCTGACTACCTGAATATAATGAAAGCCCAGGTGTTTTCATCAATGGATTTTTTTTTTTTTTTTCTTCCCTGATGGCACGGGTGTATTCCAAGATGACAATGCCAGGATTCATCCAGCTCAAATTGTGAAAGAGTGGTTCAAGGAGCATGAGACATCATTTTCACACATGGATTGGCCACCACAGAGTCCAGACCTTAACCCCATTGAAAATCTTTGGGATGTGCTAGAGAAGACTTCACGCAGCGGTCCAACTCTCCCACCATCTATACAAGATCTTGGCGAGAAATTAATGCAGTTCTGGATGGAAATAAATGTTGTGACGTTGCATAAGCTTATTGAAATGATGCCACGGTGAATGCGTGCTGTAATCAAAGCAAAAGGTCCAACAAAATATTAGTGTGTGACTTTTTTTTTTTTGGCCAGGCAGTGTATATTTATAGTTAGAGTAAATCTCTTGTAATCCAGTTGGTTTTTTCAGTGTTATTGACATTACTGTAAGGAAGTGCCTTTGTTGTCTGGTTCTTTGAAAGAGTAGAGGCAGCAAAAACCAGAAGTCATAACTATGAAGCTTTTCACGCTTGACTGTTCCACACACTTACTTCCCCAAACTTACACTAACGACTGACCACATGGTGCTACAGCTCAAAAAATTTGTGAAGACTTTCTTCACCTCAAAAACACAAATTGCTGGCTCTTTCCTACCCTTTCAGATTTTCTCTAAAACCTTTAAAAGACACATGGTCTTAGAGTCCTCTGTCCAGTTAGCACCATTAAAGTTTTGTGAAATGGAGGTCTGAACACTAGGCAGAACAAATCATCAATGTTGTAATGGTAGGAGAATCCATGAGAGTTCATGACAGAGCTAAGGGAAGGGGTGTGAAAGGAGAAGGGTGGGAGGCATAGCAAAGCAATGGTCGAGAGAGACTGAGGGGAAGACAGGTAGCTACTCTAAGCCACCTTGTATGATCTATCCAATAGATACAACGTAGCTTATGTTCATGTTGGAGAATTGTCACTGCAGGTAATTGTGTTTTTGTAAGTTTGTTTTCTATTGCTGTATCCCAGCCCACATTTCCATTGTGTAATTCTGCATACAGATTGAAGCAATCTGTCGTGTATTATGCATTTGTTGATTGTTTCTTTCTGTGTTTGCAATTCCAAAATCCAATAGTGTTGTGTACTGTAGACTGCACATTACTCAGGTGTTTACAATAATTGCACCGCCCCTTTGTTTTTGTTTTCGTGACACATAGCGGTACCCTCGTGGTGCAAAGACGAGAGTCTACCGGCAGGAGTTTACCATTACTATGTGAGTTCAGCTGTCCACATTGTGTTGTGTGAGGGATCAGGTGCAGAAAATGTTTGACATTAAAGTTGTCTGTGGCAACCAAACTACGCGATATCACCATCATGAGAAATCCAGACGCTCCCACCGTTACAACAACCTGCTGTATCCTTGTCTGTCAAGCGTTCAATCCTGTTGCAATCTGTCAGTCTGCTGTTAGGAAGGCTGACCTCATTGCAGCCTCAGCTTTCCACCTCCCACTAGACCTCCTGGCCTTGACAGAAATTTGGAGCACCCCTGATAATACAACTACACCTGTAGCCCTCTCTGGCACCTACTGCTTCTCATATATCCCTCATCCTTCTGGCAGAGGTGGAGGCACAGGCCTGCTCATTTCTCCCCAGTGGGGATATTCCATTCCCTCTTTCCACCTGCTTTGACCTTCCCTCTAATTGAATTCCATGTTCTCTCTATCATTGCCCTAATCACACTCATTGTGGACATTTTGTATCACCCTCCTGGCCTTCGCTGCTGCATCCTGGATGACCTTAACCTCTAGTTGAGCTCTCTCCTAGGGGACAACTTTCCATTGATTCTCCAGGGTGGCTTCAACCTGTATGTCGGGGACATTTATGCAAGGTACCTTCTGTCACTCCAGGAGTCCACTGGCTTCTCTATGTTCCAGTCCTTTGCCGTTCATTAGGCCAGCAATCACTTCGACCTTGACTCTCCAAAGTATGGCTGTCCTGTCCTCTCTGTTACTCGGCTGCACGTCTCTGATCTCATCACTACTAATCCATCTTCTTCTTCTGTGTCTCTGTTTGTCACTTTCTGGCACAACCTGAAATTTCTCTCCCTCTTTCCCTCTCCTCTGCTGCACTATCCTTTCTCCCTTCTGCTGCACAATTCTTTGAGCTTTCCACAGACAAAGCTACCAGTGTCTTTCTCTCAGTCCTGTCCTCCTCTCTGTCCTCTAACTTGCAGCACACCCCTGTTCCATCCCTTGACTACAAGATATACTTTGTGCTAATACCACCAAACTCTGGGATGGAAAACGATGATGAAGGAAATCAAAGACTCTCAAGGACCTGGAAGTTTACAAGGAATGCCTAGCAACCTTCCACTCTGTTGGTTCTTCAGCTAAAACCACCCTCTATAACAATGAACTACACTCTGAAATTAACAGTCCACACAGACTTTTCTCCACCTTCTCATTCTGACTCTCCCCTCCTCTTCCCCTCCTCTCCTCTCTCACACCTAATGTTTCACGCTGTTCTTCAGAGACAAATTCAACTCCATTGTGGACAAAGTTCTCGGAATCCACTTGCCCCGATCATGGTGAATCTCCGTGCAAAGTCACATTCTCCGCCTTTAATCCCCTTTCAGAAACTTAAATCTACGACCACCTGCTGTCACGCAAAGTCACTACCTGCTACTTTGATGTGACTTTTTTGCCTCTCCCACAGGACATTTTCCTGCAACATATCCCTTTTATCCCCTACATCATCAATTCCTTATTCTCCTCTAGTTACTTCCCATCTGCCTTCAAAATTGCCTTCGTTTCACTACTATTAAAAACACCCTCTCTGGATCCTGACTCAATCCGGAACTACAGGCCAGTCTCCCTCCTTCCTTTTATGTCAAAAACTGGAACAGGCAACCTGTGACCAGCTGTCTGCATTCATCACCCAGAATGATCTCCTCAATGTGCATCCGTCTGGATTCAAAGTTGGACATTCCACTGAGACAGCACTTGTTGTAGTATGAGATGCTCTCCAGTCGGCTAGAGTGGTCTCCCTCTCCTCAGTCCTCATCCTCCTTGACATGGCTGCAGCATTGGACACTGTCAGTCAGTAGATTGTGCTCTCCTCTCCTGGACAGCCTGGCATCAAAGGAATTGTACAGAAATGGTTTGAGTCCAACCTATCAAATAGATCCTACCAAGTGGTTTGCCAGGGCTCCTGATCATCCCCTCAGCCTTACTCAACTAGTATCACACAGGACTGGGTACTGGGCCCCCTACTCTTCTCAGTCTGCACCTCTTCCCTCTGCCTGTCATTGCCTTCATGGATTCTACTACCACTGCCGTGCTGATGACACCCAGCTCTTTTTTCCTTAGGCTCCAGACATTTCTTCATGCATTGCCGGCTGTTGCTCGAATGTCTCTGCCCTGATGTCTGATCACCACCTACAACTAATCCTTTCCAAAAACAGAAATCTTTCACCTCCCAGCTGGTTCATCTTTCCATTGAGGACTCTATCAAACTGGTCAACTTGCTAATTTTGCCTACCTCATCAGCTAAGAGCCTATGAGTAATGGTTGACTTAATTTTTTTTTCTCTGAACATATCAAAGCCACAACCTGATCCTGCAAGTACATCCTGCATATCATCTCCAGGAACCATCCTTATCTCGCAACAAACTCTGTGCTACTTCTGGTCCAAGCCGTGGTAATATCTCAACTGGACTACTGCAACACTCTCCTGTCTGTCCTTCTGCCTTCTGTCACCAAACCTCTACAGCTGAAACAGAATGATGCAGAATCAGTCATGTTTGACCTGTTAAAACACTCCCATGTATCCCTGTCATCATATCTCTGCATTGGCTTTGTATAGTTGTCCAGATCAAATTCAAGACTCTGGTTATGGCCTATAAAACTATAAACAGATATGCTCACCTGATCATTTGCTACACCCTAACTGGACTACTACCCTCCTCTACCTCAACCCACTTGGTGGACCCATGCACAAGAGGTCCTATATCAAAAGCATAAAGGTTTTTGGCTCTGACTCCGATGTAGTAGAATGACATTCCCTTCTCTAAACTGATGAATATCCGTACGCTTAAGAAGGGCCTCAAAACTCATCTCCTTTTCTTGACTCACTTTGCTGATCTCTCGAGCTCATGTATGGTATAAATGTTCATGCACCGTGACTTTATGATCATGCCCAGATAAGCCTTAACACTGCTGCTACTCTTGTATTGTATGTAAATGTTTGTGTACCTTTAAAAAAAAATTGTAGGAAGGTGATCAGGATTAGTCTATCCGGAGTTGTGTGCACCTACTCGTGCAATGAACATCGGTGCATAAAGTAGAAAGAAACAAACTAGATTCACTTAAGAATCACGTGTCTGCACCCAAATCTCTCATTCTGTTGATATCATGCACTCGTTGTATTGTTTTCTGAAATGTGCATTGCTTTGGAAAAAGCTTTTGCTAAACAAAGAAATGTAAATGTAACCAATTTCATTGCCAAACCTAAACTGTTCGAAAGAAGACAATAGGTGTTTCACAGTGTTTCATGGTACAGAGGTCAAGGAGAATAAGGACCAGGGAAAGGAAGGGAGCTAACTTCGCAGCTTCTGAAGGGCAGTTCTGCTGAAATGGCCAACCTTGATTCCAGACTGATAACTTTCAAAAAGATCACTGGCTAAGGAATTCAGATAACTTGTTTTAGGTTGCAGTTTGATTTGTTAAGCATTGTTCCCCACCTCTTCACTTTAGATAGATGTAACCCTAATGTTGCAGCACAGTTGACTGGAATGTAGTGCTTTTGCCACACAGCTCTTGAGATGTGTGTTTGGATGTGTGTTCAGACCTGCTTGTGTCTGCAGAGTTTGCGTGTTCACACAAATTTCTTGCAGGTGCTCGTTTCCTCATAAATTGATGACTCTACATTGTCCTTTCTGTTTGAATATGTCAGTAAATGAGTCTATTTCTGAAAGTTTCCTACAATGGGTTACCATCCCATTCAGGGTGTACCCTGCCTCATGCCCTGTGTGTTTGGGAAGGGGTCTGGAGTCCTATGACACTGCATTGGGTGAGCAGTTGTTAAAAATTGTTGGCTGGATGGATGGATGGATGGATGGATGGATGGATTCATTGATTCATTGGTTGATTAATGGATTACTGTAATGTTTCTCTAACCTTAAAATGATATTCCATGATATTCCATTTAATAAATATGTTTCTTCCCCCCAGGACCTAAGTCTCCTAAATGGTACTCCAGTGGATACATCTAGCCCAGCATCATCTTCCTCCCTTGTTAATCGCCTTCAACTGGATGATGACCTTAATGGAGAAACCCATGACTTGTTTGTTTCTGTTGATGATCCCAAGAAGCATGTTTCAACCATGGAGACATACATCACATACAGAGTCACTACAAAGGTAAGAAATTAAATGTCATTGTGACACATGCAGGGGGGCAGTGGGTTGGACGGGGTCCTGCTCTCCAGTGGGTCTGAGGTTCGAGTCCCGCTTGGGGTGCCTTGTGACAGACTGACGTCCCGTCTTGGGTGTGTCCCCTCCCCCTCCTGCCTTACACCCTGTGTTGCCGGGTAGGCTCCGGTTCCCCGCGACCCTGTATGGGACAAGCGGCTCAGAAAGTGTGTGTGACACATGCGGTATGCATTGCTCGCCATGTGACAAGTGTAGAGCAACAAGTGGTGGATTTATGATGTTGATAACTATTTTTGCTTATAACAATAAACGAAAAAACAAAACTCTAGCCAATATAAATGACTAACTTAAACAGCATTTCAGTTCCAAGACTAGCACAGGGAAGCAAAAAACTATAAAGCATTCAAGAATCTGAAAAAAAACAATATTTAATTCTTCAAACTTAATACGAAAACTCCAAAACTAACTGAACTGTTCTTAAAATAGGAAAATTTGTACCAGCTTCTGTCATACAGAATGTTATGCAATAGAAACTGAGGTAATAGTGTAATAATTAAAACAGCTGACTTCGTTTTTCATATTCATGTATCTCAAAATAAATTTTAAACTGGTTTTGAAGTAGCAAGGTCTACGTTTTCCATTGTATTTATTTATATTTTAATTTTTTCACCATTTTATTTTCCAGTATTTCTGTCAGCTGCAGAATGAAATTTAACTGGATTTCTGTGTTCATACATGGTTAGGAGCAAATGAACCCAGAGTAGAACCACATAAGGGGTGATTCCAGTGATCCTCTGAGTAAGAGATGAAATTGAGGATTTTTTTCCTTATTATAAAAAAGTCAGTCAAGAGCTGCTATTCAGGTGGGGTTTGTGGAGAGTTTTTAATTTTTGCATTTAAATTTTTTCTGTTTTTAAACATCAGAAAACTTGTTCACACTTATATGCAGTTCTCGTAAGTGGGGAAGGGGGGCTGTGAGTTGATTGTGAATCTCACCTCTACACTCTTAGATCTGCAGTTATTTTAGTGTGGTACAGCCTTGAACAAGATAGCGGAGGTGTGCCTTTCTGCATTAGCCAGTATCATCGTGTTTTTAAAGTATATAAACTCAAACATTAATAATGATACCTGGGTATTTCATACGAGTAATAACCCCTGTGTCCATGGGAGGCATAACTCTGTCTCATCAATCCAAACCCGCACACCTGTTGGTAATCTGATAATCAGCAATCAACAGGTATAAACGTAGCAAAGACCATAGTTAAGGTTGTGGAATCCTCGTTTATGCACTCATTTCCCAAATCCTGTTCCATGGGTGTTTGTGTTCTAGTCCCGAATTCCCTCCTGTGTGCACCAGTCTTCTGTACGCCTGTCCAGTATTTTATGACGCCTCTACGTTCCAACAGCGTAACTGTTTCATCTATTGCCTTGTGCAAATATCCCGTCCGTCTCTTCATTCCATGTTCATTATATCACTTGAGCACTGTATTTTCCAGTTTGCACTGTGAACTTATAAACACACAAAAGCTATTCGAGAGATCCCAAGACAAAAAGAGGAAAAAACAAAGAGAAAAGGGAGGGGAAGAACTGTGCCTGCCTGGAATAGGGTCACCGAGACCTACCCCCCAGAGTCAGGCCTGGGGATAGTGTTCTTTGGTGAGCGCCTGGTAGCCACGCAGCCCACGTAACCCAGCTGGGCTCAGCCCGAAAAGGCAACGTGGGGGACCATGTGGGCCCACCACCCAAGCTCCAACATGGGGGTCAACTGCGATGCCTTTCAGGCAGCGGGGGGGAGGCAGGATGACGCGTGGCGTCGCGGCCCCTCACAGCAGAAACTGGCTCTTGGTACATGGAATGTTACCTTACTGGGGGGGAAGGAGCCGGAACTGGTGCAGGAGGTTGAGAGATACCAACTAGATATAGTTGGGCTCACCACCACTCACACTGTTGGCTCTTGAACCAAACTCCTCATTAGTTGCACAGGGTGAGATGCCGGGCAGGTGTGGGGTTACTCACAAGCCCCCGGCTGGCCGCCATACAGCTGGAGTTTGTCCCAGTAGATGAGAGGGTCGCCTCAATGCGACTTAAGGTCACAGAGAGGAAAACTTTGATTGTTGTGTGTGCTTATGCACCAAACAGCAGTTCAGAGTATTCGACCTTCTTGGAGAGAGTGGGTGGGGTTCTGGACAGGGTCCCACCTACAGACTCCATAGCCCTGCTGGGGGACTTCAGCGCTCACGTTGGCAATGACTGGGAAATCTGGCAGGGGGTGATTGGGAAGAACGGCTTGCCCAATCTGAACCCGAATGGTGAAATGTTATTGGACTTCTGTGCTAGCCATGGTTTGTCCATAAAAAACACCATGTTTGAACACATAGTTGCTCATAAGTGTACTTGGCACCAGAACTTCTTAGGCCAAAGGTGAATTATTGACTTTGTAATCGTTTCATCTGACTTGAGGCCACATGTTCTGGACACTCGGGAGAAAAGAGGTGCTGAGCTGTCAATCGATCACCATCTGGTGGTGAGATGGATCAGATGGCAGGGAAAACTGGCAGACAGACCCAGTAGACTCAAGCATATAGGGAGGGTGTGCTGGGAACGGCTGTCAGAGGACCCTGTCCGGAATAATTTTAACTCCCAACTCTGTGAAAAATTCTCCCATGTCCTGGAGGAGGTAGGGGACATGGAGTCTGAATGGATCCTGTTCAAAGCCTCCTTTGTGGAAGTAGCCAGGCGCAGCTGACAGATAGACCCGGTATACCCAAGCGTATAGTGAGGGTGTGCTGGTAGTGACTGTCAGAGGATCCCAGCCAGGAAGCAGCCAGGCGCAACTATGGCCAAAAGCTTGTTGGTGTCACTCATGGTAGCAACCCAAGAACCCACTGGTGGACACTGGTGGTGAGGGAAGCCGTCAAGCTGAATAAGGAGGCCTTTAGGGCCTGGTTGGCTCTGGGAACTCCTGACTCAACAGATATGTACTGGCAGGCAAAAAAGGCAGCAGCAGCTACGGTTGCAGGAGCAGAATCCAGAGCATGGGAGGAGTTTAGAGAGGCTATGGAAAATGACTTTGGTCAGCCTCAAAGAGGTTCTGGATAACCATCCTGCAGCTTGGGAAGGGTTGGAGGAGCTTCATTTAAGCTGCGCTCAGCAAAAGTGAAGAAACTCTGACCTCAAATGAGGACATTGTCAGGAGGTGGAAGGAACACTTTGAGGAACTCCTAAACCCAAGAGATATGCCTCCCTTACAGGAGTCAGGGCCAGAGGCTTCTGGGGTATCAAGAGTCCATTTCCCTGGTGGAGGTCACTGAGGTACTTGGAAAGCTCCACAGTGGCAAAGCACTGGGGGTGGATGAGATTTGCCCGGAACTGCTTAAGGCTTTGGATGTTGTAGGGCTGTCATGGTTGACACGCCTCTGCAATGCTGCCTGGACCTGGGGGACAGTGCATTTGGATTGGCAAACTAGGGTGGTGGTCCCTATCTTTAAGAAAGGGGACCGTAGAGTGTGTGCCAACTATCGGGATATCACACTTCTCAGCCTTCCTGGGAAATTCTATGCCAGGATGCTGCAAAGGAGGCACTGGCTGATAATTGAACCTCAGATTGAAGTAGAACAAAGTGGATTCCATCCTGGCTGTGAAACAGTGAACCAGCTTTTTATCCTCTCACAGATAACTGAAGGGGCATGGGAGTTCACTAATCCAGTCTACATGTTTTTTGTGGACTTGGAGAAGGCTTACGACCATGTTCCCCGAGAAATTCTGTGGGAGGTGCTTCGGGAGTATGGTGTGCGGGGCCACTACTGCGGGCCATTCGGTCTCTGTACACCTGGAGCGAGAGCTTTGTCCGCATACTCAGCATTAAGTCAAGCCCGTCCAATGACTGTGTCGGACTCTGCTAAGGTTGTGTCTTGTCCCCACTCCTGTTTCTAATTTTCATGGACAGAATATCAAGATGCAGCTGAGGTCAAGAAGGCATTCTATGTGGGGGCCAGAAGGTGATGTCTCTGCTTTTTGCGGATGATGTTGTCCTTTTGGCACCGTCACACGGTTGCCTCCAGCACGCACTGGAACGGTTTGCAGCCAAGTATGAAGCGGTTGGTATGAGGACCAGCACCTCCAAGTCTGAGTCCATGGTTCTCTCATGGAAACGAATGACATGCCCCCTTCAAGTAAGGGGAGAGAATTTGCCCCAGGTGGAGGAGGAATTTAAGTATCTTGTGATATTGTTCACGAGTTAGGGGAGAAGGGAGCATGAGATCGGCTGGAGACTGGGAGCAGCAGCAGCAGTAATACGGTCGCTGTACCGGACTGTAGTGGTGAAAAGGAAGCTGAGCCATAAGGCAAAGCTCTCTATATACTGGTTGGTCTACATCCATACCCTCACCTATGGTCATTAACTCTGGGTAATGACTGAAAGAATAAGAACGCGGATACAAGCAGCTGAAATGAGTTTTCTCCTCAGGGTGGTGGGACTCACTCTCCGTGACAGGGTGAGGAGTTCGGCCAACCGGGAGGAACTCAGAGCAGAGCCGCTACTCCTCTACATTGAGAGGAGCCAGTTGAGGTGATTCGGGCATCTGATAAGGATGCCTCCTGGGCGCCTCCCGTTAGAGGTATACCAGGCACGGCCAACTGGGACAAGGCCCTGAGGTTGGCCCAGGACCTGCTGGAGGGATTATATCTCTCAGTTGGCCTGGGAGCGGCTGGGGATCCCCCAGGTTGAGCTGGAGGAAGTTGCAAGGGACAAGGATGTCTGGGCTTCTCTTTTCTCCCTATGGCAACCGCAACCCTAAGGGCAAGCGGGCAAGAAAATGGATTGATAGAAATAGAAGAAAGGGGTAATACAGGCAGTAAATAAATGAAATGCAATACTAGAGACAGTACAATATAGTAAATGTAAGTATTGATATACAAAAAGGTGCAAGTGAAATTCACTTTTATGGCATTAATTAACCTGCAACTTTAAGGATATAATGAACTGTATGTCAGATTTAATAAAATTTCAAAAAATTTCTAAAAGGTAGATGTGTAATTTTGGCTTACTATTTGCTGCTTTCAGACCACCAGAACAGAGTTTGACCTGCCAGAGTACTCCTTGCGGCGCAGATACCAAGACTTTGACTGGCTTAGGAACAAGCTGGAGGAGAGTCAGCCGACACACCTCGTTCCTGTACGTTGCCTCTGTCCGACACCACCATCCTGAATGTCATCAGATTAAAAGGCACTCAACTTGTTTTAATCCCTTTCTTTGTCATTTTACAGCCCCTCCCTGAGAAATTTGTGATGAAAGGTGTCGTGGATAGATTTTCAGAAGAGTTTGTAGAAACAAGACGAAAAGCTCTTGATAAATTTCTGAAAAGAGTAGCAGACCACCCTGTTCTGTCGTTCAATGAGAATTTCAATGTCTTTCTCACAGCCAAGGTAAGTTGGCATTTTTATTGGTTTATTTAATTTTTGTCTAAATTAGACACATTATCTGTCATCACAGAACGTGTTTTGTGTGCTCACCCTCTGCTACCAATTACCAATCTCAGGCTCATTTGATTTGTATGGTTTGTATGGAGACGTTTCACGCAAAGTCCTTAACTGGGGACAATGTTCTCACAGATGAGTGGTAACAAATGGTTAACATCTGGATTAGTGAATATCCATGTAAGGAGTGTCCCTGTATTGGGTGATGGGTGTCAACTTTTGGTCAGATTTTAGTCAAATTTGCTCTTGCCAATGGACAACTTGTAATGTTCTACTGAGGTCCAGTACAATAAAAATGATGATTCATCCAGTCTCTTCAGACAAATACTCTTTTAAAAATCTTTACTCTTCTTTAGGACCTTAATTCATATAAGAAGCAAGGACTGGCCTTGCTGACAAAAATGAGTGAGTCTGTGAAGAATGTCACAGGGGGGTACAAGCTAAGGAGTCGCCCACTGGAATTTGCTGCCATGTTGGACTACCTGGATGTGTTTACACAAAAGCTGGGAACCATTGACAGAATAGCACAGAGAATCATTAAAGAACAGTCAGGTGAGGCTGTGAGTGGATGTTTGTAAAGGAGTTGCATTTTTGAACCTCTGGTAAGTATATCTCTGGCAAGAACTGACCTCCGACTTCTAACTAGAGTCTTAAGTATGACTTTGTTAGTTGGTATTGGCCTTTATCAACTGCAATTTAAAGATACACTCAGTCTTAGAGCACTCTCGTTTTGCCATCAAATTATTCACTCATCCTGCATATTGTTCATGTCATAATATGTACAAGCACCATAAACTGGTACAGTATTGTTCAGAACACTCAGACTGGCCTGAGGTAGGATGCAAGCCCATAGCTTCTTTTCCCCAGGAAAATAATTAAGCACATCCTGGAAGGTACTTGGAGATCGATGGCAGTCAAACCAGGGAAGTTGTGGTCAGAGGACCAAATTGGGTCGGTGTCACACCCCCGGGAACAAACGGAGCGGCAACACCTGCGGCTAATTGATGACACACGTGATAAAAGGAGTTCCAAACCACACCACGGCACGGATTCTTGCCAACGCCCTTGTGGTCTTGCAGTTTCAGTGTTCTCGGTGTGTTCTTTGCACTCTGCTTGGTTTTCTAGTTCCTGGTTTTCGACCCTTACCTGTTTGCTACGACTACCGAGTTTGCCTCGCCTGTGTAGTGACATCTACGCCCCGAAGACCCTTGCCTGTTCTTGACATTCGAGTTTGTCTTGTCCCACGAACCCTGTCAATGAATAAAACTCGCAATTAGGTCCAATACTTGCCTGTTTTCAGTCCTCAGCATGACAGTCGGGGCCAAGATAGCTGCAGTGGACAAGGGCTGGATCAAGGTCGGGGACTAAACTGGGTTGAGGCTTTGAAGGAATTAATCAAACAAAGTCATGGTCATGGGTGAAACTTGGTTGGAACCTAGGTCGTGGGATATTTTGTAAGCAGAGAAACATTTGGAAAGACATGTACACTCTGGTCAGAGTAAACAACTTACCTGTGGTGGCCCACTCTTCTTTATACTTCATGTAATTGTGCTCAAGTGTGCTGGGCTGACCTTCCTGCAGTGTTTGTGGTGGCTGTGATGGGGATATAGACCTCTTCATACAGTTAGTTTAAAACAGCTATTAGTCATTTTGAAGGGTCCTTTCACAGTAGGAATCAGTGTCACCTTGCTCAGATTTTCCGTAATTAAAACATAACAATGACTGACATAAAAATTGTAATTTTGAATTTAATTTCATGTTTTCCTAAAACAGAAATGCATAATTTGACCATTGTATGAGTTTAGATTTTACATTATATATTGTCCTCATTCCACAATGTTTTAATATGTATGTAGTAAAAGTATTTAACATAAATGTTTTAACTTGCTTGTTATAGATCTCATAATGGAAGCTATAATACTGCCATTTTCTTATAACTTATTTTCCATTTCCAAATTCCACGGATTTTACATGCATTTCTATTCAAATTTGCAGTGGATTGATAACATGTCAAGGTCTGCACTCAAATTGAGCTTTTCACCTTGTATAGAATACCTGATGGAGTTGCGAGATTATGGACCTTTGTATAGCAGTTGGGCAGCATTTGAAGGAGAGCTGCAGAAGCCTTTGAAGAGTGTGTCAGAATGTGTGACCAGCTGTGCCACCGCCCTGGAAGAACTCACTGATGACATGAGCGAGGACTTCCTCCCAGTGCTGCGAGAATATGTTCTCTACATTGAGTCTATGAAGGTAGAACATTTCCAAACCATATCAGCTTCTGCACTTTAGTGTACGATTTAATACTTATGAGGAAATATTAGTCCCAAGATACCTTGGAGGCTGAAGGAGGTAGCAAGTGGCTGACCTTCTGGGGTCAATGTGTCACGTAATGCATTTCCTGTCTGGTACTAAGATTGAAGACTTTGCCTGTGAAAGGAAAAACTCTTACACTTCAGGGCATTCCAGTTCCAGTTTGTATGGTCCATATTAACACTAATAACATGTAAAAGTAACACAAGTTGAAAAACACTGTAAGTTTCTCCATACAATATTTGCAAAGGCAGTTATAGGAGTCCTTGACTTCAATCTCTGCTTAGTCTGTGTGTAGTTTGCATGTTCTCCATATGTCTGTGTGGCTTTCCTCCTGCAGTTAAGGTGAATTGGTCACTCTAAATATCCCATAGTGTCTGACTGACTGGCATCCCATCCAAGGTGTACGCCCTCTGGTTCAAATCACCATGACGTTGCTCAGGACAAAGTGGGTTTCGAAATTGGATAAATAGATAATATCACCCGGGGGCAGAACATGAAGTGAGAAGAGTAACATTAGAGCCTGAGGAAGACAACATAGCTAACATTAGACAGGAAAAATGCTGCACTGTCATCGGATTTCTGCATAAATTGTTGGCAATTTGATAACAGCAAGATCACTGAAAAACAGTATTTGATATTCTTGATATTACAAAGTCGATCATTGACCTTTGGCCCAAGGAGCTCTAGTACCAAGTACACTTGTGTTGAGCATCCTTGTGTTCGAACATGGTGTTTATTATGGACAAACCATGACTAGCGCAGAAGTTCAATAACATTTCACCATTTGGGTTTAGATCAGACAAACTGTTCTTCACAATCACCCCCTGCCAGATTTCCCAGTCATTGCCAACATGAGCATTGAAGTCCCCCAACAGGTCTATGGAGTCTGTAGGTGGAGCCCTGTCCAGAACCCCACCCACCCTCGCCAAGAAAGCCAAATACTCTAAACTGCTGTTTGGTGCATAAGCACACACAACAGTCAAAGTTTTCCTCTCTGCAACCTTAAGTCGCATTGAGGCGACCCTCTCATCCACTGGGATAAACTCCAACTGCATGGCAGCCAGCCGGAGGCTTCTGAGTATCCCCACACCCACCCGGCACCTTTCACCCTGTGCAATTCCTGAGTAGGAGAGAGATCACCCCCAGTTGAGGAGTTTGGTCCCAGAGCCACTACTGTGAGTGGAGGTGAGCCCGACTATATCTAATTGGTATCTCTCAACCTCCTGCACCAGTTCCGGCTCTTGCCCCCCCAGTGAGGTTACATTCCACGTGCCAAGAGCCAGTTTCTGTTGCGAGGGGCCACGATGCCACGCGCCACCCTGCCCCCCTCCTGACATAACTGTACCAAGAAATTGTAAATTGCACACCCAGTGGAGTGTCAGAAAACTGCCAGATGTCATTTGGCAATTTTTAAATTTTGTATTTTAGCAACTATAAATCTCCTAAAGACAAATGTGGTACCTTTAGAATCATTAGACTCAGCACTAAAAGAAATACCAAAAGACAGCTACAAGTTGATTAATGCATGCTAACATGTTAACTTTATGCTGTGACTATTGATCTCATAAAGTTAATGTCATTTACAGAAATCAAAACCTGACTCGTTACCCTCTTTCATCGAGGTTCTCATACTTTTCCTGTCTGTTATGTTTAATATTTAAACAAAATGTTCAATAAATATATGGCAATTCTTTTTTAAATTAAAATATTAATTGATTTCTTCAAATTTACTTTAAATAAATAATTGTTTTTATGTATTGCATATCATAATTAAGCACTATAATCTTTTTGCAGGTTGTTTGTAATCAATTTATTTTGTCCATATAGAATGTTCTGAAGAAGAGAGACCAAGTCCAGGCTGAATACGAAGCAAAGCTGGAAGCTATAGTTGTCCGGAAAGAAGAGAAGATAGGGGTAAGAGCTCTAACATGCAACTGAGTTACTGTTGGCATTTTGTAGTAGGGGTTTAACAATACATAGAGGCTTTCATTAATACTTAATGTTTTCTACATTTTTTACTAAATCTGAATAACATGTCTGGCTTGTAATAACTTTTACAGTAATTAATATTTAACATGCAGGCTGCATGGCAGGTTTGAATCTGCAGCATCCGGACGAGAGTCCGGCATGGACGCGCGTTGCTGTTATGTCCAAACACAGACGACAAGTAAAATGATCCCACGTGCAGACTGATATTAGAAGTGCGCTGTGCAAACTATAAAGTACTCAGTAGAGGTCAAACAAGGAACACAGGACAAGGAAAAAGGTGAACAGTGAAACGCAACTGGAACATAAACACCTATGGAACAAACTGAGGAAGCAGAAGAGGAAGGAAATCACAATGAAAATGCTGATCAAGAATCCGCAATCAGTCCTCTGCCGCTTGCTCCTTTTATACCTCCGCAAACTATGAGATTGTGAACAGATACATGGGTCTGGGATAGCGGCACTGAGTGGCACCTCCTCTGGCCAGGAGGGGTATCATTCCTGTGGGTCGTGACATCCCCCTCCCAAATACGGATCAAATTGTATGCATTCCTAAGGTCCAATTTCATGAACATCTTAGCTCCGGCAACCTGTTCAAGGGCAGAGGTGATAAGGGGTAAGGAGTGAGGGTACTTAACGGTGATGGAATTTAGTCCCCGATAGTCTATACAAGGGCGCAACCCTCAATCTTTCTTTTCAACAAAGAAAAAGCCAGCAGATGCCGGAGAAGTGGAGGGACGGAATATCCCTGCTTCCAGCGCCTCAGCTATATAAGCCTCCATAGCCTCATGTTCTGGTTGGGAGAGGGGATACACCCTTCCCCTAGGGGGCATTGTGCCAGGCAGTAGATCTATAGCACAATCCCAAGATCTGTGAGGGGGCAGTTCAGCAGCCTTGCATTTGCTAAACCCCTCTTCTAGGTCTGCATACTCCCCCGGAATCTGCATGGGTAGATCTGCATTAGGACTCTCTATGGATGTGGCACTACAAGGCACATTCAGAAGGTGTTTGGTACACTGCTTTCTCCAAGAAGGCAGTTCACTGGTACTCTGAGAAATAACGGGGTCATGGGTGACTAACCACAGATATCCCAGAACAATGGGGTTAAAGGGGGACTTGATCAGATAAAACCAGAGTAACTGGTTCTGTATGCTATTCTACCTGCTCAGTCTCAATTGGACCTCCATCAATAGCCCTAATAGCCAGGGGGTTTGAGCATGGGGTACAGGGCAAGCCCCAGGACACAGCAATATCACAATCTATGAAGTTCCCCGCAGCACCACTGTCCACCAGAGCTTTTGCTTCATGCGTCTGCAAACCCCAGGATAACGTAACCGGCAATGACAACTGGGAGGCACCGTGAGAGACACCACTCACCAGTAATGTGGGTCGTCGGGGTCCACGGGATGGCCACACTGGGCAAGAGACCTGAATGTAGTCTGCAGCTCCACAGTAAAAACACAAGTACTGCAGAAAACGGTGCCTCCTCTCCTCTTCTGTCAAAGGCCAGTTTCGGAGCCAGACTGCTTCCTGTTTGACGCGTGGTTCGTGGAGCATCATGCAGTTCAGATCGCTGCTTGCTTCTGCCGGCTCTCTGTCATATCGGGCAGCTCCATGTTCAGGACTGGAACATGCGACAGCAGGAGGTGTCTGCCTGCACGATTGTGAACTGTCCGTATTGACACCGAAAACATGGAGTCTGGTACGTTGTGTCAATACCTCAAGCACTCCTTAATGCGGAGAAGGGCATTTTGACGAAACGCGAGCCGTTCTAGGTTCGTTTCTATCTGCTCCGCAAGCTCACGCAATACTGCTGAGGTCATGTTAGCAGGTGGATTCTTCTGTAGCATTCGGACGGGAGTTCGACACAGATGTGCGTTGCCATTACGTCCGAACATGGACGACAAGTAAAATGACCCCACGTGTAGAGTGATATTAGAAGTGCACTGTGCAGACTGTAAAGCACTCTTTGGAGGTGAAACAAGGAATACAGGACAAGGAAACACACAGTGCATTTGCAAAAAGGTGAACAGTGAAACGCAAATCTGTGCGTATGACTTGAACCCAGAGGCGTGACGAAATACCGGACTGGAATGTTGGAC
This sequence comes from Scleropages formosus, assembly GCF_900964775.1. Lineage (NCBI taxonomy): Eukaryota > Metazoa > Chordata > Actinopteri > Osteoglossiformes > Osteoglossidae > Scleropages > Scleropages formosus. The sequence goes on from NC_041810.1 coordinate 35,755,710, forward strand.
CAGGACTAGAGAACAAGAAGCAGGAGCTGACAAGATGGGGACTCGGGACTGGAACATAAACACCTATGGAACAAACTGAGGAAACAGGAGACTGCTTATTGCAAGGAAATCACAATGAAAATGCTCATCAAGAATCGTAAATCGGTCCTCTGCCGCTTGCTCCTTTTATACCTCCGCAAACTGAGATTCTGAACAGATACATGGGTCTGGGTTAGCGGCACTGAGTGGCACCTCCTCTGGCCAGGAGGGGTATTATCCCTGTGGGTCAAGACAGAATCCAACTTAGTCTGTGTGGAGTTTGCAGGTTCTCCCTGTATCTGTGCAGGTTTCTTCCTACAGTCCAATAATTAGATCCAAAACATGCAGTATTTTTTGTACATCTGTGAATGTGGTAGTGAATAGTGAATCATTGGTTCAAATTCTGCCTCTTGCTGCACTACTCTTGAAGATAAGTACTTACCCTGAATTGTTCAAACTATTGATTGAATAAAATTTGCCCAGCTTTAAAGGGTAAGTCATTGTGAGTAGTTAACATGAAAATTGTCAGGTAAATAGATATATGTAAATTTGTGTTAGCGGAGAGATGAGGAGGGAAAATACATGGGAATGCTTTGGCAAGTCAAATACAGCAATACCTCGCCCTACGTTGTTTCGTGTTGCGTAGATTTCAACTTTACGTCGGTTTTTTGTTAAATATATATGGAAAAATACAATTCGTCTTCAGTCGGCTGCCACGACTTTACGTTGGTCAGCCAAAAATATAAAAAATCACTTAAAAACAATAAAAAAAGTGTAAAATCAAATAAAAATAAATGTTAAAACATATAAAGTAATATATTGTAATCTATAAAACCAATTAAAAGCTTAAAAATAAAAAACGTCGAGTTCCGTCCCGTAGCGTCGTTGTTGTTTGCCACCAGTCGATTCAAACATGTGTTTGTGCTATTCACAGTGTCTTGTTTGCGTTGCATTTGTGACTTTATTAATTATATTATTTTAGTAAAGCGGTTTTTTAGGGGTTATTTCGTTTTCCGTCGTTTTTCGACTTAAGTCGTACCCTTTGGAACCAATTAACGATGTAGGGCAAGATATTACTGTATAACTCATGCAGCAGCAGCGTTCTGTATTAGCTGTAGAAGTCTGATGGTAGTAGCAGTCACCATGGCCTGGACAAGTAGTTGTGCAGAGTCTCTTGTGAGATACAGTTGGATTGGTAGATTAATTTACTGATTTTGATCATTCCTGTGTTATTGGTGCAAGTTCACATAGCATAATTATAGTCTTCCATGTTCCTATTTATGTTTGAACCCCTTTTAGAGTATCCAGTTCTCCTGAAACATTTATATAATACATCTTGAGATGCACATCATCAGCAATGTATCCTGGGTATCACTGGGTGTTTTAGGTCTTCCAACATCAAATACCCCAAAGCAACCCAACCATTGCTGATCAGACCCCAGTTTATGTCTGGGTAGCACTTCATTGATTCCACAGGCCCACGTCTCCTGATGCACAAAAATCTAAATCCCCTCTCAGCAACCTCAGTAACAACTGTCATAAGCTCCTTTCTCTAGCTGCCTGTGAAACCCAACATACAGTAGGCCCTATAGAAAGACTTAGTGTACTGCAGTGGGCACACACTTTGCCCTCCAGCTTTTTGAGCAGTACTGCTCCACCAGTTCTTCATACCTCACCATCTTTTTTTCATTATTTTCTTCCATCCATTCTTCCTGGGGAAATGTAAGGTCCAACAAGATGACTTGCTTAGAAGCTTCTGATAACAGCATAATATCGGGCCTCAGAGATCTATCTGCAAAGTGGCTGGGAAGCTGAACTGCCTTCCAAAGTCAACCATCAGCTGCCAGTCTTGTGCCATCACAAGGTACCCCTACTTGACACTGGGTGCTGATTTCATTCTTCCACCTCCCTTTATAAATGCTGTGCCTTACTTTGCTGTCTGGCAGGTCCTGCAGTGTGTTGTTCCCACACAGATAAACTCTGACACAGCCATGAGCATCTAGTTGATAGAGAATCAACATTTTCCCAGCTGTACAAGTTGGATAGAATAAGCAGCAAATCGTTAACTAGCTTGGTCAAGATATTAATATTGTGAGTTGTGTTCTCCAGTGCTTTGCTCATGAGACCTGTGTTCCAAGACTTGTTCCTACCAACTGTACACTCCATGCTGCTACATCCCTACCATCTTAAACAACTTTTTCTTCCTCCACTGCTGCACAAACTTCCTCCTGTATCATCTTGTGCCTCTCCTTCTCCTGGACCTTGATAGAACAACACCCAAACCTGCTTTTCCGGAAGCCTTGGTTCCCAACATCACACTGAGGTGAAGCCAGGTCTCTGCCTGCTCTACTGCAACCAGCACACTCGACTTCCTTCCTGTCCTTACTTTGATGCCTTCTCCAGCAAGCATAAGATCACTCGAATCCCTGTATTGCAGTACTTCCTTTGCTCATATTACCCTAAACTCCTCTTCTAAGCTCTTGAAGCACAATTTTAACCTGTTACTCTGCCCATGCAAGGCATTGCTGGTGAAACTTGGTGAGGCAAGATACATCGAGCCATCTGTAGAGATAACAGCTTATATTTCTCTCAAATACCACAACTGTTGATACTGAGACTTTGTAAACCAGAAGCAGTCAGAGGACTCAGAGGAGGATGCTGTACTGATGTACACCTTGTTTTAAGCTTACCTAGGAGTCCTGAATTATCCACTGTTGCTATCCATCCCTCCAACCTTTTGCGTGTTGCCTGAATTGTGACTGTGTCCCTGAAACTGCTATCAAACCATTTAAGCTCTTCACACTTTTTCAAAATGGTTGGAATCAGTGTATTCCCTATCCTAAAGGGGTACTTTTCAGAAGATTTGCCTTCCTCAGCACCAAAGATTTGCACTTTGCTGGCTGGAAATGCTTCTAGTCCATGTGATAAGCCCATCCAGGCCCTGCAAAATCTGCCTACATTTTGGGACAGGCAATAGCAAAGACAAGTATATTCATGGACAGCACAAACATGATCATGGATCACAGAGATAGTACAGCCTGTGATTATCCCCTTCTAGAGCCTGAAGCACTCAGATGTTGCACCTCCCAATATCATCTCAGCGAAAATACAATTTGTGCATTATATTAAGAGAAAGCGACATAGCTGCAGACGTGATTTTTAAGTAAACCTAGTTTGTTACTTTCCACTTGATGCACCGATGTTCATCACTCGAGTAAGTGCATAAAACACAGGATAGATGAATCCTGATAACCTTCCCACATTTTTTTTTTATAAGGTACACAAACATTCACATATAGTGCAGGAGTAGCAGCTGTGTAAAGGCTTGTCTAGAGATGATCATAAAGTTACAGTGCATGAACATTTACACCATACATGAGCTGGAGAGATCTTGGGCAAAATGAGTCCGGAAAAGGTGAGTTTTCAGACCCTTCTTGAATGTAGACAGAGTTTGAGCAGTTCTGAGTGAGAGGGGGAGGTCATTCCACCACAACAAAGCCAGAACCGAGAACCTCCATGCTTTACTTTTTGTGCACAGGACCACCAAGTGAGCAGACGTAGAAGAGCAAAGGGGTCTGGTTGGGGTGTAGCGGTTGCTCAAGTCTTGTAAATAGCTGGGAGCAGTTCTATTGATGTATTTGTAGGCAATAACCAGGGTCTTGAATTTGAGCCGGGCAGCTATAGGAAGCCAGTGCAGAGAAATGGGAAGGGGAGATGTGTGGGAACGCTTTGGCGAGTCAAACACAACTCGTGCAGCAGTATTCTATATCAGCTGCAGAGGTTTGATGGCAGTAGTGGGAAGGCCATACAAAAGAGAGTTGTAGTAGTCCAGACGGGATGTCACCATGGCCTAGACAAGTAGTTGGGCAGTTTGATCAATAGATCGTGACAAGAGGACAGGCCAGCTGGGAGGTGAAGAATCTTTGTTTTGGAGAGGTTGAGTTGGAGGTGGTGAACAAACATCCATGCAGAAATGTCTGACAGGCAGGCAGCAATGCGTGCAGAAATGTCTGATGCTCCAGGTGGAAAGGAGAGGAAGAGCTATGCATCATCAGCATGGCAGTGGTATTTGAATCTATGGGAGGCTATGACTGGGCTGAAGGAAGAGGTGTAGATTGAGAAGAGAAGAGAACCTAGTATTGAGCCCTGTAGGACACCGGTTGAGAGAGGAAGAGGAGAAGAACGAGAGCTCCGCCAGACCACTTGATAGGATCTGTCAGATAGGTAGCACTCAAACCATCTTAGTGCCGCTCCTTTGATCCCAAGCTGACTAAGAGAGGAGAGTAGAATCCGGTGGTTGACAGTGTTGAATGCTGCAGACAGATCGAGGAGGATGAGGACCGAGGATAGGGAGGCAGCTCTAACAGATTGGAGATCATCATACACTGCCAGCGCCGTCTCAGTGGAGTGACCAACTTTGAGAGACCGGTCTGTAATTTTGGACTGAATTGGGATCCAGGGAGGGTTTCTTTAACAGAGGTGAAATGAGAGCAGTTTTGAAGGCAGCTGGGAAACAGCCAGAGGAAAGTGAGGAGTTGATGATCTTAGAGATGAAGGTGGAGAGTTGTGGGGAAATGTTCTGTAGGAGTGACAATGGGATTGGATCAAGTGAGCAGGTGGTGGCTCTGTGTGATATCAGGAGGTCAGAGATTTCAGGTTCAGAGAGCGGCTTGAATTTGAAGAGGATAGCTTCGCAGGGAGGTCCAGCGTGAACCGGGCAGGGTGATTCTGAGAACTTGTCAGTGATTGTCTCTGACTTTGTCTCTGGATTTCACCAACCTGTGTGAAATTGGGCCTTGGAATGTATAAGATCCACCTGCAACACTACCAATCTCTCTTCCTCTTGCAAATCTCTATAATCACATCTTTGTACTGTGGGACAAAATTGGAGGAAACCCACCTAAACACAGGGAGAACATAGAAACTCCACATAGACTGGAACAGACTCAAAGTCACCATTATTATAGGTGATAGTCACCAGGAGCAGTCACACCTTGCAGGGATCCTGTTCTTAGCATAATGATCGTCACCAAAGTGTGAATTTTCAACTGAAATGACTGTTCACACACAGCTTCCTTTGTTAATGAGGCTGAACTATGCTGGATGGTTCAGTGGGAGGGTATACCCAGGTGGTGGTGTTGATCTCATGGGACTTCAGGGAGGCCTTCAGCATGTCCTTGAACTGCTTTTTCTGCCATCTATGGGAGCACTTTCCCTGAGTGAGTTTTCTCTCAGGAGCTGCTAGGAGATGTTTTCGTCTGAGATTCTGAAAATGTGCCCTGCCCACCTGGTCTGGGCTCTCATTACCAATGTGTGAACTGACATCAGACTGGCTCTGGAAAGGACTTCAGTGTCTGGCACTCTGTCCTGCCATCTGATTTTCAGAAACTTACACAGACAGGACATGTGGAAGTGATTGAGTTGTCATTCATGCTTCCAGTAGACAGTCCACATCTCGCAGGCATACAGCAGAGTTGGAATCACCACTGCTCGGTAGACCTTCAGTTTTGTTGGTAGGCTGATCCCTCGACGTTCCCAAATGTTGGAGAGGTATAGAGACTTGTGCGTGAATTGGATTAAAGTGAGAAGGAGTTGCGCGACGTCAACCTCACTCTCTTTTCCTAGGTTTCAATCTGTATCCAGCTGTACAAATGGGTAAATAACTATAGGTATATAAACATTACAGGTTGCTTTGGAGAAAAGTATCAACTAAATGAATACATGTGGGTTTACAAGCATCTGCCAGGCCTGAGAACTGTTTAGCAGTCCCTTTTCTCCTAAGCAACAAACAACTCTGTGAAAACAAAAGTAAATTATACCAACAGACGGAGAGCTATAGCTGCAGACACACAATTCTAAAAGTAGTCAGTTTGTCTGATGTTAGTTTAAACCACCCTTCACTACACACATAGCTGGATATTGAAATGGTACAGAGTATAAAATTTTAAAATACACACACACACACACACACACACATTTTCAGAACCGCTTGTCCCATACAGGGTCATGGAGAACTGGAGCCCACCCGGTAACACAGGGCATAAGGCCGGAGGGGGAAGGGGACACACCCAGGACAGGACGCCAGTCCGCCGCAAGGCACCCCAAGCGGGACTCGAACCCCAGACCCACCAGAGAGCAGGACTGTGGTCCAACCCACTGCGCCACCGCACCCCCTAATTTTAAAATAGCTAACATTAATAAGAATTTTGCATGAGTAGCAGCATACAGAATTGATAAGTGTCACGACCACACCCGTACCACAACCAGCAGCACCTTACTCCAACTAAGCACCTGACGACAATCGGAGCAGTCAGCTATAAAAACCATCCCCAGCTCCTTCCCAGTCACAGAATCTCTTTGAGACAAATGTCCCTCTTGCGATCACGGCTCTTCCGCAGTGCCGTATCTGCTCTCCCTTGTCTACCTCCCTCCTCATTTCCTCGCCCGTCTTCTTGTCCCTTTTCCTGTCTACTACAGCATCAACCCTCGTAACATCCTCATTGATCACATCCTCGGATTCTCCCCATGTACAACGCCTCGGATTCACCACGACTGTCCCTGACTATGAGTACTGCTTTGTCCCAAGAACCTTCGCAAGAAACAATCCCACAATTGAGTCCGCACCCGGGTCCCCAGTCTTCTGAGAGAGACAATAAGAAATACAAACATAATTGTGATAGACAGTGTAGTGTAAATTTATGGAGCACAAAGGAGATCAGGAGAGAAGTAAGTCTGAAAGAGATGTTTTGAGACCTTTGTTGAATGCTGAAAAGGGTTCAGCAGTTGAGAGTAAGAGAGAGAGGTCATTCCACCACATTGGAGCTAGAACCAAGAATTGTCTGGCTTCTGACAATGTGATGTGTGTGTGTGTGATTTTGGACCTTTATCAAACCAAATTCTCATTTAAATTGAACAAATTGTAACCCAGGGTGACACAGTGGTGTAGTAAGTGGCCTCAGAGCTCCTGGACCATGGCTTTGGATACGGATTTAAATCCAACTCAGTCTATTTGGAGTTAATATGTATTCCCTGTGTTCACGTGTTTTCTCCCACAGTCCAAACATGTGTTTTAGGTGAACTGGTAGCTCCAAAATGCCCTTATTATTTGAATGTGTTAGTGACTGCCCTACAAAAGACTGTCAAGGGTGGTGTACCCTGCTTCATGCACTACAGTTCTGGGACAGGCTCCAGGCCCTGCATTGGACAAGTGGTAATTGATCATGGATGGATGGAAATTACCATGCAAGTCTTTGAAAAAAATCAGAACTTTCAACTAAATAAGCTAAATCAGAATCAGAATCAGAACGAGCTTTATTGCCAAGTATGTTCACACATACAAGGAATTTGTCTTGGTGACAGAAACTTCCACAGCACAGACAGAATGACAGTGACAAGACAGAGGAGAAGATAGAATATGTGAATGAAGGATAAAAAAATATATAAAAATATAAAGTACCCGATATACAAAAATACAGGTATGTTCTATACAAATGCAAGGGAGTGTGAGTAAGAGATATGATGTGATAAATAGTTATAAATATAAATAGCGTTGTGTATTGCACTGGTTTACTCTCTAGGGGGGATTTAGCTGTAGCTGCTCTGTAGCGCCGGCCAGATGGCAAAGCACTGAGCACCAGGACAGCCAGGCTCAAGAAAAGTTTCTTTCCTCAGGCCATCTACCTCATGTACAGCTAAATCCCCCCTAGAGAGTAAACCAGTGCAATACACAACGCTATTTATGTATTGCACTGGTTTGCTCTCTAGGGGGATTTAACTGTTCTTGAGGTAAATTGCCAGTTATTATAAAAACTTGCATATGTATTTCAATAATAACAAATTATTTCTTTCAGTTGTCAGAATTTCTCTTAAACTGTTGATGTTAAGCTGTTTCCTAAAAGAGAAAATATGAAGAGAACATATTGATAATCACTGCAAGCATTAATACGATCCATTGGTGTAATATAGCATAAACAACATAGAAACATTATATCGTCTGCCTGGCCTGACAGTGACTGAGGGTCTCACAAGAGTATCTGTTTCCGCTGAATATGAAGTGTGTTCTATCCTGTTTGGCCTTTTGCCAACGTGGCCCTCGTCAGGATAATTAATTCTGAAAATGAAAGGGTGGATGGATACCTAACCATTCATTTAAAATATTTTTTTAAATAAATAAAAACTTAATGAGATAAATATTTAATTTAGGGGAAGCTTATTTATGGTTATTTCAGTAGTGTACTTAATAATTGAAGAAGTCAAGGACCACATTACAAGTGCAGTGTTTTTTTTTTGCCATTTTGGAACTTTTCATTACCGCGCTATTATTGAAATTTTCGTTGTTAATTTCACTTAAGAGTTTTGGGTTTCATATGTATTGCTCCTACTTTGTACGATTACTGTCCATCATTTGTTTCTCAAAGGTGCCCATGGATGTGGAAAAATGCCAAGATCGTATGGAGTGCTTCAATGCTGACCTGAAAGCTGACTGGGAACGCTGGCAGAACAACAAGAGACAAGACTTCAGACAGCTCCTCACAGGAATGGCAGAGAAAAACATCCAGTACTATGAGAAGGTGGGACAAATTGTGCTCTAAGAGCTGTTTCATGGGCTGACAGGAAAAATACTTTTTGTTGACAGCACAGCTGGCAGCACATCGACTTCGCATCCTCTGGGCAGTGGGCTCTCAGTTCAAATGGATCTTGGTCTAGAGCTTGTCTAGAGCCGGTCTAGTGTTGGTCTAGTGCTGTCTGTGCGACATCTCAAAGTGCTTTTTGTTCACATAGAGGTCCTGTGGGCGATTCGGTTTACTCTGACACTGCAAACACACGTTTCATGTGAGCCATTACAGTGTTGAAATGACCATAGTACTGTATGTGAGTTTAAAGCGATGGCCTGGCATTGTGTGCATCCTGCGGTCTTATATTGTCTTAGTTGGAAATGCCTGGGATTCTCAAAGGAGAAGTATGTACAAGTCGCAGGTTTGATCCCTGTCTTCAGCTGTAGTACCCTTAAGCAAGGTACTTACCCTAAATTGTTCAAGTTAAAATTACCTAGCTGTATGAATGGGTAAATAATTGTAGGTAGACTAACAATGTAATTCACTTTGGAGAAACGTGTCGTCTAAATGAATAAATGTAAATGCCATGGAAAGGGTTTCCTACTACCTTGTTTTAATAACAATCTAGAGACTGTGCACTGCTGCACTCCCCTATTTCCCATTTGTCATCATTAAATGAATTCTTTCTTTACACCACTTAATCCTCTAAGTGGGTCCCCTGTTGTTCTCACCATTTCAATTCTTTCCTAAGGCCTCCAGTTTTGCCTACTTTGTCTTTTTCTTGGTGATTTTGCTTCACTATTAATGAGCATTAACTACGCACATCTCCTACTACTAATTCTTGTGCAATGAACCCTTTTCCTGTGCATGTTTGTTCATCTGTTCCCCAGTGTTGTGTCATGCATCTCTTCTGGTCACTGAGCCAGATACCTTCCATGCTGATTCCAAGATGACTCATGTAGTCCCAACCTGAAAAAGACTTTTACTTAAACCCGATCAGCTCTCCTCTTTTCTCAGAGAATGACCTACCTGATCATCGCCACTATGGGTGCATCATGCAGAGTACTTTATTGAAATTATTCTGCCCTCCAACACCAGTTCTCTTGCCTCTGCTTGTGCTGCATTTCTCTCATGCATTTTAATTGTTGTTGGGGGGATGCGGTGGCGCAGCGGGCTTGGCCGGGTCTTGCTTTCTGGAGGGTCTGGCGTTCGAGTCCTGGTTGGGGTGCCTTTGCTACGGACTGGCATCCCGTCCTGGGTGGGTGGGTCCCCTCCCAGTGGGTCCCCTCCCCCTCCAACCTTGTGCCCTGTGTTGCCGGGTTAGGTTCTGATTCGCCACAACAGCGCTCAGGACAGGCGGTTTCATACAGTGTGTGTGTGGTCTATTATTGGCTTTTGATACAGTTAAAAACTCTCTTGTCCTTTATACCTTTAAGGACTTTTGTATCACTGGCATCCATTTGAATTTATTGAATTCTTCTCTTGGCCCTTTAACTGGCCTCTCTTGTAGTGTAACTTGCTCTTCTCTACTTCACTCTTCTCCAAAGGTGTACCACAGGGTTTGGGGCTGAGATCTCTTTTCTCCCCTAGATTCCCTCATAACCTCTTATGGGTTCTCCTATCACCTGTATCGTATTTCCATCTTTTATCCTCAGGTCTCGAAGATTTCAAATCATCTCCGACATCTCATCCTGGCTGTCTGTCCACTTGTAGGTCTATCTTGCAAAACCTGACATCCTTTACCTACCATCTGCAAATTCTTAAGTTCCACAAACCTCTGATTAAAGATTTCATAAGCCTCTCACCATCATCTTCTGTGTAAAATCTCTGTGTGACACTGGATGAATCCCTCAATTATCAGATTTTTTTAACTAACCCAGACATGTCCTTTATAAAATCTGTATAATCCAACTTCTCCTCACCAATGTCGTCACTCAAGTTTTTTTCCAGGCTTTTGTTCTCTCCAAAATGGATTATTGCTGGATTATTAACCCGAAGAAGTGGAATGAGCTTCCACATGATATCAGAATGGCTAACAGTCTTCTGATTTTCTGCTGCATTGTGAACATGCATAATTTTACTCTCTATATTGGAACTGTCTAAAAACCTTGTTTTCTTTAGCACTCATTATTGTTCTTATAGTATCGCACTATGTTCTTAACCCTGTTTCATTTGTAATAGCTTGTCTTGTCTCTGCTTCTCCCAACATATTGCAACCATAACCTGATCTTGCGGAAACCTCCTCTTCCTTCGCTTCTTTTTTACTCGTCCTTCTCTCCATTGGCCTCTTGCACCTCAGTAGCTACAGAAAATAATCAACCCTTACACCCCAGCAAGAGCCCTAAGCTCCTCCACATTTATATTAATGCATTTTACAGGCACTTTGCTCCAAAGTGGCATGTAGCTCAGAGTAAATGAAAGTGCAAGTTAAACAGCAAAGGGTTTAGATACAAATGCAGCTTTTTTTTTGACACCACTATTTCACAAGGACCCATTACTCCAATTGGTGTGTATTCCATCAGGCCAAAGACTGAAAACCAGCAGACTTTTGATTTTACTGGGACATGCAAGTGGTCTGGGGTGGAGGAGCACAGTGTTCCTGATTGGGTGTAGGGACTGGCAAGATTCTATTGGTATGAGGGTGATGATCCTATGACTGTCTTGTAGGCTATAACCAAAGTCTTGATCTTGATACGAGCAGCTACAGGAAGCCAGTGGAGAGAGCTGAGGAGCAGAGACACAAGCAAACACTTCAGCATGTGAAAAATTTGTTTTGCAACATTCTGTTGAAGAGGCTTGATGGCAGATTCCAGAACACGAGACAGGAGGACCTTACAGTGGTCCAGGTGAGATGTCACCATAGCTTGAAGCAGGAGCTCAGTGCAGTATCACGTGGGGTGTTCATATGTATGTTGAAGAGGAGGTGTCAGTAAGATCAGATTTTAGCTGCAGTGTGCTGACAGAAGAGAGATTTGAGTCACTTATTACCTTCAGATTTTTGATGGACAACATGGATGAGATAAGCTAATTTTACAGCATGATAGAGATTTCTCAGCTGGTGGAAGGACCAGCAGGGAGATAGAAGATTTCAGTTTTGGAGAGACTGAATTGTTGATAGTGATCTTTCATCCAGATGGAGATGTCCGAGAGACATGTTGTGATTCATAAAGATATACAGTGTATATATGATGAGCTGTGATAGGAGAAGCCGTGAAAGTTAATGACCGAGCTAGGAGAAGCAGTATAGACACAGAAGAGTAAAGGACCAAGTACTGACTCTTGTAAATTACCTGTTGGGGGATTGTGGAACAGAGAACATGCCACACCAAGCCACCTGCTAAGGTGTACCTGATACATAAGAGTCAAACAGTTTCAGTGATAACCCATTCATACCAAGCTGTTTAAATTGTCACGCAGAACCGAGGACAAGGGGACGGTAGGACCCAAGTGCAGGATCGTTTGTCTGGAACCAAGAGGTCAGGGGAGTTCTTGTTGTCGGGGACGGGCAAAAGGTCTGTCAATCAGCAGTCAGAGCGAGAGCATTGAGCCAGGGACATACTCAGGAGAAGCTGGGGAACGAAGAACAGGGACTTGGAACGAAGGAGATCGGGATATGAGCGCAAGGGAGGCTGGTTGTCTCAGTGAGATTCTATAAGTAGGAAGGAGCTGAGGAGGATCTTTTAAAGCCGAGTAATCTAATCGTATTCAAGTACTTGATCGGTGTCAGGTGCTGTCAATTGCAATGCGAGTGTGGCCGTGACACAAACAAGACTGGATTGATAGACTATGTCAAATGCAGCAGAGATGTTCAGAAGAATAACAACTGAAGATGAAGGCAGCTATAGCAGATTTGAGAGCTTCTGACACTGTGAGGAGAGCATTCTCAGTGGAAGGACTAATCTTAAATCTATAATGATCCATCAAGGGCATCAAATACAGATAACTGACTAAACAGCAACAGGTGCCATTGCATTTAATGTTGTTGCCTTACAATCCCAAGGTTTAAATGTCCACTCCTGCTGTAGTACTCTTAATCCATATATTTACTATTCAGTGATAGAGGAGAATTAGTCTGTTGTATAAACAGGTAAATAATTGTAAGTAGTGTAGTGTACAAACCTGATATTTGAAGCAGCTTAATATCGTAGCAGAGCGTTAAAACTTCCACCTTCAACTTGAAGGACAGAGGTCTGAATGCTATAGTTTGCTTATGTCACAACTCCGACCACATGCCCAACAATCGCACCTGTGACTACTCAAGGAGGCAGAGTATAAAGAGGCTGCCCGAACACCCCCCACTATGGAACCTCAATGAGAGAAACTGCAGTGCTTTGACAGTGCTCCCAGTCCTGTCCCCTGTTTACCTCCCTAATCCCCTCCTGTTCCTGCGGATTGCTCACCTGGTGTTTTGATCCTCTGTTTATGTTCTTCTGACTCTGGCTTCCATGTGTTCCTCAAAACAAAGTATGAAGATTCACCAACCCTCATCTATCCCTGACCATTCTCTTGCCTGCCCTCGACTGAATGAAGACGCACTTGCTATTGAGTCCATCGACTGGCTTCCTGAGTACACCATGATACAAAGTTCTGCCAACACCCAGCGATGCTGGACCAGCTGCACCATGTTGTCTCTGCGCAGGGTGCCATGTTAGGCACTCACGAACAATCTCTGCACTGGATTGCGGAGACTCTCCAGGAACTCATAACAGTGCTCCAAGCCAGCGAAATGATGCACTCTGACGGAGCTCCTGCTGCACCAGAACCGAGTGTTTTGCCAGGTCCTGAACCTCAGAGTAACCCGCCCGGAGACCCTCACTTAAGCACACCAGAGAGATACGATGGGTTGCTGGACAACTGCCAGGGTTTCTTGATGCAGAAACTGCACCACTACCACTTATTCGACATTCAAGAAACAGTTCAAGGCAGTGTTTGATCACCTGCTCTCCGCTCACATGGCCAGCGATCATCTTATGAAGATCCGGCAAGCCAACCGCTCTGCGGAAGAGTGCTTACTAGAATTCCGCACGCTGGCCGAGCAGAGCAGTTGGAACTCCGCCTCCCTTTTGGCCAGCTTCCGTAACAGGCTCCAACCCCGGACACAGGTGGAGCTCGTATATTGCGGGGACGACTGGACCCTCGACCGCCATGGCTGGTCATGCCAGTCTCCAAACCAGCAGGAGAAATCCTGGAGCTGATGCAGATTTGACTCGGCCGCCTGGGCTCCGATGAGAGACGGCGCCAGTTCCAGGAGTGGCTCTGCCTCTATTGCAGCGTGCCCAGACACTTCCACACTGGCTGCTCAGTCCAATCCCCACGCAAAGTACACCCAGACTCCCAGGTTAGTATACCTTGTCAACCTGGGGGACTGTAGTGTTCACGGTCGTGCCTGCTACTTCCCTTTTGGGCTACCTCTGTTGAGAGCCTGGAAGGAGCTCAACCAGTGGTTATCCCTCCGGAGTACCAAGCTCTAAGAGAGGTGTTCGGCAAGGCCCGGGCGGCGGCTCTTCGCCCCTCACAGGCTGTGGGATTGCGTCATCAATCTCCTACCTGGTTCCACGCCACCCCGTGGACAGGTATATCCTCTGTCCCTCCTGGAACAAAAGGCAATGCGTGAGTATGTCACCGAAGTGCTTGGGGCAGGCATCATCAGGCCCTCCTTGTCCCTGGCCTCCGTAGGGTTCTTCTTCGTTGGGAAGAGGGATGGGGGCTTGCACCCCTCCAGAGATTATCGAGGGTTGAACGCCATCACGGTCCAGTACCCCCATCCCTTATCCCTGATTACTGCCGCTCTTGAACGGGTGCACAGTGTGATGATTACCAAGCTCAGCCTCTGGACTGAGTACAACCTGATCTGAATCCGTAAGGAGGACAAATGGAAGACTACTTTTTGTACCTCCATAGGCCATTACGAGTATCTTGTTGTGCCTTTCAGGTTGTCGAATGTGCCATCCATGTTTCAGGCGTTTGTAAACCACATCCTGGGGACCTTGTCAACAAAAACGTCTTTGTATACCTGGATGACATCCTGGTCTTATTCCGGACCAAACAGGACATACAGCATGTAAGAGCAGTCTTGAAACAGCTCCTGCAAAACCACCTGTATGTAAAGGGGGAGATGTGCTTATTCCACCAGTCCCAAGTCTCCTTCTTCAGGTATGTCTTAAGCAAGAAGGGGATAGCCATGGACTCCGAGAAGGTCCAAGCCATGTTGGAGTGGCCAAGGCCCAGGAATGTGAAGGCTCTGCAGCAGTTCCTGAGCTTCACTAATTCCTACTGGAGGTTCATTTGGGGGTTCAGCTCCATCACTGCCCCCCACCTTCACAGTCCTCATGGCCAGTAAATGAACCCACCTGGCATGGACTGACAAGGTCGAACACGCCTTCCGGGAGCTGAAAGACCGGTGCACAATGGCACCCATTCTCAGGCACCCAGACCCCAAGTTACCCTCCACCTCCATTATGAGGGTCGGGGTGGTGTTGTCTGAAAGACATGGGGACCTTCCTAAACTCTACCCCTGTGCCTACTTCCCCCACAAGCTGTTGCCGGCCTAACATAACTACAATATCAGGAACTGTGAGCTCCTGGCCATAAAATTAGTACTGGCAGAGTGGCAGCACTGGTTGGACGGGACCACTGCAATCTGGACTACCT
Organism: Scleropages formosus; assembly: GCF_900964775.1. Taxonomy (NCBI): domain Eukaryota; kingdom Metazoa; phylum Chordata; class Actinopteri; order Osteoglossiformes; family Osteoglossidae; genus Scleropages; species Scleropages formosus. Next base: position 35,770,934 of record NC_041810.1, read on the forward strand.
CCAGTCAGCGCACTGGTTCAACCCTTGTCAGGCCCAATGGGCCCTGTTCTTCACGCAGTTCCAGTTCACTGTGTCATAGAGGCCCAGCTCCAAGAACCCGAAGGCCAACACCCTTTCATGCATTGACGACAGTGACCCACTAATCGAATGCCCGGAGCCAATCCTGCTCAAGAACTGCATCGTGGCCCCAGTGTGATGGAGGTTCTTCCAGGATCTCCAGGCCATTCAGACGGCCGAGCCCAGCCCAGCTGACAAACGCAAGGGCAAAGAATATGTGCTGGTAGGAATGTGGCCTTCTGTCCTGCAGTGGGCTCATTTGTTCCCTGTGGCTGGCAGCCGCCAGACGCTTTCTGTCCTACAGGAGCCATTCTGATGGCTCTTTATGCAAAAAGATGTCCGTGAGTACGTGGAGGCCTGCATGACTTGCTCCCAAGCAAAAACCCCAACTCAGAAGCCTGCGAGCATGCTGGAACCCCTACCTGTGCCCTCTTGTCCTTGGTCCCATTTGTCAGTGGACTTCCTGGTAGACATCACCCTGTCTGAAAGTAAGACCACCATACTTAACCTGCTTGACCAGTTCTCCAAGGCATGCCACTTGATCCCCCTGCCAAGGCTGCCCACGACCCTGGAGACAGCCAAAGCCTGGTGTTCCGCTTGTTCGGTCTAACCAAGGACATCGTGTCATCACATCGCTCAGTCCCCACTAGATCAGGCCCTTCAAGGTCCTCCGCAGAGTAACGCCGGTCACCTACAAGCTCCTGTTGTTTCTGAGACTGTTCATACACTCCACTTTTCACGTTTTCCTGCTCAAGCCCTGTGCCACATCTGTCCTCCAGGAATCCAGCGACACTGCACCGCCCCTGCTGGTACAAGTGGACAGGGGACCAGCCTATATCGTACAGGTGCTACTCAATTCTCGGCGGCGGCACAGGGTGCTGCAGTATTTGCTAGACTGGGAGGGCTACGGGCTGGAGGAGCAATGTTGGGTGGCTGCGTGGGACATTTTAGATCCTGTCCTCATCGCTGTCTTTCACAGGGACCACCTAGACTGGCTGGCATAGGGTGGCTAGGGCCGCCTATGGTTGGGGGGATGGTACTGTCACATCACCAACCGCGTGCTCAACTATTGCAAATGCGGCAGGGTATAAAGCCCGGATGCTCCACACCACAGAACCTCAACAAGAGAAACAGCAATGCTTTGACATCGTTCCCAGTCCTGTACCCTGCTTACCTCCCTGATCCCCCCCCGCTCCTGTGGGTTGCTCACCTCGTGTTTTAACCCTCTGCTTACATTATCCTGACTCTGGCTTCTGTGTGTTCCCTGAAACAAAGTATGAAGATCCACCAACCCTCACCTGTCCATGACCATTCTCTTGCCTGCCCTCAACTGAATGAAGATGCACCTACTATTGAGTCCATTGACTAGGTTCCTGAGTACACCATGACAGTTTAAGGATACAATGAATTATTCCGGGAAAAAATACCTAGCTGTGTAAATAGCTAAATCATTGTAAGTAGCCTGATGCTGTAAGCTGATTTGGGAAAAAGTGTCAGGAATAATAGTTAAAAAATAAACTGTATCCATCAAGGTTTTGGAAAGAGAGAAATGAGACTCTAGACTGAGTTTGGGTCTTTATAAATTATAAAGGAATAAATTGGAGAGAAATAATCTGTGAAACAAAGAAAGAGGTCAGAAGACAGGTGATGGTATGTCATGAGAGCGCAAGGTTGGAGATGTTGAATGGAAGAGGGAAGCTGTCCTGGTCAAATGCTTTTCCCATTCACAAGGGGGCCCAAATTTGAAATCTCATCGGTTCCTGGTTTTGACTCCAATAAGGTGCAGCAAAATCATTCTCTTACTCACAACTGAATGTCTTCCAGCATTCAAGAATATGTTTTGGACCTGTTTCTGTGCTTTGATAATCAAATGTCTGTCTTCTGTTTTTGAATGCACATGTGAATATCCTGAGCTGTATGTCACTTTGGAGAAAAGCATCTGCCACATAAATAAATATAAATGTACAGCACATTTAGGTTGTTTTCAGTGAGTGAAAGCAGGTAACTAAGGGAACAACACAACTAACGAAATAACAGAAAAATTATGATGGTCTGGGTTATAGCAATCAGTGTGGTGCATCTAAGTGGCTTCTGTTTTACTTTTTGTTAAATGTTAAAGCTCAGTTAGTAAGTGAATAAATAGTTTACTCACAAAATTTTTATGATCATTATTGACACTTTTCAAAGAAAACATGCAATATTTACAAGGATTTAACTCACACACACACTTTCAGAACCACTTGTCCCATACGGGGTCGCAGGGAACCGGAGCCTACCCGGTAACACAGGGCGTAAGGCCGGAGGGGGAGGGGACACACTCAGGACGGGATGCCAGTCCATCGCAAGGCACCCCAAGTGGGACTCGAACCCCAGACCCACCGGAGAGCAGGACTGCGGTCCAACCCACTGCACCCCCCCGCTGGATTTAACTCATTTATAGGTTATTTAATTTAGGGTATTTACTTTGCTCAAGGGAAAACAACATGAAACCTGGGACCTTTGCACTGCAACTGAACATTACAACTCATGATGCTCTCTGTAACCCAGTAATAAAATAATAATTGCACTATTATTACATTAAAATCTGTTTAGCTGATGCTTTTCTCCAGAGCAACATGTATTGTTAAGCTACTTAAAATGCTAATAATAATAATAATAATTTGAGTTACATTTCTATTAAAGTTCATTTAAAATGATTGGAAATGAGTAGGACTCTTTATTTATGTCAGTCCAAAGACAAGTGAGTGTTTATTATCCATCTCACATGACATACATGTTTGCTTCACTGATTGCTCATTGTATCTCTCTCTGCTTTTACATTTCAGTGCCTTGCAGCCTGGGACACAATCATTCCATTATTGCAAAAGAAAGAGGATATGAATGTGGACACAAACTGAGACTGGGACAAGTGCCTCGCTGCCTCTTCATTCCTCTTCTTCACCTTTGCATCCGCAATATGGGCATGAAACACACGATAGTTGTTTGTGTTGGAAAACTTCTGTTCTTTTGCTTATGAAATCAGACTGGTAAAACACTTTGAGTATTTGTACATCTTTTTATGTGTTTATACCAGTAAAACTATGCACCTTCAGTTCTACCATGTGCTTTAGCTCGATAACTGATCGCTTTGACCTTGATACTCTGAGTGCGTTTGCCAACTACTCACTCCTACACAGAAGGCTGCAAAGGTTTGGATTCAACTAAAACTAATGTGAAGGATTAAAAAGGTCACACCAAAAGTTTTTTTAACATAAATTGGAGCTTGTAACAGGTGAAAATTAGCATTTTGTAAATATTTTAGAGTTTGAAAAAATTCCCACTTTTTGTTATGTTTTCAGTGCAAAAATTTGGGTATAGTGTGTGCAATATTTCATCCAAAACAAACATGTCTATGATGGTAATACAAGGCAATACCTTTAGTTTCCTCTGTGCTGTATTAAATTTCCCAAAGAAGTATTGTTTCCCACGACATGATTAGGAAGAACACGGTACAAACATACACATATGAAGATGAAGCAATCGGGGAGACGTGTTGCCCTAGTGTTCAAACAAGCCTAATTCTCAACCCCCACCACCAATGGGACCAAATTGACATTTCCATAAAATCGAAGGTTTAAAGCAAATCCTTTCAGGGCCATGCTTTTCCTCTGACTAGGTGAAAGACAAAGAAAGTGTAAAATAGATGAATAAACAGTGTCTACTAAGTAACTAATAAACTAGCTGAAGTGCAGTTTTTTCTCCCTTTTAAAAGGGAGATTTACAGTGAGCACATATTTAAAATTGCTACATATACCTACTGTTTTGCGTATTGTATGTTTCTCTCGTAACAAGTGAGATTTTATTTCATGTAGTTATAAAAATATTGCTGATTCAGATTTTAGATTCAATAATTAGTTCCGAAACAAAATTAGAGGAGGTGCTCGAGAGACAACTGGTTAATAAAACTTATTGAAACCTCCCTCAAGCCACATTATCTATTTTGCTTTTGAAATTAATATTTGATTTGACTATCCGTACATCACCATCTATTCATGAGAATAACTTTGTTTTATAGTGCGTTGCATTATGTTAAAATATTTTCCCTACATCTGTTGAAGGTGGTTTAATAAAAAATTTAAACCAGACATAAGGATTATTAAATATTTATCACCAGCAATTAATTAGTTTTATTTATAATTAAGGGGATGCATTGACATACTATTGTAATTCATCCTTTGATCTATTTATCTGCAATTACAATGTATATGGATATGTTTTTAATAAATTGACAAATACAGTACATGCAGTTCTTAGATATGTCAAAAGCAAATGGGAAACGGACAAAATGCACTATAGTTTTTACAGAATGCAAGCTGAATACTTTTCAGTATTGAAATGATTTCTACAAATATCCATGTTTACACAGCAAGGTAATTAGATACACAGGAGAATCCTGTTTGAAGCATAAACAGTGCAATGTGTTTAGCTCTCCTGTTACACTGAATTTAAAAGGCAGTTTTTTCCACATGTCAATATTTCATAGTGTTATTGCAGTTGATACAGGGTTGACTGTATTTGTATAGTTTTAAGGTGTGCCACATTGCTTTACAATAAGCAATGGCATATTTATGATACTATTTTAAACCTTTTACTTTATTCCTGATTGGAATTGTAGCAACGGTGGTTGAAAACTGAGAAGATTTGTATGAAATCAGATTCATTTCTACACTGCATCCATAGCTTGGGGGGTTTGTTTTGGGAAAAGGGAGGGGTTTCCTTATGTGTTGCTGCCATTCTTGTTTACAGTCTTATTTGTTTTGTTATTTATCTTTTTCTTCTCTATTATCTGTTTCACTGGGTCACTTTTTTCCATTGTTCTGGTTAATATAATATAACAAACTACCACTGAGGTTTCATCCTGTAGCAAAATTACTCAACATGTCAGTATATTACCTGCAACATCAGGGATATGAGCCAAGTTACTAAAAGAAAAGGTTGCTGCTGCATTACTACAGGGAGCTCATCTTTCTACCATGAAACACTGCAAACTTGAAAAGGACTTGTCTCATCAAATTTGTTTCTTTAGCTCAAACAATAGAGGTACTACCATATGAATACATAGGAATATTCTAGTTATTCTTCCCTATGAACAACATGACCTAGGGTGCAGGTTTATACTGCTCTCATGCTTTCTTTTTAGCCTACACATTAGTCTTAAATATTTATACCCTTAAGGAAGTTGCCTGTAACTTCATGCCTCATGCCCCACACGGTGTTACCAGAACCGTAAATGTATTGTGTGCCTTGCTGACAAATTTAGATAGAAATCAAGACAAATCTTCAAATACCTCTTTGGCAAACTCAAAATCCTTCATGATGCTTAAAAACAGAAATGCTGATTTAGGTCCAGTTGACATTTGGAGAGAATCGCACCCTTCGAGGCGAATATAATACATTTTATCATATTCTTACTATTATTTTCTTGTTTTGTTTTCCCTTAGAACTCTTGCTTTAAACAACACACTATTTTGTATCAATCACAATTTTATCCATATAAAGAGATTCTGTCAGATTGGCCACATTGTTCTCTCAGATCATGAGCTAGCATTCTGATTCCAGTTCTTCAGTATGCCTTCAAATGACAAGAAGTGAAGTTTTAACTCCTCTTGTGTTTTGGATAATAATATATTCTGTTTGGACATTTCAGATGCAACTGTATAAGATGATGCAAATGATACTTTACTTTCTCAAGCGTCCTTTCAGAGAAAACTTTGGGCTGAAAATTTTTAAAACTTAGAGTTACAAGTGAAGCATTTACGACAACATAAATATTTACTGACCAAGACTAACAATCCTTAACCTTAAATTGGTTTATAAGAATCATATTAAATGGCTATTGTTTCATACTAACTCAATATTCTGATGACATTATATCAAAGGAACAAACCTAGGTATTTTTTTACCTGTTAGCTGAATGCACCACAGAATAAGACGTCTCTTAAAACTGCATTTAGTTGCATATGACCCAACCCAGCTATCAAAAAAAAAAAACTAATTTTTAAAGAGTCTTTTTATATGTCAAAGACAGTAAGGCCTTATTAACAATCTATTATCATACTTACATGTGCTAGCTCAGTCCATTGTTCCTGAAAAGAACTTTACCTTCTTAAACAGCTCGTATACTCCAGAGATTTTGGAGATTTCTGTCAATGTCATCTGGAAAGGTTCGAAGGTTGAACTGTTCTCCTGTACAATTCTATGAGAAGTTCTGGCCTCAAATAAATCCTATACTTTTTCAGAATATTAATTCAAGTGGGTTGTATCCCGGAAACAGGGATTCAATTCGTCCAATTCTAAAAAAGGAAAAAAAATCCGTTAAAATGGTAAAAATGCTCTTGAGCTTTTACTTTGCTTATTGTAGACTGTATGATCATAAAGACTGATAGCTACAGATTCTCTTTCCACAAATCTTCAAACCTGACTAGGTTAAGGAACTTTCATTTTCCTATCTCAGGCACTATCCATACACTACTAGCATTGACAGAAAGATCTCACCATATTTAATTTCAAAAAAGGTGGAAAAATAGAAAGAACTGAAATGAGGCAAATACTTCTTCACAGTACTGCACTTATCCTCATGTATTAGGACTTGGGAGCATGACCATGATTTGTGTTTAAGTAACAACCACTGGCTTTTGTATGTATTCGTTGAAATGTTCTGTTTCCAGTTTTCTTAGCATACAGATTGTAAACAGGAACAATATTTTAACTTCAGTCACAGAACATTGTGTTTCTCAAGTACAGTATATATACTTTTTAAGGATATTTCATCATCTCAGTTGTGCTTTCATGTAAGGCTACTTCTACCACATGAATAAACCTTTTCAGGGAATAAAATAGGATACACACTTACCAGAAGGGCATTCCTTCAAATATTGAAAGGTTTCATTTGTCTCCTTCGATATACCTGGAGAATCACAAGCCCAGTTCAGTTTTTGACAAAGCTGCAGAATGTATGTTTGTCATCCTTATACACCTGAAGAGAAAATGTATCTTACTGCTGTGGTACACTGTACTCACAATGCCCTTGTGCCCCTGCACAAATACAGTATGTGTTTCCCCCAGATGAACAAGTTAACTCCACCAGAAAAGTTCACCTTTGTATCATAATTCTAATGAACTTTGACTGATTACCTTGGATGATTTTTGGAAATTCCTTTACATAGTGCCCCATGACCACTTCTGCTAAATATTCTGACCTTTTCACTTTTTCTGTATTTATTTGTACCTGTATTTGTGTTCTCTGTGTACTGATCTTCTGTTTCTTTGGTGCTGTGACCCAGTTCTGTTGATAAAGATTTTAAAAGATTTTAAGTCAGAATATATAAACTGATTTTTAAAACAGTTCATTTTGCTGTCAGTTCTCTCCTATTTTGTTTGCACTAGAAAATTAAACATTTGTCAAAATCCTTTCGAGAAGAATGAAGATTTATTTTCAGAATGACTAGGTCACGCGTGTTTGTTGTCATGGTGACCAGGAATATATGAATGTGTAAAACATCTTTTACATCACAGAGGCTAGAGATATGTCAGCTATGGACAACAAATATTGTTTCACCCAGTTTTATGCACAGTATGTCAACACACTAGAGAGAATTCAATTGTGATATGAAAAAGCTGATTATTTTTGATCTTTACATTTACATTACATTTATTCATCTACCAGATGCTTTTCTCCAAAGCAATGTACATCTCATAGAAAACACAATGTGTGCATTACATTAAAAGAAAGAGAGACATTAGTTGCAGACGGGGGTCAAGAAGAGTTACCTCCTCGCGGTGACCCCCGGGCAACGTCCCTGACAGCTAAGCTCTCTTCAAATTGATCAAACTGGTCTCACTACTACCATGCAAGCAACTTCACAAAAAAGAATTTCGCCGAGAAAAATGTTCCAAGACTTGACTGGCCTAAAAGCTCTACAACTTAAAGTTGAAGGACTGACACCTGCCAAATGTGACATCATCAAGCAACTTGCTACTGAACACAATGCAACTGCAATCTTGCTTCAAGAAACGCACACTAACTCCAATGATCAGGTGAAGATACCTGGCTTCAACCTAGTTAAAGCTGTACATGAAGAACATTATGGTATAGCCACATTAGCAGGTCAGATGTAAAAATTTCCAATGTGACAACTTTGCAAAGAAATAACAATATTCAAGGGATAGCTGTGCATATCGATGGAGTCAAATTCGTGAAGGTGCACAAACCATCGAAAGCGGTTTTTACATCTCTCCCAGTTTTTAGCCACTCAGCAACATATGCTGGCGACTTTAATTGTCAACACGTCAACTAGGGCTACCACAATAATTCAGCCTGCGGAGAACTAGTCAACTGGGCATCAATGCCGACCTGCAATTTCTTTATGACAACAAGCAACCAGCCAGTTTTCACTCAGGAAGATGGAACAGTGGCACAAATCCAGACCTGACTTTCATTACAAAATGTGACAACCCACAAACCATCAACCCAACAAGAATAATGTTGTGTATTTTCCCAAGATCACAACATAGACCATCTATAATACAACACCCTGCACTGATCATGCCCACACCAAGCTACCCAGTTAAACGTTGGAATCTACAGAAAGCCGACTGGAACAACTTCGCCAAGGACACTGAAGAAGCTATAAGCAGTCCTGAAGAAGCAACTAAAGATAACTTAAATGAATTATGCAATAAATTCACCAAAATTATTATGGAAAAAGCCAAAAAGCACATTCCTAGAGGTGTCAGAAAACTATTTGTTCCCAGGTGGGATGAAGAATGTCAAGAATTATAGAAGAAACACCAAAGCGCCGAAACTAATGAAGAAGCACAAAGTGCAGCGACCAAACTAATTGAGCAACTAAACAAAACCAGACACGAACGCTGGAGGGAAGCAGTTGAAAGCATGGATATCTCACATTCTAGTAGGAAAGCATGGACAGCCATCCACAGACTTACTGGCACAAAGAAAAAGACAAAAACTAACAACACATCTGTGAAAGTTGCAGATGTTGCCACATATTTCTTCAAAAATGGCAAATTTGCAGAACTCGATAAAATGTTTACCTATAAAGTGTTCAATGAACTAAAAGAAGAGTTACACAAACCTTCAGAAGATATGAGCCTATATCAAGAGTTTTTACCTCAAGAAATGGATACTGCAATCAAATGCCTCAAACCTGGTAAAGCTCCAGGCCCGGACAACATACACCCAGAATTCATCATTAATGCTAGCAAACAGACCATCAATTGGCTTAGTATCTTCTATAATAAATGGCTTAAAGAAAACAAAATTCCGAAAATATGGTGACATACAAAAGTGCTTGGGATACTTAAATCGAATAAACCACCAGAAGAAGCTAGTAGCTACCGACCTATCAGCCTGCTGTGCATTACATACAAACTACTTGAGAGATTAGTCTATAACGCATCCAGCCAATAGTCGACCCACAGCTGCCGGATGAACAAGCTGGTTTCAGAACACTCTCTTACAAACACCATTTAGGCCAACTGTCAAAATGTAAATGCAAGGAACAACTTATTGAGAAGACTAGCTGGCCTCTCATAAGGAGCAAACTTCAAAGTGCTACAAATAACCTCAATAGCACTCATATACTCTGCAGCAGAATACTGTGCACCAGTATGGGCTAGAAGTGCCCACATTAACAAAGTAGGCTGAGCATTGAACACTGCAATGAGAATTGTATCTGCCTGCATCCTCTCCACACCAACAAATTACCTACCAGCTGTAACCAGCATACCTCCTCCTGATATCAAGAGAACTGCACAATGCATAGCATTAGCAAAACACTCCTTAAACAATAAAAGCTCATTGCTTTATAGTCACCTAACCGCCATTACTTCTGGCCAACAAAAGCAATTCTGCCTGAAATCTCGAAGGCCTTTCCATCAGTGAGTGGTGCAGCTGCTTGACAGCAGCAGTGGCATGTCACCGAATGCCTGGGCAGAAGCTGAGTGGCAAAAGGAATGGACAAAGGACAGTGGCTCATAGCTACACAGATTTATCCCAGTGCCGTCCTCTAAACCACCCGGAAGCCAGCTACACCGACACTGCTGGGAGCGCCTAAACCGACTACGCACCGAGCACGGCCGATTCAGGGCACACATACAAAATGGGACTAGTAGACAGCCCTGGATGCCCATGCGGAGAACAGGAACAAACAGCAGAACATCTGCTGGATTACTGCCCCATGTACACACTCACGCTAGTGGATTTGACGAACCTCGATGATACAGATGTTAAACTTTGGCTCCATGAAGCCAAGTTTACAGCTTAAAGCTTGCCCTGTGTTTCTAAAGATCTTTTTTGGATCATACGATAAATGAATAAAATAGTTGCAGACATGTGATTCTTAAGTACAGTTAGTTTCTTTCTACCATATGAACCAATCACACGAGTAACTGCACAAAACTACCAGAATATCGACAATTCCTGATCACCTTCCTAGTGATTTTTTTTTCTGAGATACATATAAACATTTACATTACAGGAGTAGCTTTGCAAAGGTTTATCTAGGTCTGATCTTAAAGTTAAAGTGTATTAACATTTATACCTTACATGAACTGAAGAGATCATGGGCAAAGTGAGTCTGGAAGAGGTGAGTTTTAAGACCCTCATCTGTGGACAGAGAGTCAGCAGTTCTAACCAAGAGGGGGAGCTTGTTCCACCACAACGGAGCCAGAAATGTCAAAATGCACCTGTATTTAAATTTCATGTGTGTAAATCCCATAGATAATAAATGCTGTAACAACTGTGACCGCTGTCCTACGTATTATACTTTACTGTTTGCAGTATACTGAAAACAATTGGATTTGTGCAGGCAGGAGAGGGTAACACCATGCAAGAGCGACGTCCCTTGGCATATGGGGTAACGCATGGGACTGGAAGCTGCTGGCTGATGTGGGCAAAGAACTGAGCAGATCATGTACTTTGTAGAGTTAACAGTGCCGATCAAGGATACTATTGGGGAGACATATGAGCAGAAACTGTTAAAGTATGCAGATCTGGTGGGCAAAGGCAAGAGACTATGGGTGGCGGGCTCATATAGGTATAGGTAGATGTTGTGTATTGATTATAGTGAAAACTCCGGGCTAAGTGTAATAGGCCACTCTTAATAGCACCATGGGTTAGAGTTTGGTTGGCCGGCAATATGTACAGAAAAGGGTAGAAGAGTTGTTGCTGCACGTGGTTCAGTAAAGGAAAAAGAAAACATTATCCATCGCGTCTTATCTTTATTCGTGTTCGAGTGTAGTTATTGCACCCGTAAACACAACAGTAGGTATTAGGGGATTTGTGGCTAAATCAGCTACATCATTGTGGAGGAAATTTGATATTAGAGGCTGCTCGTTGAGGGTGGCAGTGAAGGAGCTGTCAGAGAGCTGAGGAGATAAGTCAGTGGCTATGGATGAGGACAGAGCAGGGTAGTCGGGGTTACAGCTCAGAGGGAAGTGTGTAGTGGTGGTAAAATTATAGGCAGAAATGTGCTATTAAAAGAATGTTGCAGAAAACAAAAATAAGGAGTATAGAAAGATGTCAAAGGCTTCACAAATGGCATGGTGTACAGACAAGACCATCTGTAGCACCCCTGTGCCCAGCAGTGAGGGGGAGAAACGGCAGAGGAGAACCGAAGCCGAGAGACCCAAAAACGCACGATCCCAATCCCAATCCCGATTTCGATCACGAGCACGACCCCAAGCCCGCGGACAACGCTGCCAAGACCGGGCCAAGTCCCCCTTGAACCCGTTTCCGGTTCCCCCCTTTCCCCTCCCTTTCCTTCTCCCCAGTGAGGGAATAAATAAACCCCACGTCAGCACAGACGAGCACCCTACCTGGCGTCCTGTCTCCTCTGTTACAGTGGTGCCGAAACCCAGGATCGGACTAAGGAGATGGACAGAGAATAGCTGGAACGCCTTCTCCAGCCACTGCAACTGCAGCACCAAGAATCACAGGATGCGGCCATGGCGGTTCAGTTTGCCGAGCGCCGGGCCCTGGTAGAAGCCCTGGCCGCCCTCACAGACTGCCCTGTCCCGTCGGCGACTGTGCCCATCCATCTCCCAAAGATGATCCGGAGACATTCCTGGAGATATTCAAATGCACCGTCCAAGCCTGCCAGTGGGCTACGGAGGAGTGGGCATTGCAGCTCACCCCTCCTCCTCACGAGGGAGGCCCTCAGGGTGGCGTGTCAAGTACCAGCCACGGCCGCCGTGGATTACGGTGCCCTCCGGGAGGCAGTGATGAGAGGGTTGGCCTGACGACGGAGGACCACCACCGACTGCGCAGCCTGAGGTGGGACGAGTCAGCCCAGCCCTTTCTGTTCGCCCAGTGAGACCTGGACTCCGCCCGCCGATGGCTGCAGCCTGACCGACAAGACCCAGACAGGACTGTGGAGCAGGTGGCCCTGGAACAGTTCATGGCGGCTATGCCAGCTGCTTCTGTTAACTGGCTCCAGTGCCACCGGCCGGAAACACTCACAGAAGCAATCCACCTGGCTGAGAACCATCTTGCTGAGAGCTTCACCACCCTCCCGGCCCCTCCCGCTCCAACGCCTCCTCACACCTAGAAGCCGCCCAAGCCTCGGCCCGCTGCCCATGCCGGGCCTTCGCTCGGCCCTGGCCGCCCAGTTTCTCCTCCCCTACATCCTTCCGCTCCCACAGCCCGCCCTTCCCCAGTCAGAATTATGTCATCACGGTCCGCCCTCCCCTCTGTCCCGTTAGCCACCTCCTTTTCCTCTCCCCAGGGGACCCCTCCAGCAACCGACAGGCAAGGACCAGAGTGCTGGCGGTGTGGGGACCAGGGGCATCTCCAGCAAGATTGCCCCATCATGGACGTCAGCGCCGCGGAGTGCGCTGATGACGCCGCCAGTGCGGCTGCTCCCGGTCCAGCTCCTCGGTAGGGTTCCGAGGGAGTACCAGCTGGGCTTTGTTGGACTCAGGGTGTCAACAAACCATGGTCCATCAAAGCGTGGTGCCGCCGGGGGCATGGCATAAGCGGGGCACGGTGAAGGTTGGGTGTGTTCACGGGGATGTGCACCATTATCCTACCGCGAGCATCACATTCCGGGTCGGGGGCCGAAGCTACAAGGTATGGGCTGCAGTTGCCCCGTGCCCGCCATTTCCACTGATACTGGAGACCGATTGGGAGGGTTTTGCCGTGGCTGTCGTGCAGGCAGAAGTGAGCAGGACCCACGCTGCAGGGGAGGTCTGCTGCTTCCCGACCACACCGGGGAGGGATGTGCTGGGCACCGGAGCGCTGACGTCCCGGACAAACATCGTGCAGCTTGCAGAGGTGAGTGACTTCCCCCTCGAACAGTCACAAGACAATATGATCCATCATGCACGCAAACAAATAGCTAAAATCAACGGGGTGCCAGTTCGCCCTGGGCAGCCACTTACCTACCTGTATTTTTGTGTAGTTAGTGACCGTTATTACCGTGTACACCGCGATCCAGACACCATGAAGGACAGCCTCCAGCTTTTAGTACCCCGCAGTTGCCAGGAAATGTTAGTCCACGCAGCCCACTCTAACCTCGTGGCAGTACACCTCGGGCAGGTTATGGCGACTCCTGGGTTGGCTTTATTGGCTGGATATTCGCGGGGACATCCATCGCTGGTGTGCTGCTTGCCCCAAGTGTCAGCGGGTAAACCCCTCCACCATATTGCGTGCACCACTGTGTCTGCTCCCCCTAGTGGACACCCCATTCGACTGGGTTGGGGTGGACCTTGTCAGGCCCTTGGAGCGGAGTACACCACGCAGTACCCAGAGGCGATTCCCTTGTGTAATATGTTGGCGCGCATGGTGGCTGATGCATTATTTAAACTGTTCACGAGGGTAGGCATACCAAAGGTGATCCTCACCAACCAGGGCACCACGTTTATGTCGCGCACCCTCACAGACTTGTATAATCTGTTGGGGGTTCAGCCCGTTCGGACCAGCGTCTTTCACCCCCAAACAGACGGGCTGGTAGAGCGGTTCAACTGATCTCTGATAAACATGATTGCAAAGCTCGTGGTTGAAGACCCCCGACACAGGGACCAGCTACTGGACCCCCTGTTGTTTGCGGTGCGGGAGGTGCCCCAGGCCTCCACAGGGTTTTTCCCCTTTGAGCTGTTATACCGCCATCGCCCCCGGGGTGTCCTGGATAGTATCAGGGAGGCACAGGAGGAGGGGCCCCAGCCCTAGCAAAAACGAACTGCAGCACATTCTTGACCTAAGAGAGCGGTTAAACGCTCTCAGTCGCCTATCCCGGCCACATCTGCAACAAGCCCAGGAGAGGCAAGCACGCGCCCCTCAGTCTAAATTGCTTGCCAAGTGGCAAGGACCCTTTGTGGTCACACGGCACATTGGGGAGGTCGACTACAAGGTCCTCCGATCTGACTGAGGCGGGGCACGGCAAATATACCACCTCAACCTCCTTAAGCGCTGGCAGAAGGACCTGCTTGCCTCCCTGGCCACCTCGGTCCCGGCACAGGACGAGTTGGGCCTGGAGCTGCCCGACCTGGGTAATGACCCCCTTCCTGTCACAATGGGCCCGGGTCTTACCGATGGCCAGCAAACAGAGGTGGTCCAAGTGCAGCAAGAGTTTGTTAATGTGTTCTCCCCTCTGCCGGGTCAGACAACGCTCGTACAGCACTGGATTCAGCCCCTCGGGGGGGGCGGTGCGCAGTTGGCCGTATCAGATTCCTGTTCACAAACAAAAAGTGATGCGGGATGAACTCAGTAAAATGCTGCAACTCAGAATCATAGAGGAATCCCACAGCAATTGGAGCAGTCAAGTGGGATTGGTCCCAAAGCCGGACGGCTCCATCCGCTTCATGTGGATTACCAGCGGGTCAATGCGGTCACGAAGTTTGAAGCCTACCCCATGCCCTGGGTGGATGAGTTACTGGACCAGCTGGAATCTGCTCCTTTCTATTCGACACTGGATCTCACCAAGGGCTACTGGCAGATTCCCTTGTCTCAAGAGTCCAAGGAAATCTCGGATTTCTTGACTCCTTTTAGTTTGCACCAGTTCGTCAGACTCTCATTTGGTTTACATGGGGCCCCAGCCACCTTCCAACACCTCATGGACAAGGTCCTTGCACTCCACGCCAATTATGCTGCGGCCTATTTAGATGATGTTATTGCGTACAGTCCTGACTGGGAGCGGCACACGGTCCACTTGCGGGCGGTTCTGCAGGCCTTGAGGGAGGCGGGCCTCACGGCAAACCTAGCGAAGTGTGCGACTGGAAGGAGAGAGGTATGGTATCTGGGGTTCCTCTTGGGGAATGGACAAATTCAGCCCCAAATCAACAAAACAGCCGCTATCACGGCTTCTCCGATCCCCAAGACAAAAAAAGAGGTGAGGTATTTTCTGGGGGTCACAAATTATTATCGGCCGTTCATCCCGGGGATCTCTACATTAGCCGTGCCCCTGATGGACCTCATCCGCCAAGGGGCCCCAGAGCCGGTCCGGTGGACAGAGCAGTGCCAGCTTGCTTTCTGGACAATCAAGGAAACGCTGTGTGGGGGTCCCGTCCTCGCCTACCCTGACTTTTCTCTCCCCTTTCTTTTACAGACCGACGCCTCCAATTGGGGTCTGGGGGCGGTCCTCTCCCAGGAGGTAAAAGGGGAGTGGCGGCCCCTGCTTTATCTCAGCTGCAAGCTGACCAGCCCGGAATGCAGCTACAGCAATGTTGAGAAGGAGTGCCTGGCAATCAAGTGGGCAGTCCTCTCCCTCCGGTTTTACCTCCTGGGATGGGAATTCGACCTGTGCACGGACCACGCCCCCTTGCAATGGCTGCACTCAAATAAGCACTCGAACCCCCACCTCACCCACTGGTACCTAGCCCTCCAGCCCTTCCACTTCCAGGTGGTTCACCGACCGGGTCCAGAGCAGGTGGTCCCCGATTTCCTCTCGCGCTGGGGAGGGGCTGGGGGTCGGGCGGGGCCCCTGGGGGACCTGCCAGCAGCGGTGGAGGGGTGCTGCACGCCGAGGTGGCGGGGGAAGGGGGCGGAAAGAGGACAAAGCAGCTGCAGCCGGGGCTAATCACTTATCCCATTTCTTCCCCGCACCTGGCAGTGAGAGGTAGAAATGGCAGAGGAGAATCGACCCCAAGAGACCCGAGAGCACACAATCCCGATCCCAACTCTGATCATGAGCACAACGCTGCCAAGACCAGGCCAAGTCCCCCTCATACCCGTTCCCAGTTCCTCCTTTCCCCTACCTTTCCTTCTCCCCAACGAGGGAATAAATAAACCTCACGTCAGCACAGACGAGCACCCTACCTGGCGTCCTGTCTCCTCTGTTACACCATCATTAAGAATTGGAAGTCATATGGCACCACTTTACCTTGCCTGGCCATCACTTCAAACTGGCTGCCCAACCAATGACAATGATCAGAGAGGCTACTAAGAGGTCATTGGCAACTCTGAACTTTCCAGTACATCTTACCATTAAATAAAAACTATTCCTTCAAAGCACAGTGCTCGCAGCATCCTATTGTGAGGCTGTTTCTCTTCACTGGGTCTGGGGCACTTGTCAGGGTAGAAGGGAAGATGGATCGGCAAAACAGGGAACTTGTTGAAGAAAGCCTGCAGCCCTCAGACAGGATGGTGAAAATGGGAAGAAGAGTCACCTTTCAACATTACAATGATCTAAAACAACTGCCAAAGCAACCACACAGTGACTGAAGGACAAGAAGAAGAATGATCTTGACTGCCCTTTTCAAGCTCTGAGTGGGCCACTCATCAACGGTCACCACACAATTTCCTCTGTAATAAAGAATAGACAAAGGTTCCCCCCTCTATGTGTGCGTAGCTGGTAGAAATGTGTCCAAACAGGCTCAAGATCAAAAGGGGTGACAACTTTCTATACTCAGTGTAACTCAACATAACTGGTCTAAGTAAGGGAGGACAGGAAGGCTGGATGGACATACACAAGTTTATTGCACCATTTGCATGATAAAAGTTAATTTCTATTGAAAGATTAAATATAAGTGATATAAACAGTAAACTTGCACAAGGTAACATAAGGTGTACCAGACTGTAACTGCAATATGACCATAAGAAATCTGTTTATATATCTGCAAAACAAGTGCATGACAGTTACTAAAGTGCGTATTCATACATATAATACTAGTCATGGTCACTAGACACAAATAAACTACCAGAGTAAGAAAAAGTACTATAGTTGTACCAGCAACAGACAACTAACTGCACCTGAGTTTAACTGCATTTATCAGTGTGCTCAAAAGTGGAGAGGAGAAATGTGAAATGTGATACATACACACACACATTTTCAGAACCGCTTGTCCCATACAGGGTCGCAGGGAACCAGAGCCTACCCGGCACATCTCCCTCCAAATTAACTAAACACAAAATACTTGGCACACCCGAATTTGTCTTTGTTTCATACCAGATCTGAGTTAGGATAAATCCGGACACACAAAGGTGATAATCTGTAAACGTGAACAAGACTCGTCCCAGCCTTGCACTTCAAGAAGCTGTGTGAAAGCACATATTGTTGTGCAATTTAATGTATTGCACTACGTGAGCAGCTCAAATCTAATCCTAAAATTTTAATAAATTAGTCATGAGAAAACGCATAAATGCATAAATTGTACTTTTGCTGAGATGTATGTCGCTTTGGACAAAAATGTCTGCTAAATGAATAAATGTAAATGTAAATGAAAACACAAGTAGTTGCCTGTTGTTTCAACCTTTGGATTATCTGATGTTTAATTAGTATAAAATTATGCATTCACACTTAAGGCAACAGGAATTTTTTCCTGTCATTAAGTGCCTTTAACATATGCAGACTTTCACCAATTCTTTAACAAAAAAAAAATGTTTAATAAACAAGAAACATTGCCACAGTATACTAATCACACACACAGTGGCTGAAACCACTTGTTCCAAGCGGGGTCGCGGCAAACCGGATCCCAACCCCGCAACACAAGGCTGGAGGTTGAGGGGGCACACCCAGGACAGGATGCCAATCCCTCGCAAGGCACCCAAAGCATGACCTGAAACTCAGACCCGCCAGAGAGTGGGACCCGGCCAAGCCCGCTGCACCACCGCACCCCCCCAGTATACAAATGTAAAAGCAAAATTAAATGCTCATTTTAAAAAAAAAAAAAAACCTAGTGGACAACCGTGTAATAGTTTGAGAAGAGCTCCTCCCCTGATCGTATGTCTCTCAACGCCACAAGAACAACACATCTTAATGGCCTGAAAAAGAATGAGAAATAAATACATTAAACTGAAATCAGTGACAGCCAACAGTTTGAAACACCCACTGTAATACATGCTATAGATTAAATTATTTAATTAAAAAAAAAAAAAAAAAAAAAAAAACTATTATTCTATTTCAGGCTACTTTCATTTCACACATCTAGGACTAATACATTTTCTGTATCCAGACACTTCAGGTTATAATCGTTTAAGATTTTCCAAGGACAGAAAGATTTCCCAGCTCATTTTTCTGAATTGTCTTCACTTTTCTTTTTTCTAAAACTTCTCTCTGTTGTGAGCAAAAGTTTTTAAAAATGTGACGGTCTTGTCGTACACCACTGAGTTTTGGCTTTCCACCGTTAGTTTGCAGCAAATCAGAACAGAAACAAGTAGGAGTGGCACAGTAGTGTTTAACTTTTTCCTCTAATTTTCCTGATTCCAGTAATAAGTAACAAGATGGATCAGTTAACAAGCTTCCCTGAATAGCGGTTTGTCAAGAGAATGTATTCTTATTTCAATCAAAAACATTTAAATTTTAATGTTGACAGACCTCAACAAAAGCCTGAGTAAGTATTTTTACGGTGTACAGGAAAAGCCAACATATTTACCCATGAAAAAAAAACTGAGAGCTCTGTTAAGACAGATGATAAAGTTAATGGTAGCCCATAGCTGGCAGACATGGGAAATGTTCATGTAATAAATCAGAAAATGGCACAGAATGAGAGGTTTGGAAGATTAAAAAAAAATAAAGTAAAAATGCATTAAGTTTTAATTTGAATGTAGTTTTGAAGTTCCCAAAAACTAGTAAATGTGTCACACCACAATGCAGTGCGGTCATGTCAGGTAGTGTATCCTGTGTCACAGCATTTCCCACAGTAGTTTCAGACACCACACAGCATACACTCCAAAGGACAAGCAGCTTTTGGTAATGGTTGAATGGAAGTATTGATTGTTGTTTATTTATTATAGCTTTGGCTGAGATCCTTAGAAAAACTAATCCATTGAAAAGTAGACATGTATTATTCAACTTTTGACTGCAATAAGGTAAAAGTGATTTCAAGCAACAGACTGACTTCCAGGCCCATTATATCATACTTATCAGTTGAAGGCTCAGTGTAATTTCTTCTAACATAGTTTATCAGCATCAAGCTACTGTCCTACTAAATTTATTTATATTCCATCATGACTACCTCCACAAACATACCTTTTAAACAAAACTCAATGAAGCATTTTTCTACATATGAAAATGTTCATCACTAATTTGAAATCATCTTTACCTTTTGTGTCATTTCTGTAATTCACATTTGGAAGGTACTGACAGAGCTCCAGAGGAAATTCTGTAGAGATGTCAAATTCCTGGTAACACACATTAGCAGCCTTATCTGAAACAAAAAACAATGAAAGAGTCACTGATATACAACCCCATTTCCAAAACAGTTGGGACAGTATGTAAAATGGAAATAAAAACAGAAAGCAGTGATTTGTAAATGCTCTTTCACCCAGATTTAATTGAAAACAGCACAAAGACAAGATATGTAAAATTTTAAACTAATCAATCTATTTTGCTAAACATATTCATTCTGAATGTGATGCCTGCAACACATTCAAAAAGGGTTGAATGTCTGGTTTTTTATGCAGTGCAATCTGAGGGCTCCAAGATCATGGGCATTCAGTATTGGTTTGCAGCCTTTCCCTTTACATGCCGATTTCTCCGGATTCTTTCAGCGTCTTAATAATGATATAAACCATACCAGGTGAAATCCCTAAATTCTTTGCAATTCCATGTTGATCAGTGTTGGTTATAAACTGTTCAACGATTCACTGACACAGTTTAGCGCAAAGTAGCGAAGGCCTCAACAGATCATTGTTTGTAAATAATGGAGCTTTTCCTGGATGCTCCTTTAACACCCAATCATGAGAGCGTCGCCTGTTACCTATTCACTTATTTATGTGTGGAAAGTTCCAAACAGGTTTTTCTTTTTAATAAAACACATTTCCACAGGTAAACGGGCACCTGTCCCAACTTCTGTGGGACGTGTTGCAGGCATCACAATTGGAATTAGCTTATATATACAAATTCGTTTTAAGTGTCTTACGCCCTGTGTTACCGGGTTAGGCTCCGGTTCCCCGTGACCCCGTATGGATAAGCGGTTCTGAAAATGTGTGTGTGTGTGTGCGTGTGCGTTTTAAGTGTATGAAGTACAACATTAAATTTCTTTGTACTGATTTGATACAAGAGCATTTACAAATCACTGCTTTCTGTTTTGATTTTTTTTTTTACATACTGTCCCAACTTTTTTGGAAACGGGGTTGTGCTTTATTGTTACTTGTCCAAGCAGCTCATTGTTGACACACAAGTCACAAATCAGAATGCATTTTTTGGAGGACAGAAGGTACCACGTGCCATTTGAGCAGTTGTTCACATACTGACCCACTGCCAGTGGGTTATCAGGTTTAGCAGTCAGCCATGTAGTGTCACTGAATGTGAAAGCACCCAGCCTGTCCCTGCTACTACATGACCTGGAACAGAATGTCGGTATTTAAAATTTATGTGTAATACAGCACAAAAGAAATACAAATACAAATTCTTACCTGTATACTATTTTGGAAATCCCTTTGTCTTTGCCATCAATTAAAATACCATCTATGCATCTGAATACAAATGGATTGCAAAGAGACTGTAAGAAGATGGGCTCATACATCTCATAGACTGTGCCTGTGAAAAGATTGAGTAAAGTATCTTAAACAAGGCTGGAGTCAAACTGACACTGTCATAGCAAAATAGTACAGTTTTAGTAAATGTAACATATGAAAATAAAGAGGGCTTGCCGAAGCAATGAGACAACGTTACCCGACGGCACCTTGAAATCTGTGAATTTGTGCATGTCACATTGTGCTTATCATCATTTGTTTTTAGAATTTAAAACCTGACTTATCCAAAACATAATGAAAAAGGAAAAGTAAGTTAATTTATCAATTATCACAAAGGTTAAAACATCTGAAGAGCAGTAGCCTCATATGTACACCTGTATAATTCAAGTAGTCTGCGATTTTCTCCTGTTCTAGATACATCTGGGAAACAGCCGAAGCTACATTTTGCATAAACTGCAATCACAGAAAGAAAATCAAACTTTAAGAGCTCTATATACTATCAATTAAAAAGCAGCTCAGGACACTGCTGAATCCAGTGAGAATTTTGCCGCTCTCTGACAGTGGCTACCTGGATACATTGCAACCACTGCCCCTTTTGACACCGTTCCCATGGCAACGAAGACGCCAATTCCCGCAGACGGGACAGAACTTGGCCTCCGTTTAACACTGAAACCCAGCGTGTCGAGCATGACTTTCACTGGATCATGCTTCTCTGGATGACAGTTCTGCAGTACTTGTGCACTACGTCCAAGAGCTTGGTAAGAGGTTTGTAACGAAAACGGAAGGAGGTGTAACACTTGTCGCTGTCTCTCGAGGTCACTTGCGAAGAGAGCCTTGAAGAGGCTCAACAGGGACTCGAACACTTTGCTGTCCGGCACCACTTTGTCCTGGGACCGCGCTTTCACCTGTCGCAGAGTTCTAAAAAGTACAGTTAGAAAACAAAACACAAACTGTTGAGGTAGCTAGGCTGAACAAACAATTCAACTGTGGCACAGACTATAACTTTTAATGTGCAACTTAGCACGAGACTTTGTTTGCAGATAAACTTGTTACCACTTTTCTTAAGACTTAACACTAAACTCTGATAATACTACGGCAAAAGAACGCAACATCAGCAGCTAACAATTATTACGCATGTATCATTATTCCACCACGTACCTCTCGTTTTTGCCAAGATTGACGGCCATCCACGGTACAAATCGATACTTGTAGGAATTCCATCTACCATGCAATACTTGCGAAATAAATTTGATCATCCTGACAAGCAAAAGACACCATTTCCCTGCCGTCGGCGGCAACGCTTTCGCACGTCACGTGCACCGCCACCGCAGTCCGTCGCAAGGTTTCTACGCATGTGCGCGGAGCCCTCCTGAGGGCGCATGCGTGGGGGAAGGGAATGGGAGGGAACGTGGAGCTCGTGACGGGAATTGTGCCTGGAGATGTGGCAGGTTGTGAATCCTAGGGAAAGAGCTCGGGCAATCAATGTGTCTGTATCCAAATGTGAAAAAGCGAAAGCTCTGCCCCTTCACTTCTATAAACATGCCCTTCTCAGTGAGTATAGCTGATTTGATAGTTTTCATCTGAGGAATTTTACTGGAGCATTTAGAGTAAGTACCTCACTCATGGCTACTTACAGCTCAAGGTGGGATTCAGACCTGCAACCTTTTGGGTTCAAGGGCAGCAGCTAGTATAAGCACAATGCTACCAGCTGTCCCTGATCTAACTTAACAGTTTAAGTGATACTCTGTTACACTGAGAGAGAATCTGTTCACTGCAGCGTGTTTTGTCCAAGTACATGTGTGCATGTGGAGATGCTGAGACTGACATCCCCTGGAACGCAAAGATGACAGTGTAGCCCGTGACATGTGAGGTCTACGTGGATGTGGAGCCTGTGTATCCTTTGCGGTTAGGACGGATGTGTAGGCAGTACACATGCGTGTGTGGATTATCCTGACTATATGTAGGGTTAAACTCCGCCGTGGATGGTCCCAAGCCCAGCTGAGAAAGGAGGAGGGTTGGGCGTGGGGCTAGTTACCCCACGCCATAAAAACCTTGTCAGCTACAGAAACACCATCGAGGGACCCTTCTTGGCGGCATATGCCCCATGAGGAGTGGAAGGCGTAAGTAATGTAGGGTTAGGGTCAATATGTGATCTATATCTGTTTTAGGGTGGGTAATTCACACCTAGTGCCAGTGAGCTCCAATGGGACATAGTGATATGCCATATGGACAGGACTAAAGTTGAAAAAACTATCCACCATATTCAGAAATTACATTCAACATTAATTTACAATAAATGGCAGATGAGTTCACAGAATTAGTACTCAAACATATTTATAATATTTTCATAGGTGTAATTTAGTCACAACTTTACCCTAGGTGCAGCCTTTTTAGTAAATTCACACAGATAATTTGTGAAAATAAAGTTACCTTGCAGGAAATACCATATCTGTATGTATACAAACACTTAACTATCTCACTTGTACAAGGTTTCATCGCGAGGGGCCATGACGCCATGCGCCACCCCGCCCCCTCCTGCCGCCAGGTATACATAGCACTGGACCCCCATGCTGGACCTTGCAGGTGGTGGGCCCACATGGCCCCCCCACGATGCCTTTTCAGGCTGGGCCTTGCCGGGCTACGTGGGCTCCGTGACAGGGTAAGGAGTTTGGCCATCCGGGAGGAACTCAGTGTCAAGCCGTTACTCCTCCACATTGAAGGAGCCAGTTGAGGTGGTTCAGGCATCTGATAAGGATGCCCCCTGGGCACCTCCCTTTGGAGGTATACCAGGCACGGCCAACTGGGACAAGGCCCTGGGGTCGGGGTCTATTTCTCATTTTTCTCGAAGTGTATTTCTCATTTTTACACTGTATATTTTTTGCAGTTCTTTTAAAATATTTAACATACTAGTAACACATTAACATGAATCCAAAATTCCATTTGTTAATCAATACACTTAAATTTAAAAAGTAAATATTAATAAAATAAACTTACCAAATAAATAACTTAGATAAAAAAATATTTATTACCTGCTTAACTTTTGTATAATTCAACTGTCGGTACAGAAACACACAACATAGGGTACAGAAGTTATGTCTTGTTGAAATAAACCCTGAATGGCTTTATTACTGGTTTTTGAAATTAAAGAGAAGCATTTCTTTCCAACTGATGACTTTTGGATTGAGTGATGGCAGTTCAGTTGAACATAGTTGGGGAAGATTATTGAGAAACATGAGTACCATTAATAGCATTAAAGGAGTAGCATTAATAACACTTAAGAATTCCCTTGTTGAGATGGGAAGCTTAAAATAATCAAATATTTCTTTGTAAGTTCTTTGTTCTTTGTAAATAATGCTCCTTTGGAATTGTATAACTGAGCCACCAATAGGATGTTATCATACCAGGTCTTATAGAATAAAGATATCTTTCTATATTAGACATCACTACTATTCCAAATAAAACAAGAGAGCGGAGAGAAGTTGCGTTTGTAAATTAAATTGCGGAAGGCTGACAATTTTAAGAAGAGTTTGTTAATGCTATACCTCCAGAAGGGCTGTCTCAGTGGAGTGGACTGCTTACCAGTCACTCTTATCTGCTTTTCAGTATGCTGCCTCTTCAGCTAAAACCTCCTTCTTCCACAACAAAATACAGTCTGCATCCAAAAAACCACAGTCTCTTTGCCACCTTCTCATCCCTTCTGTGCCCCCCGCCACAGGCAGTATCTGACGGTATCTGATGCTCTCCAAGCTGGTAGAGCTGCCTCCCTCTCCTCGGTCCTCATCCTCCTCGATCTGTCTGCAGCATTCGACACTGTAAATCACCGGATTCTACTCTCCTCTCTTAACCAGATTGGGATCAAAGGTGCGGCACTCAGATGGTTTGAGTCCTACCTCTCTGACAGATCCTATCAAGTGGTCTGGCGGAGCTCTCGTTCTTCTCCTCTGCCTCTCTCAACCGGTGTTCCGCAGGGCTCGGTATTGGGTCCTCTTCTTTTCTCCATCTACACCTCCTCCCTCGGTCCAGTCATAGCCTCCCATGGATTCAAATATCACTGCTATGCTGATGATACCCAGCTCTTCCTCTCCTTTCCACCTGGTGCGTCAGACATCTCCGTACGCATTGCTGCCTGCCTGTCAGACATCTCTTCATGGATGCATGATCACCACCTCCAACTCAACCTCTCCAAAACAAAGATTCTTTACCTCCCAGATGGCCTGTCCTCCTGTCACGACCTCTCGATCAAACTGGACAACTCACTCATTTCGCCTAGCTCCTTTGCTAAGAGTCTGGGAGTGACAATTGATGTGAGTCTGTCATTCTCTCAACATATTGATGCCACAACCCAGTCCTGCAGATACATCCTGCATAATATTTGTAGGATCCGTCCCTACCTCGCTACTGACTCTGCCCAACTACTTGTCCAAGCTATGGTGACTTCCTGTCTGGACTACTGCAACTCTCTTCTGTGTGGCTTTCCTGCTAATGCCATCAAACCTCTGCAGCTTCTACAGAATGCTGCTGCACGAGTTGTGTTTGATTTGCCAAAGCGCTCCCATGTATCTCCTCTACTTATTTCTCTGCACTGGCTTCCTATAGCTGCCCGTATCAAATTCAAAACCCTGGTTACTGTGTACAAATGCATCAATAGAATCCCGGCTATTTACAGGACTTGATCAACCGGTACACCCCAGCCAGCCCCCTTCGCTCACCTACTTCTGCTTGCTTGGTGGTCCCGCGCATGAAAGGCAAAGCTTGGAGGTTCTCGCTTCTGGGTCCGTTGTGGTGGAATGACCTTCCCCTGACACTCAGAACTGTGGAAACTCTGTCTGTTTTCAAAAAGGGTCTGAAAACCCACTTTTTCCAGATCCGCTTCGCCCAAGATCTTTCCAGCTCATCTATGGTGTAACTGTTCACGCATTGTAACTCCCGAAGCATCCCAAGATACAACCTTTCTTCAGCCATTACTCTGGTATTGTACTGCTCATTTGTGTATCTTATAATATTTAATAAAAAAATAAAAAATTGGTGTGGGTATCGGGATTTGTCTATCCTGTGTCTTATGCACCTACTCGAACAATGAACCTCGCTACAACAAGTGGTAGGGAACAAACTAGGTTTGCTTGAGACTTTCATGTCTGCAGCTTTGTCTCCTTCTCTCAATGTAATGCATAAATTGTACTTTTGCTGAGATGTACGTCGTTTTGGACAAAAGCATCTGCTAAATGAATAAATTTAAATGTAAATGTAAAGAACAGTTTTGGACAAATAGCAGTCAAGCACATCGTCAATGATGACATCCCACATTTTACATATCCTACAAAACTATAACATGACCAAGGCCGGGATTTTGAGAACAAGCTCTTTTGTACCCTCCAACAATTGTCAGGCATCACTCAAAGATGTCTCCATATTACCCTCAGGGTAACCCTGCCTAATTTTAACAGAATATTACTGCAAATTCAATTAAATTCATTTTTATAGAGCGCTCTTCTCACACAGTTGCACAGAGCACTTTAACACAGGCATAAGGCAAGTGCAGTGTATGGACGGGAGTCCGACATGGACACGCGTTGCTGTTGCATCCAAAGATGGATGAAAAGTAAAATGACCTCACGTGAAGAGTGGTATTAGAAGTGCGCAGTGCAAATGTAAAGTACTGGATGGTGGTGAAACAATGAATGCAGGACACAGATACACACAATGTATTCATGCAAAGGTGAAAAGTGAAACGTGAATCTGTGAGTACGGCTTGAACACGGAGGCGTGACGAAATACCAGACTTGAACACTGGACCAGGACTGAAGAACAAGAGGCAAGAGTAGACAGGACAGGCATTCGGGACTGGAACATAAACACCTATGGAACAAACTGAGAAAACAGGGAACTACTGATTGCAAGGAGAGCACACTAGAAAACACTGATTAAGAATCCGCAACCTGGCCTCCGCTGCTTTCTGCTTTTATACCTCAGCAAGTATCAAATTGTGAACAGGTGCTTGGGTCTGGGCCAGTGGCAGTGAGTGGTGCCTTCTGTGGCTTGTGGGGGTATTGTCCCTGGGGGTCATGATAGCAATAAAAACAAACACATCAGATAAAGAAATAAATAAGACAGTTGACTACCAACTATTAGTGGGGGGTGCGGTGGCACAGTGGTTTGGACTGGGTCCTGCTCTCCGGTGGGTCTTGGGTTCAAGTGCTGCTTCGGGTGCCTTGCAACAGACTGGCGTCCTGTCCTGGGTGTGTCCCCTCCCCCTCCAGCCTTCTGACTTGTGTGTTGCTGGGTTAGGCTCTGGCTTCCCATGACCCCGTATGGGACAAGCGGTTCAGACGGTGTGTGTGTACGTACCGACTATCATAATATGATGCTTTTATAGAGCTATAAGTATGCCTACTGGCCACGTAGGAAAGGAACAAAAAGTCCCAACTGAAAGTTGAGGGTGAAAAAAACCTCTGGGGGTCCAAGGGCCAGTGGTCGCCCACCCCTCCTGGGCATTCTAGATTAAGTAACAATTCTAAGCCAGTTTACAAGTAATACCATAGGGGGGCACGGTGGCCCAGTGGGTTGGACCAGGTCCTGCTCTCCGGTGGGTCTGGGGTTCGAGTCCTGCTTCAGGTGCCTTGCGACAGACTGGTGTCCTGTCCTGGGTGTGTCCCCTCCCCCTCCAGCCTTACGCCCTGTGTTGCCAGGTTAGGCTCTGGCTCCCCACGATCCCAAATGGGACAAGCGGTTCAGAAAATGTGTGTGTGTGTGTGTGTGTGTGTGTGTGTGTGGGTTTACAAGTAATAATGATATTGTTGCTGGATGGTATCTTGAATTCCCAACTTAGCATGGAACCTCTCGTCCATCATGGCAGTTGGTCATCATCTTCAGTCAGCACAGGGTGCGTCTGTGACCGCAGCCAGCCTCCTCAAGTCTTATGTAGGAAGACAATGCTCAACAAGAAGAAATAGTTAGTAATTTCTAATTTAAACAACTAAATGTGGTGGAATGACCTTCCCCTATCACTCAGAACTGCAGAACTACAGAAACTGTTTTCAAGAAGTATCTGAAAACCCACCTTTTCAAGATCCACTTTGCTCAAGATCTCTTCAGATCATCTATGGCATAACTGTTCACACATCGTAACTCCAGAAACATCCCCAGATACAACCTTTATTCAGCCATTTCTCTGGTATTGTTCTGCTCATTTGTGTATCTTATAATACTTAATTTTAAAAAAAAAGAATTGGTGTGGGTATAGGGATTTGTCCGTGTCTTATGCACCTACTCGAACGGTGAACCTCGGTGCAGCAAGTGGTAGGGAACAAACTAGGTTTGCTTGAGACTTTCATGTCTGCAGCTTTGTCTCCTTCTCTCAATGTAATGCATAAATTGTACTTTTGCTGAGATGTACGTCGCTTTGGACAAAAGCGTCTGCTAAATGAATAAATATAAATGAATAAATGTAAATTTAATATACATTGGTATAGAAGTGGGAAAAACAAACACGGCAAAGTGGAATAACATTTTGAGGTGGAATGCCTGAGTAAACGTGTAAGTCTTTAGTCTGCATTTAAAGGCTGATACAGCCGGGACATTTCTGACAGTAACTGGTAGACTATTCCACAGTTTAGGTGCTCTATAACTAAAGGCGCAACCTCCTACTGGGATCTTATTAATCACAGGTACTTTAAGGTAACCTGTATCCAATGAACGAAGATATTCTCCTGGGATATAAGAATCAATAATCTCACAAAGGTAAACCTGGAGCAATGCCATGTACTGCCTTATAGGTCAAAAGTAAGATTTTCTAATTAACTCTAAATGTGACCGGGAGCCAATGTAATTTAAGTACCGGTGTTATATGGTCGTCCTTCCTAGTTCTAGTGGCAATCCTTGCAGCAGCATTTTGTACCAACTGTAGCCTGGATACAGTCTGGTATGGACAACCTGACAATAAAGCATTACAATAGTCCAGCCTGCTTGAAACAAAAGCATGAACCAGTTTCTCAGCATCCCGTCTACATAGGAATCGCTGTAATTTAGCTATGTTTCTTAACTGAAGGAAGCATGACTTAGTCAAAGCATTTACATGGGATACAAATGTTGTAAACACTTAAGGATAAGGAAAAGGAAAGGTGTAAAAACCATCTTCTACAAATGGTACATATGTACAACTGCACTCGACATGAATCCACAGGGTATTTGTCCTTTTACCTATGCGTGCCATGCCTGATTTGTTGTTCTGCCTGAGGAGACAGTGTCACAGCAGAACTATGCAGATAAATGGGCCAGGAGGATAACATAAGCGTATCGGATTGCCAGAGAGAACAGCAGACAATCAAGCATAAGAGGCAAGTCTTTTTATAATCACACAGGAGATAGAGTCCTTGTTAGGTATCTCAGCGAGTGAGGAGGACCCCGTAAGCTGAGGTCACACTGGGAGAAATACATCTATACAGTCATGGAGCAAGTGGCAGGCAAGTCAGTGTATGTAGTTTATCTAAAAGTAGGGGACAAGTGGAAAACCAGAGCCATGCATTGGAAATTCCTGCAACTGGTGAATGACCTGCCTGTTGAAACACCACAGCATTAAGTGAAGTCTGTTATTAGGAAAAAACCCGAGCAAAGAAACAGGCAATCCAGAACCAGAGGCTTGAGAATAAAACGCATAGTGAGGACATAAGTGATTTGGATGATGAATAGAGTCCAGATGGTTATTAACTCAGGATTCATATTAACCAACAAATACCAAAATACCAGTCCAATCCAAGAAGAAAGAAGGCAACTGTAATTACAACTCTTTTAACTACACAGCCTGTGACTGAACATTCACTTGGTCTGGGAGATCTACCAGAGACATACAGTAGTCTTAATACCCTTGAGTGTCAAGCAAGACCCCTGACACCCACACCATTGACACATGATGAGGTTAAATGGTCCACTAGAGACTGGAGACCAAAACAGATGTTCACGTATCAGAGCCTTGAGCAGCCATCATTATAGCCTTACCCATCATTCAACACAGCTATAGCATGTAGTTCACCTGATATGCAATAGTAGGCTATTCCTTACCAGACCCAATTACTATACCAATTTACACTTAATACACCAAACCTATAAATGCCCTGCACATATACTGTACCTGTTTACTGAATTAGAATTTAGAAAATGTTTTGTGATTCTCAGAAATGTCAGGAGCCAGCATCCTACATGGAGTTTGCAGAAGTTTATGATCTCTATGGATCTGGGATTTTCTGTAGGGCCATCCATCCATCCATCCATCTTCCTCCGCTTTTATCCGGGGCCGGGTCGCGGGGGCAGCAGTCCGAGCAGAGTACTCCAGACCTCCCTCTCCCCGCACACCTCCTCCAGTTCCTCTGGGGGAACCCCAAGGCGTTCCCAGGCCAGCCGGGAGACATAGTCTCTCCAACGTGTCCTGGGTCTGCCCCGAGGCCTCCTCCCAGTGGGACAAGCCCGGAGCACCTCCCCAGGGAGGCGTCCAGGAGGCATCCGGAACAGATGCCCGAGCCACCTCAACTGGCTCCTCTCGATGCGGAGGAGCAGCGGCTCTACTCCGAGCTCCTCCCGGGTGACTGAGCTCCTCACCCTATCCCTAAGGGTGCGCCCAGCCACTCTGCGGAGGAAACTCATTTCTGCCGCTTGTATCCGCGATCTCATTCTTTCGGTCATGATCCAGAGTTCATGACCATAGGTGAGGGTAGGAACGTAGATCGACCGGTAAATTGAGAGCTTCGCCTTACGACTCAGCTCCCTCTTCACCACAACAGACCGGTACAATGACCGCATTACTGCAGACGCCGCACCGATCCGTCTGTCGACCTGCCGCTCCATTTTTCCCTCACTCGTGAACAAGACCCCAAGATACTTAAACTCCTCCACTTGAGGGAGCAACTCCCCCCTAACCCGGAGGGAGTAATCCACCTTTTTCCGACTGAGAACCATGGCCTCGGATTTGGAGGTGCTGATTCTCATCCCCGCCGCTTCGCACTCGGCTGCAAACCTCCCCAGTGCACGCTGCAAGTCTTGACTTGATGAAGCCAACAGGACCACATCGTCCGCAAAAAGCAGAGACGAGATCTCGCGGCCACCAAAACAGACACCCTCCGTTCCCTGACTGCGCCTAGAAATTCTGTCCATAAAAATAATGAACAGAATCGGTGACAAAGGGCAGCCCTGGCGGAGTCCAACATGCACCGGGAACAGGTCTGACTTACTGCCGGCAATGCGAACCAAGCTCCTGCTCCGGTCATACAGGGAACGAACAGCCCGTAGCAACGAGCCCCGAACCCCATAATCCCGAAGCACCCCCCACAGGATGCCACGAGGGACACGGTCGAATGCCTTCTCCAGGTCCACAAAACACATATGGACTGGTTGGGCAAACTCCCACGAACCCTCCAACACCCTAGTGAGGGTATAGAGCTGGTCCAGTGTTCCACGGCCAGGGCGAAAAACGCATTGCTCCTCCTGAATCCGAGGTTCGACTATCGGTCGGATTCTCCTTTCCAGTACCCTGGCATAGACTTTCCCAGGGAGGCTAAGGAGTGTGATCCCCCTGTAGTTGGAACACAATCTCCGGTCCCCCTTCTTAAAAAGAGGGACCACCACCCCGGTCTGCCAGTCCAGAGGCACCGTTCCCGAACTCCACGCGATGCTGCAGAGGCGTGTCAGCCAAGACAGCCCCACAACATCCAGAGACTTGAGAAACTCGGGGCGGATCTCACCCACCCCCGGAGCCTTGCCACCGAGGAGTTTTTTGACTACCTCAGCAACTTCAGCCAGGGTAATGGACGAGTCCCCCTCCGAGTCCCCAGCCTCAGCTTCCTCTACGGAAGGCGTGTCGGAGGGATTGAGGAGATCCTCAAAGTACTCCTTCCACCGCCCGAGAACATCCTCAGCTGAGGTCAGCAGCGCACCACTTCCACTGTAAACAGTGTTCGTGGAACACCGCTTCCCCCCTCTGAGTCGCCGGACGGTTTGCCAGAATCTCTTTGAGGCCGACCGAAAGTCTTCCTCCATGGCCTCACCGAACTCCTCCCAAGCCCGAGTTTTTGCCGCGGCGACTGCCAGAGCCGCGCTCCGTTTGGCCCGTCGGTACCCGTCAGCTGCTTCAGGAGTCCCATGAGCCAGCCAGGCCCGATAGAACTCCTTCTTCAGCTTGACGGCATCCCTTACTTCCGGTGTCCACCACCGTGTTCGGGGATTGCCGCCGCGACAGGCACCGGAGACCTTATGGCCGCAGCTCCGAACAGCCGCACCGACAATGGAGGAGCGGAACATAGTCCATTCAGACTCAATGTCCCCCACCTCCCTCGGGACCTGGTTGAAGCTCTGTCGGAGGTGGGAGTTGAAGACCTCTCTGACAGGGGCCTCTGCCAAACGTTCCCAACAGACCCTCACTATGCGTTTGGGCCTGCCAGGTCTGTCCAGCTTTTTCCCCCGCCATCGAATCCAACTCACCACCAGGTGGTGATCAGTTGACAGCTCAGCCCCTCTCTTCACCCGAGTGTCCAAGACATATGGCCGAAGGTCAGAAGAAACGACTACAAAGTCGATCATCGACCTCCGACCTAGGGTGTCCTGGTGCCAAGTGCACTGGTGGACACCCTTATGCATGAACATGGTGTTCGTTATGGATAAACCGCGACTAGCACAGAAATCCAATAACAACTCACCGCTCGGGTTCAGATCAGGGAGGCCGTTCCTCCCAATCACGCCCCTCCAGGTATCACTGTCGCTGCCCACGTGGGCGTTAAAGTCCCCCAGTAGAACGACAGAGTCCCCAGTGGGAGCGCTTTCCAGCACGCCCCCCAGGGACTCTAAAAAGGCCGGGTACTCTACACTGCCGCTAGGCGCATAAGCACAAACGACAGTGAGAGACCGTTCCCTGACCCGAAGGCGTAGGGAGATGACCCTCTCATTCACCGGGGTAGACTCCAACACATGGCGGCTGAACTGGGGGGCTATTAATAAGCCCACACCAGCCCGCCGCCTCTCACCTTGGGCAACGCCAGAATAGTGGAGAGTCCACCCTCGATCGAGTAGAGTGGTTCCAGAACCCAAGCTGTGAGTGGAAGTGAGCCCGACTATATCTAGACGGTATCTCTCAACTTCCCGCACCAGCTCAGGCTCCTTCCCCGCCAGTGAGGTGACATTCCAAGTCCCAAAAACCAGAGTTGGCGCCCGAGGTTTGGGTCGGCCGGGCACTCGGCCCCGACCACCGCCCAAATCACAACGCACCGGCCCCTTATGGTTTCTCCGGCAGGTGGTGAGCCCACCGAAGAGCGGCTCCACGTTGTGGCTTCGGGCTGAGCCCGGCCAGGCCCCGTGGGCATAGACCTGGCCACCAGGCGCTCGCATGCGAGCCCCCCCCCCAGGCCTGGCTCCAGGGTGGGGCCCCGGTGACCCCATACCGGGCGGGGTAAACGGACGCCTTGATTTTTTTGTCATAAGGGGTTTTTGAACCGCGCTTTGTCTCGTCTGTCATCCAGGACCTGTCTGCCATGGGAGACCCTACCAGGGGCATGTAGCCCCAGGGGCATGTAGCCCCAGACAACATAGCTCCTGGACTCATTCAGGCACTCAAACCCCTCCACCACGATAAGGTGGCGGTTCACGGAGGAGTACCTGTAGGGCCAACTCAGAAAAAAAGAGAAGTCAGAGAAAATTCCTAGACCCAGATGAATGCAGAGGATCTGGAATCTACAATTTTGTTTAAGCAACTACCACTACCATCCTAGGTTGCAGAGATGTGTAAAGCAGCCTCATACAGTACTCAAGTAATCCGCTTGTCCAAATTAGGATCACACTAGTCCGGAGCTTATCCTAAAAGCACAAGATATCAGGTTAGTCAGGGTATACTCTGGACAAGATGCAATCACAGGGTAGCTTCATATGCACACATTCAATCACAGTCATAGACTACGGACAATTTAAAGCTGCCAATTTACCTGAAAAGCTATTATTAATATTATCAAGCAGACTTCAGCAGGTGCCTGTCTCTCAGGTAAGAGGATGGGAATTACATTGCTATGTATGTCACTACAAACTTGTAAATGTGATTTCTTATATGACCACATCACTACTGATCTTAGTGCTGTTTGACCAAAAGTCTGGTGTCATACATAGATACAGGTATAAGTTGTGAACTCAGGTACAACTTATTTATATACGCACAGCAATGCCGGTGTGTAATGAGGAGGAGGTGCTGGGCGAAGAGGAGCACAAGGTTTTCAAGGATGAGTCAACTGGAGTACTGGATAAACAAGGAATACAGCTCTGGAGAATACAAGGTTGGAGACCAAGGCTGATGTGTGAACACAGCGATCTTTGATGAGGATGGAACTGGAGCACAGGGCTTGTCAAAGGATTCACTGGAAGTTACTAGCAACAGGACTTGGCAATGGTAAACACAAGAACAAGGATCACAAAGCAAAGTTATTCTCAAATGAAGCAGCAGTGGGCTGATCAAGAATGCACAACTGCACTAGCTTCCTGTTTCCCTTGTAAAGTTTAGTTCTACAATTGTCTTGTTGGAATGAGGTGTTCCGAGTTCTGCCAGGTGATGTGAAACAGAACATCTGCTGGTCACGGGAGGGGATCCTTGCAACAGCCACAATACCCGGCACCTTTTCAATCCCAGCGCACTGGATACACCCACAACCTGAAATTCAAGCACAATTAATTCCCAAAAATCCGTAAGTCTATAAATCTGGCAATTGGACACACTGTCATCATTTCTAATGGGGAAAAATAATGTGTTCCTGGTCCAACCGAAATTCCCTCAAAACTCCCAAAACACACACAACCATTTAGAACAACCTTTAAGCTATGTTGAGTGTAGTGTAACTGTCAGTGAACAAGCAAAATATTTGTGTAAGATAATGCAAAGTGAAATAGAAACTGCAAAGGGAGATGAGAATCATCTCTGAAAATTGTTCAACATCTTACACCTAAGTTGTCAAACTGGCATGGAAGAAAACTCAGTCTTCAGTTTATTTAGGAGATCAGCAGTCTTTTTATTGCATAAGCGTGTGTACGGGTGCTTACTGCAGAATGCACAGGCATTAAAAGAAGCTTCATCATACAGTGAGAAATTGTTTCAGCTTTAGCTGAATCTCACTTCCGCTACAGTTATCTTCAGTTATAACAGTGACTGAATTTCCTTTCAATTTCTCTGCGCTGTGTAGTACAAGTTTAAAGACATAATGAAGACGAGGAACAGCAGCACCATCAACTATGTCACAGTATATTTGATTAAAAGCGAAAGCAACTCTCCATTGGCCACTCTTAACAACATGGTTGTTAGAGCAGCCATCTTGGAAAAGTATCATTTTGCATTTTGGATCCTGACATCTTTCCAGACCTTTGCTGATATCAAAACAATCATGTATTTAAGAATAACTTATTCTTATTCAATAAGCACAAATTATTTGTCAGTGTGCTTCAATAAAATATTTTATTGTTAATTTATTTAGAAGACATTAACACAAAGCAACTGAACGAAGCAAATTGATAAACCATTGCGTATTTAATACTGTTTTATACTTGTTTTGCACTTAATATTATGCGATTTCTTGAGCCAAATGGTTTTCACCTCCTCTGTCCGTCTCAAGCTGAGGGAGAACAGGAAAAGAAAGGGGGAAGAACTGAGAGGTCCAGGAGCACTGGCTCTCACTGCCACAATTAACTACTAAAGCCAATGTACGATTTGACACAGAAAGAAGGCCCTAAAGACAAACTGAAGAGTTTTTTTAATTACAGTATATGTTTGGACAAGCGAAAACACAAGGGGACTCGTAACATCGTAGCGGACCGAACTGAGCGGAAACGCCGGAGCGCTAAGGCCGCTGCACAGCGCGCTTTGTGACGCACGACGTGGTGATGCATTATGGGAAAGCACGCAAAAGAGTAGCGGCCGCCATTTTAGCTGTGCCCAGTTGTAGAGCGTTGTGGAGGGCAGTGTCCGTTTATTCATATTTCGATGTAGCTGTATATCACAAAGTAAGTTGATTTGAGGAGCTGACAAGAATAGGTGAAGCGAATCCTCCAAGAGCCTGCGTGAAGAAAGGCTGTGAAGATGGCGCTCGACAGGCGTGACGACAAAGGTACTGGCTGCTCGCTCTACTAGCCTAGGGCTAGGCTAGCTCTGCCCCGAGTCCTGCTGCTTTTCTCCTCTGTCTCTCCCCGCAGGCAAATGGCCTTGTTCAAACAGTCGTGCTTAACTAACGTTTACTGTTGAATATGTTTACATTCGAATGTCTGGCGTCACTCTACTAGCGAAGGAAGAGCAGTGAGGAGCTGCGTATTTTCTGTTTCTCTCTGACTCACTGTTCTGATCAGTCAGTGTTTTCGTCAGAGCGGCGGCCCACGGCTCATGGCGGTGAATTGTTTTGCGCGCTTCTCTATATAATTGTTTCTGTCAGCTCGTAGGCTCTCCTTTGAGCATTATATTGAAGCGAACGGGTTTCTTGCATTTTTCTTTTGGCGGATTACGCGGTGCCGAGTTGAGTCAGTGTAGTGTTATTGCGGACACGACACGAGCTCGTAATCCAACTGCCTTCTCTGCTAATCGATTGTACAGTGGCCGGTGTGGGACAGGCTGTACACACAACACAGCAGGGTAAGTATGACCTGGGCAGGACAGGACGTCAGTCTTTCAGTCCATCGCAGGACCAGGCTTCGCAGGCAGGGCCCTTCCGCTTCCCCGCCTCCCTCACACACAGTTCTGTTATAACTGTGGGAGAAAAGGATACGTGCCTGGAGGACAGCAACACAGACACGAGAAGAGCAGTGAAACCCCACAGACAGAGCGGGATTCGAACCCGTCGCTCAGGAGCGCAACCCTCTGTGCCACTGAGCCCCCTGCTGCTGGTCTTATGACTGAGGTGCTCCGGCGGTTAGAAGTCCACAGCGTTCCAAGTGCGTTCACCTTATTTCGGACATGCTCTCCTGGGATCCCCTTGCGTTTCATGATGATGTGCGTGAAATAATGCTTAGTGTCCCTTGCTGACGTTGCTGTCATCTTGGTAAGATGTCGTGCAAAGTGCGCTAGAGATTACTCGTGTCTTTGCTTTTCTACCACATTGGTATCCCTGTTCCTCACTTGCTCTTGGTAAATCATATCCATCATCCATACCGTTGCATTTCCATGAGCTTTGACATGCCCTCTAAAATTATGCCAGCGCATACATGCTTTCCTTCACACTGCTCGTAGGCTGTTAAAATTAGGTTTGCGCTGCCTTCATCTAACCGAACATTTTTTGTGAAATTTGAATGCCGGTAATATATCTGTAACACCCACTTCAGTCACATCTTGTTTGGCTGTATGATTCGTGTGATTTTGTTTTGCTCTTAGAATGGACTGTAATTAAAAAAAAAATAAATAAATAAATAATGAATAGCTTTTTCATTGTCTGGATACTTGGAGGTAACATGAATGGATTTTCAGGAAGAATTCCTTCTTGGATAATGGCATGGCTATAGCTTGCTTTGCTGAGGCATTACTCTTGTCATTGAAACAATAAAATTTGATCCTTTTTTTTTTTTCCCTGTTTTAGATGGAGAACTCAATGTTTTGGATGACATCTTAACAGAAGCACCAGACCAAGATGATGAACTCTATAATCCAGAAAGTGAACATGGTGTGGATGACAAAAAAGGTACCTGTCTTGAATTTTTAAATATCATCATGCAGTTGATCTTTGGACAATTTATAAATACAACATTTTCATATGTTGTTTGGTTTTATGTGCCCTAAAAGTAATCAGCCCCAGATGATGCACATTTGTCCCAGTGTTATTTCAGCTTTCTGCAATAATTCTTGAAGTTTTCAGCTGCAACTAAGTGTTGCTTTATTTTGACTTTGGGGAACAGAAACATGGGACATGGTTGGGTGAATAGTGAGTTGTGGGAAATGATTGTTACACTGTGTTAGAGCTCCTTCACACACTTGTCTCTCTGCAGTAATTTTTGTGCCATATATTAAAAAAAAAAAAAAATTTAATTACAGGACAAAATGAAGCTGAAGGAAAGCTATGATGGCATTCCAGTCATCTGTAATACTGTGAAGGCAGGATTGGGTCATGTTATTGAAGGTGTCTGGAATTTCTTATGACAGTGGCAGGATGCACAGCACGTTACTTTAAATGAGTTGACCCGTGATGATCTGTGTAGTCTATTCTGTGAAGTATTATAATTTTAATTTTCTGAAAATGCTGCCATATTTACATGTTTCCAATACAAATGTAATTTGGATGGAATTTTAAGTGTACATTTTGCCATCAGCTATTCATTCAGCATCAGTTTGACAACATTACACCTGACAAGTTTCCTCAACTTTTTTTGAAAATCTGGCTTTAGTCAGCTTGATGTTACTGGCAGTTTGAAACTGCCTCCAACTTGTATTTGTGGCAGGAAAAATAAATGACAGTGCCGTTTTGACCATTGAGCTATTTTCATTTGTCTGAACAAAGCAATGCAAAGGGACAAAATTGCAGACTCGTCAGAGCAGCATTATAGTACCTGGACTGCATTTTTCAGCTAGGGATGGGGAGAGATCTTAGTTCAGGATGTCTTACCATTCACATTTTTTATCAGCACTTGGGACCGATAATTAGGACAGCAATGAGAGTGAAAGAACCAAAGTCTTAAGATCTTGACTTCTAAAAGGTACATGGCTGGTAAAGTGGAATACGTATCTGCTGTATCTCTAAAGGTTTAAGTAGATTTAAAAGTTTCTGCCAGCCTCTGCGCCACCATCACTTTAAAGCTAGGTTTGATTCCGACTTGATCTTCACAGCTTGCATGTTCTTCCCAAGACTGTTTTTGTTGGGTGATCTGCTTTCCTCTCACACACCAAGCACTACAGTTGCGTAGTGTTATTGGAGCAATTTGTGGGGTTAGTACCTTGCTCGAGGGTACTACAGCTGGAAGTGGGGATCGAACCTGCAACCTTTGGGTCCACAGGCAGTAACTCTAAGCACTACACCATCCTGCTGCCCCATTTACAGAGCAGTGCCGTGCCGTGCCGCGCACACACAAATACACTTGAAACACATTTTTGGACTATGGGATGAGATTGTAATACTGAAAGGAAACATGGGGAGACGGTATCATGTTGTATTTGTGGGGAGCATTTATCTGTATATTTCAGTTTATTTTTGTTTTTATTTTGAAGCAATTACAGGATATTAACATTTTGTATGTTTTATTCATTTAGTTTTTTTTTTTTAAATTTTGTGTAAGGGTAATTTTCTTGCATCTCCCTTAAGGTTCATATGGTGACAGGGTCAGATGCAGTTTTTGGCTTTATGTTCAGTGTCAGCAGTAGAGCAGGGTAACACACACACTTACTTTAAAGTAACCAGTTCAACTTGAAAGCTTGTGTCCAGACTACCTCCATAGTCTGAACACCCAGAGGAAACTCATACTTTAAGTAATGCCATAGAAAGAGCTGAAGCAGCACAGGTGGACAGATATGCTTTTACAACGTAATGGAGGGAAACTGGCTTGTTGGGGATGATAAATAGTGTCAACTACTGAAGTACTTGTGTCCATTTTAATGGGACCTTGTAATATTTTAGCATAAATTGTTGTTTTGGGGTTTAGGAATGCAGAAAATATATTGATATTGAATAAATATACCAATATATTGAAACTCAATTACAGTGATGACTTCAGAGAATTCACTTTATCAAGGGTTTTTCAGGAACGCATTACCACAGTAAACTGAATTCTACGTTTAAATCGAATGGAAGTTAAAATTGCGCTTTATACAATGTAGTTCTTAAACTGCTGTCTTATGTTTGATTTTTCACTGTTATTGTGATTCCCCTGTTGTCAAGCAGTTGGCTGTTATAAAACTCAGGAATGAAAAAGAATTGACCATTGCATCTTAGGGGAGAAAATACAATATTTCCAGCCCCACTTTACATCTGCTTAATAACCTAATGCAATACGGAACTGCCTAAAGGGTATTTTTCAAGCATCTAGTCTGTAATTAGTTATGTAAGGATTACAGCCAACGTGGTAAACAGTGGCAATCAGACATTGAAAATAGATTTCCAATATTATATTTGATCTCTGGCTTACAAATTTTCAAGTGGTAGCAAGCTTTTTGCCTGTACAGCCTTTTCCTGAGGACTATTTAGACTGGCCAGCTGATAACACAATGATGAGAGCTGCTGCTTTTGGGTCTGAAGCTTGTTGGTACCAATGTCACCTCCCACTGTATTACCTTGAACAAGGTACTTACCCTAAATTGCTCCAGTAAAATTACTGTGCTGTATAAATGGGCAAGTTATTGTTGGTAACTTTCATAATGTGACTTTGAACAGATTGTGAAAAGTGCTTTTTTAAGAGTGGCAAAGGGAAACAGAAAGCAAGCAGAAGGCAAACAAGATGTAAATCATCCTTTGCCTTATACCTGTCAGTTTTGAGCCTGTCAGTGAAGTGCTGCCTTTCCGCCATCCTTCACCCCTGTTTAGTATGTCAGCCTCTGAGATGATGCATGGTTGTTGCCTGTGCATTAAGGTAAATAACATGTAAAGTACATTGTTCTTTAAATTTCTTAGTTATGGCTTTTTTGTTTTGCTTGTATTTGGTGCTGGTGAATTTATTCATTTAGCAAACACTTTTCTCCAGCGCAATGTACATCTCAAGAGAAAAATACAATGAGTGCATTACATCCACAGAAGGAGACATTTGGATGCAAACACGTGATTCTAAAGTACAGTTAATTTGTCACATTCCACTATATAAACCAGTATACATCACTTGAGTAGCTGCACAAAGGTTTATCCATTATTCTACAATTTCTAAACACAAGTTGCTCCATAAATGTTTATTCATAATTCCCCAATTTCTAATTGCAAAACTACTAATCATAAATATTTACTTTTATCATGCTCTTAAGAGATCAGTGGAGAAGCAAGTCCGAAATAGGTGGATTTTGAAATCAAATGTATAGCGTTTCTGCAGTTCTGAATTAGAGGTTGAGGACTTTCCACCACATCAGAACCAGAATCAAAAACTTCTGTGCTTTTCGTTTTGGACCTTTTACACATGGGACCACCAAGCAGGCGGGTGGAGGAGCATAGCCGTCTGGTTGGGGTGTAGTGAGTGATCAGGTCTTGAAGATACTGGGAGCAGATCTAGCCATGGTTTTGTTTGGGGAGATACATGGGAACCCTTCGGCAAGTCAAGCACAGCTTGTGCAGCAGCGTTCTATATCAGCTGTAGAGGTGTGATGTTAGTAGCAGGAAGGCCAGACAGGAGAGAGTTGCAGTAGTCCATATGGGATGTCACCGTGGCCTGGACAAGTAGTTGCACAGAGTCTGTTGTCAGATGGGGCAGATCCTGTGGATGTTATACACGGTGTAGCTGCAGGTCCAGGTTGTGGCTTTTATGTGCTGAGAGAAGGACAGACTTGAGTCAGTAATCACTCCCAGGTTCTTATCTGAGGAGGTCCAGTGTGATTGTTCTCCTCAGGAACATGAGCCAGCTGTGAAGTACAGTATCTCTGTTTTGGAGAGGTTGCGTTGTACATGGTGATCAGGCAACCAGGCGGAAATGTCTGAGAGGCGGGCGGCGGAGTGCAAGGAAGTCTAGCACCAGGCAGAAAGGAGAGAAGTTGAGTATCGTGGATATTTGGTGCAAATTTTACTGTGTGGGGTAGGAGCCACATATTAGCACCAGAATCCTAGTTTAGTGCTGGCCTGTGTTTGTTTGGCTTTTTAATTTATGTTGTGTCTTAAATACTCCCGCCTTGGGACTTAAGACACCAAGGGGGCATTCACAAGGTGTCCTGGCTCACCAGGAGGAGGAGCTGAGAGAGTGCCACTCAGTTACTGTCTGAAAAACCCCCCACAGAGCTGTCCAGGCTGTTGATATTGACATTATTTATTCGTTTAGCAAATGCTTTTCTCCACAGTGATATAAAACAGTATATGCAGATAGTTCATTGCCTAACAGAGTAAGGTGTAAATACATGATTCTTGAAGTACAGTTGTATTGGTTCAACACCACCAGTTTTATTGGTGCACATTACAGAAGTAGCTGCATATAGAAATGACAACGAGCCCCTGGTTTGCTCATGTTTGAGTAATAAACTTTTTAAGTAGATAAAGTTGGTCCGCTTTATTAAGTTGCGATTAGCATGTTTGGATTTACCATGTACAAAGTATGAGGATACAGAATCTGATTTTAAAAAAAAAAAACTGTAAACACTAAGCGAGGGACGCTTGTATAGGGTGCCATGACACATCTTTTCACTGGAAGAAGCAGATCTCAGGTTGAGATTGTGTTAAACTGTCATTTCTACAAGTGCTTCTATTAGTGGTTTAGACTGCTAGAAAAGTATTGGAGTTAAGAGTATCATAATTGATTTACAGAGCTAAAAGTCTGTACAGTATTACTTTGAATAAGGATTTCTTTAAATTACATCAGATAAAATATTTCTAATGAAAGATTATGAACAGTACAAACAGAACTCTACCTGACAATCGAGTAACTTGAAGGTGTATAATTTCAGTCTTGACATTGCCATGGCTAAAAACTTTTTTCCACAACAGATCCTTCATATTGATTTAGTAAGGGCAATTTTTAAGATCAATGCACAGTATATGTATTTGCAGATGAATAAATAAAACTGGCAGGGTTTTGTCAGTGGTTGTCATCACAAGCCCAGCCACTTCCAGTGTGCCTATATAAAGCAAGTTTTGGACACACAAGAAGGTGACAGGGAAAGCTATAAACAGTACAGCGGTTGCCCTGGTTACAGACAACACTCCTGGCAGTGTGGTGAAAGGACACAAGGTAATGTGTGGCTTGTACAGTCATCAACACACTTCATTGTCAGAATTAGATTATTCCTAAACATTTTCTTATGTGTATTGTACTTTTTTGGGTAACATGTGAGCTAACTATATGAAGTCATCCCTAAGAGTGGAACTTGAAAATAGTTTGAGAAAAAAGGTTATGAAATGAAAGGCCACTTCAATTCAGCGTCATTGATTTTTCCACAGCGAGTGATGCGACCCATAAATATTATGGAACTGTCAAGCAATATGGAAAAGGGGTAATGGATTACAACAAGTTATTGCTTTTAGCCATTTATTGTTCATATTGTTCTGTCACCTGACTTAAGGATTTTGTAAAATGCGTGTTTTTTGTATTTGGGGATGGCTTTCTGTTGCTGTTGCGCACAAATCGTGGAAAGCCTGTACTGTTGTCCAAAGTTTATAAGGATTTAAATGGATTAATAAAAATAGTGATGAGTCAGTAACCCATTCTTACAAGAACTGATGAAATTATAACATTGATGAAAGTATAACATCACATTTTCCAGTTGTTGATTACATAGAGAATAGAGGCCTCTTTTGCCGAACGTCAGACAGATTTAATATTTGTAGACAGAATACCGTAAAATCCCTATTTAACGCCCCCACCCATTTTTGAAAATAGCGGTATATTTTTATCGAGTAATCAGAAAAGAATGGGAAAAAAAAGTGCGGTTCCAAGTTTTAAATCCTATTCTCTTCCGTAGTCTGTAACATGAAACAATCCAGAAACACATTAATAACTGTGAACATGTCAAACTTCTGTGAAAAACACTAACATTGACAACTGTTAAACCGTATTAACACATTTACACACTGTAAACAACAAAGATAACCCACTGGTTTATTAATGTCCGGTACTATTGTAATCCGACGCCTCCCGGAGTCCAAAATTTCACACCCAACAAGACCGGTACTACCCCCGGCAACATTCTCAAGCACATTTTCACTCACGATGCTAGGGGGTAATACCCAATGTACTTGTGGCATTTGCATGAACTTTTTAGGGAAAGAAATGATGATTGGTTTCACTACCATAGGACCTCTAATAAACACCCCCCCCCCCCCCCTTTTGGAAATGTAACGCCTGTCACATAGGGATTTTACAGTAGTAAAAAAAAAAAAAAGCATGTGTTTTTGTAAGGTTTGCAATAAACAGTTAATGTACAGTAACACCAGGAAGGTGCTCCTACAGCACAGCTTGGACATGAGCTGCAAAAATGCTGTTTGCATCCTGCAGCACAGCTCAACACCGCTTGGTGCCTGAGCGACCACGATGGGAGCAATACCTGTGACTGATCGAATGTATGATCAAAAGTTAACCATTGATTTGTACAGGGTTGTTGAGCACAACCTGCCCCTCTCTGTTGCGGATCCCTTAGTACATGTAAGTAACAAGGGGGCAGAAAATGAAGAGTGCACTGTCAACACTGACTGTCTCCAGTTCTCAGCTTTCTCGTGTGCAGACACAGCATTCCCCCACACGTTAAACATCGGCGGTCGGTGCTAAAAACAGCCCTGCTTTCTTTAAACAAAGAAGAAGCCACTAAGTACAACATGGACAGAGTACTCAATGTTCTGGTCAGAATTTATGATGAGGAATTTGGGGAAACGCTCAGAATACCGCATATCATGACAAATGGACACTGCAGATGCATAAGCCTTCAAGTGAGCTGACTTCGCCATGGTCAGAATCCTGCTAGATAACCAAAAAGTTACACGAGGGGAAAAAGGCTGGAGTGGAGTCACTGGTAGGGACATTGTAAGTTGCTTTGGACAAAAGCATCAGCTAAATGAATAAAGAACTTTAATTGCTAGATATACAGTACTGTGCAAAAGTCTTAGATGTTTCACAAAAAATGTTTTAGATGGTTACTTAATGTCTTATTAGTGTCAATGGGAAAGAGTGTATTTTAGATTTCCAAGCATTCCTTTTGCAAAAAGTTAAAGTATTACAGTAAGGGTTTTTGTATGTTGTTAAAGTACACACACACAGTCTGAAACCACTTATCCAAAGCGGGGTCGAGGCGATCCGGAGCCTAACAACACAAGGCGTAAGGCTGGAGGGGGAGGGGACACCCAGGAAGGGGCGCCAGTCCATCGCAAGGCACCCCAAGCAGGATTTGAA
The DNA here is from genome assembly GCF_900964775.1 of Scleropages formosus. Classification (NCBI taxonomy): domain Eukaryota; kingdom Metazoa; phylum Chordata; class Actinopteri; order Osteoglossiformes; family Osteoglossidae; genus Scleropages; species Scleropages formosus. The sequence goes on from NC_041810.1 coordinate 35,815,872, forward strand.
CCCCAGATCCGCATGCCATGGTAACAGCTGTTTCTTATTGGTGCCCTTAAAATGACCGGCACTGACAAAGCCTTGATGGGAGTGGCAAACTGTCCCACACCGCTCTTGTCTTTAGGTGTCTGTTACTGCTATTGATAGGCTCAGAGAGTAAAGAGGTTGCATTTGCTCTGCAACAAGGGGTACTCAGTACCTCAGTGGTCAGAGCTGCTACCTTCGGACCTAAAGTTTGTAGGTTCACATCTCACCTCCAGCTGTGGTACCCTTGAGCAAGTTGCTTCAGTAAAAAATTGCGCAGCTGTATTAATGAGTAAATCAACGTTTCAGAAAATAGAATAAAATATGCATTTATAAAAATTAAATTTGTAACTTAAAATTCTTAATTTGACAATACCTGAATAATTAATTGATGCAAATGTTAATTTATGGAGCTGTCTAGGCCCTTAATCTCTGCAGTTTGACGGTCTTCCTAACCAGTAGGTCTGTAGACGTCTCGGCTTGTTACTATGGCGAGGCTCACCTCTCCCTACTCGCCTTGGCCTGACTTTCTCTGCTCCTGCTTATATTCTTGGCCAACTTTCAAAGTGCACACAAATAGATCGTGCATCCTCTCTTCTGCCGAGCTATGCAATAAAATTATGTAGGGTGCCAGTTTCTGACTTTCTGCTGCCATCTGAAATGCCATGTTCACTGTCGGAACCTCTGCCTTACTTGTGAGCTTTCGCACAGCATTATCGCTCTTCTTAATCTATACTTTCTTACTGTTAGCTTGAGGTTCTTTGTAAATCGTTTTTCCAGACAGTTGTCTCCTGTAATGTTAAGTTTATCTTGGGCTGATAGAGCCCAGCATTTAAACATCGACATTATCATCTCATAGCCTTGTAAGCACTTTACTGGTGTATTCCTGTTTTGTACAAGCCTAGTAAGCATATCTTGTTACACTAAGTTTACTTGAACAAAGTTATCATTTAAATAACATGAAGGAAATGTGAGTGAGAAATGTGTCAATCCAAACACCTTTAATAATACTATTCACTGCAGCTCAGAATGTTTGTGTTAATAATATCAGGGCTGTGGAGTTGGAAGCAATTATTGGGTTACTAAGGTTTTGTGTACCAACTTCACAGCCCTGAATTATGTTGATGTTTAACAAAGAATTCTCCACCCAAGGGATCCGTATTTCTGTGCAGTCCACATTACTGCACCTTCTTGCTTTTTGTCACATTCTTTCTTTTGGTGTCACATCTAACATGAATGAAAAATTATGACAGGAGAGGTTCTTTGGAGTCATTTGTCATGCAGTGGTAACATGTTTTCCATTTCTGTGCTTAACCAAAACTGGTATTTTTTTTTGCTTTTGGAGAATTGCATAAAATATGTCAAGTCAAATATTTGATGGCGTTTAATCTAACTGCAGTAATTTGGATTGTGGAATTGCAATTGCAGTGTCTCAGACACATTGCGAACAAGTTAGAGCATATACTGTAGTTTCAAAAAATGTCAGTCTGTAAAATTACATTTTACATCCTTTTGATACTTTTTAAAAAAAGATTTTAAAATTATTCTTCCTAAATAAAGTGCATCTACATTTTAGAGTTATGCTGTTTACTCTAAGGTTGTGTTACTGACTTTAGTCCTATAATTCTCTGCAGGTTGCAAGAGGAAAAATGATCGAGGAGACATCCTGGAATGCAAGAAGCTGAGGACTTCAGGGCATACTATTATCAAGAAGTCCACCGCTTCTGTGGGAACCAACGATAAAAACCCTGTAAACCTCAGAAGCAGGCATTCTGAGTATAAAGGTGTAGACTATCACTATGACAGAAGCGAGGACAGGAAGAGCCATGTGGTCAGAGGTGCTGTCTGTAGAGAGGACCCTCCTCAGGGTTCCAGTGACAAGCCGCTGAATCGCAGGAGAGTGCCGGATCGAAGAGCTAAGCCCCTGATGCCTGACGAGTCAGAGGTACTGTTCCTTCTCATTTCAGACATGTGCTTCAGGTGAATTGAGCACTCTTAAACTGCCCTTTGTATATCTGTGGGTAAATGAGTGGTATGTTACTGTGGTGTAGAAGAAGGCGCATGATGGAGCGCCTTGGTCCGGCTATGTTCAGTATATAGGAGTTCCCCCTCAAAAAAATATATATAATTTAAATTCTTTTTAGTTATTTAGGTAAAGTGAAACTTGAGTTCCTCTTCAGAAGTGTTGATGACCGTTATGTCTACTGTTAAGTGCTTAGAAGTGGTGGCTTTCAACCAAAATATCTCCCTTTAGCTCAATGTACTGAAATAGTTCAAATTTATCAATGTGATGTAACGTTAGGGAGCTGTAAAATTTTCAGTTAAATACATTCAATTGCAAATTTCCCAACTCTTCCTGTACAAAAAAATGACGGAAAAGCAACAATGGTGTTATTTTTATCTCTCTAATGGCCCATTTATACACTGTCTTGAATTGAGAAATGATCTGCAAACTGGAAAGGGGGCCCATATACTTTTTCTATAGGTCTGTAACGTTCCCAAATCATGAAACTCTCTTCACCAAGTTGTGTCCTTATGGTCATTAGCTGTTTTTGGTGTTTTCTGCACTTTAGCCATTCTATCACTTGCTTATTTTGCCCTCACCTTTTTACTCTGAGGAAAATCTCGTTTTCAGTGTCATGTAGAGAGTAGTTTTCACCATTAAAAAAGTTTTGATACACTTCTGTATCAGTTGCAGATATTAAATGCCTTATTTGGAAATACCATATGCATTTTGAACATTTAATTTCTTTATATCTTTGTTTTTTAGTTGCGATGTACCAGAGAGGAGAGTGTTGGCAGAGTGAGCCACTCTTCCAAGGAAGAAGCAAACTCTGAGTTTGCCTCTGATCAAGAAACGGGAAGCTCAGTTGAATCCTCTGAAGACGACCGCTCTGACCTGGAGGTTATGGAGGGTGAGGAAGGAGAAAAGGGTGCAGATGAAGAAGAGGAAGAGGATGATGATGAAGAAGATGGTGAAGAAGAAGAGTATGAGCTGGAGGAAGGAGACACAAGAGAGGGGAATGACCAAAATGATTATGACACTCGTAGCGAGGCTAGCGACTCTCAGTCAGAGTCCGTGTCCTTTTCCGATGGCGAGTCTGTGCATTCTGGATCTGGATCTGATGTTTCAGGTAGGCCCAAAACTACATTATTTTGAAGCATGGCCTCAGTTACAGGTATACATTTTTGATTAACCCCTAAATATTTAACCACTTGAACTTGAACTCCCAGGTGCATAAGTGAAAAAGAAAATGGCTTTTGAGCACCAACATAATGTGACGGAAAGGCCTCCCTATTTTAGAAAATGAGCATCTAGTTTCTCCTTAGTAGGTCTTTAATATCTCAACTTGTAATTGATACTGTTTTGTAGAAAACACATCACACATATACTTTGCTTTGTGAAAGTCCATTTATTTCACTGATCTACACAGTTTAGGTGATAATTACATTTAAATAATTAAGAAAATTCTTTTTTTCCCCCCAGTTCCCCAGATTCAGTTTTTGTTGAAGGTCTGCTAGTTTTGTATATTAAGTTTGTGCTGTTTTTCCATTTTGCGTCACCTTATCAGCATAGCACACAGCCTATCAAGTTGGCTGTAGATCACCTATAGACTTCAGTTGAGTTTCAGTGCCGGCTTTTTGTTGGATTTAGGTTTAGTTTTTGACTGACCTCAGTTCTGGATAGTTTTGCTGCCACTTGTTGTGTGTGTAATACCTTGTAAATTCAGGTGCTTTTAGAGTACCATGCAGTATTATTGGGACAAAATCCTGTGTCTTATACCTTGCAGCCTCTGAATTTTTCTTGCTGATCTTCTGTGGATTGTTGTATTTGAGATGTGCATTCCTACAGTTACTTTTGATTTCTCTGATACTTCATACTTAATATTTTTCCACAGCCTTTTTGGACACCCTGTTCTCTGCCTGTTCTGGGCTCTTGATTGTTTTCTAATATTTTTCCTAGCTGATTTTTGCAATGCTAAGAATCTTACAGATTTTTCTAATTTCATTTTATTTCCTCATTTGAAAATGGCCTTATCCGTCAGTGTGTTTTTTTTTGTCTCAGTGTTGGTTTTTGTTTCAAGTGATAGATTCAAACGCAGTTTCAAAATAACTCGCAAATGCTAACCCTAACTTATAGAATTGTGAGACACCTGAGCAATTAGAAATCCTATTTGTCCCAATGACGTGTAAGGAGTACAACCCAAAAAGGTAGTGCTGTATCAAAATAAAACATTGTTCTAGGGCACAAAGACAATGTTAGAATAACCAAATTGAAAGTGTACAGAGTCAACAGCAGGCTGCTTGGTACTAGTGGAGTGTGAAGCAATGCTTTGGTCGTATTTGAGGTAGGCCTCTTTGGTTGCATACATTTCCTTTCATCCAAGAGGACTTGCATTGCTAGACAGGGCTGAGAAATATTAATAAAGAATTTAGTCCTCATTAGTCGTTTAGATTCTTTGAGAATGGCCTCGTCATCCTTAAAGCCCAGCACTTTTAGAACAGCAGACCTGGACTGATTGTGAGCTCTGTAGGTGCCAATTCTGTGCGCTTTATTCATTTTAATGGCCTTGGGATCAAATTAAAGTTTTCAAGGACCAATTGTTTGACTTTGCTTAGTCACACCAAGTTTCAGTTTGACTGACTAGGACAAATACTGTGTCTGTCGTAAGGTGGAAGCTACCTGGAATACTACGAGTGGCAGTTCGGTCACAACGTCCAGATGTTGTGAGACAGTAGTACTACTTGCTGTACCTGGGGAAAAGTCACCTAAAATTAAAAACCAAAATAAAAGCTATTGCATAGGCCATGAGGCAGGGTACTCCCTGAACAGAGGTATTTTGATAATTTGGCTCATGGATGTTTATGATGTAAATACATTTCACCAGATCACTGCTTATGTCTTGTTAGCCTGCAAAGTACACAGGCACTATGTTGTTAGAGGTGCTTGTTTGATCACTGACAGATGTTTGACATTAGATGATTGTTGTTTGTGCGATTAAGACTGTATTTATGTTAACGTAAAGGTATTCATGTTTCGAAAGTTGTTTGTGATTTAATGATTACATGTTTTATTTTTAGTTCTAAACATTGGAATTAAGAGTGGGCAGGTAGCTTAGTGGTTGGAGGTGCTGTCTTCCAATCAAAGGGCACAAGGTCATGTCCCACTCCGGTTTTAATGCTCTTAATGTTCCATTTCACACTTTAGTACTTCTACTAAACTACTAACAGTAAAAATTATCCATCTATAGAAATGGGCAAATAATTTAGTTAGTTACTTTAGAGAAAAGCTAGATGAATTAATAATAGTATTGAATCTGCTGTTTCAACTGTGATTTTATTCCCCTTAATTAATGATGGTGGTTATTTGAGACTATGGTAAATTGCTTGAAGGATATCTCTCTCCATCTGCTGTCTATATTAAAAGAGAGGAGTCTAGCAACCACCATTCAAACCCTACTTTTCAGAAAATAGCCAGATAGACTCCACAGAAGGGAAAAACAGGTGTTGATCTCTGTTCTGAAACATGTGATACCAACCATTTTACACAATAAAAGATTTGTTGTGGAAGTACATTGACTGTGTAACAGGCAAAAATGCTTGAGTGCCTTGTCCTGAATAATAATTTGTGTATTTCTGTTTTGCTTATCTGTTACCAAGGCTCTGCTTGTGTTCATGCCTTTTGTAGGTTTTGCCCTTTTCTATCCACAGGTAGAAGGAAATGCTGGTAGATCTAAAATGTTAGTCTTTGATAGTCTGCTATAAAATGGTGATCCATCTTGCAGATGGAGCTTTAAGACAGACATACTGCAGTGCATTAGGATGTTACCTGTGTTGATTGGGGGGGAGGACAAGCTATGTGCCATCTTTATAGAAGAGACAGGAGAAGCTTTCTGAGGTAATGACTGGGCCGAAGGAAGCGGTGTATTAGAAGTAGGGGAAGGTCAAGAGTTAGGTTTCCAGCACCAAGCCATGTGTAAAACCTGTAAAGCCAGAGCGGGAAGCAGGCCATCAGGGTGTTACCTGTATTGCCATGCTAAACCACCTGGTAAGATATATCCGTTAAATTTCAGAACATTTCTGAAATCATCTTTTGATAATCTTGAAGCTGCTCTAACAAGGTAAGGAAAATGTAGCGGTGGCTGTATCGTACGCAGAAGATTTCCAGAAGAATGAGAACAAAAGTAAACAACAGTAACAACATGGGTGACTAGCATATTTTAGAGCTTCTGACACAATGAGGACAATCTGCAATGACCGATTTTGAAACCATGCTTTTATCAATGAGATTGTTTTGCACAAGGAATGCTCATGACTTGCCTAGGCTTTTGGATAGTAAAGGGAGGGGGTTGACTGGTCTATCTTTCTGGACCAAACTTTGGGTCCATCAGATTCCTTTATCAGTATTGTGATATGGGTGTTTTTGAAGGCAGATGGGAAGCAAACAACAGGAGTGAGGAATTAAATATGAATGGAAATTGAATGCAAAAAGGAATAATTTGAGGAAATGGTCTGTATAAGAAGTGAAGGAATGGCATTTAGAGGGCAGATGGTGGCTTTCTCAGAGGACAAGAGACCAAAGATGATGTACAGTTGCTTGACCACTGAGGAAAGGGTGTTGTCCCCCCTCCATCCGAAGATTTAAAGCAGGGAAACGTTGTGGAAAAGAATGAAGAGGACATAAGTGGCAAAAGGTTGGGACTTCCTGACACCAACTGTTGAGAGAGTAAAAAGGAAGAAGCACCTGATGGATGTTAAGTCCATGGGACCTTTGTATTTATTTCCACTCAGCAACACACAATTTCGATTGTCAGTCCAAAGTATAGACACCCTTCAACTTACACAAATAGACCATTCTTCAACCGCTTATGTAAGTTGAAATTTGCGTATGTTGGATTCCCCCTCTTCCCCCACCATTCAACATAACAACCATTTTTTCCATCTCAGTTGTTGCTCCTTGGCATTTATTGTTGTTTTCATGCTAGCTGTTCCTTTCACGTGCTACTTTATACGTGCAGCATCCTTCACTATTGTATTTATAGTCTATATGGCTAAACCTGGTTCCCGTGCTATAAATGGTAACCTTTGTCTGCCTTCATACATCCTTATTTTCGATTTCATCTCCAAATTAATTCCTGTAGGCTTGCGAGGCGGTTCTCATTTTTCTTAGATTTACATTATTCATTTAGCAGATGCTTTTCTCCAAAGCAATGTACATCTCATAAAAAATACAATGTGTGCATTATATTAGCAGGAAAAGAAACTTGGATGCAGACGCTCTGTTCCCAGCCCATCCTGAAAACCCCGTCTGACTTAGACCAGTGCCTCTCAGAATGACATAATACATTTTAAATCATAATAAAATAATCATAAGAAAGTACAGTAGTACACTATATGATGATTAAGTTGCCCAGAAATATTGTAACATCCACCCCCCCAAATCTGGTGTTGGCAGCATTAGACAGCTCAGGAGACTGAAGTGTCAGAACAGGAGCTCTATTGCCCCTCCTCGTTGTTAGAGAGCAGCGGCCACAGAGCGCGCGCACACACACACACACACACACACACACACACACACACACACACACACACACACCATGGAAAGCTGTGGAACAACAGAACAACACGCTAGTCATTCATAAATCCCCCATAATTCCCTGCAGTAGGTGCCCACTGTTTACATTCACAGCAGTCAGTTTGTGTAAGACAATATAAGAAAACACGCACTATAGCAACAGCACCGATAACAGTAGGGTGGATAGTAAAATGCATCCATTTCAGTTTTTTAGTTGAATTTGCCAGATTTCTTACATGTTATTTTTGATAATTTTTAATTTCTTTCACACCCCAAAGGCTAGCAGTGATCTTAAAAGGTTAAGAGGCAGTTGGAATGTCTAAAGGCTGTGAAACAAAACAAAGTTTTGCTTCTTAGCTGTCAGTTGTTTCGAAGCCTTTTTTTCCCCCGACACAGAAATTAGTTTTTTTTCCTTCATTAATCTACTTTTACGTTTTGAAAAAGGAGTGAAATGAGTACTTTCTTTTTAAGACATTTGAGTAATATCACTCTTGCCAATAGATTTGATCACAATTATATATCACTTTGGTGTGCATGGTAATACATCTTATTGGTGATGCTAGAATCACCAACATTCATAAACATTAGATGTTAACTATGATCACTGTTAATGCAAGTTTAAGACAGTCCTACACTCCTGTTCAGTTTTGATACTTCACTGCCATCTTTCGGCCATGAAGTTGAAGTCATTTCACTTGTGAATTGAACATTTTCTTGTACAGCCATTGTTACTCAAAATGCGTACGGGAACAGAGTTCAAGTGGTTAGTGTAACCAAGCAAGGAGTGTAACAATAATTAGCTCGTCCTTAAACTGGTGTATGAGTGCATCTAGTTAATTTTCAGGTAAAAACATTTGAATGCCGTAGTTCCACAGTTCATACAGTATTTTGAAATCGGTCTTTATTCATTGTTATCTGAGTAAACTGTGCTCAGTTGAATGCATGGTATTAGCAACACAACATAAGTTTGGTAAACATTTATCAATGTATTTTGTTTCACTGTGGGTTGCTTTTTGCAGGGAATACTAGGACAGAATATATTTTATTTAGGTTTTGAATGATCAGTTTTGGAGTAGTCCTTTACTAACTTTAAAGGAGACTCTAACATGAGGAATATGTTTTCCAATTTACTGTTCAGATAAAGAAAGAAAAGAGAAGAAGCACACTAGAAGGATTTCTCCAATCATTTTTGATAGAAGTGGAAGTTCAGCTTCAGAATCATTTGCAGGTATTAAAGATCCCCATACAATTCTAACCTTTCACTTTTTTGAGGGCAAATTAAGGTATTATTATTCTAACAGTGGGTTTTCACTGCTGTAAACTGTGTAAACTAACCTGCATTTGCTGCTTATCATTATACTACCTAAGGATGCATCAAAGTATGTTTTGGACTGTTGATTAGCAGATTAACCAAATCAACCAGTTGTCGTTCACACGTGTGTGTGTGTGTGTGTGTGTGTGTATAATATATATATATATATATATATATATATATATATATATATATATATATATATATATATATATATATACACACACACACACATACATACATACACACACATACATATATATTGCAAATTGATATTTTAGACATTTTCATAGAAATCTTGAAGAAACTCAAACATTTGAGCACTTAGAGTACAATAATAGAAAAATTGGTCATTTAATCAAATAAATGTATGTGATGTTTACCTATTTGTTTTTTGAAACTCCTGGAGGCCACTTGTAAGAAATTTCATTCTAATTCATTTTTGACAGACTTTTCTTTATACTTAAGCCGTAGTGTCTAGTTACCCCTTTCTAGTGTCTTTACCTCTTTTTTTTAACACTAATTGCTAAATGTAAACACAAACTTTTTTAAATTAATTAATGTTTTCTGTTCATGATAAAAAAAAAAAAAAAAAAAAGTCTGAAGTCCAGATTATCTGATAGCCAAGGACAGGTCTGAAATAAGGAAAGTCTCTATGTCTGTCATCTTATTAATCGAGTTTCAGCATTTAAACATCCAATTATTTGTTTTGCTGATTCGTTTCCCCAAATTGATTTGCTATGTTAAGCATTTTTCAGTGATTTACCCATTTATTCAACTGGGTAATTTTTACTGGAACAGTTTAGGGTAAGTACCTTTGTCCAGGGGTGCTGCAGCAGGAGGTGGGATTTGAACCTGCAACCATGAAGTTCAGAGGCAGTGGCTCTGACCACTTCCCAACATGCCAGCCCTATTTATTGATGTATTGAGATTGTTTTACTAGTGCACCAAATGAGTTGCAGAAAAATTGAAATCTCAAGCAGTTTTGAAGACATTTCACTCCCCTTCATCTGGCAATATGTTAAATAAGTCCATTTCATGTGTTTTGCTACACCAAAAAGCTGTTAGCATGGTTTTTTTTTTAAAACAAAATATCTGGTTTCCATTTTTTTTCCCCTTAAAGTGGCAAAAGTATTTTTTAAAGAAGGCATTATTGCGATCACTGCCAATTAGATATGAATGGATGAGCCACATGTACACAGTTCTATAGGTTAAATGTGCAGGCTTCAGTTTTTTCTTTTGTTTATATAATGTCAATTTGAAAATTCCTTTTACTTATAAAATATACAAAAATTACTGCATGGACCTGCAAGATTAAACAATGGGGGGGTTACTATGAACAAGGCTCTTCCCCTTTCCTGTTCACACTTATGACTGAACCTTTAGCAGAAGCAGGCTGATACATTAACACATGAAAATGGAGAAAGGTGTATTATTGCTGCAAACAGTAATTGTTGGTGCCAAAACATAGTGACCAGATTAACAATAATGACAGCTTCATGTAGTGTCCCACCTCACACTTCCTTCGTATGTCCATAAAATTTAATTTTTGCTGTCAAGATATAAACCATAGACAACACTACCAAAGTCATAGCCTTAAAAATTTTGTAAAGCTGGTTCATTTTGTTATGCTAGATGTGTAACTTGTGAATAAGTATGTGTTAATCATGTCACAGAATTTTTTTCCAGTTCGCGCTCTGTTGGATAGAGAGACAATGTTGAAAAATAGCTGAGTTTCAACCCTATGTAATTTTGTGAAAACTGAGCAAATTGTATCGCTTTAGAAGCCATACCATTGAATTTTGATTAAACTTTATATTCAGCACAATCTAAAGAATAATTCAGTTCTTGTTTTTTGGTACTGCTTGGACAGACAAGCAGATTGTTGAGTGATAGCAAGAAGGCCTAAAAACATTGGCATTGCACATTATACATTTGTGAGCTACCACTAACTGACAGCATTTTACAGTGTATTTTGAAACTGCATTTTCTTCAATTATTTTCTTATAGATTCTAACCTGTGTTTAAGTTGCCCACTGTAAAATGCATGCAATCAAAGTAGGAGTGGGGGATCATTCTTAATTCAGCTCACTTCCACAATGTTTACAAAGTCGTGTCTGGTGTTTTTGACTGTTGGTGATCAATAACAAGGTGACAGTAATGGTTCATGAGTTTATGGATTGAATGTCTCAACAGCCAGCATTGAATGAGTTTGTGGAGAATAAACACTTTTATCCTCAGTCACTTTAAATTAGTTTTAACTTTTATATCTCAAAAAAACAGTAAAGCCTCACATTACAATGTTTTCATCTTACAATGGTCTTTCCATTATAAATTGAGTTCCACAGTATGATAGTTACTTTTACAATATATTGCCGTGCTTTGTAGTCTGCGGAAGTAACAGTGAAGATGTGGGTGGAATGACAGCCAATCAGCAATAAGAGTGTGTATACTCTTGACCAACGAGCAGCTGCCTGATGTGTTTGTGTATCTTGGTGACTGTGGTTGGTGATGCGGGGGAAGTAGCAGTGCTTCAACTATGTTGATGTGAAAGAATTTTTAATAAACAGCAATTTAATAAGTGTTATCAGGTGCACAGGTGATGCACGAGCGTGAGGAAATTCCCTCCAGGGGTCCTTCCTGGGAGAGCAGTATAAGTAGATAGTAGGGGTCAATTCTTCCATCCAGTCGGATTCTTTTAGTACTATATATGTTATAAATTAACCAGACACCAAAAGCTTGAGCATTGCATAAAGTCATAAAAGAAGCAACATGATATTGATAGGAATTAAGGAGATGTGTGGGTTATCATTGGGCCAGGTGCACTTACTAAAATGGACACACAGGCTGTGACTACTTTCAGTATGCACAGTTGTCAGAACCTTTCTTTTACATTCATTTGCCCTTTGTATAATCCTTTGAATTTTCTTAAAAGAAAAAAAACCCGCAAAATTTATTTTTTTTCTCCCTCCACCACCACTGGTATCTGCCAGGGGGCAGCTCTGCCAGTCTAAAGGAAATATGCTTTGTAATGTATTATTTTTCAAATCAGATTAGGGTGTGTGTGTGTATATGTGTATATATATGTGTGTGTGTGTGTGTGTGTGTGTGTGTGTGTGTGTGTGTGTGTATATATATATATATATATACATACATACACACACACACACAAACACAGAGTGGAGTGGGTGGGAGTTCTGGGTAAAAACGGTTTGATGGTCTCAGCACAGGCTTGAGGAAATGATGTAAAGAACCCAGATTTGATAAAGGTCAACCTTCCCCCTTTAATTATTAACCCAGTCCTCACATAATGGGGTCCTGTAGCTTAAAAAAATCACTTAAGATGTGTTGTTGGGAATCAGCTATGTAGGGCTGAGAAAACATTTTCTTCCTGTTGTCACTTTTTCAGGATCATCATGTGAAGTCCATTTATGGAAATAGAATGACTGCGTAATGGGCAAAAATGTCATTTTTACAGAACTTAGGAGTCTGTTGTATGAACAGTGATCTACAGTATATATCTCGTGTCCCTGGTTATCAGTTCAGAACACCTATGCTGCAGAGCTACAACAAAGTGAAATAATACTCATGAGAACATGTAATAGAAGAGTGGAATACAATCAAATTTAAGTACACAAACATAATTATGATTACTAAGAGCATGGGTGTCCTGTCACAATGAGTCTCAACTAATAACTGTCAATCTGTCATAACTGAAACAGCAGATTTATTATTAATTCATTTAGCTGATTCCATTCTAAATAAGTGGGTTAAAGTGTTTCTTTCAGTTTTCACAGTTTACACTGCTGGGTTGTTTGCTTTATCAGTTCAGAGTAACTTCCTTGCTCAGGGGTTCTACAGGAGCATAGGGTGGGATGGTTCTTTTTTTAACCTCTGCAGGGAAATTCACAAGCACCGTCGCTCTACATGGTGCACAGTTATATCTGACAATAAATACAGCAGGAATCTGGGTGCAAACCTCCGTTGAGTCCTTATAGAAATCAGCTAAAAATATGTTAACCTTAGCTCAGTTATTGAAATCATCAGGGAGGGAGCCTGGACTGTGTTTGTGTCAAACTTGTTTTATTTGTACCATTTACAGAAGCGTTGAGGGATGACAGAAGTCTGGCAATGGTCTCCTGCATGCGTGTTAGACATTGAAGCAGCAGCTTTAGTGACATGACTCTAGCATAAATAAATGAAGACTTAATCTGAGAATCCAGCAAAGATCACGTAGCGTTAATTTGTTAGTAACACTACCCAAGTGTCCACGAGCCTTTCAGAGTGACGTGTAGTGTGTTCATTTTGTGAGCCAACTGATCATGATGCCTGTGTGCAGCGTACCTTGTACTTTGCTTTACATTCTGCAGTTGAAAAGTAGATACCAATCCTGTGTCAAATCAGCCGTCATTGATGTTGGAAATTTAGTATTATAATAATTCCTGACACAAGTACTGTGAAATGCCCAGGTGTTTTGCATAAAAATATTTTCTCCTTTAATTTTAATTGAACTTTTTTTATGTGGGAATTGTTGTAATTCAGTTCACTCATAATGGGAATTTGCCTAACGGTGATTTTTATGGAAGGAAGAACCCTTTTAGGCAAGGGATGGGTTTGCATGGAGGTTCTTACTTTTCGGCCTTTTCATTTGTTACGTGGTTGTTTCCTTCAGCTTTGTTGCCTTTGTAAACAAAATGCTATCTGTTGCATTAGGCTCAGAGAAGAAGCATGAGAAACTGCCCTCTTCTGTTCGTGCTGTTCGCAAGGGTGAGTATGATGCTTGAAATAGATGCATAATAACAAAATGTAAAAAAAAAAAAAAAAAGTGAAATTAAAGTATTTTTGGTAGTTGTCGCACAATTTCCATCATTCTTTTACCACAGATCAGACAAGCAAGCTGAAGTACATTTTGCGCGATGCCAGATTTTTCCTGATTAAGAGCAACAACCATGAAAATGTTTCGCTGGCCAAGGCCAAGGTTTGCAGGAAATTCTGTTATTAATTTAAACGGTCACTTATTTGTGAATGTCATCACTTTGTGATCTCTAAACAATTTGGGTCTATATAGATTTGTCATTTATTTTAACGAGTGAATTTAAGTTCCCACTAATATTTAAATATTACTCAGTATTTTTGATGAAAACCTCCTTTAGCATCAGTGACTGAACAGCGTAAGCAGAGTAGCACTCAGTTTGATCCACTGTAAAGAGTGCTCCTCAGTTTCTCATCCTTTTCTTATTTTCTTCCTTTCAAGGGTGTTTGGTCTACGCTACCCGTCAATGAGAAAAAGCTAAATGCTGCATTCCGATCAGCTAGGAGTGTTATACTCGTTTTCTCTGTGAGGGAGAGTGGGAAGTTTCAAGGTAAATGCTTATAAACATTTTATAAAGGTGTTTCAGCCTTCAGTCGTTTTTCATCATTTAATCGCATAATTTCCTTTGAAGGTTTTGCAAGGCTTTCCTCTGAATCACATCATGGAGGATCTCCAATTCACTGGGTCTTGCCTGCTGGAATGAATGCCAAAATGCTTGGAGGGGTCTTTAAAATTGACTGGATTTGCAGGTAACTGCAGGCATCTGTCAAGATACACCCGTGGGAGTTACTAGAATCTCACTTTCAGAGGAGTTTCACTCCGAGGTGCATTTCTTCACATTTGCAAGGAGCAACTTTGGATTTTGCACACTACCTGACAGCTTAGCACTGGGAGACGTTTGCTTTTATTTGTGTACAAGATGCTTTTCTCCAGTGCAACATGCAGTAATTAGTAAGTAACACATAAATGACAACCCTTATCCAAGGAGACCTACCTACTTGATGATAAAGTACAGTAGAGTCATTACAGTGTGCCGTTCAGCCATTGTAACACACATTGATGCACATGTCATTGGAAGGAAACTCCCTACAGACTGAGTGGGCCTCAACGAGTATGTGCACATTCAAATTTAGCATGCTGTGAATAGTGTTTATTCAGTGAGCAGCGCAATCAAGAAGAGCGAAAAATCAAATAGAAAATTACTTGTGCTAAGTTCGGTCGAAACCAAGGTTGGTAACGGAACAGCACCTTACTTGTGTATAGATTTTTTTTTTTTTTTTTTTTTTTAAATCTGCAGTTTGCTGAGACATGGCAGATATAAAATTCTATGGAAATTGATTTGATTAGTGATTTTGAATGAAGAATTACAAATATTGAAAATAAATTTCCAAGAGGGCTTAATCTGCAAATATTCACTCTTAGCCTTACATGCAGTTTGTGTCCCAATCACTGAGTTTTCTTATCCTCACAGTAGCTGTGCATCTTTTTTCCCCCCTGAACATTTGATTGCATTTTTCCTCTTGGCCAGTAAAGCTAATAATGGCTGCATTTAAATCAGAAAGAAGCTCAAGTGTCCGTATTAGAATATAAGGTTTTTTGGACACGATACGTAAATAAAGATGAATGTGTGGGGTGCATTTGTCAAGTGCTGGAGAACCAGTGTGTCATGGTTTTAGCTCAATCTCTAGTCTTAGTTCCTGTTTTGAGGTATTTAACTGGGCATTATGTCACCTCTGTTGGTTTCATGAATTAAGACACAAAATAAAATGTATTCTGAATCTCTTATCGGACTCTGGCCCTGTTGATGTACTGGACTCAGTATGCCAGTGCCAACCTTCTCAACCCAGTAAATGGATCTCATACTTGTGTTTTAGGCGGGAATTGCCCTTCACCAAAACAGCACACCTCTCCAACCCATGGAATGAACATAAACCTGTCAAAATTGGACGGGATGGACAGGTATTTCCCAGTCACATTGAATGTTTTTAAAAAATTCAGTGGTTTTTGTCCTGATTAGTTTTCTCTGCTGAAAAGGAACTTTAGTAGGTATCTTTTTTTCCAGTTAATTTTTAAATAATCTAATGGATTTGTTTTATTTTTGCCCCTTCCTTCCTACCCCCTTAATCTTTTGAAGGAGATTGAACTTGAATGTGGAACGCAGCTCTGCTTGCTTTTTCCCCCCGATGAAAGCATTGACTTGTATCAGGTTATTCATAAAATGCGCCACAAGAGGAGGATGCAGTCGGAGCCACGCTCTCGAGGGCGCCCCCCACATCGAGAGCCAGGCCGCGATCTGGGAAGGTTAGAAATGTTCTTTGGACTGCTAGTAAGCACATTTCTCGGAGTAACGTGATGGAGCTCATTTGCCATGCGTCTGCCCCATTCCCTATTCCCACAATGTTTTCATCACCAACGAAGAAGAAATCTGAAATCCTTAAATCAAGCTGCACGGACGTTATGTGGCTTTATTGAGGATTAACCGCAATTGATGATGATTGTGTTTTATACCTCAGAAAGTTTGCTTAAGTAGAAATCTCTTCAGTTTTCAATGCATATTGCTGCAGACTAAAAATTTAGGAATTGGTAGTAAAGTCATTGTATTTGGTTGTTTTTTTTTTATTGAATTTCTAGTTTTTTAAAATTTGTTTTCAAAGCCTTTTCTTTCAGGAGTTTCCCTGGGGATAAACCATATCGTATATGGGATATTTTTTTTTCTTTTTTTTTTTTCTTTTTTTTTTCTTTTTTTTTTTTTTTAAAAAAAAAATACAAGGAGACATAATTAAGCAGAAGATGATGCCTCGATTTACGGGGGGGAGAATGCTCATTTAAAAATGCTTTCAAGAGGAGCATTTTTGCAGGACTTTCTCTGTGATTTTCTTGTCATTCCAATACAGAGCATTGTAGTATATCTGTGTAGATACATACTTGCCATGTATGTGAATAGCCACACAGTGGATAAAAGAGAGCCAGCATCGTTCTACCAAGCTGTGGGAAAACATAGGAAAGTTTGGAAAAGGGAGTCATTGGCCTTTGGGAGACCTGGCAACCAAACAGTGAAGGGCTATTGTGTGTTCATACCTTCTTACTTTCTGTTGCAGTGCCATTGGACTCAAGTGCTTTCAGGGATCACCCCATTTAAGCACTGCATTATATGAACTGTCTCTACCACTCTGTACAGAGGAGAAAAAGTTGGCTGTATACATTTTTCAAGCAGATGTTTTAAGTTAAATATCTGATGCCTAACAAAAGGAGATCAATTTCCAATGAACTGATACCCAGTGCTACTAAAAGCATTTTTGTCCGCTTTCAAGCAAATGTAACAGGAAATGTGTTGGTGTTCATTCTCTACTCAAAACCCCAAAGACTGTGGAAGTTGTTGTGGCTCTAAAGCCCTTGTAAATTTTCTGGAAGTAGGTAGGAGAATCCCAAGGAGAGTATCCATATATGCCCAAAAGGACTGCAGAAGTAAGGTAGGAGGAAACCTGGCAGAGCTCCCCCCCATTTCTTTTTAAGGCTTCAATGGACTGAGAACCTATGAGAAGCTATAAGCGAAGGGGTTTCACCATTTGATTTAAAAAAAAAAAAAAAAAGGCTGGAGCCCTTGTTTTTTGTTTGATTGCAATGGACTGCAAGTATCAACCCTTCTTTGCCTTGCCAGGCCCTCCTTATTATGTTTGTGCCTTTAGAACCTGAATAATGAGCTGGACTGTTTATGAACTTTTACGGTCTTTAATATTGACAACGTTATCAGTCGCAAAACTACAAGAAAGCGGTATGTTACAATTTTAACCAGCTTTTTCAAATGTTTGTTTGTTTGGTTTCAGATATTCTGTAGGGGTTTCTAACTTTCTTGATGTTCAGTGTATTTTCTACATTTGTGTTCTTTGCCATGTATTTCCATAGAATATTTTTAGGTTGGTTATCTACGGCCAATTGCGTAAGCTCAGTGAGCATGATATACTGGCCTTAAAACCTTATGAACTTACAATGTCACTTTCTTAAAATTGTGGTAAGGTTTGTTTTCCTTTCTCATATGTAGGAACCTGTATGATTTGATGAATTATGGATCCCATCCACCAAGTTTCAGTAGGAGGAACACTAATCAAGCTTATACTGTGAAAGCAAAATTTAGGGCCCTTCACTCATAATGGATACGTGTAGATCAGGCCATATGTGTAAAATATATGAAAGAAGAATGTAGATTTCACAAATCTAAACAGTGTAATTGGAGAGCTTATGCTGTAGTTTCAAGACTGTTTTAATTTTTACATTCTGTGAGTTAGAGGATTCTTAGTAATGAATTTATGTGTCTTAAGTTTTATGTGTAACCGAATAATTTGAATTAAGGAAAAGGATGTCATACTGTGTATGCCATTTTTCTAAATTGTTTACCTAATTCATGTAGGCGTCGACCAGAGGATTATGACATGCACAACAGGAAACGACCAAGGATTGACTATCCTCCAGAGTTCCCTCAAAGAACAGGTCAATATTAAAAGCTCAGTGATTCCAGGATTTGTTCACCTTTCCCTCACTCACTGCTGTGAAATGAAATGAAATTGTCTCTTCAGATTGGAAGTGCACTCCATATCTTGGGTTATACATTTAAGTTCACTGTTTCAGAAATAGTTCATTTCAGAAACATTAAATGAATAATTTCCATAAATCCTTATGATGTCGTATTGTCATATACCAGAAACTTGCAAATTGTCCTATTCAGATTGATCCGTGACAGTTTCTGGTATTTTGAGAATTGTTACAGGATATGTACTTGAAGTAGCAATTTGAGGTAATGGAGCAGGGATAGTTTTAGAAATCATCATTTCATAGACCTGTGTTAATAGATGAAATTTCTTTGTTTTCAGAGGTTATTGAACAAGATCCTGTTTCTCTGCACCTTTTACACAGAATTTTAACTCCTTGTAAACATTTCAGTGTTCTTAGATACTCCCAATTTCACTGTAATTGTCATATACAGAAATCATATAAGACCTGTACTCCAGTGACATTTTAGGCAACATACATTTGTGGTTTGGTGGTAAGAGGTGTGTATGATTCACGGTTTGATTCCTAGGAAGTAAAGGCAGTAAGTAAAAGGAAAACTTAGCTTATGCACATGAAATAAAAGGCTCTGCATAAAGGTGACCTGAGAACTCGGTCCTAAGACTTGAATTTTTGTTACCTTACAAATATAAAGAAATATTGAGGCACATATTTGATCGCCTTTATAGGCAAATGATGTGTTCTCTTCCAGATCACCCGTAACACACTGGACCACAATGTATAGCCTTAAATTGTTTAAGTTAAATAAAGCTTCAGCTCTGTGGTTTAAGTATAACAAGGGTTTCTTTAACAATAATAGTGTTGCTATTGTAAAGCTAAGGATTTCAGACTGTGTTCATGCAGTTGATACAGGGAGAATTTTTAGGCAGCATTTGGTGGCATCAGTTTACACAGATTTATCTTTCCCCCCAATTATGTTGTAGTGTTAGAATGTAAGGTAAGGTACAAATGGTATCTTCTGTCTTTGTTACATGGATACGTTTATCGGCTATAATAGTTTAAGTGAAAGTGTTTCACCACTTCTGTTATAGCGTTACAATTTCATAGATTGCCTAAACTTACAATTCTACAAGGCCAAGTTGGATTAATGAATGTTAAACTTAAATTTAAACATTTCTTTCCTTATAGGGTAGAGAGAAAAAACAGCAGTGACGTGTTTCAGATCAGTACTTTGCAAAAGTACTGTTTTTGTGGTTACTACAGAAATTGGGCAATATAAATTTGAACACAGTAATATATAGCAATTTTCCATAGATCAGAGTTTTTTGTCCCCTCCAAAAATATGAAAGGTGCTCACTTTCTTTAAATCAAATCAATTTGACTCCTTTGCAGAATGTCACAGGGTTACAACACAACGTCAGCCTTTTTAGGGATTCTGTCTACTCCAGGATGGTTTTTCCAAACCTTGTTAAAACATGTTTCTTATATGTATTCATATATCCATCTATATATCAAACTGGATCTCAGATTTTGAGATGCTCACGGTTTAGCCTGTTAACATTTATCGGCGCATTTTATCAGCATGTCTTTAGTAAACTCTCGAAAGACAGTACTTGTATTGCAGTGTAACACAGAGATTAACTTAAATCATTTAATTCTTTTGTTGCAGCCATTTCTTCATTACATCAAAATACTCTGTTAAATATCGGTCTTGCTGCAGAACATGAATTACGTACTTTAAGTGGTATTTCTGGGCAGCACTCGAAGAAAGGCTTTTGGAGTGAATGTCAGCCGTCCTTTGTAACAAGAGCCACAATCTGTAATACATTTTGAAACCATGAAGTAGCGTAAGTGTTTCTTGATACCACTGAAAAGAAAAGCATCTAGTTTCTTCTGTCAAGTAAAATGAAGGTTAAAAAAATGGTAAACGTATTTGAGACTTTTGTGAAGTAAAGTTATAAATGCAACGGGGTTAAAAAAAGTGCACAACTTGTCAGTGTTTCGAAATGTAGAAATATCTACTCGATTAGTTGTCAGAGTTTAAATTGAATGTAGAGCTTAATTTATTTAAACGTCTTCCCATGTTAGTGCTTAATTACTATAGTGAGCACATCCTGAAGCAAAATTCACTAGGTTGAAGTGCCAGCTGAATAAGTATCAACTCAAGAACATGAGTAAAACATTTGTGTTAATACACAGACCTATCATTAGCAGTATGAACCCTCATCTTCAGAATTACAGCCAGTTAATGTTTTTAGAGCGCTTATCGGCAAGACTATAGAAAGTGGTCCTGTGTGAGAGTACGTGCGTACAGCATAACTAATAACTTTGTTTTTCGTCGTACTTTTGTTTCAGTATGATGATGAAATGTTCTTTTCAGGACTCTATCTCATTCACATTCCATGTCATTGTGAAGTTAACAAATAGTATATTTTTATCATGGCTGCAAAGGGGAAAATACATCTTTGTTGAGTTGCTGGCACCTTAAGGAAAATTCTGAAGCCTTTTTTAGACTCCAAAACCCATGTAAATTATGTTTCAAGTCTCAATCATACAACCTATATTAGGTCTGGAGTTTCATGTTTCCGCAAAACTTCTGCCATATATTTTTCAGATTGTTTACGAATTGAATATGTTTCAGTTGACTGTTTTGAAATAAGAATGCTGTATTCACTAATCAGAAAAGCTTTTTGGGTGTATTTATTTTATGAATCATGTCATGGCATGTTTGTGTTGAAACTGCCATTGTACACAAAGTTGGGTGAAGCAGGTTAAATTCTCAAGTATATTATTGCTGTTTTGGTATGTGGCAATGATGTCACATTTCTTTAAAATAAAGCCTACTTCTTATATTTGCTTATAACATCAGGCATTTTAGCTGTATTTTGGAGCCCTGCTTTTGTAGTCTACTATTGTATGTACAAGTAGGTTTTTCTCTTTTTAAATATGTTGTAGATGTTCTTTGATTAGTGGAACAGGCTTCATAATATCCCAGTATGGTTGACTTGAAAATGTCATCGCCTTTGACTTTTAGCAGATGGAATAGTTCATTTTACCTCTTAGTACTAATAAAAAGTCTATTATTCTTCCCCTTATGTCTGCTGCAGCAAAAATCCACACACTTGCTTTAATTATGGTAACATTAGGCATGCATTGAAAATTGACCTCACTTTGTCACAAGCTTTAATTAGTTTAATTAAGCAGAATAGTCATTCAAACCTACATAACTTTTCTACTTTGACTGTTCGCAATTTACAGTATCTGTACATTATAGTTGCTTTAACCTTTTGCTTGTAGTTGGCTACTTTATTGTACATTAACCGGTATTTTTTTAAATAATTGAACATTACAAGCACACTAGTATAACCAACTGTCAATTTTTTTTTGCACTTAAGCATTTTATCTCCACCAAGTTACAAATGATTCTTCTTATAGACGAAGACGGTTAATTTTTTGCACGTTTTTACTGTTTCAAATGCAGAAAAGGTTTCAAATTTATGATCGTTTCACAACCCTGAATTATAGATGTTCTGAACTGCGTGCATCTCTCACTTTGAGTTAGCTGGATGTTTAGCAAAGTGTTCAAATAGAAACATACAGATTTCAGTTACATTTACTCTTATAGAGCACCTTTCTCACGAGTGATGCAGATTGCTGAACTGAACAGTACTCATACAGCAGTGATTAAACAAATCCAAGACACACAGTTAATGTTATTTAAACAGTATGTAAGTAAGCCCAATAATGGGAGAAAAAATAAACGTGGGGACCCAGCCCTCTGAACAACAGGCCAATGTAGGCATTATGTAGGGAAACACTAGAAAATGTGTTTGGGATGAGGCCTTGATCAGCTTAGCTATACACTCCTATAGGCAAAGCCTGGACTGTTCTGCTTCATTAGTTCTGCTAGCATCCTTGTCTTTATGGATGCAAGTGCTAGGATGACCAGTGCTAATTCTCATGGTCGGAGCTATATCAGTTACTTGAAGTGCTAAACTCCTTTACATTTGTCATGCACCTCTTTGTTTCAGAACTTTTACCTTTATCTTTTAGTCTCTCAATTCTCCTCTTAGGATGTAAGAGATTGATGACAGGCCACACTGTTGTTTTTACACCTTATTGGACCTTTCGTCAAGGGGTGCAGTACCTCAAAGCACTTTGACCTGGTAGTGCAGGGGCTGGATCTCGGCTATACCAGTAAATGCTTTGCCTTATTGGCTGCAAGTGTTCTTGTTTCTTCCATAATTGTCTATTATTGGGAAGACCAGTTCATTCAGTTGGTGTACATTTGGTGTCCGGGAGCATGTTATAACCTAGTCTTCAACCTGTTGATGTAGTGGGCATCATAATGCAGTCATTTCCTGCTCTATAGACAACACTCTGTGACTATTCTGTTGTAAATCTGTGGCATTTATTGATAATCTATGACCTTTCTCACTTTGGAGGGGACCACCACAGGGCAAAACTGTTATGTTGTTAGTACAAAGTTATAGTGGTAACCAATATAAAACAATCTGTTTTATGACTGCATAGATATCCGCTTGTATTTACAGATTTACAGCCAAACCTAGTTTAACCAAATTTACCGGTTGTTGGAAACCGTCTTGTAGACATATTACATTAGTTTATTACAGTAATACCTCGCCCTATATCCTTTCGTGTTGCGTCAATTTCGACTTTACGTCGGTTTTTTTAAGTATATATGGAAAAATACAATTCGTCTTCAGTCGGCTGGCGCGACTTTATGTCGGTCAGCCGAAAATATTTTAAAAAGTTAAAAATCACTTAAAGTGTAAAATCAAATAAAAATAAATGTTAAAATATATAAAATTGATTTTTATAGATTACAATATATTAAAAGCTTAAAAAAAAAATTTTATTTACCTGCCATTTTTTGGGGTTTTTTTTGTTTGTTTTTTCTTTAGCGTTAATTGAAGTGTATACACTTATTGGGAGTCTAAATCGGTTTTTAGGGGTTGTTTCGTTTTCTGTCATTTTTTGACTTAAGTCGTGCCCTTTGAAACCAATTAACAACGTAGGGTGAGGTATTACTGTGTTTGTTTTCATCATATTAGCTTTGCTTTGTTGTTTTTTGTTGTTTCACTGTTTCCTCAATTAGCTACTGCAGTAAAACAGCACTGCAGCGTTAAAGTTTCACTGAAACGTACCAGTATTGCAGTTGCACATCATGCAAGTGTTTCGCAAATGAACCTCCTAACTGTATGGAGTAAGGTACTGGTGACCTGTGGGAGGGTTTCTATATTATTTTATAACCTTATCGGTCAGCTGCTACTTTTTTAAAACACAAGAACTGTAATATAATTCTTGTACACTTTCTTGGTAACTACTGACAACTAACTGAATGTGCTTTACCTGAGTTGATTCCTTGGTATCTATACAGGTTTTATGCAGGACCCTCGCAATCAGCCTATAGACAGGTATGTTTTTTTTTTTTTTTTCCTTCTCTCTCCCATGCCCTTTTAAATGTCACCCATATTACATGCCTAAAACCATTGTCTACTTAATCAATAACTTTATTCCCAACAGGCGGTTCTCGGGTGTACGGAGAGATGTGTTCCTCAATGGGGTAAGTGCTGCATTTTTTGAGTGAAGAAGTAAATATTTCTCTTTTTAAAGTAAGAGCCATTATCCTTGTGGTGTTCAAAATTCAAATTGAGGTGGAATTTTTAAAGAATTTTAGTATTAACTAAACACTGCAGGGGATGTGGTGGCACAGTAGGTTTGGCCAGGTCCTGCTTTCCAGTGGGTCTGGGGTTCGAGTCCTGCTTGGGGTGCCTTGTGACGGACTGGTGTCCCATCCTGGGTGTGTCCCCTCCCCCTCCGACCTTACGCTCTGTGTTGCCAGGTTAGGATCCGGCTTGCTGCGACCCTGCTTGGGACATTCGGTTTCAGACTGTGTGTGTATGTGTGTAAACACTGTGCCTTAAGGTTAAGGTGTTGTTTTGCTTACCTTGAGCAATTCAGTGTGTCTCCAGCAGTCATTCAGAGTAGCAGAAGGTGGAAATAACACTTAATACACTGCTCATTCAAGCTCATTACAATAAAGTAAATTCATAACATGAATATATGGACTGATTGTTAGTCCTCTTGACATAGTAACTTCATATTGTAAAGAAGTAAGAACTGGCTAAATATACTGTGTATATACACACATACACTTTAAATATGTAGGTGAGAGGGCTTAGTTGCAGCTTCTTCAATTCAGGGAAAATAAAAGTATAATGAGAATGGTGGAGGGTTGGGCTAGCAAGCCCTCCCCCTAAAACATTGCTAGCTACAGAAATGCTATTGAGGGCAGCACATTGTTGCAGGTAGCATTGTGGCCCCTGAGCACCTGGGCTGTTTGGGTGTGGGTTCGAACCTAGCTCAGTTTGTCTGCAGGGTTTCCTCTGGGTGCTATTTCCTCCCACAGTCCAAAGACGTGCAGTTCAGGTGGACTGGAGACTCTAATTTGCCTTTAGTGTGTGACTATGTGAGTGAGTGTATGTACTAGCATCCTACCCAGGGTGTACCCCTCTCTGCCTTGCACCCGGTCACTGCGGGAGAGGCTCTGGGCTGCTGCAGCCCTGAGAAGGGCGATTCATGGTTGTGCTAAGCATATTATAGGCTCTGTGCTAAGGACACACTTTTCAAAGGAAAATGCTTGTTTGTGGTTGTGTTAAGAAGTGTAAAGTCATGTAAAAGTCCTATTTTCATGAATGATGTACTAGCTGAAAACTGAGAGTTTAGATCATTCTCGGGGAGTGACCAGACGCATCACTAGGCAACACAGGGTGGACTTAATAAAAACACAAAACGCATAGTTTAGCAGGCACACAAGGAAACGCATCAGGATGTTTGTTACAGCAACGACATGAACACCAGTCCAGTACAGTAGTAAATGAATTTGAATTTACAACATATAGTCTAAAAGTGAGCATGCGTTTACTGACTTTGAGCTTTTTTTTGGAGCCTTTTGTACAGCTCAGTCTGATTTTTGCCATTGCCAGATTTGTCTCTGAGACTTTGTTCAGCAAAAATCAAGTATCCTATCTCAGCAACCACAAAAGCCAGGAAAAAATCTGACATGGTATTTTGTGGTCCTTTATGCAGAAGGCATTTGCAGCACAAGAAGAGAAATCTGGCATTTTTGTCATAAGAATGTGCATAAAAAATTGTGTACATTACTGAAGCATTCCCTTCCTTCTGACTCATCAGTGTCATTTTGAATGTACTGCATTGTGTTGTTTGTTGTGCTCGTCTAGAATTGTCAGATCTTCGAAAGAAGCATCCAAGCCAATTACGAATTATAGCGGAAGGCAGGATGCAGTTGTTTTGCTTTTCTCTCACCCCCATTTATTTGGGGTTCTAATAGACGTTCCTCAAGGTTGTTTTTCTTAGACTGGAATTTAACATCTTCCAGAGTAGACTGCGTTGTCATAGAGACTAATCCCAACGTTTCGTCAGTTTTGAGGTGGTTTGATGATTGGTCCGTGGTGTATCTGGTGGAGATAGATGAGATTAGTAGAGTCCATGTTTGTGACAACTTGAAACCATCTTCTTTGTTAAAGTTGTCAAACCACCTCAAAGCTGAACAGCCAATGGACAAACTGCCCCCAGCTGGTACAGCCCCTCAAGGGAGTCTACACGCTGACAATAGGACCCCTTACTACTTAGGACCCCGCGCTCCGGCAGATACACAATCCAATCGCTCCCCCCCCCGCCCACCAACCACTATAAATATCCAAACTCCTCAACCAACCTAACAGACTACATCAATGATCCGTGAAGACAATGTCTAACGGTTTACAATGCAGTACCCTGAGGATGTTTCCAACATAGAAAACGAAACGTTGGGTTTAGTCTCTATGACAACGCGGTCTACTCCGGAAGATGCTAAATTCCAGTCTAATGACAACGGCTGCGGAAGCCTACGTGAATTGTTTTTTTTTTTTTTTTTTTTTTCTTTTTTCTTTTTTCTCATTAAAGGTGAAAATTAGTGGAACCTGTGCAACATACAGATGCTTTAAATTGAATATTTGAACTATTTTTGAGAAACTACATTCACTCGCAGCTGTTTTCTTCAGGAGCTGAACTTACATGTTCTCCCTGTGTTCTTGTTTGTATCATCTGAGTGCTCTGATTTCCACCACCAGCTCCAAAACATGTCTTTAAAGTGAATTGATGGTTCTGAATTGCTCTTAATCTGTGTATGTGTATGATTGCCCTGCAATGAACTGGTGTTCCTTCCATGGTGTACCTCAGTAGAGCCAAGGCTTAAGGCCCAGTAATACATGCTAAAATGACAGTAGTCCTACAGCTGTATTTGGCACCTTAATAATGTGGATTATATTACTAATATATTACTAACCAGCATGTAAGCTGCTACTTCTCATTGTTTCACACCAAGCTGTGTAAAGGGGAAATTAATGGTAGGTACCTTGCTCAGATGTGTGGGCGGCACAGTGGCACAGTGAGTAGAGCCTGGGTAGTGCAAGATGATGTGGGTTCGATCCCCCGTTAGTGTGGAGTTTATATGTTCTCCCAGTGTCTGCATGGGTTTCCTCCGGGTGCTCTGGTTTCCTCCCACAGTCCAAAGACATGATGTTCAGGTTTACCCACAGTATGTGAGTGACAGGGAGTGTGTTCCACTGATGTATGGATGAGTGACCCAGTGTAAGTAGTGTATCCAGCAGTGTAAGTCACCTTGGTGAAAAGGTGTGCAGGCTTATAACACTACATAGTTTGTTTGGAAGTCGCTTTGGAGAAAAAGCATCTGCTAAATGAATTAATGGAAACGTAAATGTGTTACAGCAGAGAGTGAAGCTTGAACCAACAACATTCAAAATTATGGGTTTGTGTGCATGTATGTGTGTCTGTTTTACGGATAGGTGGTGTTTTGGCTGTAATTACAGGTTTATTGCACATTGCTGACTGAGTTTGTTGGCTGACTGTGAAAAGAATAAATATTAATGATGCCCCACAACTCATTCAACCATTGAAGGTTTTGAAATTTCTTTAACTGACTAGAAGAGAACAAATATATGAAATGTATTTGTCCTTGTCCAATGAGAGTTTTCTCTCCATTGTGCTCTTTACAAAGTTTGGGACAGTACAGTTAGCATAGTAGTGCCACTTATTTGGGGAACTGGGGGAAATTGGGAAGGGGGATATGATTCATTTAGATGTATTTCCCAGACAAGGCTTTTATTCATTTCTCTGTGTTTGTCTTCTGTATAAAGTCTTAGTGTAGCATGTCATTTTGTTTGTTTCTTTCTTCTCCCAGTCTTACAATGATTATATGAGAGAATTTCATCATAACATTGGACCACCACCTGCCTGGCAAGGAATGGTAAGTTTTGTTTAAAGATGGAGCTTTTAACCCTTCAAGATTAACTTGCTTTTCTTAGACATAAATGTGCACTGTATACATTTTCAAATACAATTCAATTCTGATTGTTTAAAAAAAAAAAGAAAAAAAAAAAGGTCAGAATTACTTGTGATGGGTGCGGTGGCGCTGCAGGCTTCGCCAGGTCCCGCTTTCTGGCAGGCCTAGGGTTTAAGTCCTGCTTGGGGTGCCTTGCGACAGACTGGCGTCCCGTCCTGGGTGTGTCCCCTCCCCCTCCAGCTTTGCACCCTGTGTTGCCAGGTTAGGCTCCGATTCGCCATGACCCTGCTTGGGACAAGCGGTTTCAGTCTGTGTGTGTGAGAATTATGTACTGTGGCAGATACAGGACATTTCCTAATAGTATTTGTATATTTAGACAGTAAAAAAAAAAAAAAAAAAAAAAATACTCCAAGTAATACTCCAAAAAATTTTTTTCCATTGTGTTGAGAGGAAAGGATCATGGGTATCTTTAGCACATCTTTATTGACCTTAGTTGGAAAGAATGCTTCTAAGTCAGTCTCATGAAGCAATGGTAAATGACATTTGTGGTGATTTCAGGGAAGTTGCTTAGATATAATACATATAATTAACAATAAAGTAACATCTGCATCTATCTGACAAAAGTTGAGGAACTCCCAGTCACAGCCAAAGGGAGAAAAATAAACCTTATTGCTGCCCACCCATCCTGGGCATTTTGCTGTGCTGACAGGGTACTGCGTGGATATGTCTAATAAGTACAGTCGTCAAGACAGAACTGGTATCTATAGAAGCTATATTTTGTTGGCCAAGGTTGCTGGTCCCTTCAGTCAGCTGGCACCCCAATTCATCAGTTTTCCTTGGTTGGCAGTGGTTGCTGTGCCATTTAAAGAAAATAAAAGGGGTTAGTGACAAACGATATTTGGAAACAAGGTAATTGGTTGGTAAAGGGAAAAAACAGCTGGTAGCGTAGTGGTTAGAGCTGTTACCTTTGGACCATGGGGTCGCAGGTTCAAGTCTCACCTCCAGCTGTAGTAGCCTTGAGCAACGTAGTTACCCTAAATTACTCCAGTAAAATTACGTAGCTGGGTAAATAATTGTAAATAACTTAACATTGTACATACCTTTGGAGAAAATTGTCAGATAAATGTTAATGTGTATAAATATATCCACTATACATTTGTGTGCCTACTTTTAAAAGCATTTCAGATTTCAACTGCAAAAAACTGATACATTGAAATGCATTTCAGCAGTGAGCTGTTAGTGACACCTACTGTATGTTTGCCCTAGTTTGAGGCATTGTGGACAGTTAAAAAGATGGATAACAATTTGGCTTAAATGTCATATCCATCTTCCTTTGTAACATGAGGGCTGTAGAGTGCAAAGCAATTTTACAGTGTTACAAATATATAACACTACATTGCTCTTCTCCCATGATAATAATCCTGAACATTTTGAAGCATTTACTTTGTGAAAGGAATTTTGATACTGCACAGATGATTGTAATATAAGGAAATAATTCTCCTCAATCACTGCCTGAATGTTTCATTCACTCTGACACTGCAGTTAGAGGTGCTGTGTAGCCTTACTAACAAATGTTTGATTAGGTAGGTAAGTGAGATTAAGGCATCATTTATTCTACTGTAAGGGTGTTCATGTTACAGAAGTTTTTAATATTCATAATGATAGTTAATATTTAAATGACTGAGTCATTATTTACAGGACAATAGTTTTTCCGAAAAAGTAGCATTAAGGTAGTGCCCAGGTTTGAATCCACTCCTGCTGCAGTACGAGGTACGTAGCTGTAATCGTTCCAAGGAAACTCACCCTGCTCTATAAAAGGCAAAATAATCATAGTATTGAAAGTTCTATTTCAATTATGATTAATATTTATCTCAAGTGGCGGTTGTAAGGTATGATCATGGTAATCCAGTCCATCCATTCACTTGACCTTTACTTGTACACTGTCATTGCTTCCAGGGCAGTTCAGAGCTTTAAACACCAGAAAATAGCCACTGCGAGACAAAAACCTTTTTGGCGTATATCTGTCGGAAAACGTCATTAACGTCACATTATGAGCATCTGGTACAAGCTATTGTACAGATTAAAATAGGACAGGTGACAAAAATGCCATTCTCCTTTGTAAGCACTTTGTGTAGGGGCAAAGAGTATACATTTTCATAAGCCATTACAGCTTTTTTGTTGTACGGGATTTGTTTTTTATAAGCTGTATAAACAAAAACACTAGAGCGGCTTACGAAAATGTATACCTTTTTGTCTAGTGACAGTAGTGTTTAGTTTTGTGTATGTATTAACTTTTGCATTTTTACAGATTTATTTAAACTGTATATTCACCTCAGCTGAGATACTTATGAAGTCTAGGAGCAAGGCGACATTTCCTGATTTAAAAATTGTAGAATTTGAGTAGCATGTATTGTTTTCACTTATTTTTAGTACACCTTTTTATTTACATGTATTCATTTAGCTGATGCTTTTCTCCAAAGCGACTTACAGTGTGAAGGTTACAATTATTTACCCATTTATACAGCTGGGTAATTTTTACTGGAGCAATTCAGGGTAAGTACTTTGCTCAAGGGTACTATAGCCGGAGATCGAACCTGCAACCTTTGGGTCTAAAGGCAGTCGCTGTAACCACTACACTACCAGCTGTCCCGTTTGGTGTTTATCTAATGACAAAATAGACATTTCACCTTGTTTTTATTAACATATGAAATTTTGTGGAGAAACATGGATTTTTCACTTTTAGTGCATATATCCACAAGTGACATGTATAAATATTTCGCAAACGTTGGCACTGCCGATCAACAGTGGGTGAAGGAAGCAGCTCATAATGCAAAATTATGTGGATTATGCAAAGCGCATAATGATCTAAATAAAATCTGAGCACTTAGTTAAAATAGCCATGTCAAAAGTGAAGCCCCTGCTAGAACCAAGTTGTTCCTTTGCATTATCATTATCATTTTTAGGAACAGTTAAATCAGCAGAAGGTTTTATTTAAATGGTTAGTCTCTTTTCTGTGTTTTGTGTTGGTGAGTTAACTAGATTTTTCATTTATCTTGAATGAAGCTAGATTTTTCTTCCCATTTATCTTGATAGTTCTACATTTTATATTTATCTACTTTCACCTATCTACTTTTGTGCTGTAGAATTTAATCCATTAGTGAAGATTTTTTGCATTTTGAATTTTTGAAGGCATTTCTTTTTTTAGATTGTTTTATTTCAGTTCACATTTTTTACCAGTGCTTGTGGAAGGGTCGGAAGTTCCTCCTGGGTGAAACCCTGGTCAGCCTAGCAAAACATTTTCTTTGAAGAATCATTGCTTGTTCTGTGTAATTAGTCATGCACCTAGCTTATCTTTGCGGGCAGCGGTGCCAAGATACACCTGGGATCTACTTCCCCCCGCCAGCCCTGAATCACTCCTTTTATGTATTTTTCTTTGGGCTCATACTGCACCATCTAGTCCTCATATTTCATAGTTTTTTTTTTTTTTCTCCCCCCCTTTTGTCTTAAACCTGGACAGGGGCCTCCTTGGACATAAATATCTATTCTCTTCAGGGAGTACCTTGACTTCCTATTGCTGGTAGTATGCTGTGTAGCGCGTTGGCTGAATGGACTTTAGTGGCCGCAGGAGTCCTTGCTATTCTTCCACATGCTCAAAACCTAAACCATTGTTTACTTTAATAATACTTACTCAAATGGTTTTTTTTTTATTTTGCTCTTTGATGACATGCAGATGACAGTACACTTACCTTATGACTTTCAGGCACCGTATCCTGGAATGGAGCAGCCCCCTCACCATCCTTATTACCAGCACCATCCTCCTCCTCCTCAAGCCCACCCACCATATTCTAGTCACCACCCATTGCCACATGATGCCAGATTTAGAGAGAAGCGGGTTGTACGTTCCTTTTCATCAAGTCTGGTAACTTTTTATTTTTTTTTTTTTTTTTTTAGTTAACTTCATAGGTATTACATTTAATAGGTGTTCTGTCAGTTTTCACCCCATATTTTTAAACAGCTATAATGTTATCCAATTTTATAATTTAAACTTTTGTGTCCAGAATTGTAGTAATAAATTGTTTAAAAATGTATTTTACATTATGAATGTAATAAATTGTTTTGGGTGCATTTTTCTTCCAGATAGCTAATTGTAAGGTTTTTATTTGGGGTTTAATCCAGTGCTGTCTGTTTCAGCATGACTACGATATGCGGGTTGATGACTTCCTTCGACGAACCCAGGCAGTTGTAAGTGGACGACGCAGTCGTCCTCGAGAACGGGACCGACAGAGGGAACGAGATCGGCCTCGAGATGTGAGACGTGACCGAGAGAGAGACCGAGGACGGGAACGGGACCGTGAAAGGGACAGGATTAGAGAGAGGGAAAAGGAGAGGGGTCGGTATCGAAGATAGAGGAAGACAGTTTGTAACTTTCTTAAATGTTGTACTTAGGAGTTTGACTGTGTATCATGCATGCAGTGTGACAAAACTGGTAAACAACCAAAAATCAGTTTCATAATTGTTAAAGTGACAAATATCTACACCTCTTATATATTTTAAAGTGCAACTTCACATTGTTGCAAGCCTGGTTTCAGACATTATTTGAAAAGTATTTTCACTTTATTGTTCTCCAGTTTTGTATTTGTCTCAGAAAAGAGAACAAACTGTTATCCAGAATTTCTTATAGTGTCAATGTTTGTAATTCCATGTGGTGAACCGAAATATTGGTTCGGTAAATATCTGTACCGAACCTGGTGGTGTTGTAGCAAGTATGTCTAACATTTTTAAGTTCCAAGTCATGTATTTTTCTATCATTTGTGTGATAAGCAATATTGATACTTACCTTTTTTCATCTTTAAGAAACCCAAACCAAGGTTCTAATCAGTGCTGTAGCGCTTAGCATTTTGAAAATCGGTAGAATGACGCAACTGTAAACATGTTTTGATTCAGAAAGAAACTAGTTGTATCTTTTAGCGATACTTTTTGTACAAAAACAAAACAATTAAAAACATTTAATTTGAACGTATGTGGACATTTTACAATTTTTTTTTATTTTGAGATCCTGCACAAGGTTCAGATTTGAATCTCTAACACGTGAATAAATTTAGTGTTACCTACAGAAACACTTTGGCTTTAGTTATTACAAAATGCACTTTGTTTAAATTTAATATTAAAGCAATGTTACCCTGATAATGCAGTCTTTTATCAGAAGAAAAACTACTTTTTGTGACCCAGTAAAGCAGAAAGGAGAGAAATAACTGAACTCTTTACTGCCAGTATAACACTACACTGGAATTGATTGTGGTTTGGCAAAAAATGCACCCCTTCTCACTGCGACTGCTCGCAAATGACAAGACACAGAGATAGTGCATATGCCATTGGACAAAGGAAGGAACACCACATCAAACGAGATATGAACAGGCGCTGGTGGTTCAGCCTGAGCAAGCTGGCTACGTTGCAAAAATGTCCCAAGTCTGCCTTGTTATGGAGTTGCCGCGTGTTATACTACATGTCATCATGTTCGAACCACGTCACAAAGCGTTGACTTCAGCACCTCAGTTTGTCGCTAGAAAGCTACGCTATCTGACACATATCGTGCCAGCAAGAAAACAATAAATGATGATTGCGTACACAACCTCCTTTCATTTCTCGCACTACCAACATGTAGTTCTACGTGAATACATGCATCATAGTAAAGCTATGTACTAACAATTTTTTTCTCCCTTGACTTTCAGTTGGGAGTTTTTTGTTCCTTTATTCCATGGCCAGTAGACATACTTATAGATTTAATAACTCCATGGATAATGTATTACTCTAGTATACAGTCAACTGTTTTGTTTCTTTGTCTTATA
The DNA here is from genome assembly GCF_900964775.1 of Scleropages formosus. Classification (NCBI taxonomy): domain Eukaryota; kingdom Metazoa; phylum Chordata; class Actinopteri; order Osteoglossiformes; family Osteoglossidae; genus Scleropages; species Scleropages formosus. The sequence continues at coordinate 35,849,325 of NC_041810.1, forward strand.
CCTTTGTTCAGTGCTCTGTGTCACTATGTGAGAAGAGCTATATAAAAAAATAAATTGAACTGAACTGAATCACTGGCTACACCCCAATCACACTGTTATGTTACTACCTGTTACTACACTGTTAGTACCCCCTCTGCCCACTTGGGTTTCCCATGCATCTTTAAAATCAAAAGTTTTTGGTTCTAGCTCCAGTGTGGTGGAATGATCGGTCTCATTCAGAACTGCTGAATCTCTCTCAACAGTGGAAAAAAAGGTCTCAAAACTCATGTCTTTTCGACTCACTTCTCTCCTGATCTCCTATGTGCTTGAGAAATTAGTACTATGTTATCTGTGTAATAATTTAGAAAGGACCTATATGGTATGTGACAAATTGACTGTCCTCAGGAATCACGCATCTGCATCCCAATCTCTCAGTTGTTCTACTTCACTTTTTGCATTGTTCTTCGAGCTGTATGGTGCTTTGGAGAAAAAAGTCTTCTATTTTAACAACTGTAGTAGATGACATTTATTATCTGGGGTGTCCTAGGCCTTTTGGATTTCCTGAGCTCACCAGTGTGCTCTTTTTTTTAGGAATGTACCAGGTAGTTCATTTGGTCACACCTACTGTTTCTGTGATCTTTATGATGGGTTTGTTTTGATTTTTTCAGTCGAATGATTGCTTTCTTCACTGGCAGTGACAGCTAGCTGGACTTCATATTGAGAGGTAATAGCAACATATTCCAAATGCTACACTTGAAATTCAACTCTAGACCTTTTATCTGCGTACTTGTACATGAGACAATGAGGGAATAACACACGCCTGGCCATGGAACAGCAGAGCAGCTAATTAATCAATTACTTTCGGTCTGTTAAAAAGTGGGTATCACATGTAACAAATGCTGTAATTCCTACATCATTCTTCTACTTTGGATGTAAATACCCTTGAATTAAAGCCAAAAGTCTACACATAAAGCACATCTTGATTATTTCATTTCAAATCCACTGTGGTGGCATACAGAGCCAAAATGATGAAAATTTTGTCACTGTTCAAATAGCTACTTATGGACCTGACTGTAGGCTATATTGATATGCAAATACATTTACATTTTGTCATTTAGTAGATGCAAAGTCTGGAAGAGGTCAGTTTTTAGACCCTTTTTAGTGTGAACAGTTTCAGAAGTTCTGAGTGAGAGGGGGAGGGGGGAGGTCGTTCCACCACAACGGAGCCAGAACCAAGAATCTCCGTGCTTTTCCTTCTGTGCGCAGGACCACCAAGTGGGCAGAAGTAGAAGAGCGTAGCGGTTGATCAAGTCTTCTAAATAGCTAGGAGCAGTTCTATTGATGCATTTGTAGGCTATAACTAGGGTCTTAAATTTGATCCGGGCAGCTATAGGAAGCCAGTGCTAAGAAACAAGTAGAGGAGATACATAGGAGCACTTTATATAAATTATATACACACACTGAAACCGCTTGTCCCAAGCAGAGTTGCAGCGAACCGGAGCCTAACCCGGCAACACAGGGCGCAAGGCCAGAGGGGGAGGGGACATACCCATGATGGGACACCAGTCCATCGCAAGGCACCCGAAGCAGGACTTAAACCCCAGTAGGGTTGCCAACCGTCCCCTATAAGACGGAATTGTTCCGTATTTAAGGGATAAGAGTTGCGTTCTGTATTAAAACCATACGGAATGTGGTTTGTCCTGTATTTTAACCTTTCACACCCCGAGACCTTTAAAAGTATTTATTACATATATTTACTGCATAAATAAACTTAGCAGTTTGCATGAAAGTGTTAAAAGATTAAGATAACATCGCAAAAATGGATGTGAAACAGAGCTGTGTTGCATGTGTGAGTCCAAGTGTCATTCATTAGTTGTTGCTACGTTACCTGGATGATAGTGGGGGGAGGGTCAAGGATCAAGGGAAACACCCCCCTCCCCCGCAAGAGGGTTAAGGCAGGTAGCTATTAACTAGATGACTAGATGTCATCATGGCTACTAATACTCCACCTCGTAAATGAAAACGATTAGAGAAGTATAAAAAGTATATTAAAAAATGGGAGTCAAAGAACCAATGGCTTAGCAAAGTCGGGGAGAATAAGTTTATGGCGAACTGTAATTTAAACTTTGTAAGAGAGATTTCTCTCTCAGCCACAGTGGAGTTGTATGCAACGTAAAACAAGATGCGTCTATGAAAAATCATCGATGGAATGACCCCCCAAGGAGCAATTTTCAGTTTTTTTGTTGCACCCAGCTCACCCGATGCTGATATGATAGCTGTTGTTTTGTATTCTATTACACAGACACATCTTTAAATTTTTACTTTTCAGAATACTGTATATTACAAAATGTACAATCCATTGGTTAAAAGACATTTCCAGCATAAAACTACATTTGATTTGAGTGAGCTAAAAGATAATTAAATGTCTCAGACTCATTTTAGCATTTAATTCAGTCAAGCAGAGACTTCTTTTTTACACACATATATATTAGCTGCACAGAAATTCTGAGTGTCCCTTATTTTCCTACAAAGAACCCAAAAGTGTCCCTTATTTTCTTCTGCAGGGATTGGCAACCCTAAACCCCAGACCCGCCAGAGAGCGGGCACAGGCCAAACCTGCTGTGCCACCCAAATTATATATAAGTAAACAAATGCTTTATTTAAGTAGATATATGTTTATAATTAATTGATATGTAATTAATATATTAATGTTTTGATGATGGCTGTGCCGCCGGGTTAGGCCCCTGGTTCGCCGTGACCCTGCTTGGACGAGCCGTTTCAGACTCTGTGTGTGAGATAAATTAAAAGTGCAATTAAATAGCCTGTAAATAATAAAGTAAGATAATTATGCGATGTTTCAAACAGTGTTTGTGCAACCTGACAGCACTTCCAGGTTAGCCGCAGTTTAGCTAAACTCGTACTTCTTGACGCGCCAGTCACGTTTCACTAATACGTAACCCACTGAAATGACCGGTTTAGCGAAACTCAGTTTAAACTGCGACTAAACCCCAGCTGAACGAATAAGAGTGCATTAGCCCAGATGGAGTTTCAAGGAGCTGCATTAAGTTTCGCGACAGTAACGCAGCATTTGCGCAGCAGCTGAATTGACAAACACGCAGGGACGGAAGTCCAGGAGTCGCTGTAGTGCTGCGCATGCGTATTACCACGTTGGAAAACAAACTCCTGGGGTCAAAGTAGAACTTTTGAAGAGCAACATTTTGTAAGCTTAAATTAAAGTTGAACTTTAGGTAGTGAGTCCAGTGACTGAAATTTGTTATAGTTTATCAAGTTCTCTTGCTTATTTCGGAAGAGCACTTAACTAACGGTTTTTGAGTATGCTCCACAACACGGGGTGAGTTCAGCCTTAGCCTGCTTCATCATCATGCCGAGCTCCTCCTGCAACTCAACTGAACGTACACAGATAGTGTGACAGTAATAATCTCAAACTGCTGACGTGTTGCTTTCGCTTCCCAGAGTTTGGGAGAAATCAAATGTTGTTGTTCTCTAGTGTTCGGTGCCTTTGTGTCTCCGACCCTGTGTGTGTGTATCTGTCTGAGAGAGAGGGAGAGACATGATCATGATCCATCATGCCAGAGAGAAGACTCTTCAGAGCAGCACCATAGAAAAGCAACTTGGGGCCCTTTTTTAATGCATTTATTAAATATATCTGCATCTTGTAGATAATTTCATAGTAAAGAAGGCTGAAGGTTCACTGTGTTTAAAGTTATTTCACACTCAGCCACTTTTGCTGACCTCTTACCTTGTCCTGGTTGAGGTTGTGGCACTTTGGGGCCTATTGCAGAGTTGGGGTTTGGGGTTTGGCCATTGTTTGTGCCATTTTGAAGAACCTCTCTCTCTCGTTTATTGTTCAAGCTAATAATTTTTATTTCCAAACTTCTTTTACCTGTTATTTGGTGAGTAAGTGGTCCTGACCCCCTCCTCACCCCCTGTTTTAGTACAAGTTGTGTTGAATTGTGAAACACCTCATTTTGTGCCACTGATATTGTCTGGTGTCATTCTGTGAAGTTGGTGGACAAGACACTTAATTACTCTTACTGTTAAAGTGTCATGCTTGAGGTCAGTCTTTCAGCTTTCTGATTTCTGCCTTCACACTAGCAGAGCTTGCCATGGGATTCAGTTTTAAGGAGTGGAACCATCATCCCTGTCCAGAGTAGTAGATAACAAAAGCTGTGTGACATGAAGAACAATCTCAGATTAAGAAAAAATGAAAGTAACCTCTTTGATCACTGTCAAAAGCTATTAAGATGACCCATTCCTTTAATACTGTTGGGCATGTACCAAGGTTTCCTTCAGCTTCGTCAATTCCAAACTCCTTCCTTAAGGCAACCATAAAAATGGCCTTAGTAACATCATTAGCACCAGGAAGTGACACTGACATTGTGAACTGTTGTATTGTATGTAAAACTGAAAGGCAAGGGAGAAACCTCTTGGGGCTGAAGTGCCAGTGTTTCCCCAGTCCTCTTTCACATTCTACAGCTATGCAAAATTAACTTTCATACAACTCATTTGATGAGACAGGTCTTTCATAACACACGTGGCTCTCTTGACCAGCTGATGAGCCTGTCATGCGGTCATTTTCTAAGGTTAGAAATGATAGAAAAGATTGATGGTGTTTGTAGCTCGGGTTGTTGATCCCAATGTCCAGGTCTTCACCGAGCTTGGAATTGAGACTGCAAACGTTTCATCACCAGTCGAGGTAACATCATCAGTGCTCCATGTGTGTAATGCAGGTTTGAAAGTAGAATGGGAATTTATTAAACATCTACCAGAAAATTGAATGGGATCCAGCTCTCAAGGACATCTTAAATCACCAGTCATATTAAAGCCAAGGAAGTTTTCAGCTTCCAGACCCAATATAAAGACTGACATTCAAACCTGCATTACACATTGAACACTGATGATCTAACCTTGACTGGTGGTGAAATGTTTGCAGTCTCAATTCCAACCTCGGCACACACCTAGACATCTGGATTTTCTAAGGTTGCCCCATAGAGTGGAGTCACAATTTAGAGACCTACCATTCTGATATTTTTGCTCCCCTGATATTGATCAGAATTTACTTAATTTGACAGAACTTGACATGCCTCATCCTGAGGAAGTCAAGGGTTACTTTGTTTTTTCCAACAAGCTGTCAGAAAGGGGAAAAACATCTAAAATGGAGCCCTTTAAAAGAAGACCAACTGAGAACACGCAATATAGCGTTATAACCTAATAAATACATTTCTGGGATCGAACTGACCCTGAAATAGTGGCTGGAGTTGCTGTTGAGAATAGTGTACTTTACCAGAGCAGCTTTATTATTTATAGAGGAAAATGCCCTTGGATGACTGGCACAGACAAAAGGTTTGTTCTCTGTTTGCCACCCTGGGTCAGTTCAAGGACTATAAATAATTTTAAATAGTCTTTTTTTAAAATTCATGCATATTATTGGTTTATTTCTTGTAATTGGTTTTATGTGTCTTAGAACTACCTTTATAATAATCATTTATAGCAAGAAAAACTTTCTTTTGGAACTACGTTGTATATTCCACGTCAACAATATCTACTGTCATACTCTTTAGACTTGGTTTGTTTTAGGCTTGGGAAGAGTGTTGTATTCTTTTGTCCTCACAGTTACATCACTTTGCTAATTTCAGAAAGCTTGCAGGCTGCACCCTGTTTGTTACAGGGGCCAGCCGGGGGATTGGGAAAGCCATTGCATTGAAAGCTGCCAGAGATGGTGCCAATGTGGTGATTGCAGCCAAGACAGCTGAAGCCCATCCCAAACTCCCAGGGACCATCTACACAACTGCTGTAGAAAGTAAGTTTTTGTGGGTGAATGAAGGCATGAAATGACATTCAGTCAGAGTACCGCGGCTGGTTGAGCTGATACATGGTGCCATACCTGTGGGACCCAAATTAATAGAAATCAAGCAATTGCATAGGGGTACTGAAATGGGGGGGGGGGGTCAATTTTTTCTATTAAAATTGAAAAATAAATAAATTGTGATCTTGGAATAAAAAAAATCTTAATAATAAAGTTTTGTTAAACTTAACTGTCAATTTTTAATGTAAACATTACATATCACTACACAGTGTCTTTGGAATGTAACTTTGTAGCTAAAATTTTCTATGAAATTTCAGTCTGTATACTGTATATTTACTTGTTCTGTGAATTTCCATCTTGCATACATGTTTATGAAGGGGACAAACACACACACACGCTGGCTGAAACCACTTTTCCCGATCGGGGTCGTGCCGAACAGGAGCCTAACCCAGCAGCACAAGGCTGGAGGGGGAGGGGACACACCCAGGACGAGACGCCAGTCCGTCGCAAGGCCCTCCTAAGCAGGACTCGTACCCCAGACTCACCAGAGAGCAGGACCCGGCCACGCCTGCCCCATCCCCATTATATGAAATACACACATATATAAATACATAACTTTAATATATGAGTGTGTGTGTATGTGTGTGTGTGTGTGAGAAAGTGTTTAAAAAAACCCCAAGTAAGGCTTCCTCCTGATGACTCTTCCACCAGTCCTGTCTCAGCAAAACGTTTCTACAAGTCCTCTTCAGTCATATGAAAGTTTGTCTTTGCCTTTCTGTCCAGCGTACAAGCAGTCCTCTCACAAAGTTTTCTTGGTCTTCCAGATCTTGCCTTGACTTCCACAGTTCCCCTTAACTGCCATTTCTTAATGACATTACAGACAGTGGAAATTGTGAACTGGAAGCATGTTGCAATCTTTTTATAGCCTTGCCCTAATTTGTAGGCATTCGTTAGCTTCATTTTCAGATCCTCACTCAGTTGCTTAGAGGAGCCCATGGTTGTTTGGAGTGTCAGGGAATTTATTAACTCTGAAATTGTCAACAGCTGACAACTTCTAATGGCTATTAAGGCCTAGTGAGGCTATTAGGATCAGGGACCTTGCAAAAAAAAATCTATTATTGGACAAATTAACTAAATGTGTAATTTGGCCAGGGGTGCCTAAACTTTTGCATAAAACTATGTATGTACACTTCACCTTAATTTAGAGATGGCAGTTTAAGTGTGAGGGGGGATGGTAGTGCAGTGGGTTGGACTGGGTTCTGGTCTCCGGTGGGTCTGGGGTTCGAGTCTTGCTTGGGGTGCCGTCCTGGGTGTGTCCCCTCCCCCTCCAGCCTTACTCCCTGTGTTCCTGGGTTAGGCTCCAGCTCCCCGCAAGCCCGTATGGGACAAACAGTTCAGACAATGTGTGTGTGTATGTGTGTGAAAGTCTAAGTGTGTGACGTTGATGGTTTCCTAGGGGTCCCAAAAATCCTAGCACCAGCCCTGCAGAGTGTACCTTACCAAATTCAATGACTATCAAATATTTTAGAATTTTCTGGAGTGTTTTAAATGCAGCGGTATATTTGACAATACTGATGTTTCACTGCTTTCAAATTCACTGAGCTATTTAGCTAAGCATAAATGAAAAGTTGTCTCTGAAAGAAACAGCTTTCCCTCTTGATTTAACCTCATCTTGTGTGTTTTGAAGACTTCTGTTTTTTTCTGAAACTGCAATTTTACAAACAAATCACAAGTTAAAAAACGACGTTGTACAGTCATACCCAAAAATACACCCATTGGATTTATGAAAATTCAAGTTTACAAGCTGTAAAATTTTGTTTTAATACCTATACTTTGGCTTACAAGGCACTTCCTTGCATCTCTGAGCACTGAATTTGGATTTCACACACCTCCCAGAGTGATGTGCAATATTTACATTTATCTACACACCTTTCTTGAAAGCGACCTGAAACGGTTAACTGGCATTTAGCTGACATCCTTATCCAAGGTGACTTGTAATGCTAAGTATGCTACAATAAGCTCCCTACAATAATTCACCTATTTATACAGCAGAGCAGTGTAACACAGATGCATACAAACATATGCACCCTGGGCTGTTTCCACCTGAATCGTAGCTTTGGACTGTGGGAGGAAAGGCATATAAACACTAGGGGAGCATGCAAACCGCAAACAGGCTGAGCAGGGACCGAACCCACATGTACTTTCACAGTCCAGGTTCTGCCAGATACTATGTCAAATTGGTGAGCGAGTGCAACATCATTTGCATTGTTTTCATTGATCCCACCGTCTTCAGTTTTTTCATTAAAGGTTTAATTAGTACTAAAACTGAGTAACAGAAGTGACACCCATTTATGCTAAAATATCACCAAATTCCATTAAAAAGGACAGTTAGTTATCTTGAGGCAACAGTGAAGTTTCCCTTCATTAACTACTCTGTAATACATTGATAATATAATAATAATAATAATATGGGGGCGCGGTGGCACAGCAGGTTTGACTGGGTCTTGCTCTCTGGCGGGTCTGGGGTTCAAGTCCTGCTTGGAGTCCCTTGTGAGAGACTGGTGTCCCGTCCTGGGTATGTCCTCTCTCCCTCCAGCCTTATGCCCTGTGTTACCGGGTTAGGCTCCGGTTCACCATGACCCCACTTGGGACAAGTGGTTTCAGTCAATGTGTGTGTAATAATAATAATAGTCTACCTGGAGGTATTCAGCTATTTCCAAGTTTCTACCTACTGTATGCTTAAATGTTCACAAACAAAACACATGCATATAATACTCGGTGTTTGTGTTCATTCAACCTTTAATGCATGAAACTAAGCAGTAAAGACAAAAGAAATCAATGAAAACAATGCAAATGAATTCACCCGATGAATATAAACTATGATTTCTGTGAACTATGACTTCCGACATTGAATAAACTGATATGGTGTCTCAGAGCCTGGGCTGTGCAATGCCCATGAATTCCATCCCCAGTCAGTCTATGGAGAGTTTGGATGTTCTCCTGATGTTTGCGGGAGGGTTTCCTCCTGAAGACATTTCAGGAGATCTGGTGACTATACTGTTGGTACTGTCTGTGTGTGAGTGGACGTGTGTCCTCCAGTGTATGTGCTTCACCCATAAGCACAAAAAAGCCTTTGAAGGATGAAATAATATATTTTGACACAGTTCAAAAGTGCAAGTGTTTTTTTTTTTTTGAGTGCAAATAGAAAAGTGGTAGTGAAATTAAATTTACATTTAGCAGACACTTTTTCTCCGAAGCAACTTCCAATAAACTCTATGTAGTGTTATCAGCCCACACACCTTATTCACCAAGGTGAATTGCACTGCTAGTTACACTACTTACACTGGGTCACTCATCTATACATCAGTAGAACACACTCTCTCTGTCACTCACACACTATGGGGGAACCTGAACAGCATGTCTTTGGACTGTGGGAGGAAACCCACACAGACACAGGGAGAACAGGCATATTCCACACAGACTGAGTGGGGATTTAAACCCACATTCTCTCACCCCACCCAGGCGCTGTGAGACAGCAGTGCTACTTGCTGTGCTACCCATATTCTCTGGCATTATTGTTTAATTTTAGACTTCCAGTAAAAATTTAAAATATTGCTCAATTATATTAATCCTGGGCTCTGTATTGCAGTTGAAGCAGTTGGTGGAAAAGCTCTGCCCTGTATTGTGGATGTTAGAGATGAGAATCAGGTTGGTGATGCAGTCAAGCAAGCAGTGAAGACCTTTGGAGGTATGTCTTCTGTGTATTTCGCATTCTAAAAGTTTGCCGTTTTGTATTGCATAGTTCTTGTGAAATTTTTATAGTATATATAGTATATGTTTATTTTTTTAACTTGATGTAGTTTGACTGCTATATAGTTTAACAAACGGTTAATGTGTGTGTTTTTGATTACCTAGGAATTGACATCTTGGTAAACAATGCTAGTGCCATAAATTTGACTGGAACTCAGGAAACACCTATGAAGAAAGTAGATCTCATGATGGCTATCAACCTCAGAGGAACTTACCTGACGTGAGTTGAGAAATTATAAAATTTTGTAGCTATTCCCCAGTTAATATAAAGATGATGGTTTTAATACTTCTTATTTATATTCTTAGTAATAGCAAATTGTTCCAGTTCATAGACTCTTGACAATAGAAGATGCATCCGCAAATATCTTGCCATATATTTGGTGAACCAAATTACATTAATTCAGATTGTACATTCTTCCATTTAGCACAAAACTTCTGTGTTATAGCAGACAAAATGTCAGCTAAATAGAAAGTGAACATGTGATGGGGCAGATAGGTCTTGTGGCTAGGGGCCAGACAAAACAGTCCACTGGTCCTCTAGGTTTGCGATTGGGTGTGGGGCCAATAACCCCACACTGTAATTCAGTTCAGTTCAATTTATTTTTATACAGCGCTCTTCTCATGCAGTGACACAGAGCGCTTTAACACAGGCATAACACAAGAAAAACAGATAGCAAGAAAAACAGTAAACACTATAAGAACATATTTTGTTATGAAAACCCATACAGTTGTCAGCTGTGAACAAGAAGCCAATGTTAATTTGAACCAATCACTCAGTAATGTGACCACCCCTGATGAGAGCCTGTTAAAGGAAGTCAGGAGTGCAAAAATCAAATCAACTTGGACCAAAAAACAAGCTTTATGTAGGAACATGGAATGTCTGAACCATGTACGAGGCATCAACATTAACTCAAGTCCTCAACTTGGACATTATTGGTATTAGCGAGTCCCACTAGACTGGGACTGGAAGACAAGCAATTAGAAACGGTTCAGTTATACTGCACTCAGGACACATGGACAGTCATAGACACGGTGTAGCCATCATAGTCTCAAATGCAGAAGTTAATACCTTGCTTGAATGGGAACCTATCAATGGCAGGTTGATCAGAGCATTCTTCAACTCTAAGCACTCTAAAGTTACCATCCTGCAGTGCTATGCACCAACAAATAAAGCAGTGGACTCTGACAGCAATGGGTGGTATGAAGCCCTACTACTAGCCGTCTCAAAAGTGCTACAACTTGACGTATTACTGATCATGGGAGACATGAATGTAAAGGTTAGTGGAAATAATGCCAACTGCAAGAGTTTGATGGGCAAACATGGCTGTGGCGAAATGAATAAAAATGGCCAATGATTTCTGCCTGGAGAACAGCTGTGTAGATGGTACCATCTTTCCACACAAAGACATCCACAAGCTCACTTGCTTTTCACCTAATGGCCACACAACTAGATTGACCACATAGTGATCAATGGTAAATGGCACAAGTTGTTACAGAATGTTTTAGTTTGTCGTGGGGCAGATGTGTACAGCAACTATCAAGCTGAAGCTATGCAGAGCTAAACAAGAAAGTCAGCACATGAAACACCTTCACATTGCCAAGTTGAAATGTGCAAAAACCAATAAAGAGTTTATAATATAACCGAAAAGCCTTTTCGAGCTGCTAGCCAGTATGGTTGAAGAGTCTGATATTAATGTCAAATGGGAGTCTATAAAGAACATTTGTATAGGGACAGCTACAAGTATCTTAGGCTATAGAAATAGGAAGAACAAAGAATGATTAACATCAGGAACATGGCAGATGATTGAAGAACACGATCTTGAACACAAACTCACACAAATTAACAGATTGAAAAGTTCCAAAAGAAATTATTTGTGGAAGAACAGGCAAAAGAGGCTGAACATGCAGCTGGGTGAGGAGAAATGAGCTCTGTTTATAAGACCACTATAAAGCTCTATAGATGAAACAACAAACAATGTACTCCATGTTAAAGACAAATATGGAAACAACTTTATGACAGAGCATGAACAAGCAGCAAGATGGGAACATAATTTTAGTGAAGTATTAAATAGACCAGAATGAGAGGATCCAGCAAACTCACCACCCATAGAAGTTGATTTGGACATTGATTCCAGTCCCCCAACAAAAGTTGAAGTCACAAATGCTATTAATGCTTTAAGAAATATAAGAGCCTGCAGCATTGACAACATTCATGCAGAGATGCTGAAGGCCAACCTAAATACTTCAGCAAATGTACTCGCAGACCTCTTCTGAAATATATGGGGAAAAAGATGCAATCCCTGATAAGTGGTCTGAAGGACTTATTGTCAAACTTCCAAAGAAAGGAAAACTCCAAGTTTGTGATAACTGACGAGGTATCACGCTGCTTTGAATTGCATCAGAACTCTTCTGGAGAATTCTACTGGGTAGAATTGATTCAGCTATTAACAGCAAGCTGAGAGGAGAAGAAGAAGCAGGATTTAGGTAATGTAGAGGCTGCATAGAGCAGATATTTTCCCTGAGAAACATTATAGAACAATGCCAAGACTGCAGATATCTACTACTAGCAGGTATTAATTTCGTTTACTTCCAAAAAGCTTTCGTCAGCTTACATTGGGATGCTCAATGGAAGATCCTAAGACCTTAGGGAGTTCCCCCAAAGACTGTAACCTTGATAGTTATTCTACAAGGACTTTGACTGCAGTGTCATCCATGAGGGGTAACTAAGAGTGGTTCCCTGTAGTATCAAGTGTACGCCAAGGCTGCATCATTTCTCCAAATCTATTCCTAGTTGCTATGGACTGGATCATGCATAAGACAACAGCTGACAGTTCAGAGGTATCCAGTGGGCTCCATTCTCTCAACTAGAAGACCTAGATTCTGTAGATAATATAGCTGTACCCTCCTCCAAGCATGTACACCTGCAAGAAAAGTCTGACAGAGTGATCCAAAGTAACATGAAGAAATTAGAGGCATTCCAAAATAACTGCCTCAGAAGAATTTGTGGTATATTCTGGCCAGTAAAGATATCTAATCCAAAACTGCATAAGAAGACCAAGTGCTATGCCATGGTTCAAGAGATCAAGTACTGGCAGATGAGATGGCTTGAGCATGTACTGAGAATCCTCAGTTGGACACCACCTGGAAAGAGAAAACAGAAGGCCAAAAACTACTTGAAGGACTGTAATATTTGAGCTAGCTAAAGGAGATTAATCTTACATGGGGGGAGGTACAATGTGTTGTAAATGATAGGGAGAGGTGGCAACAATTGGTTGAGGCCTTATGTCCCAAGTCAGGAATGAAATGAGACAGAGAGAGAGATTTCTAAATTTGCCTGAAGCTCCGTACCCTTTCTGCTTCCTCGTTGTCTGTTATGCTTGCATGTCTTTCAGCAAAATCAGAAATCCTCTTCAGACAAGCCTAAATTTCACAGCTAAACTTTGTGCTTTTTATGTACCTTTGTCATAGTGTTGTATCGTGCTACCTGCTTGCGTGAAGTTTGCTGCTATGATAAGCTCTTTTATGCTCTTCAAAGGTGTGACCTCTCTTGTGGATATGAACAATCTACCCATGTCTGTCAACATCATTAAGCTTGTTATACGGATGTGTTCTCATCTCAGTGGTGCATCAGTCATTGAATGACATTCATTCTATTCAGTAGCATCCTATTCACTAAGGGCTTGGCTTACAACTTAGGGAGCGCACAGGTGTTCCAAGCTGAGGTTTAACATAAAAAGTTTTGAATTTACAGATTCGTATGTATTGCCAAAGCACTTTTTTGTGAACAACAACTGGCAGTGACAATGGAACTAGTTTTTCAGTTCTTGTTTTCAAGTTAAGGTTAAGGGTTAAGTTATTTATGTATACATGGAGAGTTAATATTTTTGTAATGACAACAGAATATGTTTAGCTAGTTTTTGATGTAAATTTTAGAATCATTGCATCATAATGCCAGAGAGACAGTAACATTCCTCTCTAAAAGTAGTTTTAGAGTTTTAGTTTTAGGTCCAAAGCCAGCACACTCTGTGTGAAGTTTGCATGTTCTCCTCTTGCCCACATGGCATTTCATGCTACAGTCATGCAGACACAGCTCAGGTGAATTGATTACTCTGTTACTGATTTTGTGTGAATTGTGTGGCTACCCTGCAGTGGACTGGCCTCCCTTCCAAGGTTTACAAGTCTTAGCCCTCAGGATAGGCTCCAGACTGCTACAGGCCTGACTGGGACCAACAATTCAGGATAGTGAGTGAATGAGAATGAAAAACCCTGTGGTTGCTACAGAAAGGCAAGTCAAGGGCATGTTCCCAAGTCTGTGACCGATGCTATTGAATAGCGCTCCGTTCAAGCAGGAACAGTTATTGAGTGTAAATAGTCATTTTGGAATAGAAGATGTGCAATGTAAGTAAGTGTGCAACCGCAGGTTATCTGTGATGTACGAGAAAGCAGTAAGCACCTTTTCGTTGAGGTGAGAGGCTGTCTTGAGGGCAGGTGCTTGAGAAAGGGGTTTCCTTGGACCAAGAGCATTATTCTGTACTATACTAATACTTTACTGTGTTTGCTTTTTTGTTTGTGTAGGTAGCTTTGTGTTTTTTATTTAGCACCATGGTCCTGAATGAAAGTTGTTTTTTCACTGTATACTGTTCTAGCTGTATATGGTTGAAATGACAATAAAAGTCACCTTGACTTTGATATTTATCGTAGACGGTTTCCTTGTGTCTTTCTTTGCCATATCGAAGCCCAAAGCCACACTTGCTAGTGTACTGTATATAGAGATTGTAATTAGGGCTCTTGTTCACAGTTTTATCTATCTATCTATCTATCTATCTATCTATCTATCTATCTATCGTTCAGGATTTCTGTTGGTTTTTCTTTGTTCACATGGCCGTTTGTTTCGGGTTCCATTGTTTCTGAATGTACATCACTGTCAGATCAGTCAAAATATAATATGACCATTAATTTCATTTACATTTTAAGTATAGAAACACCTATAGAATATTGTATTTAATATATTTTGGCATTTGGTGTTTTTGTTATTCAGGTCAAAGTTATGTATCCCGCACCTTCTAAAGAGCAAAAACCCTCACATCCTGAATATAAGTCCACCACTCAATCTGAACCCTACATGGTTTAAGAATCACACAGGTAAGATGAGTCTGTTTAAAGGGAATTTGTCAAAGAAAATAATTTTTGTCGATGTAAAAACGATGGAGAATAAATTGTGACTTTGAGGAACTGCTTACGTAAAACATTGACACTGGAAGATTTTCTTTACCACTGTTATTGAACTTTTCACATACTTTCTTCAGCATACACTATAGCAAAATATGGAATGTCTATGTGTGTGCTGGGAATGGCAGAAGAATTCAGAGGATCTATCGCTGTTAATGCTTTGTGGCCAAAAACAGGTGAGAGTCACATAATACACAATCTTTTCAAACTTTGTCATTTGCTGTTTGCGGTTCATCTGATGATTAATCTTGCAAGTTTAACTTGATGTGTCCCCACATGAAGTATAGTTTGAATGCTCCACATTTACACATTAAACTTTTAATTTTTTCCATGACTCTGTATAAAATGTTTTTTCTCAGCCATCCATACAGCTGCCATGGATATGCTTGGAGGCTCTGATATTGGTAAACAATGCAGAAAAGTTGAGATTATGGCAGATGCAGCCTATTCCATCTTCAGTAAACCCAGCAACTACACTGGGAACTTTTTGATTGATGAGGACATACTGAGGAAAGAAGGAATCAGCGACTTTGACGTATATGCCATTGCTCCAGGTTAGTGACCGTACTATGGTACGATGTATTGAACTTTTATTTGCTACGTGTGGCCTGCTGGTTAGCTTGCGTAAACATTTCCTTAGTCACCTGACCGCTCTTATCAATAAAGCATTTTCTCTCTCAGGCTTGCCAGACACTGTATTACATGATATTCTCTAAATTCTAAGCACCATAGTGTGTGAAAACCCTGGGAAGGTTGCTCATTCTGAGAGTTTGTAAACAAATGTGTTTGGTGCTAACAATTGCGGCACATTAAATATTGCTATAGTAAGATACCATACTGTGTAGCACTAATACCAACATGCATTCAGAAAATAGCAACCTTTTACCTTTAGCAGGGCACATGACTCACTGTTGGTATTGGAGGACAAGCTGAATGTGTAAAAGGGTATGTGTACTCAATGTCTGGAGAGAAGTTTGTGTGTGTGTATTAAGCCTAATAATACAGACATACCTTGATCTATTCATGGATTAGGTTCTTTAAAATTTTAGACACACCTATACTAAATAAATACTTTGTAACACTTCTGTTCATCCATTATCGATGACCTCTTGTTCAATGCAGAGTCATGGTGGTCTGTGGATTTTTTGTATCTTGGAAACAGGATGTAAAACAGGGTACATCCGAGATGAGATGGTAATAAATGGCAGTGTAAGAGTTTTATTTTTTATTAACTGAAAAGCTACATTACAACTCCAATTCAGTGCCATTGACTGATTCATAAGATAAACATGCCCAAAGTTACAGTTTCTGGTGACTTTCAGCTTTCTTTATCATCTACAAAGTCACTAAAAGCTTCAAATAAATGGAGGGACAATTGTTTTATTGTTATGTAAAAGTCTTGGATAGCGGTATGAATCATCATGATTACATTTTTATTAACCTAAGCTAAAGAAAAATTAAAAGTAAATATAAATACTTTCTACAAACCCTTATTGAGTTTAAACACTGCAAAATGAAGGCAATTTTACACTCCTATTGTTTCTGTTCATGCATTTTGTTGCCTTCTAATGGCTGTATCTGGAAACAGTTAATTGTAACAAGTGTTCATAAAACAAGGAACTGAGTGATAAATGCAGATATAGGGGACCCTTCAAATATGTCACAATGAATAAAAAAACAAGATCACTCATATGTCAGTCTAAATCTTGGGCAGTGTAGCTGAATACTCCTAATATTAAGTGTTGACCATCTCCAGTTTTAGGGATCTGGGAAGTTTTTGTGTCTGGTCTCAATCACTTCCTAGTGTGTGTGAGTGTCACAGAGAGAGTGTATTTCACTGATGTATGGATGAGTGACCCATTGTAAGTAGTGTATCTAGCAGTATAAGTCACCTTGGTAAGTTGCTTTGGAGAAAAGTGTCTGCTAAGTGAATAGATGTAAATGTAAATCCCAGCTCTTTAACGGTGATCAGAGGGGTGACACGTAGTCATTTCTGTGTTACCCAAGACTTTTACATTTCTAGTATTCAACACTGCTATATTCTGGCTATAATATTCTATCTATTGTTATTGTTACTGACATTATTCATTGTTTATTATTTATTTATTATTTATTGTTTTGTTTTTTGTGCTGTACTATCTATTGTTTTTGTTCATAGTCTGTAGAGAAGCACTCAAACAAGAATTTCATAGTATTTTGTACACGGTACTTGTATTTATGACAGTAGAACTTGAACTCCTCTAGCCTGAAAAGGTATCAAGAAATTAGTGTCCTGTGGCTCTTAAACCAGATGTTTCCCTGGCATAGTCAGATCCAGGAATCGTTGATATATCTAGTTTAAGGTCAAATGGTGGTAACTTTTTATCATCAACAACATGAGTTTGATATAATACTACTTTGTATGAGTACTTACAATTAAGAAATCTTATTGTAGCTGTAGAAAAGGGGGAATAGACTATGGTCAGAGATAAATGGAAAAACAACTTATCTCTCTAGACAGTTCTAGGAATATGAAATTCCATTGTAATAAGTTTTGGTACCTGTTCCTGTGATGCATTGAGGGAGAGATGGAAGTCTGACCTTAATACAGCTTTACTGGACATTTCCAGGAACAACTCAGAGGTGTTTTTAGTAAACTATTAGAAACATCTTTAACAAAAATCTATCATTTGTCCCACTCTATATTCCTCTTAAACCTCTGCCCAAACTCAAAGATATGGAAGATAGGATTGGTTGTCTTTATATGTCTTAAAATAAAAATGTATTTCAGTGCTATGATCCACACTGAATCCTCTATAAATGTGTGGTTGACTCAAGCATCTGAATTTCTTGCCTTAGAAAAGTTAACATTCATCTTGAAATGAATTCCTGAAGGTTTGGTCACCTTTTTGAAATTGCTTAGGATAAATACTTGACTATCCCTGCAATGAAATGTATGCTTTTGCCCTTACATTGCATTACAATTGCAAGAAGTTTGTGAACCATGTGAATTTCCTCAAAATAAGTGGGATCTTCATGTAAGTCACAGTAATGTAATAATGAGAGCGAGCCCTATTATCACCATATGTGGTCAGAAATGTCTCTCTCTCCATATTATATAAATCTATTTATTCTGTTTAATTCTATGGATTGATTCAGGAACAGATGATTGATTACATGTATTCTGTCACTCCTTTCTCATGCAGGACATCCACTGCTTCCTGACTTTTTTCTGGATGAAGAACCAGAAAACATCGTGACGAAAACGCAAGACCAGGGTGAGAGTAGTGTGAGAGAATGATGTACTGAGTAATAAGCAATGATGCCATCCTCAATCTGTATGGTTTACACAGGTGCAGCCCCTGTCGTACAGTCAGGAGAAAACAGTGCGGAGATTGCAAATAATGGACCAGTTGCTGAAACCTTTGAAATTATCCAAGGAGTTCTCAATCCAGAACTTGTTAAAACAACACAGGGAGTGTACAGATTTAACCTCACTGGTGAGCTGTAGCTTGAAATTTATAGTAGAGCAGTATGGTTTATAAAACTAATTCATGGTATGAAAATGAATAATTTTTGTAATTTATGAAGTTGGTCATTAAATGTGTTTCATGTCTTGATGGAGAACAGGAGAGAATGCAGGGTCCTGGTACATTGACCTGAAGAATGATGCTGGAAGTGCAGGTAGTGGGGATCCACCAAAACCCGATGTGGTAATGACCATGGACAGTGCTGATTTTGTGAAGATGTTCAAAGGTTTGTGATGAATGAAGCACTATACAAATATTACTTTCTAAAAGTTTTATGTCTTGATTTTTTCACCTTTATTTAAATGAGCACTATTATGGTGTTGTACTTATTTGCAGGTGACTTGAAACCAACCATAGCATTCATGAGTGGCAAGCTGAAGATTAAAGGAGACATGGCCCTTGCCATCAAGCTGGAGAAAATGATGTCCATGATGAAGTCCAAGCTATGAAGTGTGAACCATACATAAATTGTGTGCAAACATTATCACTTTGTGATTGAAAAATCACACATAGATACGGTGAAATTTTAGAGAGATTTAATGTTGAGATATGCAATATACTGAGTTCACAACAAATGTGTCTGAAACTACAACATACCTTTGTGATGACTAATAAATGGAAAAATCTAAATGAACAGGAAAAAACCTTCAATATCAATTATACACACAAAAAAACTATACTATTTGCATTACACAGTTCAGGAGCAATGTCATTCAAGATAAATTCATATCAATGAAGTACACAAAATACACTGTGTTAATTTTAACTGGAAGCTCAGTTTTACTTTGAAATAGTTACCCAAGAAGTAGTCTGTCCCATTTTCAGAAAACTGCAACATGTGACCTAACGAAGTAGAAAACAGAGGAAGAGAAAGAAATACTGAAATAGACGTATACCTCCTCTAAAATATTAATAACAATTTACTTAAATGTGGTTAAAAACACAGGAACTGGGAAAGAAACATACAGCTGTATAAGAACAGAAAGAAAAGAAGCTTTCCTCTCAGTTTCAGTCCTTCAGACCAGACAGGAAAGCAGTGGTGGATACCCCAGTAGTCAAAAGTTGAACTTGGGCAAAAATGTAGAGCACTATTTTTGGAGGGAAAAAAGCACTGCACACCAGTGGTAAACCCTCTTCTCAGCCATGGAGCATGATGGAGGGAGCATCATGGTTTGGCACTGCTTTGCTGTCTCAAGGCTTGAACAGCTTGCTATCATAGAGGAAACAATGAACTCAAAATTATACCTAAAAATTTTACAGGAGAAGGTCAGGGTCATGGTCCATCACCTGAAGGTTAGTAGAAATTGGGTGATGCAAGAAAACAATGACAGAATGGGCTTTAAAAAAAGATCATTTCTGTTCTGAAATGACTAAATCAGAGTTCAGACCTCAAACCAGCTGAGATGCAGTGACATGACCTAACAGAGCTGTTCACACAAGGAATCCCAAAAATATCAATGAATTGAAACAGCTTTGTACAGGGGGTGTGGTGGCGCAGTGGGTTGGCCTGGGTCCTGCTCTCCGGTGGGTCTGGGGTTCGAGTCCTGCTTGGGGTGCCTTGTGACAGACTGGCGTCCTGTCCTGGGTGTGTCCCCTCCCCCTCCAGCCTTATGCCCTGAGTTGCCGGGTTAGGCTCCGGTTCCTTGCGACCCTGTATGGGACAAGCGGTTCAGAAAGTGTGTGTGTGTGTGAAACAGCTTTGTAAGGAGGAAAGGTCTAGGATGGGCCAGTGGTGCCAAAAATGGTTCAATTTGCCCCAATGCCCACAGGTGGTCATGTGTCAAAAGGGCAGTGAAATAAAGTGCATGATTAACAAGTTTTCTGATGTTTTCTTCCTTGTCCCAGGTTGATATCTGCGATTTCTCTTGGGTGGGGGTCAAGTCTGACCGCAGATTGACAAATAGCTGCCATCTTGGATTTTTAATATTTAATTCAATGTGCTGAACAAAGGCATTACATTTATTTAGCAGACACTTTTCTCCAAAGCAACTTCCAATGAGCTCTATGTAGTGTTATCAGCCCACACACCTTATTCACCAAGGTGACTTACAATGCTAGATACACTGCTTACACTGTGTCACTCATCCATATATCAGTGGAACACACTTTCTCTGTGTCACTCACACACTATGGGTGAACCTGAACAGCATGTATTTGGACTGTGGGAGGAAATCCATGCAGACACGGGGAGAACATTCAAACTCCACACACACTGAGCGGGGATTGAACCCATGTCCGAGAGGCTGTCCGCCCGCCCATCCATCCATCCGTCCCGCTTGTCCTAATACAGTCGCAGTGGCAGCAGGAAGAGCAGAGAGGCCCAGCTGCCCCTGTCCCCCGCAACTTCCTCCAGCCCAGCTTGGGGGATCCCCAGCCGTTCCCAGGCCAACTGTGAGATATAATCCCTCCAGCGGGTCCTTCACACTCGGCTGCAAACCGTTCCAGTGCGTGTTGGAGGCAACCATGTGACGGTGCCAAAAGGACAACATCATCTGCAAAAAGCAGAGACGTAACTTTCTAACTCCCACACAGAATGCCCTCTTGGCCTCGACTGCACCTTGATATCCTGTCCATGAAAACCACAAACAGGAGTGGAGACAAGGCACAACCTTGGCAGAGTCCAACACCTACATTGAATGGGCTTGACTTAATGCCGAGTACGCAGATACAGCTTTCGCTCCGTATGTACAAGGACCAAATGGCCTGCAGTAGTGGCCCCGGTACCCCATGCTTCCGAAGCATCTCCCACAGCATTTCTTTGGATATACAGTTGTAGGCCTTCTCCAAGTCACAAAACACATGTAGACTGGATTAGCGAACTCCAATACTCCCTCAGTTATCTGTGAGAGGGTAAAAAGCTGGTCCACTGTTCCACAGCAAGGATAGAATCTGCATTGTTCCTCTTCAGTCTGAGGTTCAACTATCGGCCGGAGCCTCCTCTCCAGCACCCTGGCATAGACTTTCCCAAGGAGGCTGAGAAGTGTGATGCCCCAGTAGTTGGCACACACTCTCCGGTCCCCTTTCTTAAAGATAGGGACCACCACCCCAGTTTGCCACTCCAAAGGCACTGTCCCTGAGGTCCATGCAACATTGCAGAGGCGTGTCAACCATGACAGCCCTGCAACATCCAGGGCCTTAAGCAGTTCCAGGCGGATCTCATCCACCCCCTGTGCTTTGCCACTGTGGAGCTTCCCAACTACCTCAGTGACTTCCACCAGGGAACTGGACCTCAGGCCCTGACTCCTGTAAGGGAGGCATATCACTTGGGTTTAAGAGTTCTTCAAAGTGCTCCTTCCACCTCCCAACAATGTCCTCATCAGAGGTCAGATTTTCTACACTCCTGCTGAACACAGCGTGAGCGAAACTCCTCCGACCCCTTCTGAGCTGCCGGATAGTTCACCAGAACCTCTTTGAAGTCGACCGATAGTCGTTTTCCATGGCCCCTCCAAACTCCTCCCATGCCCCGGATTTTGCTTCTGCAACCGCAGCCGCTGCTGTCTTTTTCACCTGCCGGTACCTGTCTGATGAGTCAGGAGTCCCCAGAGCCACCAGGCCCTAAAGGCCTCCTTCTTCAGCTTGATGACTTCCCTCACCACTGGTGTCTACCAGCTGGTTCTCGGGTTACCGCCCTGGCTGGCACCAAGAGGCTTTTGACCACAGCTGTGCCTGGCTGCTTCCACAATGGAGGTTTTGAACAGGGTCCATTCAGACTCCATGTCCCCTACGTCCTCCGGGACATGGGAGAAGCTCTCCCGGAGGTGCGAGTTAAAACCATTCTGGAGAAGGTCCTCCGACAGTCGTTCTCAGCACACCCTTGTTAAACGTCTAGGCCTACCAGGTCTGTACATCAGTTTTCCCCGCCATCTGATCCAAGTCACCACCAGAAGGTGATCGGTTGACAGCTCAGCACCTCTCTTCACCCGAGTGTCCAGAACATTCAGTCATGTGTACAGTAAACAGTTCATTACACCGTACAATGAGATTCTTACTCTGTGAATCCTCTCAGCAGCCTATAACATAAATTATAAGGACATAAGGAAAGAAAAACACAAGGAAAACACAGGGCGTAAATCACAAATTTAGAAAAAATACTATTAGTGCAAGGTAGCAAGTTACAAAAATTACTAAGATTACTTTTAGTGCAAAAATCCAAGAAATGAGGTTATATACATATATAAAGTGTGCAGTGCGCAATGTAAACATGGAAGTCGTACATGTGCAAAGTCCTGCAGAGGTAGATTGGGTCAATTCGCAGTTGAAAGGGGGTGTGTATTTGTGTACGCAAGGTATGCAGAGGTAGTCTGTGGTCTCTGATGTTATTGGCGTTGTAGATGTGTATGTGCATGTAGGAGGGACGGGGGTAGTTGACACCTCTCCGGCTCAGAGGGTAATCTGTGTCTGCCGTGATGGGTGGAAAGACAGTGGATGGGTGTCATTCACAAGCCTGATGGCCTGTGGGTAAAAACTGTTTTTCAACCTTGAAGTTCTGCCTTTAACACTCCTGTAGCATCTGCCTGATGGTAAGGGTGTGAAAAGGCTGTGCTGGGGGTGACTATTGTCCTTGATGATGTTAATGGCTCTTCTGATGGTTCTGGCCTGGTATAGGCTCTCCAGTGATGGTAAGGACGTTCCAGAGATGGTTTGAGCAGCTTTCACCACTGGTTGTAGCACCTTATGGTCCTGTACTGTGCAGCTTCCAAACCAGACTGTGATAGAGCTGGTGAGGATGCTCTCGATTGCACGCCTATAGAAGCTTCTGAGGATTCGGCTTGGCATGTCAAATTTCCTCACCCTTCTCAAGAAATGCAGACGCTGATGTGATTTCTTTACCAGATGTGATGTGTTGTGAGGCCAGGTGAGATCTTATGTGGCCTCAAGTCAGATGGAATGACTACAAAGTCGATCATTGACCTTTGACCCAAGGAGCTCTGGTACCAAATACACTTATGAGCATCCTTGTGTTCAAGCATGGTGTTTGTTATGGACAAAGCATGGCTAGCACAGAAGTTCAATAACATTTCACCATTCGGGTTCAGATCGGGCAAGCCGTTCTTCCCAATCACCCCCTGCCAGATTTCTCAGTCATTGCCAATGTGAGTGTTGAAGTCCCCCAATCCAAAGGACTAGGGAGTCTGTAGGTGGAGCCCTGTCCAGAACCTCACCCATTCTCTCCAAGAAGGTTGAATATTCCGAACTGCTGTTTGGTGCATAAGCACACACAACAGTCAAAGTTTTCCTCTCCAAGCTTAAGTCGCATTGAGGTGACTCTCTTGTCCACCAGGACAAACTCCAACTGTATGGCAGCCAGCCGGAGGCTTGTGAGTATCCCTACTCCCGCCCGGCACCTCTCACCCCGTGCAACTCCTGAGTAGGAGAGAGACTCAGGACTCAACTCCCTATCAAGGAGTTTGGTTCCAGAGCCAACACTCTGAGTGGAGGTGAGCACAACTATATCTAGTTGGTATTTCTCAACCTCCCGCACCCGTTCCGGCTCCTTCCCCCCAAGTGAGGTAACATTCCAAGTACCAAGAGCCAGTTTCTGTCACGAGGGGCTGCGACGCCATGCACCATCCCGCCCCTGCCCGCAGCCTGGTACACTTTGCACCCGACTCCCATAATGGACCTTGCAGGTGGTGGGCCCACATGGCCCCCCCACGATGTCTTTTCGGGCTGAGCCCGGCCAGGTTATGTGGGCTGTCCGGCTACCAGGCGCTCGCCTAGGAACGCTACCCCCAGACCTGGCTCCAGGGGTAGGTCCCAATGACCCTATTCCGGGCAGGGTAAACGTTCTTCTGTTCCCATTTTTCATAGGGGTTTTTCAGCCCACCTACCCCTCCTGGGTAAATACAGTTGTAACACAGTAACACAGCTCATAGCTACCCTTTCAGATCTCCGCTAAAAGGAGGGTCCAAACTTGGTCTAGTGGATGCAGCAATGCCAGACTGCCTTTCAAGAAAGCATGCTATGGGGAGTCTCTTTTTGAGTGCCCTGATTTTCCTCTCCTCTTTGTATTTAGGAATCATGTCTTGGCCCATCGTGTTTCAGCAGGTAGCAGTAATGGACCGCTCTATTCCATACATCAGCCGTAAACTGGCTTCTCAAGGACAGTGCCATACCCCCAACAAAACGGATGATTTGGCCATCAAGTGGTCTGTCCTCACTATGTGCTACTTCCAGAGGCAAGATTTCTGTCATTTGAGTGACCACACTTCTCTCTACTGGCTTCATTTCATGGAAACATGAACATCTATAACATCTGTTTGTATCCGGCCCTTTAGCCATTCCATTATGAGAAAGTCCACCGGCTGGGGGCTGGACTGGTCCTGTTTGACTTCTTCCCGTGAAAGGACCTGGATTTGGCTGGGCATTAATTACCAGTTTCTGGCAATAGAGAACTACGGCACACATGGTCTAACATAATGTGGGGAAGACCACCGAACACACCGGTAAACAATGAACATATTGGTAACTATGTATTAAGCTTCTCTTGAGAGAGGGAGAGTGAGAGAGTGAAGTGAACCAGACCCAGATGACCCATGTGCTCAGACTGCAGAACCCATGAACTTTTGTCCCATCCAACTCCATCCAATGGACCATCTAGAGATATATACAAATTCCAGGTTAAAAGCAAGTTCACCATCTCCAAGTGACTTAAAAATTTTCTTAAATGCTCCAATTGTTGGGCAACATTAGAGGGTGATTTTACAATACTGTCAAAACCAGTTTGTGCCTGTGGGGGGAGATGAGAACATAGTGGGTTTGATCTTCATGCCGATCACAACCATCATAATCATCAAAACCACTGAGCAAATGAAAATTCACAAACAGCATTCATTCGCTATCAGTCGTAGCAGAAACTTCACAGCAAAAAAATATCTGTGAAGAATTTTCAATTTAATTCTGTTGAAAGAGTTTAATAAATTCTGAATTTTCATTTGGAGCAAACACCGAGTGTAGAAATGCATGTAAACAATCACTTTCTATAGTACACCTTGGATCCAAAGGCATTTTGGAAATCTGATTAGTTCAATGAGATTACTTGGCACGTAACAGCTTTGTGCCCCTGTATTTTTTATTGTGCTCCTCAAGTTCACTCTAACTACACCGAATCTTCATCTGAGCATATACTCAAGTAATTAGCAATTTGCTGTTATAAAGCTGTTTAATAATAGCTGTTTTATAAATTTTACAGTGGGCATTACAATATAACCATCTTGCTGGAGCAATTCAACAAAGTTGCATTGATTGTAACCCTTTATAATTACACACACACCATCTGAACCGCTTGTCCCATACGGGGTCATGGGGAGCCAGAGCCTAACCCGGCAACATGGGGCGTAAGGCTGGAGGGGGAGGGGATACACCCAGGACAGGATGCCCATCCCTCGCAAGGCGCCCCAACCGGGACTCAAACCCCAGACCCACCGGAGAGCAGGACCCGGTCCAACCCACTGTGCCACCGTACCCCCACCATCTGAGAACCTATTTTCTAAAATGAGAAATAATGACAATTTCACCCTTTCACAGTGTGACTGTGCCCTACAGAGGCACACAACTCAAGAACTCCATAATGTGAGGCATTGGTGTACAAGCAAAAGTTCTATTAATTAAAAAGCATATATTTTGAAATTGCTTCCTAATAACTGCTGCTATTTATTCTATATTTATTTATAAGGATTACATATCCAGTTTTTAAAACATATGTCAAATTATCAAAGAAAAACTATTTCTTTAAGCCTCAGATCTTAACCCCTCAAAGATGGTTATTATTTTTATTTCGATAATTGCCAACTGCTTTAATGTGGATCACTTTGTTGCCATCAGATGTGGCTACATGGATCTGATGACTGCTAATAACAATCAATGGATTCTGTGGTCAGGAGCCCTTGATTTCCACTTGCTAACTAAAGGATCAGGAACCATGGACAATAACTGTGCGTTCAGACTGTAGCTCTACTTTGATTGATGTTTTGATCCTTATATTAGACATAACCACACAAGTCCTCTGTCACCACAGTAGAATGCTCAGGGGTGGGCAACAACTGAAAGTTTTTTGTTTTCCTCTCCTCAGTTGCCATCTGATTTGCTCAAACAGTTAACTATGTCAGTCACCTTAGTAAATGGATACCTGTTTTGCAGCGTTCCCTTCTCTACTGCACCACTGCTATGTTGAGCACTCTGTGTCTCCCTGAGAAGAGCACTCTGTAAAAATAAACTGGATTGAATTAAATAGTGACCCCACGAGAGAACAATCCAAGTTTAATCCGTCACAGCAGATTGCATTAGCATAGCCAG
This sequence comes from Scleropages formosus, assembly GCF_900964775.1. NCBI lineage: Eukaryota > Metazoa > Chordata > Actinopteri > Osteoglossiformes > Osteoglossidae > Scleropages > Scleropages formosus. The sequence continues at coordinate 35,875,974 of NC_041810.1, forward strand.
TCCTTCACAAAGATTTAGATAAGACCTGGTTAAGATTTATTCCTTGAGATCTTACTAACATAGAATTACATCTTACTTCATCTCAGTGAATTGTACTCTCACTAGCTGGATTGCTCATTCCGTGAAAATCACATCACGGAACAGCATTCTATGCTTGTGTGCTACAAGACGTGGCTCTGCTTTACAGTGAACGCACTCTGGATTCAGTAGGGCTGCATTGGCTTTTTTTCATTATCAACGAGAAGATGTCCAGTCCACCTGTGTGTGTACAGATCATGTCCTTGGTTGCCATCGTTTGTTTTGGCATCTACTGCATCATTAAGGGAATCTATTTTGGTTTTTTCAACTGGTGGTACATCCTTGGATGGTCTTGCATTGTGGCAGCTGTCTTCGCATCCTTCCGTGTCTATGAAGTGTGTATTACCACAGCTCAAAGGGAGACATCTATGACATCGAGCACCCCCTAAGAAGCAAACTGCCGAGCCTTCTAGACTCGACCACCAGCATCTGTAATATGCTGCATCCCTGCTGAGCTCTCTGCCGCTTTATTAACTCTGTTTTCTTTTTAGGCTTTAAATGTCAGCAGCTTTATTTGAATGCCAGTCAGAATTATAGTTTTAATTTTTTAGAAATTGTTAGTCATTTTTGTGTGATTAACAGGATGCACCCTGTGCTGTGCTTGCTCAATAAGAGAAGTGTGATAAAATGACTCTGTTAAACACAACATAATAATAACCATGTAGCATTTTACAGTGTAGTCATCTTGCTAGAAAAGTAGATCAAAGTTTCAAGGAAGGTGAACCACAGTGTAAACTAGAGTGTAAACATATATAAAGCACAGTGGTCAAACACAAAATATTAAAATCTCTTCCTGCCGTTTAATCAAACTGTATAAGAACACATTGTGTAACAAGAAATATTACACATTCAGTATTTGGTTATGATTTGTGTATGATATTAGCCCAAATTTGTGCTATAGTGATAATGCTGAACTGTAAAGTCTTGCAGCCTGGTGGGTACTTGTGAAAAATTTTCTTGTGTTTATTTATTTGTTTATTCATTTGCCCTCCTTTGACTTAATAATTTAGGCTTGAATACAAGGTTACTGGGGGATGCGGTGGTGCAGTGGGTTGGACCACAGTCTTGCTCTCCGGTGGGTCTGGGGTTCGGGTCCCGCTTGGGGTGCCTTGTGACGGACTGGCGTCCCGTCCTGGGTGTGTCCCCTCCCCCTCCGGCCTTACGCCCTGTGTTACCGGGTTGGCTCCGGTTCCCCGCAACCCCGTATGGGACAAGCGGTTCTGAAAATGTGTACAAGGTTACTTACAGGTTTTTACCTGTTTATACAGCCGGGTAATTTTTATTGGAATCAGGGTAGTGCAGTAGGAGCAGTGATTGAAATCCAGGATGATGGCTTTGCACCAAAACATTCATAACCTAAAAGCATTTTTGACATGCACCACACTACCATCATCAGGTAGGAACACAATTACAATTCCATTAAAAATACAAATACAATTACAAATATTATTCAATAGGCAACGGACAGCAGAGTGATTACAGCTACCGCCTTGTACTTGGAGGACTTGGGGCTCCTGTACCTCCCTTGGGCAAAGTACTTACCTTCAACTGTTCTACTGAAGCTGAGACTGTTGTATTAATGGGTGGATCACAAATTATCACAATAATCTAGCACGGTCAAGATGTGCGCCGAGGAGTCTACCACGAGAAGAAGAAAGCATTGGCTCGTCCACTCAGCCACCCAGAGAGTTGGAGGAACAACGTTGCAAACCAACACCCAATTTGGAGGAGCAGGAGGCCCTCCTAGGACATCAAAACATTGTCAGAATCTTGGACAAAATACGAAGTGACCATTGGTTATCTAATCTAAGAGACTTTCTTTTGTCATTTACCCCTAAGAGTGAACTTTTTAAAACTGTAAAACTAAAATCATTTTCAGTCACAACACTTTTTTGTATCACTGAGATTTTGATCAGCAGCTCCACTCAAAACTAAAGGCAGATTGACTCTGCAGATGTACAGTCCATTAGTAAAAAGTTTCCGCAGATTTGTGAAAAGAGGACACGTCAGAGCAGTGTCCATAGAGTTGGTCACCTTGGAGAAAAACGTCATCTGAATAAACGTGACTAAATGTGATGAACCAAAGCCCCGGTCCTGTCATCTGAAAGAAGCCCTGAAGCATTACTGATGGAGGACAGCATGGCAATAAGCCCACAGAGGTGGTGTAATAGCTGCTCATCAAAATCTTCATATGTAAGATAAAGTAAAAGACAAGTACAGGACAATCAGCTTTATGCCATGTGGCTCACTGATCCTACAACAAAGCTCAGCAAGGAAATCTGTAATGTGCTGAAATGAGCTCTGTCTTTTCGTAAAAGCACTGATTTTCTGCAGAGATTAAATGTGTTCTGAGCCAATGGTGAAAGTGACCTCATGTGTACCATGGTACCAAGTAAAGAGTTTGTACATCGCCCACAAAACCAGTTCAGTGCTTCAAAATATTATCTAGATCAATGTTTCGCTTTGCTACCACCAGCCACTTTCTTCTTACAACTAATTAAACAGATTATCTTTAAGAATTATGTTTTGTTTGGGGAGAACTGTTATTTGCAAATTCAGGAAACCAGTGACACCAAACCACATAATATTTGTTAGTTCCTTTATATACACTCACTGGACACTTTATTGGGACCACTGTACTAATAGTGGATAGGGCCTCCCTTTGTCCTCAAAACAGCCTCAGTTCTTTGTGACATGAATTCCACAAGATGTTGGAAACATTCCTATCATATAGTGGTCCATGTTGACATGATTGGATCACACAATTTCTGCAGATTTGTCAGCTGCACATTAATGCTGCAAATCTCCCATTCTACCACATCCCAAAGGTGTTCTACTGGATTCAGATCCGGTGATTAGGGAGGCCACTGAAGAAAACTGAACTCATTGTTCATGAAACCAGTTTGAGATGACTTTTGCTTTGTGACATGGTGGAAGGAGCCATTAGAAGATGGGTAAACTGTGGCCATAAAGGGATGCACATGGTCAGCAACAATACTCAGATAGGCTGTGACATTCAAGCAACGATTGATTGTTATTAATAGGTCCAAAGTGTGCCAAGAAAACCCTCCCCACACCATTACACCACCACCACAACCAACCTGGACTGTTAACACAAGGCAGGTTGGGTCCGTGGATTCATGTTGTTGACGCCAAATTCTGACCCTACCATCTGTGTGCCTCAACAGAAATCGAGATTCATCAGACCAAGCTATGTTTTTCCAGTCTTCAACTGTCCAGTTTTGGTGAGCCTGTGTCCACTGCAGCCTCAGCTTTCTGTTCTTGGTTGACAGCAGTGGAACCCAACGTGGTCTTATGCTATTGTAGCCCATCCACCTCAAGGTTCAATGTGTTATGTTTTTTCTGCTCACCACAGTTGTGAAGAGTGGTTATCTGAGTTACCGTACTCTTTCCATCAGCTCAAACCAGTCTGCCCTTTCTCTTCTAACCTCTTTCATCAACAAGGCATGTCCTTCCACAGAACTACCACTCACTGGATGTTTTTTTTGTTTTTGCACCATTCTGAGTAAATTGTGGAGAATGTTATCTGTGAACATAACATGATATCATGGACATATTGGGAAAATAATGTTAATTACAGAAACATGAAATTTCAATGTGACTGGTTTACACCGGGGGTGCGGTGGTGCAGTGGGTTGGACCTGGTCCTGCTCTCTGGTGGGTCTGGGATTCGAGTGCCATTTGGGGTGCCTTGCGTCGGACTGGCTTCCCGTCTTGGGTGTGTCCCCTCCCCCTCCAGCCTTATGCCCTGTGTTGCCAGGTTAGGCTCTAGCTCCCCGCGACCCCGTATGGGACAAGCGGTTCAGGAAATGTGTGTGTGTGTGTGTGTGTGTGTGTGTGTGTGTGTGTGTGGTTTACGCCAGACTGATTCCAAACCTTACACCTGTACATTTTAAAAATAACTTTAAATAATATCAAAAAAGTAGTTTTAGCAATAAGACAATAGCTGGTTCATACAAAACATTGTTATGCTAATTTGTGCAATAAAATAATATTTTCAGTGTTATTCTACCCTCAGTAGAAGTTCTCTTCTTTAAGCTACACAAAAAAGATAAACTCATTTAACTACATGTAGGTGCCAAACCACAGATTTATTGTACACCTCCAGGTCAACATATCTTGCAGACCAATTCAGTAAAACAAAGTAAGACACTGAAATGAAAAACAGTGTCTTGAAAAATGAAAAATACAGCTAAATAGTTCACTATAAGTGAAGTACATAGTGAATCTAAATAATCTCCGCTTTTATAAATTCCGACAATGACACAAGTATTATAGTGCAAATATTTATAGACCATAATTACGCAGCTGATTGATTACAAAAGTGCTACGACCAGCCTTTCGTGGGCCTTCACTGTGTGTGATGTCAGAGCTACGAGCTGGTAGTCTCAAGAGTCAGTTTGTGAATCTTTCTTTCGGACAGGCGCCAGGCAAAATGTTTTCCACGTTTCAGACTTTTGTTGGGCTCAGGCAGAACACACATAGCTGATCCAGCACACCTTCAGCACTCTTTGGCTGATGCCATCTGGTCCCACCACCTTCCCCTGTCATAGTCTCCCCAGCACCCAGTGAATGACAGTCCCGTGTTGCGCCTAGAGGGGAGTTCAGGGGGTGGTTGGAAGCACTGGTAGGATAGCGGTAGAGGGAATGGGCCAGCTGTGCAGCAGATATGGGGTAGGGGATGACGGTGATGTTTTTGGCTGAAGGGACTGGAACAACTGAATGGGTGTTTCCTATATGGGCGGTGAAGCCATCAAATCCACAAGCCTGACCTGCATAACATTGTTGGGATCAGTCACTATCTTACAACAGACTCTATGCAACTCCTTATCAGGGTCATGGTGATATTCCACCTGGACTACTGTAACTCTCTCCTGTCTGGTCTTTCAGCTACTGCCATCAAACCTGTACAACTAATATAGAATGCTGCTGCAAGAGTTGTGTTTGACATGGTGAAGCGTGCACACGAGAACATGCAAACTCCACACAGATTTAGCGGGGATTGCATTAGCATCCTCTCGCACCTTCCAAGTGCTGTGAGATAGCGGCGCTTCCTGCATGTCCACGCAAAAACACAAGGCAAAGTTATTAGGCCAACTAGCTCTATGTCTGAACCTGGTGGCACTAAACTCCAGCTGAACTTTAGATCCTTTTTTCAGCAAGGAACTGGAATTGTGATGTTGGCTATAAAGTTCAAGGAATACCTTACTTCACATTAAACCTGGTCTGCACCGCTAAACTGAGCCGAGCCAATACACTTACCACATACATTACATGTCTCTGCAAAACAACTACTTTGAGAATGCGGGAAAACTGGTCTCATCAAATTTACTGATATGGAGCAGAGGCACTGCAGTTGTTAGTTCACCTCAAACCCCACCCATTCCCGTCACAGAGAACTATTAGAGAACTAATGGTATATCATATCTGATAAATTATACATAACTTAATTTATACTTAATCTATATTGGTATTCGCACATCTTGTTGTGACTTTTTGTACTATTTGTTTGTTTAGTGTCTGTATGTGTCTGAATGTCTCTGTATTACCTGCTGTATGCAACCGAATTTTCCCCCAGGGATCTATCTATCTATCTATCTATCTATCTATCTATCTATCTATCTATCTATCTATCTATTTCAATTAATTTTTTCCAACATTAATCTACACACAATATCGCAAAATGATAAAGCGAAAACAGGATTTTAGAAACGTATTAAAAATAAAAAACTGAAATATCACATTTACATAAGTTTTCAGATCATTTACTTAGTGCTTACTGTAGTTGAAGCACTTTTGGCAGCGATTACAGCCTTCAGTCTTCTTTGGTATGATGCGATAAGATGTGCACACCTGGGTTTGGGGATTTTCTGCCATTCTTCTCTGAAGATCCTCTCAAGGTCTGTCAGGTTCCTTGTAGACTGCTGTTTTCAAGTCTCTCCGGAGATCTTCGATTGGGTTCAAGTGTGTGTTCTGGCTGGCCCACTCAAGGACATTCAGAGATTTGTCCCTAAGCCACACTTGTTTTATTTTTGATGCTTTGATGCAAACTTTTGGCCCAGTCTGTGGTCCAGAGCCCTCTGGATTAGGTTTTCATTAAAGATATCACTGTAGTTTACGCCTTTTAGCTTTTCCACAATGCTGATTAGTCTCCCAGTACCTGCCACTGAAGAACAACCTTACAGCATGATGCTTCCATCACTATGCTTCACATCTGGTATGGTATTAAATAGGTGATGAGTGATGCCTGATTCCTCCAGACATGATGCTGAGAACTGCGGTCAAACCATTCAATCTTGGTTTCATCAGACCAAAGCATCTTGTTTCTCAAAGTCTGGGAGTCCTTTAGGTGCCTTTTTGCAAACTCCAAGTAGGCTTTCATGTATGTTTTACTGAGGAGATGCTTCTGTCTGGCCACTCTGTCATAAAGCCCAGACTGGTGGAGTGTTGCAATGATGGTTCTCTTTCTGGAAGTTTCTCCCATCTCCACACAGCACCTCTGGAGCTAAGCCAGAGTGAGTCATTGGGTTCTTGGTCACCTCTTTTATCAATGCCCTTCATTGCTCAATTTGGCTGGGCAGCCAGCTCTAGGAAGAGTTGTAGTTGTTCCAAACATCTTCCATTCAAGAATTTTGGATGCCACTGTGCTCTTGGGAACCTTCAATGCTGCAGACATTTTTTCATAGCCTTCTTCAGATCTGTGCCTTGACACAATCCTGTCTCTAAGCTCTGCAGGCAGTTCCTTTGACCTCATGGCTTGGCTTTTGCTCTGATGCACATTGTCAACTGTGGGATTGTATATAGAGACAAGTGTGTACCTTTCCAAAGCATGTCCAATCAATTGAATTTACCATAGGTAGACTCCAAACAAGGTGTACAAACGTCTCAAAGATGATCAACAGAAATAGGGTGTACCTGAGCTACATTTCAGGTATCATAGGAAAGGGTCTGAATACATATGTCAATGTGATATTTCAATTTATTATTTTTAATACATTTTGCAAAAAATTTCTAAAACTCTTGTTTCTGGTTTGTCACTATGGGGTATGGGGTGTACATTGATGAGGAGAAAAAATTAACAAACGATTTTAGCATAAGGCTCCAACATAAACAAGTGAAAAAAGTGAAGGGGTCTGAATACTTTTGAATGCACTTAATCCACTGAAATATTCACTGTAATGGTGACTTTTTGCAAAAAGCATCAGCTAAGAAACAATCTGTTGACAGGCTTTTACCTCACCGTGGACAAAGCTTTTAATTTACTGGTTTTAGTTACAATGGAGACAGAACTGTATGCAACAAATTAGGGCAAAAAGGAACGACAGTACTTTGTGCAAAAAAAATCACAGGAATTTAAAATGAAATGTGATGCATGATGCCAAAAGATTTTAATCCAGCTCAGTGTCTCCACATCAGACAGAACAAAAAGGCTGCAGTAATTCCTGACTGAATACTTAATGGAAATTGTGAAGTGTGTAGAAAGATTAACAGTTAATTAAATTTTAAAAATGTCTGAAATATGACTAAACAGATCTAATATTTCAAAAATGTATACTAGTATACTAATTACCATGAAGCATATGATTATTCCAACACATCTGTATTTGGAATTGTAAATATTCGCACCGAGAGTAATCTAGGGTCATATATGAAAGGGCCACTCAGTTTCTGGATGCCTGAACTGTGTCGACAAGGACCTTGTTGTACTCTGTTAGCTGTGCCATGACATTCTTCAACACAGCATGGTAGTCACTCTCCATTCTCTTTGAGGCAATGACTGCATACGTTAGTTATGGAAACAATTCTGATTTTATAAATCAAATCGTGCTTTTGACATATACCATCGAGAGCTGCTTTTAACATACACTAAATAAAATGGTTTATAATGGAAGATTTAAAAGCTATAATGAGAGGCATTCATTACTTATTAAAATGATACTAAAAGAGACAAAAGGATACACTCCCTCATGACATAGTTGTTCTGTTCATGGTGTTGCCATTTCTTTTCCAAGTTGGTTAGCTGAAAGGACAATGGAAAAACATGAATACAGCAAAAGGTATCAAACAAAAAGGAAATATAGGCAATTCTTCTCTCCTATATTTGTATTCAGATTTCTTCAAATTATTCTGAAAATTAATGTAATTCATGTGAAAGAAACTAAAAGACTGACCTAAAATTTAAAAAAGGTAGAAAACTGGTGATGGGAGCACTGCTGTTACTAATTTAAAGGAAAAATTTTACTGTCAAACATCATTTCTCAGAGGTTAACTTCAAATCAACATCTGGTTCCTTAAATCTGGCACCGCTGGGGTGTTGTTTTGTTTTCGATTATGTGGTTTTTAAATGTTTAAATGTGCTGTTGTTACCAATTTACAGCATCCTGTATTTCCTTCATAAATTCATGAATGTCTTTGAGAGCCACAATAACTGACCAACCTGTGCATGAGTTTCGTTTTCCACTAGTCGAGTCTGAAGTGTTTCATATTCATCGTTCACATCTGCCATGGCCTTTCTAAAGGTCTCTCTCCTCTGAATGAGTGACTCTCTGTCCTCCCACAGTTTCTGCATAAAAACACACAACATCTATGAGACACTTTTTAGTTTCCTTGCTAAGTGTACCTTGGAATTTTTAGTGAACTTCTGAGTTGAAAACAGTGCCATGTAGTAGACATGGTAAGAACTGAAGCAGACAGTGGATAAATCTGTCAAACTGAATAGATTCTCAAAAATAACATGGACAACACTAAAGTACCTAAAATGCTTCTTAAAATAAAAAGTAAATAACAAATGTAATTGTTTGTTTAACCTCATATGACTGACTAAATAAAGTTACTTAAACCAATTTTAAACTTTTACACAAGTTGCCTTTGCTCTTTCTTTTCACCTTTTTCTTCCCCTCTCCAGTTGCCTTTAGTGCACTCAAGTTGTTGTAAGTGTAGAGGCCTTCAGTCATGTGCTGGATCTTCTCTTTCAGGCTGTGGAGCTCCAGGTTGATTTTGCCTTCTAGTTGTTCTACATTCTGGAGGTCTTGCTGCAATCTTTGTCTCTCTGTTGACACACACACACCAGTATATCAACACTAACATTAAATGTTACATAGCTGTTTCACTTTTGTCAAAGAACACATGATGGGAAGGAATACATATTCTTACTTTTTAAATATATTAGTATTAAGTCTTTAATGTAGTGTACAGAGATTGTGGAAAGCGCTCGAAAGTTCATCCCGCATGAAACCCTGCTCAGCTCAGCAAAACATTTCCTTTGAAGAATCCTTACTTGTTAAAAACCATCAAGATGAAGTGGTGGAATCAAAAGATGATTTGCTTCATTTATGCCATGTACTCCACCCAGAACAAATAAGAGTTTATATCAGTAATGAGAACTACCTGACGTTAACCCATCTGCTGTGTTCTGTGACTTGTGCATTTCCGTCTCCTTGAAGATGAGATCCTCCTTCATAGACTTCAACTCACTGGCAGTGACAGATGAAATTTGGTTGATGCGATTCATGTTCTGGAAAAATAATAAATAAACCAAACTCTTTAAATTTCCTTATAGACATTTACACACACACACACACACACACACACACACACACACACACACACACACACACACACACACACACACACACGCACTGGCTGAAGCCGCTTGTCCTGAGCAGGGGTCTCAGCGAACCGGAGCCTAACCCAGCAACACAGGGCGCAAGGCTGGAGGGGGAGGGGACACACCCAGGATGGGATGCCAGTCCGCCGCAAGGCACCCCAAGCAGGATTTGAACCCCAGACCCACCAGAGAGTATGACCAAGCCATGCCCGCCCCACCCCGCCACCACACCTCCCTTTTAGACATTTAGTTAAATAAAAATTAATCTCAGGCACACGTAACAGTGCAAAAAAGTTGATGAACCAAGTTCATCATTACGGTTTATTCACTCATCGTCATTTTCATGAAGGACAACAGTAAAATAAGAAAAATAATAAGCAAAGGTGGATTAACTGACTTCGAAATAATTTCAAATTTTCATTTCAATGACAATAATGCTGACAGTTGGCAAAAAACCCTTTGAAATGTTTCCTTTGTACTCAGACTCATCTCTGCAGACCTTGATAAAATCCTGTCTAAAGATTCACGAAAAGTACTTCATGTGGTAATTCTTTACATCATTAACGTATCTTTGTGTAAGGACTTCTTCACGGTGTTAAGATGGCTGAAGACAGACGAGAAGCAAGATTTAGATTTTAATTGTTAGATTACATTATTTATTCAATGCTTGAATCCATGAATTTTTGGAGGCGCAATGAAGAGATGTGGAGACCTGGATTCAAGAGATTTATTGCGCGGTAGTTCTTCAAAGGTTACCCTTGTACTCTGAATCAACAAGTCCCCAAAACACTTCAGTCAGTAATGTCTTTTTTATACCTTTTTTTCTGGGGGGGAGGCTTTATCCCATTTGGACATACATATGTCCCACCCTTCTTTCACAACTCCATAACATTTAACTTTAACCTTTTGTTGAGGTTCAGTTTGTTAGTAAAGTTGTTAGTGAGGTTATTAATAAATTTTATTTCCATAGTGGCCACTGTGAACAAGTATCAACAAGAGTTCTGAATCACTCACATTTCACAACCATTAAATGCTCCAGAACACCCCATGAGGAGGCTCTCCATAGTCATCAACAACTTTTTAGGATACAGTCTTGAGTACTGATTCATTTTAAGACAGTCAAAGAATCATTTGCAATGTCCGTCTGTCTGAGTCAGGAATAGAACTTGGATTCGGAAGGTGCCTTGGTAATATTTATGTTTTAGGCTCTCTTTGATGATGAGGTTCATGTATTATCATCAGGTTCTCTTTTGATGATAGTGAAGTCCCAGTCAATGTTCAGAAGACTCCACAACTCCAGGGACACTGCATCGGTGTTGTTGGAATTCTGTTGTCATCTTATCCATTCCATTTATTCATTTAGCTGACACTTTTCTCCAAAGATTCTAGATTTAACATTCTCCAAATGTTAATCTATCTACAATTATTTATCCATTTGTACAGCTAGGTAATTTTTACTGGAGCAATTTAGAGTAAGTACCTTGCTCAAAGGTACTACAGCTAGAGGTGAGATTTAAACCGGCGACCTTTGGGCCCTAAGGCAGCAGCTCTAATCACTATGCTACCAGCTGTCCCATTCCTCCATTCCCAGATGTTCGCATTTACATTTACATTTATTCATTCATTCATCTTTACTGTAATTTTAACTAATATTAACCAACACCTGTATACAACGAGACCTACAGAGATAGATACACTACACTAAACTCTCAACAGTTATTCCCACATTCATACACCCAACAGGCAATTTAAAGTCACCAGGACTCCTGAAACACATGTCTCTGGACTGGAGGAGGAAATCCACTTGAACATGGGCAGAACATAGAAAGTCCAAAAAACACCAAGCAGGAATTTAAATCATGCTTGATTACACCATGAGGAATCATGAGGAAGCACCCGTCATGCCATTGCACCTCCCCAAGAGTGTATCAGTTCAGCAAAGTCATAAGGTAAACTCTCTGGGGCTGTGGATAAGTAAATTGATAAATAACTGTTTTAAGGCATGTCCCTTACCCTGCTTGTGTGTTCCAGCAGTGCCACGATGCCAGCCTGAATCTGAAGATTTCTTTCAAGTTCCTGAGCTTTTGTGTCTTCAAAAGACTCAAGAAAATCTGTTAAATTAAAAGTTGACATTACGGTCACCAGTGTCTATCAGTGCTCCATTTTCTGTGAATAACTCAGCAATTTTTGCAAATCTGCCTCACAGTCGTACAGTATGGGGTCATTTGTTCGTATCAAAACTTAGGTGTCTTATTCGATTCAGGTGAAAATTATGTTCAAAAAACTGGAAAAAACTGCTACTCACTGTCTATATTTTCCTCCCTCTTCTTCAATTCTTTGTATTTCTGATTTTGCTCCCCTGTAGAAAAAAACATACAAATCCAAAATTAAGCACACCTACACCTAAAAACAATTTAATTAAATGCATCAAATCATAGGGTAATGCAGTTCAAACTGTCAAAACACATACAATTCACAAAGGGGATGGGAATTCAGACATTTTTGGAGGAGCAGTATCTCTACTCCAAGGCTGTACCAGACTGTGAAGTTTTTTATGCTGTCACAGAGAGCGAGTCCAGCAATCCCATGGTTAAACCTCATTTTGGTTACTTGTGCTCTCAATCTTTCAGTCCTTATGCAAAGATCCTGACCATATGTGAGGACAGGGACTGACCAGCACTTACTGCTATAATGCCTGATGCTGATCCTGATGCTGCACTGATCTACCTTTCCATCTGTAACTAGATAACATGTATTTACCACTCAAACCCTTTTGACATCAATTCATGGAGCTCAATGTGTCAACGTGAGGGAGGATCTAGGTAACAGTTAGGGGAAGGGGACATCTGGATTATCATCAGCTGCACACTACTATCACACTTCCAACCGCGTGCTTAACCACCACACCTGCACCAAATCAAGGAGACCGGGAATGAAGAGGCTGCCCAGATACCCTCAGCTTGCAGAACCTCATTTCAGCAACTTCAATCCGTGCAATCTCCCTGTGTCCTCTCCTGTGCTCTACCTCGTTCCTACCTCCCCTGTCCTTGGTTTAACCTCTCTTGGTTCTTCGGCCTCCTGCTCCTGTCCTCTGGACTCCAGTTCCAAAATGCCCACCAACGCCTGACGAAGATCGACCAACCCTCGCCTGTCCCCCGACTACTCTCTTGGCTGATCCTCAATAAACGACGCAGCAGCACGAGTCCCGTCTGTTAGCTCCTTGTTGGACAATGACAACTACAATGATAATCCAGTTGACAGCCCCCATTTTTCTAACATCTTTGAGGGCAAAAAGAGTGAATGCAACACAATGTTCGTGCAGAGATATCTTAACGGTCTTTGGTGACACAAAAAATGACTCCATGCCAAGTCACAGTGAGCTCAGCCTAACCTGGAACCAGCTGTTCATGTGCTTAACTTGTACATCAAAGTCATAAATTCCTACATTTGGCAAATGGACTCTGCCCATCTCTCTGGGATGGGAAAGATTTGGAAATATTAATTTAACTAATTATCTAAATTAATTGTAACTATCTAAGCAGTGTTCATTTGCCAATTTTCGTCGCGAGGGGCCGTGACGCCATGTGCTACCCCGCCCCCTCCTGCCGCCAGGGATACACGGCACTGGACCCCCATGCTGGACCTTGCAGGTGGTGGGCCCACATGGCCCCCCCACGATGCCTTTTCGGGCTGAGCCTGGCCAGGCTACGTAGGCTGCCTGACCACCAGGTGCTCGCCTAGGAACACTACCCCCAGGCCTGGCTCCAGGGGTAGGTCCAGGTGACCCTATTCCGGGCAGGGTAAACTTTCTCTTGTTTACTTTTTTCATGGAGGTTTTTGGATCGTGTTAGTCTGGATCTTCACTCCAGACCTGTTCGCCTTGGGAGACCCTACTAGGAGCACAGTGCTCCCGACGACATAGCTCTGGAGATCCCTAGATCACGCAAGCCCTTCCACCACGCCAAGGCCCCGGAACCTTGGGGACAGTGCCCTTGGATTGGGGTGGTGGTCCCTATCTTTAAAGAAAGGGGACCGGAGAGTGTGTGCTAACTATCGGGGCATCACACTTCTCAGTCTCCCTGGGAAAGTCTATGCCGGGGTGCTGGAGAGGAGGCTCCGGCCAATAGTTGAACCTCAGATTGAAGAGGAACAATGCAGATTCTATCCTTGCTGTGGAACAGTGGACCAGCTTTTTACCCTCTCACAGATAACTGAGGGAGTATTGGAGTTCGCTAATCCAGTCCACATGTGTTTTGTGGACTTGGAGAAGGCCTATGACCGTGTTCCCTGGGAAATTCTGTGGGAGGTGCTTCGGGAGTATGGGGTACCGGGACCACTCTTGCAGGCCATTCGGTCCTTGTACATACGGAGCGATAGCTGTGTCCGCATACTCAGCATTAAGTCAGGCCTGTTCAGTGTGGGTGTTGGACTATACAACAAGGGTACAATTATCACAAGCTTACAATTATCTACCCATTTATACAGTTGAGTATTTTTTACTGGAGCAGTTTAGGGTAGGTACCTTGCTCAAGAGTACTACAAGCAGAGCCGGGAATTGAACTTGGCACCACTGGGTCCAAAGGCAGTGGTGCTAACCACTACATTACCAGCTGTCCCCATATTTTTTGCCAGTTTTTAAATACAATACTCTTTGTCCATGTTTCTGTTTAAGTTTTATGAGGAAAGTTTTGATCTCTTATTCCAGACAGTTTGTCTGTTGTCTTTATTAGCTTTATCAGTTTTTTTTGAAGAAAGAATAATGTTGATGTACAGCCAGCATTTGGGACTGCAGTGATACCTGATGGGGTTAGTAGTGGCTGATCACTTTTAATAACAAAGCAAAAACTAACTCTACAGGGAAGACGGCAATGGTAAACCACATTCATACTCTACAATGAAAACAGCATGAATACAAAAATCCCACTATACCATACCTCTTTGCAGTGCACCTATATATCATCACTGATGTAAGATGGGGTCACTAGATGTTTTGGGACTTTTGACATTAGACAGGTGCTCTAAGGTGACCCATCCTGGATTGATTAGGCCCCAGAATGGGTCCAGGTATCACTATCTCATGGCTCACCTCAGATTGAACATTGCATAGGCCAGACTTTCTAAACTTAGTCACCACTTTTGACTGCATGTATTACAACACTTTCCCTCTTGGGAATAACCTTATACTCAAATAGGGTGCTGAAGGATAACTTTTGCTTGTTTTCTTGCCCATACCAGGCAAAACGGCTCAAGCATGATGGTATACCAAGTCACCTCCAGAGGTAACAGGTTATCCCTTCCATAAATGCCTCAACTGCTGAGATAGTCTTTTCTTAAATCAGGAGGGGCCAGAGGATTCAAAGCAGGATGCTATGGTGATATACCCATACTTTGTACTTACCTGAAACTCTTAACTTGTATACTACCGCTAGCCATGCCTCCAACATTTGTTGTATTGGCTGAAAAACAACTGTGTCCCTCAAGCTGCTGTCAAATAACTTACCTAAACTTTTCCCTGGTTTCTCCAAGACGAATGCAATCTGAGTACTTCATATGGCAAATCAAAATTTATCAGAAGGTTCTCCCTTCCTCAGCACTAGAAATTTGATCTCTGATGACTTCATCCTAGCCCACAGGGCCTTTCCAGTCTCTGCAAAATACATCTGCACTGGGAGGCAGACAAACTTGTCCATGTGAGGTTATCCAGTAAGTCTCTGATGGGTGGTCTCCAGACCTCTGATGTAGGTTGAAGAGCTCTACACTGTACCTCTGCTGACTTTACAGCTGACTCTACAAGGATAAGGCCAGAGCAAACAGGATCACAGAAATAATAAAGCTTGCAATTATCCACTTCTTTAGCCTATGAAACTCAGTTTTCATCTCTGTCATCATGATCTTCATATTAATCACGAGAGTAATCCAGAATGATACACTTCATTCTGATGTTGTACTACACTTCCCTGTCTCCATCAGCTTGTATGATAATTAAGCCATAGGCATTTGTGAGATCTATCTGCCACACTGCAAAGTCTCCCTTGTTTACTCCGGGTGCTCCAGGTTCTTCCATAGTAAAAAGACATGTTTCAAGTTAACTGGTGACTCTAAATTGCCCTCGATGTGTGTGTCTACCTTGTGAAGTGGTGTCCTGTCAGCAGTGCATCCCTAATTAGCCTGGTGCTTCCAGAATGGGCTCCTTCCGCAAAACCACTGAAAACCCTGACTTAGACGAGCAGTTAACCATAGTGAGTGAGTCAGTGAGAGTAAACTCCAGAATGCATGAGAGCAGAATATGAGGCCACCTGTCCAAAACTGACGCTGAACTGCAACTGGGTCTTCAAAGAGGACTACAATCAGAATTTAATGGCTTAAAAAATAGACTTTTAGAGTTGTCAAGTCACAGTCCAGTTAAAAGTCCAGTCTAGTCAAAGCCAAATTCAATTAAAATGTTGTGACTGCTTCGGTGGGCTCACCACCTGCCAGAGAGGACATAAGGGGCCTGTGCGTTGTGATTTGGGCAGTGGTCGGGGCCGAGTGCCCGGTCGACCCAAACCTCGGACGCCAACTCTGGCTTTTGGGACTTGGAATGTCACCTCACTGGTGGGGAAGGAGCCTGAGCTAGTGCAGGAGGTTGAGAGATACCCTCTAGATATAGTCGGGCTCACTTCCACTCACAGCTTGGGTTCTGGAACCACTCTTCTCGACCAAGGGTGGACTCTCCACTATTCTGGCGTTGCGCAGGGTGAGAGGCGGCGGGCGGGTGTGGGTTTATTAATAGCCCCCCAGTTCAGCTGCCATGTGTTGGAGTCTACCCCGGTGAATGAGAGGGTCGTCTCCCTGGGCCTTCGGGTCAGGGAACGGTCTCTCACTGTAGTTTGTGCTTATGCGCCTAGCGGCAGTGTAGAGTACCCGGCCTTTTTAGAGTCCCTGGGGGGCGTGCTGGAAAGCGCTCCCACTGGGGACTGTGTCGTTCTACTGGGGGACTTTAACGCCCACGTGGGTAGCGACAGTGACACCTGGAGGGGTGTGATTGGGAGGAACGGCCTCCCTGATCTGAACCCGAGCGGTGAGTTGTTATTGGATTTCTGTGCTAGTCACGGTTTGTCCATAACAAACACCATGTTCATGCATAAGGGTGTCCATCAGTGCACTTGGCACCAGGACACCCTAGGTCGGAGGTCGATGATCGACTTTGTAGTCATTTCTTCTGATCTTTGGCCATATGTCTTGGACACTCGGGTGAAGAGAGGGGCTGAGCTGTCAACTGATCACCACCTGGTGGTGAGTTGGATTCGATGGCGGGGGAAAAAGCTGGACAGACCTGGCAAGCTCAAACGCATAGTGAGGGTCTGTTGGGAACGTCTGGCGGAGGCCCCTGTCAGAGAGGTCTTCAACTCCCACCTCCGACAGAGCTTCAACCAGGTCCCGAGGGAGACTGGGGACATTGAGTCCGAATGGACTATGTTCCACACCTCCATTGTCGGGGCGGCGGTTCGGAGTTGTGGCCATAAAGTCTCTGGTGCCTGTCGCGGCGGCAATCCCCGAACACGGTGGTGGACACTGGAGGTAAGGGATGCCGTCAAGCTGAAGAAGGAGTTCTATCGGGCCTGGCGGGCTCACAGGATTCCTGAAGCAGCTGACGGGTACCAGCGGGCCAGATGGAGCGCGGCTCTGGCAGTCGCCGCGGCAAAAACTCGGGCCTGGGAGGAGTTCAGTGAGGCCATGGAGGAAGACTTTCGGTCGGCCTCAAAGAGATTCTGGCAAACCGTCCGGCGACTCAGAGGAGGGAAGCAGTGTTCCGCCAACATTGTTTACAGTGGAAGTGGTGCGCTGCTGACCTCAACTGAGGATGTCCTCGGGCGGTGGAAGGAGTACTTTGAGGATCTCCTCAATCCCTCCGACACGCCTTCCGTAGAGGAAGCTGAGGCTGGGGACTCGGAGGGGGACTCGTCCATTACCCTGGCTGAAGTTTCTGAGGTAGTCAAAAAACTCCTCGGTGGCAAGGCTCCGGGGGTGGATGAGATCCGCCCCGAGTTTCTCAAGTCTCTGGATGTTGTGGGGCTGTCTTGGCTGACACGCCTCTGCAGCATCGCGTGGAGTTCGGGAACGGTGCCTCTGGACTGGCAGACCGGGGTGGTGGTCCCTCTTTTTAAGAAGGGGGACCGGAGATTGTGTTCCAGCTATAGGGGGATCACACTCCTTAGCCTCCCTGGGAAAGTCTATGCCGGGGTACTGGAGAGGAGAATCCGACCGATAGTCGAACCTCGGATCCAGGAGGAGCAATGCGGTTTTCACCCTGGCCGTGGAACACTGGACCAGCTCTATACCCTCACTAGGGTGTTGGAGGGTTCATAGGAGTTTGCCCAACCAGTCCATATGTGTTTTGTGGACCTGGAGAAGGCATTTGACCGTGTCCCTCGTGGCATCCTGTGGGGGGTACTTCGGGATTATGGGGTTCAGGGCTCGATGCTACGGGCTGTTCGTTCCCTGTATGACCAGAGCAGGAGCTTGGTTCGCATTGCCGGCAGTAAGTCAGACCTGTTCCCGGTGCATGTTGGACTCCTCCAGGGCTGCCCTTTGTCACCGATTCTGTTCATTATCTTCATGGACAGAATTTCTAGGCGCAGCCAGGGAACGGAGGGTGTCTGTTTTGGTGGCCGCAGGATCTCCTCTCTGCTTTTTGCGGACGATGTGGTCCTGTTGGCTTCATCGAATCAAGACTTACAGCGTGCACTGGAGAGGTTTGCAGCCAAGTGCGAAGTGGCGGGGATGAGAATCAGCACCTCCAAATCCGAGACCATGGTCCTCAGTCGTAAAAAGGTGGATTGCCCCCTCCGGATTAGGGGGGAGCTCCTCCCTCAAGTGGAGGAGTTTAAGTATCTCGGGGTCTTGTTTACGAGTGAGGGAAAAATGGAGCGGCAGGTTGACAGACGGATCGGTGCGGCGCCCGCAGTAATGCGGTCATTGTACCGGTCTGTTGTGGTGAAGAAGGAGCTGAGTCGTAAGGCAAAGCTCTCAATTTACCGGTCGATCTACGTTCCTACCCTCACCTATGGTCATGAACTCTGGATCATGACCGAAAGAATGAGATCGCGGATACAAGCGACAGAAATGAGTTTCCTCCGCAGAGTGGCTGGGCACACCCTTAGGGATAAGGTGAGGAGCTCAGTCACCCGGGAGGAGCTCGGAGTAGAGCCGCTGCTCCTCCGCATCGAAAGGAGCCAGTTGAGGTGGCTCGGGCATCTGTTCCGGATGCCTCCTGGACGCCTCCCTGGGGAGGTGTTCCGGGCACGTCCCACTGGGAGGAGGCCTCGGGGCAGACCCAGGACATGTTGGAGAGACTATGTCTCCCGGCTGGCCTGGGAACGCCTTGGGGTTCCCCCAGAGGAGCTGTAGGAGGTTTGCGGGGAGAGGGAAGTCTGGGGGGCTCTGCTTAGACTACTGCCCCCGCGACCCGGTCCTGGATAAGTGGAGGAAGATGGATGGATGGATGGATGTTGTGACTGCCGACAAGAGCATCTTCAAATATCAAGCTATTAAAGCAGTTCTGTGGGGAAGACTTGCCCAAAATTTCTCTCAGTCAACGGAGAAGTCTGATAGTTATGAAAAACATTGTATATGTAATTATATATGCAATTAGTTATGCCAAAAAGGGCAACACAGTTTTGAATCTAAGGACGATCTCAGATTTTCCACTCCCAGAAATTACATATTATAGACCATTGCTTCATACAAAACTCTTTGTCTTGTTGCATAACCCAACTTCTGTTAAGCTTCAGTTGACTGCTCACTACCCTGACACTCTCCTATAAAATGTCTTTAGAGAATTCTGAGTTTATTTTTCACTCAATGATAGCAAGCTGTTCAGGCCATAAGGCAGAAAAGCAGCCCCAAACCATGATCCTCCACCATATTTCATAGCTGAGAAGCTTCTGGTGATGGTGTGCAGTGCTTTTTTTCCTCCAAACATAGCATTGTGTGTTTCTGCCAAACAGTTTATGCATTGCCTCATCTGCCCACAGAACATTGTCCCAGAAGCACTGTGGAACTTGGTGGAAGCCCAGGTGGTCTTTTGCAAACCTGAGATGTGCAGCAATGTTTTCTTGAACAGCAGAGGTGTCCTTCCATGGATAATACTCTTGATCAGTGTTTTTTTGTACTTTCAGTACATAGAGAGAGATCTGGGCAAGTTAAAGAGTGCAGGTTCTTTGCTGTTACACTAGAGAATTTTCATCTCGTGCAGCTAAGCACTCTCTGCTCTTGTCATGATCTTTGCAGAGCAGTCAATCCTTGGGAGAGTAGCAACAGAACTGAATTTCTTCCGTTTGCAGACAATTTGTCTTATTGTGGACTGATAAAGACACAGACCTTTATAAATGCTTTTGTGGGCTTCTCTACCTTTATGGATCTCTACAATTCTTCTTCTCAGGTCTTCTGAAATTTCTTTTTAACAGGCAATGGTTCACATGAACAGATCTTTCTCTCTTACTGTCAGTAACCAAAATTAAGATTGTCTTTTCTCTTTTTCTTTCTTTTCTTTGCAAGGCAGGGCACCTTCAACTCATACATCTAATCTCATCTCACTGACTGGAACGTCTGACTCAAATACGTACATTCTGTCAACCAATCAATGTCTGTAACCGCTTTCCCAAGCGTGGCCATGGCGAGCCTAACCCAGCAATACAGGGCGTGAGGCCGAAGGTGGAGGGGACATACCCAGGATGACACGCCAGTCCCTCACAAGGCACCCCAAGCAGTACTCGAACCCGAGACCCATCACACAGCAGGCACCTGGCCAAATGCACACCATGCCACCACGCCCCCTCCAAAGTACAATTTATGTAATTCATATTTATATTTTTCATTTAGCACTTGTTTCTCCAAAGCAACACAAAAAAATTATGATGTAGTATTTACATGTTTATCCAACACAACTTAGAACGCCAGATATACACTGTACTAAATTCCCCACAATCACTCAGGCATCTATACAGGAGGGTACAGTAACACACACACACTGTACATACACAAATTCCTACACAATGGGCTATTTAGAGTTCACCTGAAACACATGTCTTTGGACTGTGGAAGAAAACCGGAGCACCGGGAGGAAAGCTATGCAAACACTGGGAGAACATGTAGTGACTGGAACATGGAAAAAGAGATCCAACTGGATAAACTGATCCAAAGTGAAGGTAAACCGATCAAAAATGAGAGAAAAAAAATGTGTGGCCTAACAGTGTTAACAAGCTGAACTGCATGAGTTAGAGTTTCATAAATTGGAAAAAAGTGCTTTAGCCGATGCTGATACTGTAAAAACAGACATGCAGTCGCCGGGTTGCACAGTACAGCTCTACACATTATTGTCCTGAAGCATGAGACATTTACAGTGACTATGAAATGGTTTACAACTTAAAAAATATGAAGATGTATATGATTAACCATACCTTGATGTTCTTCAATGTCACTGTTAAGTTGTTGCATTTTCTCATTGACCTGTCTAATTTTCACTTGAGTGTGTGTCAACCTAGAATACATGTAAAAATTATCTTAGTTTTCATCATCACCACGATCACCATCATAATTACATTTATTTCATTATCCTTATGGATTAAATCAAGAAATAGAACTTTCTGAGCAATGTTTGATAAGAAAAAAAACTGTCTTCTTACTGTCGTTCCATGCTTGCCAACTCCTGATTGTCTTCTTTGACCTAAAATGCAAAAACAACACAAA
The DNA here is from genome assembly GCF_900964775.1 of Scleropages formosus. Classification (NCBI taxonomy): domain Eukaryota; kingdom Metazoa; phylum Chordata; class Actinopteri; order Osteoglossiformes; family Osteoglossidae; genus Scleropages; species Scleropages formosus. The sequence continues at coordinate 35,897,410 of NC_041810.1, forward strand.
ATTATTAAAATGATGTAAAACAAATGCAATATACAAGAATAAATTTAAATTGAAAAATAAACTGAAAAACTACAAGACAATGACAGCATCACACACTAACGCTGAGACACCAAAAATAAACAGCCATATTGGGTATGTTATTTACATTTATTCATTTAGCTTATTTAGTTCACTTTCATAGTAAAATAGCCTTTATTCAGCTACTTGTGGAACGTAGGCTGCTCCATGGTTGGAATATGACAAATGGAATGTACTCTAAAATCACGTGTCTCCATCCAAATCTCTCCTTCTGCACTCTTTGCATTTTTTTATCTTATACAGTAATGTTGCATTTCAATGATATTCTTTTAATTTAATTAAAAAAAACAACTAAAAAACAGCATGATATGCATCATGTTTAATTATTACATCATACAAAAAACTGTGAAAGATAGTGAGTCATTTAAATTATTTTTATCTTTCTGTGAATTTAGTGATTCAGGGCCTGTTAACTTGAAGTGGTACTTGATCAGTAGAGTTAGTGAGATTATTAATTATTACAGTCATGCTCACCTGTGTGAGCAGCTGCTCTCTCTCCTTTGGGGAGTTCATGTTGCTCTCTGAGACCAGGGAATCCCTGTGTTGCTCCAATTTTTGCAATTTTTCATGCAACAGAAGTGCTTCCTGCTTCACCTGTGAGTGGGCAATTTCCTGGGCAGGGATAAAAAGAAAACACGCTTGTTACTGCAGTCAAAATCCCCCGTGCAGTCCTGTGTGTAGCAATCAGAATTGCTATTCCCAAGCACAAGCACAATTTATAGGCTTCCCCAGTCCAAAAAGTGTAATTCACCAGCAAATGTAGAGGCAGAAGGGACGTATTCCTGTGCACTGGCTGACCAGTTCAAACACTATAGTTTTTCTTTGACACACTGGAGTGTGGAGCAAGCTGAGCATACAAAAGTAAACATGAAATTCAGTGGAAATTAAAATTCCAGAAGAACAAAAGTGCTGGCTGTCAGCAGTGAAACATGAGCATGGCAGTCAATCTGGATGTTAAAATATATATATTGGCTTTTTGACAACCTAGGACCTGATGTGGTGGAGGAAACTTTGTCCCTCAGAACTGCTAAAGGTCAACGTACAAGAAGGGTCTCAAAACTGACTTCAAACCAGTCTTTTCAGAGCCATATAATACAAAATGACCTGCACACAGCCTAGGGAAATTAGAGGAAAAACTTGTGAAACTTTGAAATTGTCTGGATTCCTTCTGGCTTCTAAAACAGCAAATGCAAAAATTGTGTGTACACTCAATCTCTACAGAACATACTGTTTGAACGTTCAGCATCAGGGATGGAAAATGTATGAATTCTCACTAATCTAGGACCAATCTGGAACTGATTTTGTGATGAGGTAATATTGCTGGAACTATGTTTCTATGTCGTGTCTGTAAGAAATGTACACCATTTCATTTATTTACAATATCACATTTCTCTGAGCTGTCTGTACTCACAGCTTCCAAAATCTCTTTGTGAGCAATGAGTCCATCCAGTTCTTGCTGATAACGGTCCAGTTCCTTGAAAACAAAAAGAAAGGAGCGCATATGAACCAGTTTTACTCCGTTACTTTCACTTATTTCTGATCAATTTGTACTAATACGTTATAATATTATCTCATTTTATTACGACAACTGGTGAAATTTACTGAAAAGATATATATTTTTCCATGAGTTCAAACTATATGACAAAATTACTAGAGGTTCAGACCATTAAAAAGTCTCATCTGAAACAAAGTAACATGGTACTTGAGTAGTGTTTTCTTTACTTGATACATTTTATTTTTACTCAGGTAGATTTTTTTTTTTTTTTGTCCGTGATAATGAACTTGGAGTACACAGGTTCGTCATGTTAAAACATATTCCAACTTTCTTCTATTTTTAAATTGCTTTACTGTCTTCACCATTCCATTTTTCTAAAGGTTTTGTTGTTCAGGTAAAATAACCGGGCATTTCCACATACTGGCATTAGTTGCCAGCAACATGAATTCAGATGGAACACAAACAGAATGCTGGGCTCAACTCGTTTAAAGTGTTTACAGCCCATATGACCACATTCATTATTACTTGTAAACTGGCTTACAATTGTTACTTTCTAGAATGCCCAGGAGGGGTGGACAACCACTGGCCCTTGGACCCCCAGAGATTTTTCTCTCCCTCGATTTTCAGTTGGGAGTTTTTGTTCTTATAGCTCTATTAAAGTATTATATTATGATAGCTGGTAGTCAACCGTCTTCTTTGTTTCTTATCTCATGTATTTGTTTTTCTTGTCTTATGCCTGTGTTAAAGTGCTCTATATCACTGTGTGAGAAGAGCGCTCTATAAAAATAAGTTGAATTGAATATGAAATGTTCCATAACGTGGTCAAACATTTGATGATCAGTACCATGAGCCACTCAGAAATCAGCATTTTGGGGTTTGTAGAGCTCAGATTTTTCCTTTTAATAATTTTAGATTAGTCTTAATTTTTATGTAGCTCCAAGATGGAATAATGTTAGAAGGGAAGTCCAATAGCTTTTTCATTTATTTAGCGATAGCCAAGATTTTTACATAACCTCCCCTATAAAGGTCTCAAGGGACATCTGTGTCATTATTTCTTTATTGTCAGTAATTTAAAACTAATCTTAATTGTAATTAAGCTGTGGGAGCAGCTGGTAGCATAGTGATTACAGCTACTGCCTTTGGATCCAAAGGTTGCAGGATTGATCACCACTTCTGGCTGTAGTACCCCTGAGCAAGGCAATTACCCTAAATTACTCTAGTAAAATTACCCAGCTGTATAAATAGGTGAGCAATTGTAACCTTAACATTGTAAGTTGCTTTGGAGAAAAGCATCTCACACACACACACACACACACACACACACACACACACACACACATTTTCAGAACCGCTTGTCCCATACGGGGTCACGGGAAACCAGAGCCTAACCCGGCAACTCAGGGCGTAAGGCCGGAGGGGGAGGGGACACACCCAGGAGGGGACGCCAGTCCGTCACAAGGCACCCCAAGCAGGACTCGAATCCCAGACCTACCGAAGAGCAGGACCCGGTCCAACCCACTACGTCACCGCGCCCCCAGAAAAGCATCAGCTAAATGAATTTAAAAAATGTAATGTGGTTTAAAGTTGATAAAAAAAATTAACAAAGGTGTTACACTGAGATGTAGTGGGGTCACATTCAGGTGTTCCCTGCCTTTGCCCTATTTCTGAGACACAACAGATCACCATTACACAAGTGGTTATTGATAACGGATGGAGAGGAGTGTTAGAGTATTTCTTTATTACAGCTTTGTGTAGAGATTCTACAATTGTATTCCAATGGTGTTTTTAAGCTGAGGATGCAGCATAGTGTTCCTGACTTTCCAGCTCTGATATGGACTGAAGGCATTTGGCTGCAGGTATCAAACACAGTTAGTGCTGTGGACTGTGTGGACACTGAGCAAGATGCTTTATGCTGACTGGTACCGACTACATTCATCTGAGCTCCCAGGAAGTTATTGCTGAAAGACAGATGTACTTGAAATACTGAAAGACTCACGAAGACAGTGTGGATAATGGAAAAATATTACATGAAAGACAATCTTAGAACCGACTTACTCAACACAGCAGCACGTTTTACATAAATTCACACCTTTTTTTTTTTTTTTTTTTAAAGTAACCGATGAACTGAAATGAACCTAATTGTCCAAGTTTGTCATTCTACACTTGTATACTGTTTCATTTAAAATCAAAACAGTAATAAGCTAAAGGTCACACCTGTAGGAGTTCTTCATTGGCTGTTTTCGTTTCAGAATACTTGACCTGGCTGTTTAAGGTCATTTTCTTCATAATTGTGTCTGTAGCCTGTTTCTCTCCATCAACTTCACTCTCAGTGACTCTGAGCATCTCCTCTTTTCTGAAAGGAAAATATTTGTGCAATGAAAAAAGAAAGTAATTTAATTTTTTCAATTATGGTTTCTATTTCACTGCATGACTGTAGAATTTCGCATAAAATCCTGTTAACATAACTTCACATGAGCAAAATGCGTAGCTAAGGTAGAGCTGGTGAGGAAAATCTGTGTTGGAGCATCACCTTATAAATTGAATAGCTATTAGACAAACTGAAATTGGCTGGAATCAATATGTATAGATAATCTGATCATGGCCAATTCTGCTTCGGCCTCTCAGGGCACCACTACAGTCAGCAACACCAGTTTGGCCTCATCGTGAGTGACTTACAGCTGGGGCAGGGGATCTAAGAAGCCAAATGTTGAACCACTGCTACCTGAACCACCAATATGGACCCGTAACACACACTCAACACTTAGCAGCCCGTAGGATGAGGCTGACAGTAATGTGCTCATAACTGGTGATTTAACGGTTTGCAATGAATTCTGAGTCAAGTAAATCAAGCAGTTAAAGTAAAGCACCTCCCAGGACACAGGGTTTACAATACTGAGGCAAGACTGGACTCTTTTACCTACCCCTTGCTGTTTCAGGACAGCACCGATGATGTTCATTTTCAGCAGTCTGAGGTAGAGATCTTCATATCAACATGTACATAAATCACATATTACTGACCAAGGAGTTGGAGTTGTCTGTGATGATGGACTTCTAGAAATATCGATGGCTTTACAACTTTTGAAGTTATAGAAATAGATCTTATATCGAAATCTAGCATAATTATATATGCAGTAATTTAGAAAAACCGAAGTGCTGAACAGGCAGGTAAAGCACCAATTTGTGCAAAAAAAATTGTGAGTGTGTAGCCTTGGACTGCTAACAGTGAACATTTTTGAAACTACATTGACTTATTGTATTATGAGCACGTGAGTTCTTAATTTTTGAAGACAGGAACATTTCTAATTAGTTCTGTATCATCTCTTATCCTTGGCTTGAATTTCTATGTCCAGCCATTATTTGGTAGTAAAACACACTCAGAATAAAAAGAACGGTGTGGAACCACCTTTACTCAATTCAATGCCACTGTTTACAGCTTGTGTTGTGTTGTGCTGCATCCTTAAGGTCAACAATCCAATCCAACAATAAGAATTTAGCAAGAGCTTATAGAGACATGGATGCTGTGGAAATTAATATTAATATAATTAAATGTTTGTAAATAAGTATTTATGACTTACTCTCGCCTCTCTGTGAAAATGATATCCATATTTTGGGCCTCTCTGTCATTCTGTGCCTTCAGCTACATAGGAGAAATAAAAGTTGTTACAGTTATACTCATTATTAATATTACTTATTACAGTTGTGAAAGCTATGAGAAAACAGAATATACCTACCATGCTGAAATCATGCATTACTTCATCCATTTCAGTGTTGGTGTTCAATTTATCCACAAGCTGAAATCGTACAGGAAGAGTTAAAAGCACAGACTGGTAGTAACATGTCTAATTTTCTCCATTATTTGTAGGTTAAGTACATTTCTGGAGAGACTGTACCTTTCACAGGAGTTTTGGCATTGATCATTTTTCACATTTATTGAAGAACATTGGTAAAGAAAAAGGGCATTGGGTGACACTTGTGCAATTTGAATTGATATGTTAGCTCTCTTTTTATGAAAAAGTATCAAATACTTCTCAAAAAAAAAGGCATGGGACAGAAGTCTTTGGAAAACTACTCTGGGTGGCCTAAATATCCAAACCGAACACTGAAAGTTGCTTTGGACAAAGGTTTCAATTAAATAATGGTTAATGATGGGCTTTGTTCTTTTGTTTTATATTAATCTGAGGATAAGGCTACTAGGCAATATCTCACTTTAGATGCACAGCACTTTACTGAAACAATATACAGCGGATTGTCAACTTAAAAACAGAAGTGTGTGTGTTTGTAAATCTACTTGTTCACTGCATCAAAAGGAATAAAAGCTTAACAATACATACATACCTCCCTGTATTTTGGACCTTTAACTTGAAACAACATGAGGAACACTGCATGTTTATGGGTCAAATCAGGCATTAATTGGCATTAAGTGTTTGTGGAAATAACTAATTTTTAATTAGTTTTATTATTGCTTGATAAAGTTAATATGTTAAATGTGAATTTTTTTAAATGTATTATTCCTAAATTCAAGGCTTTCACAGACTCTACCTAAAAAATAAATCAAGGTATATAATTTCTACTATTGTACTTTTATTGACTGTATACATAATAAAGGAAACAAAACAGTCAGATGTTGAACAACACATGTGCTTATGTGATGACTGAATTATTGCAAGGATGGAATATTTTCTTTATTTTTAAAGAAACCATTTTGTTTAAAATTAACAAAAGGTCATAAAATAAACTCACCAGGGTGCAACCTTGTATCTTTGAGAATTCATAACTCAAAACTCAAAGAGTTTTCACCCCAAGCAGGACCCTCACCCCAGACCCACCAGAAAGCACAACCCAGGAAAGCCAACTGTGCCACTGTGCCCCCCCTGGGGGTGAATACTTATGCATTAAATTATTTTCCATGTTTTAATTTAGTAAAATGTCAGTTTTTTCAGCTTTCGGTGTTTTCTGTGTATCCTCAGGTAAATAGATCATAGTTCCATGCTGTAACACAAAAAACTGTGAGAAAGTCCAAGGAGGGTGAATACTTTTTGTAGGCACTGTGATTAATGAACTTCTACTCATAGTCTCTGAATATGATTTTAAAATTGAGTAGTTTTAAGCAGGGGCATGGCAGTATGGTGATGTGGTGGGTTTAGCTGGTGCCTGCTGTGTAGTGGGTCTGGGGTTCGAGTCCTGCTTGGGGTGCCTTGCGACGGACTAGCATCCCGTCTTGGGTGTGTGTCCACCTCCCCCTTCGGCCTTGCGCCCTGTATTGCCAGGTTAGGCTCCGGCTTTTCGCGACCCCACTCTGGAAAAGCGGTTCTTGATGTTGGTTAGCCAGTGAACTTTTACTAAATGTTATATAAATAATTCTGAATCAGCTAAGACAAGAGCAACTTGAGAATCCGTCACCATGAAGATGCACAGCAACCACTGGCTCCTGTGACACCCATACGATGTTTGCTTACAAACTGAACGAAAGGCATCCTTTTTGTTTATGCACAAATAAACTTTTCCTTGTTTTGTGTTCATTTCACCCAGTCTGTCCACTGGCCTTAGGTACAAGTCCCTTTCAAGCAGTAGTCCCATGAAAAATTAGAGCTTTTTTCACTTTCTGTCGATAGTGGATCACATAAATGTTGACTCAAGTCTGTGGTCATTTTTCAACACCATAATTTTGTGCATTATCAAAACGACCCGTTTTAAGTGTTCATCACTACTGATGAGCTTCATCTTTCATGCACTGTTTCTCTTTCTGATTCAAGTTTCCTTGTTTGCATATGCGATTTAAATTTGACATTTGTATTGTTACATTAAATAATATTGCAGTTGTTGGGACATGCATATCAGAATTTCAGGTGTTGTTCAGCCTTCCTAAAACTAATTTCACAAGTATTGTTCTATGAAATGGTCCGCGTTGCCTTAAAACTAATAAATTAAACTGTGATTTACCTTTCTGATAACTGAAACATAAATGGTAACACATACTAAATGTTATGACTCACCTGCCTTTGTAACTGTTATTAGTCTACTTTGAAGTTTGCTTTTTTATGGGCAGTGTCTGGAATTTTGTCCATCCTCAATACGTAGGCATCATTACAGCTATTTTTAGTGAATCACATACAATTCTTAGTTAATTAAAACAGTTACCATGTTATAATCTGCCAGCTCCCCCTGGAGATCTTTTATTTCACCAGCAAGACCTTCTGCCCTAAAAGAAGACCAAAATTATTAGAATAATAAGAATAATTCTTTAATGACCACAGATTCAAAATAAAACACTAAGACAATGGCTAGGACATTAGACCTACCACAACACTTCTGTCTGTACTCATTACTCTTAGTACGCTCATAAAAACTTGTTCTGTCCCGCTTGTCCTAAAAGGGTCGTGGTGGCAGCAGGGAGAGCAGAGAGGCACAGCTGTCCCTGTCCCCCGCAACTTCCTCCAGCTCAGCCTGGGGAATCCCCAGCCATTCCCAGGCCAACTGTGAGATATAATCTCTCCAGCGGGTCCTGGGCCGACCTCGGAGCCTCATCCCAGTTGGCCGTGCCTGGTATACCTCCTAAGTGAGGCACCCAAGGATCCTTATCAGAAGCCCGAACCACCTCAACTGGCTCCTCTCAATGTGGAGGAGTAGCGGCTCTACTCTGAGCACCTCCCGGATGTCCGAACTCCTCATCTTGTCACGGAGAGTGAGTCCCAACACCCTGCAGAGAAAACTCATTTTGGCCGCTTGTATCCGCGATCTTATTCTTTCGGTCATCACCCAAAGTTGATGACCATAGGTGAGGGTAGGGACTTAGATCGACCGGTAAATGGAGAGTTTCGCCTTATGGTTCAGCTCCCCCTTCACTGCTCCCAGTCTGTGGCCGATCTTACGCTCCCTTCTTCCCTCACTCGTGAACAAGACCCCAAAATACTTGAACTCCTCCACCTGGGGCAAAAATTCTCCCTTTACCTGGAGGGGGCATACCATCCTTTTCTGTGAGAGAACCATGGACTCAGACTTTGAGGTGCTGAGCCTCATCCCCACCGCTTCACACTCGGCTACAAACCGTTCCAGTGCATGCTGGAGGCAACCATGTGACGGTGCCAAAAGGACAACCTCATCCGCAAAAAGCAGAGACGTCACCTTCCGACTCCCACACAGAATGCCCTCCTGACCTTGACTGCGCCTTGATATCCTGTCCATGAAAACCACAAACAGGAGTGGAGACAAGGCACAACCTTGGCGGAGTCCAACACCCACACTGAACAGGATTGACTTAATGCCGAGTATGCAGACACAGTTTTCACTCCGTATGTACAAGGACCGAATGGCCTGCAGTAGTGGCCCCGGTACCCCATACTCCCGAAGCACCTTCCGCAGAATTTCCTGGGGGACACAGTCATAGGCCTTCTCCAAGTCCACAAAACACATGTAGACTGGATTAGCAAATTCCCATGCCCCTTCAATTATCTGTGAGAGGGTAAAAAGCTGGTCCACTGTTCCACGGCCAGGGTGGAATCCGCATTGTTCCTCTTCAATCTGAGGTTCAACTATCAGCCAGAGCCTCCTCTCCAGCACCCCGGCATAGACTTTCCCAGGGAGGCTGAGAAGTGTGATGCCCCGATAGTTGGCACACACTCTCCAGTCCCCTTTCTTAAAGATAGGGACCACCACTCCAGTTTGCCAATCCAAAGGCACTGTCCCCGAGGTCCATGCAACATTGCAGAGGCGTGTCAACCATGACAGCCCTGTAACATCCAGGACCTTAGGCATTTCCGGGCGGATCTCATCCACCCCCGGTGCTTTGCCACTGTGGAGCTTCCCAACTACCTCAGTGACTTCCACCAGGGAAATGGACTCTGACAGCCCGAAAGCCTCTGTCCCTGACTCCTGTAAGGGAGGCATATCACTCGGGTGTAAGATTCCTTCAAAGTGCTCCTTCCACTTCCTGACAATGTCCTCATCAGAGGTCAGAGTTTCTCCACTCCTGCTAAACACAGCCTGAGCGAAACTCCTCTGACCCCTTCTGAGCTGCCAGATGGCTCCAGAACTTCTTTGAAGCCGACCGATAGTCGTTTTCCATGGCTTTTCCAAACTCCTCAGCACCTCTCTTCACCCGAGTGTCCAGAACATGTGGCCTCAAGTCAGAAGAAAGGACTACAAAGTCGATCATTGACCTTTGGCCTAAGGAGCTCTGGTTCCAAGTACACTTATGAGCATCCTTGTGTTCGAACATGGTGTTTGTTATGGACAAACCATGACTAGTACAGAAGTCCAATAACATTTCACCATTCGGGTTCAGATTAGGCAAGTCGTTCTTCCTGATCACCCCCGCCAGATTTCCCATTCATTGCCAACGTGAGCGTTGAAGTCCCCCGGCAGGACTATGGAGTGTGTAGGTGGGGCCCTGTCCAGAACCCCACCCACCTTCTCCAAGAAGGCCAAATACTCTGAACTGCTGTTTGGTGCATAAGCACACACAACAGTCAAAGTTTTCCTCTCTGCGACCCGAGGTTGCAATGAGGCGACCCTCTCGTCCACTGGGGCAAACTCCAACTTTATGGCAGCCAGCCGGGGGCTTGTAAGTATCCCCACACCCGCCCAGTGCCTCTCACCTCATGCAACTCCTGAGTAGGAGAGGGACCACCCCCTATCGAGGAGTTTGGTTCCAGAGCCAACACTCTGAGTGGAGGTGAGCCCAACTATATCTAGTTGGTATTTCTCAACCTCCTGCACCAATTTCAGCTCCTTCCCCCCTAAGTGAGGTGACATTCCATATACCAAGAACCAGATTCCGTCGCGAGGGGCTACGACGCCATGCGCCACCCCGCCCCCTCCCGCTACCAGGTATACATTGCACTGGACCCCCACGCTGGACCTTGCAGGTGGTGGGCCCACATGGCCCCCCCACGATGCCTTTTCTGACTAAGCCCGGCCAGGCTACGTGGGCTGCCCGGCCACCAGCTGTTCTCCTAGGAACACTACCCCCAGGCCTGGCTCCAGGGGTAGGTCCAGGTGACCCTATTCCGAGCAAGGTAAATAATCTGCCGTTTACTTTTTCCATGGAGGTTTTTGGATCGTGTTAGTCTGGATCTTCACTCCAAACCTGTTCGCCTTGGGAGACCCTACCAGGAGCATAGTGCTCCCGAAGACATAGCTCTGGAGATCCCTAGATCACGCAAGCCCTTCCACCACGCCAAGGCCCCGATCCAGGAAGGGACACTCATAAAATCTAAATTAAAAAGTAATATTCCACATACCTTTTCTCATAGGACAAGTAGACAGAGTTCTCTTGGTTAAAGGTGTCAATTTCCTTTTGTAACTTGCTGGATTCAGTTGTAAGTTCATTTATTTTACTCCTGTTAAAAATAAATCAAGACACTGAATTTACCTCACATATACAAAAAAAAATAAAAAAGGGGGAAACTGCAGTTATGTAAACATATTACTTTTACAAAATATCTAGTTTTGTGTTATTGCCCTAAAGACAGATATTTTAGGTAAAAAAAAATGCATAAACACAATGAAAAAGCACCTTGTAAGTTCCCTTAAATACAGTTTTATTCTAGGTTAATAATTTTCCTTAAATGGGATATTGGAACACTAAAAAAAGCATAGGAACAGAGGATCACTGGTTCAAATACTGTTTTTTAGAAAACACATTCCAGCGGCAGGTCACTTTTCAATTTTAGTCAAAAGATTCAAATTTCAAGTTCAAGTTCAAGTTTCAAGTTTATTGTCATAGATACAAGTACCATGTACATGCATCATGAAAATCTTCCTGAATGCTTCTCCACAGACTATGGGCAAGGACAATAGGAATACTGCACAAACAAAACAATGACAAACAAAACAGTGACAGTAAATAACAATAAATAATGGTAACAGTAGTAGCAATAATGGTAACAGTCAGAGAACTCAGAACGAGAGAATGAGAATGCTTGAAGAGACAGTGTAATTTACCAATGCGCTTGGGTGGAGCAGTCCAACTCTAGTTACTAAAGGTGGCACATTGGTTAGTGTTGTATAGTCTTACAGCAGTGGGGTAAAAGCTGTTCCTGTACCTAGCTGAGCGGGTTCGAATAGACCTAAGCTGTTTTGCAGATGGCAGGGAAGAGAAAAGTGCCCGTGCGGGGTGACTATGATCTCTCATGATGCACATCGTCTTTCTAAGGCAGCGTGTGGTGTAGGTGTCCTCGACTGCTGGTAGCTGTGTGCCGATGATTTCCTCAGCTTTTTTGTCCTGTATGGAGCAGCTGCCACCCCAGGATGTAATACACCCTGTGAGGACAGACTCCACAACACACCTGTAGAAAGTGGTGAGGACTGTAGTGGACATCCTGGCTTTCTTCAGACGCCTGAGGAAGTGGAGGCATTGATGGGCCTTTTTAATGGTCGAGATGCTGTGTGCTCAGTCCATGTGAGTTTAGCAATGAGGGTGACCCCGAGGAATTTGAAGCTGTTGATCCTCTCTACCATGTCCCCTCCTACGTAGATGGGTGCCTGAACCGTATCCTGTTTCCTGAAGTCAATCACCAGCTCCTTAGTTTTACTGACATTTAGAGACAGGTTGTTGTCCTGGCACCACTCTGCCAGGAGCCTCACCTCCTCTCTGTAGGCCGTCTCATCGTCATGTGTGAACAGGGAGTATAGCACTGGGCTCAGGACGCTTCCCTGTGGAGTGCCAGTGTTGAGGATCAGTGGGGAGGAGGTATTACTGCCAATCCACACACGCTGGGGTCTGTTGGTGAGGAAATCCAGGATCCAACTGCACAATGTGGCACTCAGTCCCAGCCCTAATAGTTTCTGGATCAGCTTGGTTGGGATGACAGTGTTAAATGCTGAGCTACAGTCTACAAACAATAGCCTTGCATAACAGTTTTATTATCCAGGTGAGACAGAATGGTGTGAAGTGTGTGTGATATTGCATCTTCAGTGGATCTGTTGTGGTGGTAGGCAAACTGCAGTGGGTCCAGTGTCTGGGATGGTGTCCTTAATGTGTCCCAGCACCAGCCTTTCAAAGCATTTCATTGCAATGGGGGTCAGTGCCACTGGGCGATAGTCATTAATGCAGCTCACTTTGTTCTTCTTAGGAACGGGGATAATGGTGGTGTTTTTGAAACAAGCGGGTAAAGCTGAGCTTTTTAAGGAGGTGTTAAATATGTCCGTGAAGACAGAAGCCAGTTGCTCACTGCATGTTTTTAAAACTCGCTCTGCAGCTTTGCGGATGTTGACTCGGCTAAAAGTTCTTCTCACCTGTGCCACAGAGATGGTGAGACTGACATTATCATGTACTGTGGGGATGCGCAGTGGGAGGTCTTTGTTCTCGAATTCGAAGCGGCCATAAAAAGCATTTAGTTTGTCTGGAAGAGACGCAGCGGCACCTGTCAATGACTGCCTCTGTAGTTTATAATCTGTTAAAGTTTGGATTCCCTGCCACAGCCTACATGCATCTTGAGTGCAGTTAAACTGTGATTCCACCTTCCTGCTATATTCCCGTTTTGCGCTGGCAATGACTTTGCGGAGCTCGTACTTGCTCTTCTTGTACGCGTCTGTGTCTCCGGACTGAAAAGCGCAAGTTTGCGCACGGATCTTATTTCAGATTTCAGCGGTTATCCACGGTTTTTGGTTGGGGAATGAGCGAACTGTTTAATGTGGTATGCAGACATTTACACAGAACCCGATGAAGTCCGTGACCACTGTGGCATACTCGTAGAGATTGGAGGATGAGTTTCTGAACATGTCCCAGTCCATGGAGTCAAAGCAGTCCCGGAGCCTTTCCTCTGCTTCTGGTGTCGAGTGCTGTACAGTGCACGTCACAGGTTCCTCTCGCTTCAGTTTCTGCTTGTAGACCGGGAGCAGCAGAATCGAGGCGTGATCTGACTGCCCGAGGTGTGGACACAGCAAGGAGCAGTACGCACCTTTGTGTCAAGTGTAGCAGTGGTTGAGGGTGTTTGAGCCTCTGGTGGGGCAGGAGATGTGCCGATGGTACTTGGGCTACACATTCCTGAAATCGGCTTGGTTAAAGTCCCCAGAGATAATGAACAGTCCATCTGGGTGCTTGTTCTCGTACTTAGTAATGACGTGATAGAGTTTGTTCAGAGCGCTGTGTGTATTCCCTTGCGGGGGGATGTAAACTGCGGCCAGGAGCACAGCCGAGAACTCCCTGGGCAGGTAGAACGGTCGGCATTTGATCGGGAGGTATTCAAGGTCCGGAGTGCAGATCTGTGCAATCACTTCCACATTCGTGCACCATGCATTGTTCATAAGAAAGCATATGCCCCCTCCTCTCTTTTTCCCCGATGAATCAGTCCGATCTGCACGGTAGACTGAGAACCCCTCGGGGTGGACCGTGTGGTCCGGTGTGCTGGCGGTGAGCCACGTCTCCGTAAAGCAGAAAACACAGCAGTTCCGTAAATCTCTTTGGAACTTAAGTCACACTCTGAGATCGTCCAGTTTGTTGTCCAGAGACTGAACGTTCGACAGGAAAATGCTGGGCATCGGAGGTCGTAGCCCGCAGCGTTTCGCTCTCACCTGAACGCCTGCCCTGCGGCCCCGTTTCTGAGATCACGTCTTCTGTGTGGTTTCAGGTGGGACGCGGTCATGATGTTGTTCGCGGCAGAGCGAAGGTAGCGAGTTCGGCTCTCTAACACTAAGAATTGCGTCTAATTGCACCACTTCACGTATTTGCAGAAGTGTTTGGCGGTCATAAGTAATAAGAGAATAAACTGGCTGGAAGAACAGTGACACAAACAAAATAATATACACTAAACTAACAAGTCTGCGAGGAGAAGCAATCAACACGTCGCCTCACGCCGGCACCATGTTCCAAAGGAACTGACACAGATAGAGTCCTGAGAGTGAAGCTGGACCCCAAGATGGACTCTGAATAAACGCTGGTCTCTCATGGACAATGACTCACATCCTTTCCACACCACCATAGTTAAAAAACAGTAACACTTTCAGCAACAGGCTGGTCCAGTTGCAGTGGTCCAAAGAGTTGCTGGAGATCATTTCTCCAAGCAGCAGTAAAGCTCTACAGTGAGCCCTCACATGTCAGGGAGGTGAATGATTTCTAGTCCCACCACTCGAGTGCTGCACTACCTCTTGTCACCTGTTACCTTACCGCATCTCACTTCAGTCCAGTCTTTCCCCTTTTTGCACTTAAGTATCCACTTGCTGATATTATGTTTCTACTTATTTCACTTGCCAACGTATTTATATGTTTGGTAACTTTAAATATGTACGCTTGTACGTATGAATATGTATGTTGTGCATGGTGCACTGCTGCAACCAAAGTGAATTTCTATCTGGGATTAATAAAGTTTTGTTCATTCATTCTATTCCAAATTGATTTAAAGAGGTATTGCTGGTACTGTTACCCTGTTTTTGCTATCTGAAATCTTGTTTGCCCCCAATAACTTTACTGGTGAGGGTGCAAATAAAGATGTATTCATTTGGAGCCTGTTCTCTGATTACTTTTAACAATGTTTACTTCAACATAGAAACATACTGTATACACTTGTATATACTTTACAATTACAGAATCAAACTCTGAAATCCCAATCTCAGAGACTTCACTTACAAGGAACTTCTTGCTTCTTTCCATTTTCTTCAGTGAAAGCTGGTTTCTTTTTCCCTCCTTACCCCTCTTTACCCCTCCTCCTCAACTCACAAGGCTAAAAAGTTTTGTCTTGGTTTGAACAGACAAAATTGATTTCACCACCAAAAGGTTCTCAACATCTGTCTCCTTCATCCACACCAGGACTCACAGCAAGGCCTCAAGGGTTCCCTGCATGACAGTGTCTAGTAACCTGGTGACCTTAAAAAGGTATGAAAACTAAGACTAAAGAGAATAAAAAGTACTTCACATTGCCAGTCAAACAAAGACTTTTGAGAGAAGTTAATGAAAGATGGACAAGAACTCCAGCTGCAGACAGTGCACTAAAGGTACACTGGGAAAGGAGTACATCTTAGATTTATAATTATTCATTTAGCAGACGCTTTTCTCCAAAGTGACGTACATCTCAGAAGATACAATTTGTGCATTACATTAGGAGAAAGAGACATAGTTGCAGACGTGATTCTTAAGAAAAGTTAGTTTCCTCTTTACACACCAATGTTCATCGCACAAGTAGCTGCATAAAACTCAGAATGGACTAATCCTGATCACGTTTGGACAATTTCTTTTAAAGATACACAAACATTTACGTACAGTACAGGAGTAGCAGCTGTGTAAAGGTTGATCCGGGCATGATCATAAAGTTATGGTGCATGAACCTTTACATCTTACTTGAGCTTAAGAGATCTTGGACAAAGTGAGTCTGGAAGAAGTAAGTTTTCAGACCCTTTTTAAATGTGGACAGAGTTCCAGGAGTTCTGAGTGCGAGGGGGTGGTCGTTTCACCACAACGGAGCCAGATTCAAGAACCTCCGTGCTTTACTTTTTCGTGTGCGGGACCACCAAGCGAGTAGAAGTAGACGAGCGAAGCGGTCTGGTTGGGTGTAGGTGGTTGATCAAGTCTTCTAAATAGCTAGGAGCAGTTCTATTGATGCATTTGTAGGTAATAACTAGGGTCTTAAATTTGATCCAGGCAGCTATAGGAAGCCAGTGCTGAGAAACAACTGGAGGAGATACATGGGAACTCTACGGGAGTACTTTGAGAGTGGTGCACAATGCGGACCCTGAAAGAGGAACCATCCCGAAGCTGACCTGGAGTTCACGTGTAGCTCACCAGACAGCACAAAAGTGATCCAGCTAAGATGCTAGAAAACATCTTATGGTTGGGTGAAAGCAAGATTGACCTTTTTTCCACAACAAAGTGATTTAGGTGGCACACAAACAACTGTATATACCCCAAAAAACACCATCACCAAACACAAGCACTACACTATATTAATACTTCTTGTGAGCAGGGACTGATCATTTTGCCAGAATCAAAGAAATGATGGACAGAACAAGTACAAGAAAATACTACAAGGGAACATGTTTCAGGAATGGGTAGTAATGAGTCACATTTACCCTGATACTTACATAAAAGTACTGAAAAAGCTGTCACTGTTGTGGATACTGTGTTGTGAGAAAACACATTTATGTTGTTGTAATAAGACCCAAAGTGGTACATTATTGACTGTGGGCCTCTTTGACTACAAAAAATCCTTTTATCAACTGAGAGGCATTTCTTTTAAAACTGGGTTAGTCAGAACTTTACACTTGTTATACTCTGTGCCAACAAAAATAGCATGTTTCTAACGTGTTACGTGTTCGAAACGAAGAATCCAAATTAAGGTTAAATCACTGAATTTCTGTATATTTAAATGCTGTCAAAGTATTGCTGGAGTATTTTCATTTGTTTATAACTACTACTCAAGAGTTGTGAGTCAATATGGAATTAAAGTTAATATACTAATTGCACATATCTGAAACATTATTTTTTCATTTCAATAACAGTTTTCATTTCAGAACAGTAGAGCAATTTTTAACTTCATTTCGTTTTGGCAAATCATCTGTTCTTTCAATTAGGAAAAAAAGGGTAGTGTAAAGACAGATAATTATGATAATACACTTTCTCCTCACATTACAAATGTTTGAGATACGAATGATACAAGCATTTTATGGAAGGAGTATTTATAAAGTTTATTTGTATATATTAAGTTGTTTTTTTCTTTGCTCCTCTTTTTCCTCACAAGCTTGTTTCTGGGGTCAGTTGTTGCCTGAGATGAACCAAGATTTTAGGCAGAAGGTATTTTTATTTTCAGTCATTAATCTGGTAACTATTTATTTTCATTTGTGATCTGTTTCATGTTTTGAAAATTACTGCAAACCAGGTGGTACTGTTACAAACAAAGGATGGCTCTCGATTTACTCAAGCAAAATATTTCAGTTTATATTTTTAGTGAAAAAATCCTGGCTTTATATACTTTCAGTTTGGACACATTAATAGATAGTAAATACCCTAACCAGAAAAAGATGTGCCTTCTGTACTCCAGCATTATCTGAAACTGCTTTTAGGTTTTAGTATGTTTGCAAAGCCCAGTAGATTAACATTGATATGAATATTGTTGGCAATTTTTGTCACATTCTGGAGTATGACTGTTAGCTGATTCAGCATATCTGAAATGGAAATGACAAAATTAGGAATGCATTTTACCTGAGCAGTCCAAGGTAGTATGATTTATCAAGGATTTGTCTTTGAGGTCCTGAAACATAACAAAACCATTGAGCGCATTACATTTCAAGTACAGCTGGTCCCGATTTACAAACTTTCAATGAGACCTATTCTGGCTGGTAAACCACATCAAATCACATGTCAAATTGTCACCCAGTGCATCAACAGACAGCGATGGTAACTAGTAAATGTTGCCTTAAGCTTTTCAAAGGATTTGAGAAGGTGGAACAGAAGAAAACAGAGGGTGAACCTTTGAGCAAAAAAAAAAAAAAAAAAAAACGCTCTCGGTCCCCATTAAGTTTGTAAGTCAAAAACAAACTGTATTCCATTTTTTTCAATTAAATGTAATAACCCTTCTATTACAACAGATAACAGACCACTCGCTATCCATTATCGCTTAATGAAGGCAGGATTCCAGCACTCCGGAGACTATCCCAGAAGCACTGGGAGCTGGGCTAGTGCAGGTACCACGTTGATGAGACGTGTGTCTGTCTGTCACAGGGTCATCACACACATTTGCACACACACTCTATCATCAATCTGGAGTGACCAGATGCATTTGCAATGTCTTTGGGCTGTGGAAGGAACAGAGACTGAGCAGGGACTGGACCTCCGCTCCGTCACTCAGTCCAGACACTGTGAGGCACCCCCCCAACCCACTGTGCCATTGTGTTTCCCATGAAAAATAATCAAAATTGTTGAAATATTAGACAATATTAGGCAAAAAAATGTTACAAGTATTTTAAAAAATAAACTTGAATGATATACTGAAACATTTCTTAAGGCTTTCCTGAACCAGTCTGCAGATTGTATTACCTCTCATCCCAGTCTTCATGCCACTCAAGCCCTGCTGAGTAACCGGTCGGTCCGTTACTGTGATCTGAGCAGAAAGGACTCCTGACGTGATCATCGGTCCTCCTCTTGTCCCTGGCCGTCCCGTCTTGGGCACCATCTTTGGCACAAGCAGAACAATATAGTATATACTTTTTAAAAAACTCTAATCAACTCCATATATTACATTTTGTGTCTTACTTTAATATGTGCTTCATTTTATTTAACTATTTACTTCTCTGGAACTTCAGAAAAGTGTAATAATTTTTTTCTGATTAAAATGATTTTCTTTTTTCTGTACTTCACATTTATAACACATTAAAGATTCACCAAGTTTTTGTAACATCCATCAACAGACTGTATTTCTGTGGAAAGGAAATTAATTTGTTTGTGTTTGGATGGGTTGGAAAACACACAAAAAGGTAACAAAGGCATCCGATTATGTATTAATTGGAATAGTCTTATCCATCTTTAATTCCTCAGCTCTGCTCTGGTTGGTTACCAACTGCCCTCCTAACTACCCATACCTCCCCATTTTTAAACAAACCTTCTCGGAACCTAAATTCCATCCACAGTTTGTCCCGTTCCCTCCTTCCTTTCAATGTCAAGTGTCTCAAAACCCCACTCTGACATTACTTTTTACTCTGGCTGGTCCAGAACGCAACACAGCACACTTAAAGTGTCCTGCAATCTTTCACCATTTCCAAGAAACACACCTAACCATCCTGTTTAAAGCCTTAACTCCATGAATGTCCAGGTAATATATTCACGAATACCAAGCATGTCGAAATTTTTTCCAATAGCAGAATAAGAATTATCCAGTTCAATACACCAAGCAACTTCATGCACACCCATTCCTCACATACTGGCACCAATAAGTGCTATAAAATTACCCCGTAGGGCAAATTGCTGTAGTGATGATGTTTCTGTGGAGGGCAGAGTGGCGGAAAAAGCATCAGCTAAATAAATGTAAATAATAGTTAATTAAATTAATGTAGTTAATAAATGTAAATGTAATGTAAGGAAGAAATGGACAAGTACCTCACTTGTACCTCCCAACAACATCCACTCACCGGCCACTTTATTAAGTACACTTTGCTAGTAATGGGTTGGACCCCCTTTTGCCTTCAGAACTGCCTTAATTCTTCGTGGCATAGATTCAACAAGGTGCTGGAAACATTCCTCAGAGATTTTGGTTCATATTGATATGATAGCATCACGCAGTTGCTGCAGATTTGTCAGCTGTACATCCATGATGCGAATCTCCCATTCCACCACATCCCAAAGGTGCTCCATTGGATTGAGATCTGGTGACTGTGGAGGCCATTTGAGTATAGTGAACTCATTGTCATGTTCAAGGAACCAGTTTGAGATGATTTGAGCTTTGTGACATGGCGCGTTATCCTGCTGGAAGTAGCCATCAGAAGATGGGTACACTGTGGTCATAAAGGGATGGACATGGTCAGCAACAATACTCAGGTAGGCCGTGGCGTTTAAACAATGCTCAGTTGGTACTAAGGGGCCCAAAGTGTGCCTAGAAAATATCCCCCACACCGTTACACCACCACCACCAGCCTGAACCATTGATACAAGGCAGGATGGATCCATGCTTTCATGTTGTTTATGCCAAATTCTGACGCTACCATCTGAATGTCGCAGCAGAAATTGAGACTCATCAGACCAGGAAACATTTTTTCAGTCTTCTATTGTCCAATTTTGGTGAGAGCTTGCAAACTGTAGCCTCAGTTTCCTGTTCTCAGCTGACAGGAGTGGCACCCGGTGTGGTTTTCTGCTGCTGTAGCCCATCTGCTTCAAGGTTCGACGTGTTGTGCATTCAGAGATGCTCTTCTGCATACCTCGGTTGTAACGAGTGGTTATTTGAGTTACTGTTGCCTTTCTATCAGCTCGAACTAGTCTGGCCATTCTCCTCTGACCTCTGGCATCAACAAGGCATTTTCGCCCACAGAACTGCCACTCACTGGATATTTTCTCTTTTTCTGACCATTCTCTGTAAACCCTAGAGATGGTTATGTGTGAAAATCCCAGTAGATCAGCAGTTTCTGAAATACTCAGACCAGCCCGTCTGGCACCAACAAGCATGCCATGTTCAAAGTCACTTAAATCACCTTTCTTCCTCATTCTGATGCTCAGTTTGAACTTCAGCAGATCGTCTTGACCGTGTCTACATGCTTAACTGCATGCTGATTAGATATTTGCATTAACGAGCAGTTGAACCAGTGTACCTAATAAAGTGGCCAGTGAGTGTAGCATGATTCAACAAGAGAGCGGGAGCTGAGGCATTGCAGGGTCTTCACAGAACCAGAGTCCCCTAACAAAGACAAGCGGGAAACAAGTTGTGTACTTATTACAAGTATGTAGAATCGTTGTCCTGCTGCATGATGTTGTAAAATACAGTGGTGACCTTTCTGGTTCATTATTCCTTGCACTCGGTGTAAATCTCTCATCTTTCCACCTCCAAAACAGCCCCATACTATTACACTTCCTCACCCATGCTTAAAAAAGGCCTCAACATCTCCGCCAGCATCCTTTCATTTACTCTATGTGTTACACATGTTCTTTTTGACCCAAAGACCTCAATCTTAGACTCATCTGTCCATAAAACTCTTTTCCAGTCATCCACTGTCTAATAATTTACATTTACTAATTTAGCAGACACTTTCATCCAAAATGACTTCCAAAGAACTCTATGTAGCATTATCAGACCACACACCTTATTCACTGTGGTAACTTGCACTGCTAGATACACTGCTTACACTGGGTCACTCATCCATACATTAGTGGAACAGACTCTCTCTGTGTCACTCACACACTATGGCTGAACCTGAACAGCATGTCTTTGGACTGTGGGAGGAAACCAGAGCACGCGGAGGAAACCCACACAGACACGAGAGAACATGCAAACTCCATAAAGACTGAGCGGGGATCAAACCCACATCCTCTCACACCACCCAGGCTCTGTGTGATAGCAGCACTACTCACTGTGCCACCGTGCCGCCCATAATATGTGTGTTCTTTTGCCCATTTTAACCTTTTCTTTTTATTATTGCCACTTTCACATGCAACTTTTTCTTTGCAACTCTGCCTCTAAGGCCAGCATCCCGGAGTCGTCTTTTTATCGTTGCAGATGACCCTGATACTTGATGTAAACTATTGAAGGAAGCAGCTAACTGAGGACCTCTTAGGTGTGTCTCAGATTACACACACTCATGTATTTATCCTCTTGTGCAGTTGTGCATCTGGGCTGTCCGCTTCTTTTTCTATCCTGGTTACATCCACTTTACACTCATTTCTCAGTAGTGAACGTACTGAACACCTTTGTATGAAATATTTACTTTCTCAACCATTAATAGCCTATATCTGCAACATCAGTAACGGTGTATTGGCTATATTTTACATCAATTAAATGGTACCTTCATTAAAAAGGAAATCAAATGATCAAAAACATAAAAATTTCTTGGTGAGTCCAAACTTTTTATGGTACTGTAAATGCCAGCAATGTGCCTGTGCCTGAGCATTTTGAGTCCCCTAGAGTTATTTACTACACATGGTATTTGTGCTCATCTGTGCCTCTGGGATCCTTTTGTGAACCCACATGTCACATGGAATTCACTAAAATCCATCACAAGCAAATAAGAAATGGACGTCTGATCACTACTTGCATCTCCCCTCTTCGTTTCTCTGAACTGGCTTCCCATAGCCGCCCAGATCAAATTTAAGACCCTGGTTATGACCTAGAAAAGCATCAACAGAACTGCTCCCAGCTATCTACAAGACTTGATCATCCGCTACACCCCAACCAGACTGCTACACTCTTCCAACATCTGCCTGCTTGGTGGTCCCATGCATGAAAGGTAAAGCACGGAGGTTCTCGGTTCTGTCTCCGTTGTGACAAAACGACCTCCACCTTAACTGAGAACTGCTGAATCTCTGTCCACATTTAAAAGGGGTCTTAAAACCCACCTCTTCCAAACTCACTTCACCCATGATCTCTTAAGCTCATGTAAGGTGTAAATGTTCATGCACTATAACTTTAAGATTACCCCTGGATCAACCTTTACACAGCTACTCCTGTAATGTAATGTACATGTTTGTATGTATCTTTTAAAAAAAAATTACTAGGAAGTTGATCAGGAATCGTTGATATACTGATAAAGCTTAATGCAGCTACTCGTGTGATGAGCACTGGTTCATACGGCAGAAAGAAACTAACTGCACTTAAGAACCACACGTCTATATCTTAGTGTCTTTCTGCTAATATAATAAATATATTGTATTTTGTTTGAGATGTTCGTTGCTGGACTGGCGTCCCGTCCTGGGTATGTCCCCTCCCCCTCCGGCCTTACGCCCTCTGTTGCCGGGTAGGCTCCGGTTCCCCGCGACCCCGTATGGGACAAGCGGTTCCGAAAATGTGTGTGTGTGTTCGTTGCTTTGGAGAAAAGCGTCTGATAAATGAATAAATGTAAATGTAACTGTGAATGTAAGAAATAAAAGCATAATTGTAAGACATTTAAAAACTAAGCTATGTACATCAAAACACAGACAACATTTCCACACATCAGCTGGGAGCCAGGGGCCAATCAGAGGAAATACAGTGAACTGGAAAGCTCATGTAGGGCACTGCACCTCCACCACCAGTGCTGCTCTACAGATCCATTGATGCACAACACAATTGTTCCCTATCCCTAACCCAACTGTTCCCTCACTCTAACCCTAACCAAGTGTTCCCTAAATCTAACCCTAACCCAGCTGTTCCCTAACCCTAACCTAATTAAAAGGGTAACTGCTGTTTGAATACAACCAGGTCTCACTTGGCCAACCCTATTCAATTTACATTTGACTTACTTAAATCCTAACCAGCAGAAGTTGGCAAAACAGCGATTCATGGCAACACACACACACACACACACACACACACAAACACACACACACACACACACACATTTTCTGAACCGCTTGTCCCATATGGGGTCACGGGGAACCGGAGCCTACCCGGTAACACAGGGCGTAAGGCCGGAGGGGGAGGGGACACACCCAGGACGGGACGCCAGTCCGTCGCAAGGCACCCCAAGCGGGACTCGAACCCCAGACCCACCGGAGAGCAGGACTGTGGTCCAACCCACTGCACCACCGCACCCCCTGATCACACACAAACAAAATATCTGAATCCCTCCAGGGCTGGACAGGGTTACACAACTGTTCTAAAGCTCAGACTCAGTGAAACCATGGTCACAGCCACACTCTTCAAACAGAGAGTGCTGTGTCACAAAGCAAGACAATAATCCCAAACATACAAACAAGTGAACATGAGAATGGCTGGGAAAAAGTTATGGAATGACATAATCAAAGTCCTCATCTGAATGAAAGTAATATGGTGTTACAAGAGCTGAAAATAGCTATTTATGCTCAAAAATCTTCCAATGTTGCTAAGGTAAAGCAGTTGTGTATAGAAGAGTGGTCCACAACTCCTCTCTTGTGATGTGAGAGCCCTTGTTACATTAACATTTACATTTATTCACTTAGCAGATGCTTTTCTCCAAAGCGACTCACAATGGATATTATGTAGTGTTATCAGCCCACACACCTTCCTCACCAAGGTGACTTATACTGCTAGATACACTAGTCACTCATTCATACATCACTGAAACACACTCTCTGTGTCACTCACACAATAACACACTAGTTAACAGTGGTTGCAATTTAATTTACTTTCAGTCATCACCTCTTCCTTTCACCTCTTACTGACTGCGATGGGACAATTACTGTACTTTTTTCCATGCCTATCATTACACATTTCACTATGTTCCACATCAAGGAAATAGACGGTGTTGCCCCCCCACCAGGCTGCATATATATGCTACTACAATTGATAAGAAGTTACGTTATGCTATCAAATTTAAGGAAAAAGTTACATGCTATCAGGTTAATGGGTGGGGGGGGCTGGGCCACTAGAAGGTAAAAGTGGATTAAAATACAGTCTTTCCCACCTTATGAAGATAATGTGTTCCTGAAAAATCTTCCGTAAGATAAACTCTCATAATTCAGACTCACTTTAACTGGTAAAAATGTGTGTTTCTCAGCACCAAAGGCGACACCCCACACACAGACACACACAGGCTAAAACCGCTTGTGCTGAGCGGGGTTGCAGCGAACCAGAGCCTATCCCGGCAACACAGGGCGCAGGGCTGGAGAGGGAGTGGACACACCCAGGATGGGATGCCAGTCCATTGCAAGGCACCCCAAGCAGGACTCGAACCCCAGACCTGCCAGAGAGCGGGCATGGGCATTGCCCCACCATGCCCCCCATGAAAGTGACACCCATATCCCTTTAAAATAGACACAATTACTTCAGTTACAAACATTAGTTATCATAACGCAACGTAACAAGGCAGTTTCCCGTCATTATTTACTCCATTTTACTGTTTAACTGTTGCCTGTGCTCCTTCAGCTGTTTCATAGCTATTAAATACTGCACACTTATAGTAAACTGTGGATTATTCTCATGTGCTCCTGTTTCCCCCAACTCCAAGACAGTGTTTAAGGTGGACCAAAGAATCTGAGTTGCCTTTTGTGTGTGTGTTACCTTACGTTGCTGCTGACAGAACAACCAACAAATGACTACAACCGGTTGTCCCAAGCGGGGTCGCAACGAACCGGAGCCTAACTCGGCAACACGGGATGAAGGGCCGAAGGAGGAGGGGACACACCCAGGAAGGGACGCCAGTCCGTCACAAAGCACCACAAGCAGGGCTCGAATCTCAGACCCACCGCTAACAGAACATACAGCCAAAATTCGCGTCTAACCCGTCACCACATAAACCTTACAGGATGTCTTACAATAAACTTGAGCTTACTTAAATTAAAAAAAAACACCAATATAAATGGAATAATAATATATATAAATAAACTCAGGGTAAAGACCAATTCTTCTGGCTCAAATAGGCCTATGTCGGGAGAGACTGCAGACCCCACCATGTCTGTATTGTGCAATGTGGAGGAAAATTTAAAATCTCATGTTTCGCCTCTGCAAACATATATAGACATACACAGACAATTCTATGCCGAGTAGAAAATTATACACCAACAGCTTGACATTCAACACTGTCATCCCAACCAAGAACAGTCAGTGTCCACGTGTGACCAGCTACACTGTCGCAACACTGAGTATATTGAAGCATCTTTTAACATCACTGCATCGCTGCACAACATGGAAAAGACTGAGGGACTTTTCTCCCTGCAACTTGTGCAGCAACCAAACACTGAGGTCCATCCCAGTGATCAGAGCCTACTGCTCTACCCTACTACTCTACTCTTCTACTCTACGCTTCTACCCTACTTCTCTACTCTACTACCCTACAACTCTACTACCCTACTATTCTACTACGCTACCCTATGACTCTACTACCCTACTACTCTCTACTACTCTACTATTCTACTCTACAACTACCTGCAGACATATTGGACCCCTCTCGCAGAGCGCTGCAACAGCAGAACCTCAACACGTTCAGAGCCACAAGTTCTCCAAACTGGTGTCACAGCAACACAGCACTATGCTGATGTACGTTGCTGAGGAAAATCACAAACTGTTGGGCGCAGAGCAGATATCTGCAGTTCAGCTACTTCATATGTGTCTATTTTATCTGTTTTTACTGGAAAACAGGCTCCTGGGCTCTGGGTTCAAATCCACTTCAGTTTGTGCAGTTTTGCTATGTTCTGTTTTCTCCAAAGTTCAAAGACATGTCTTTCAGAACTTAAAACTTGTTCTGAAAATGATATTCATACTGCTAAAGATAATTTTTTTTATATTATATTCAATAGGGGGGCGCGGTGGCGCAGCCGGTTCGGCCAGGTCCCGCTCTCTGGTACGTCTGGGGTTCAAGTCCTGCTTGGGGTGCCTTGCGATGGACTTGCGTCTTGTCCTTGGTGTGTCCCCTCCCACTCCAGTCTTGTGCCATGTGTTGGTGGATTAGGCTCCAGTTCACCAGAACCCCACTTGGGACAAGCGGTTTCAAACACTGTGTGTGATTATATTTAATACACCAAGAGAAAATGTATATTATTTTCATATCAATCAATAAATACAGACGACAAACCATTTCATATGAAACATGGCTTTGTCATTTGACGCACCAGCTGGGATTTGGAAAGCCAGTCATCGTGCTCTATATTTGTATTTTTTTTTTTACGCATTGTATGAAAAAAAACAGCAATTTGTTTTTATATTGATTCCCCGCGACCCCGTATGGGACAAGCGGTTCAGAAAATGTGTGTGTGTGTTGTTAAAATCAAGAGTTACCTGTTGGAGAAACTTGAGAAATACAATATACACAGGATTGCACTATAAACTGACATACCCCTGTAGCAGTCTGTGGAGGCCTGATGGCTGTCGGAGGTCTTCCTGCTCCAAGAAGAGCCCCACGACTTATATGCTTGCTTGAAGATGGTCTCTGACTCGACATTGCTGTGTTGGGGATTCTGTACAACTGGTAAACACAAACAACAAGTAAGATTTTGATATAGTGTGGTAATGGAAACAATAACCTATACACCCAAACCTCAATTTACAAAACTAATTACTTCCCATCAATGTATAGCTCTGAAATTCATAACACGCCCATTACCTAAAACGGAACATTTGAACATGGCATTAAATTAATAAATTAAAATACACAGAACATAGTTACTGAATATATTATGTTGCAAGTTGTTGCTGCAGTTACACAATGATCACATAAGTTTCAGAGTTTTTTTTCTTTTTTTTTTTTTAACTACTTTTATAATCAGTATATGGTACCTCCATACGTCTGCATGAAGAACTAACTAATTGGTTTTATGCATCTCCTTCCAGCCATCCATCACCACTACTCTTCCTACCTGCCTCTGAACCCTCAGTCATGTTCTTGCAAAAGTTACAGTCCCTCCTGCATTCTGCCTTCTCCTCTACTAAGCAGGTATGTATGTATGTATGTATGTATGTATGTATGCAATGGGCACTGGCTAAAATAGTGGCCTCTGCAACTCGGAGGTTGAAGATAAAGGTTTTTGATTTCTGACACTAGTGACAGAACAACAAAATGATTTGCATAACGACTTTGAAAATTAAGCTTAAGCAGTGTCTTCAGATATGGAAAAAATCCAGAAAAAATTGCTTTGCATTATCAAACTTTCAAATGACATATCTCCCAATATTGATGGGAAGGTTTATTCAAATATACAGAGTGCTCTATGAGAGAGCTGTGTTGTGGAACTGCACATTGTCACACGGAACACAGGGAGCCAGGACGGCTGAACCCAAGTGCAGCGTTGTTTGTCTGAAGTTGAGGGAAGAGTCAAGTTCTGAAAACCAGGGACGGGCGAAGGGTCGGTCGATCAGCGAACAGGACAGGAATGAGGATCCATGGACGTGGTTGGAGAACAAAGCAAGTAGTCAAAAAACCAAAGATTGTAAACAGAGAATAGAGTTAAGTGTTTGTGCGAAGCACCGCGAGGAAGGGCGGTGTCCCAAACGAGAGTCCGTAACGGTACGGGAGCTGAAGAGGGTCTTTATAGGGTGAGCGATTACTCAGGAGCTAGTACAGAGTCAGGTGTTGTCGCTTGTGTTGTGGGCGTGGACATGACACACACATGTATTTCAAACAACTTTTACCCATTGACAATAATGGTAAATGCTATAGCTGAGTTTGAGTGTAATTTTGAACCTACTTACACCAAATAGATGCAAATTATGGGAACTGTCATACACTAAATACCTCCAATACAACTATCATACTGCTGCATGTGTGGTAATTAATGGTACTTCAGCTTTTGCATCATCACCGTCACAAAGGTGCTGTAAATAACATTCACTGGTCTTTATACATACGGTGCTCTTACCATGCTATCCCATCTAACTTGATTTCTAAAGAAACTGACTTTCTTGCATCCTCTGAATCACTAGCACCCATGATAAACATGAACAAGACCTAAAATTATGTGAATAAAAGCAAAGTACAAACCCATTTACAAAAAAGTTGGGACAGTATGTAAAAAACAAATAAAAACAGAAAGCAGTGATTTGTAAATGCTCTTGTACCAAATCAGTACAAAGAAATTTAATGTTGTACTTCATACACTTAAAACGAATTTATATATATAAGCTATTTCCGATTGTGATGCCTGCAACACGTCCCACAGAAGTTGGGACAGGTGCCCGTTTACCTGTGGAAATGTTTTATTAAAAAGAAAAACCTGTTTGGAACTTTCCACACATAAATAAGTGAATAGGTAACAGGTGATGCTGTCATGATCGATGTTAAAGGAGCATCCAGGAAAAGCTCCATTATTTACAAACAATGATCTGTTGAGGCCTTTGCTACTTTGCGCTGAACTGCTTCAGTGAACTGTTGAACAGTTTAGAACCAACATTGATCAACATGGAATTGCAAAGAATGTCACCATGTATGGTTTATAACATTATTAAAACAATGAAAGAATCCAGGGCAAACGGCGTGAAAAGGGAGAGGCCGCAAACCAATACTGAATGCCCATGATCTTGGAGCCCTCAGATGGCACTGCATAAAAAAAACAGACATTCTTGGGTTTATGTTTTTGTCCATTTTCACAGCTGAATATCTCAGTGGAGTAGATGAAGGTGATGAAGAGATAGTTTTTCCTCGTGATATATCGAAAAGGCGATGTAGCTTTTAACTGGGTGTAGTATGTACTGTACTCTGAAATACCACACAGCTGGCTTCCTGAAGAAGGGTCATTCCAACAGACACACCGGCCATGAGGAATGTGCGCGCGCACACACAGATGAGACGGCTGTGGACACTTACTGAAAGTGTGTCATGTGGAGTAACACACACTGACACTGCTGATTATGCTCACTGGAGTCAAATAAACTTGCAACTACTACATACATGATGATGATGATGATGATGATATTGACTGTATCATTACTGTGTTCTCTATGAAACGGCCAGCTGGACTATTTAAAAATTACATTCTTTTGTTGGCCACTTTGCAGCTCGCTTCAGCTAAACTAGATGTATCATGATTTTTTGTAGAGCCCGATGTGAACAGTAAACAACACTGTTCAACACTGTTCTCATGGTAACGTGGGGAAAACATGAGAACATTGTTTCCGAAACGCTATCAATATAGCAAAATGTACCGACACTCGACACTCACTTCTACAGTAATACTTTACAACAGCAATGTCGATTACTAATCCCCATACAACATCACTTTACAACACAGTAAATATCGCTTACTTACGAGGGTTTCTTGAGAAAGGCACGCGAGATCCCGTTGCCTAGCGCCGACACGGAGCGTATCGCGAGACGCACGAGCCAGCGCGGGACAGGAACATCCGCTCACGTGACCTCACGATCTCCCATTAATATGGCTGCCACTGGCACGGGGCTGTTTGTGCTGTTGCAACTGTGAGACTTTATTCATTGCAACAGCAACACTGAGTCGTAGCGACAAACAGTGATATTCGAACTGTATCCGCAAGCATACATATCAGGTAAAGCGACGAACAATGTTTCACAGAAGTGATCAAAAGCCATTCTAGTAAGTTGTGTGAAGAATATATGATGAACTCAATGGCAGAAACTAAGAGAGACTGCAGCCTCAAAAGAGTAAATAATACTATAGTGTAAGTTCAAATAAACTGCATGTTTGTTATGTGGCCTGGTCTGAATGTCTAAAATGAAACGAAAATCAATTTTTATTGCCGGATCCAAACACTACTCATAGTTAATTGAAAAAAATCTGAATAATCCTTTTTTATGTTTAACACCATCATCATATAACTTAACTGATAAACACCTAGGCTAGATAAACAATGTAATTCTATTTCTAATGACATATTTCTGTATTTTTTAAAGAGCTGTTTTTTAACCATCTACTCCAGTACTAGCTAATGTAAGGGGTTCTGGCTTTGATAATATTATGTTGACCGCACAGTTTAAGTAGCTTCGATTTAATCCCTGCAGAGGAAATTCTGTGCTAATTCACTCAGTGAACCCAAATCCTCATTAAATTCCTTAAACCTGCTGTCTAATGTGCCATTTTTGTTCAAAATTTTACAATCCCAAATTGTAAAATTATTATCATAATACATCTGAAAAATTTCACAGCACTTAAACAGCCCTCAACTGTGTTGCTAATGAAATTGTCATCTTGACTGATACTGGTCAAATAATAATTAGGTAGATAATAATAAGTAAATAATTGTAGGTGCTTTAGCATTGTAAGTTGCTATGGAGAAAAGCTTCAGTTAAATTAATAAATGTAAAAGTAACATTTTAATATAGAACAGTCATTCAGATCAGTACATTCCATTTACAGTTTACACACAAAATGAAAGTATTTGTTCTCAACATTTTGTGTAACTTTAAGAATCCCAAGGACCCCATTCTTCTAGTGATGCCAATACTCTATTACAGTGTTACAAAGGGCAGGTATAGTGTTTACCCTAGTCCAGTTTCCCACTGAGTACCACTCATCTCTCCATGAAACATACATTTAGGAATTTTGCTGAAGCAACTCAGGAACCACTGTATTTACACCGTATTTAAAATATATGTTTTGAAAGCTGAAAAGTTCTTTGAAGGAATGGTACGATTGTAGCTTTTGGTACGAGTTAAGTAAACTGGGGAGGAAACTGTGGGATGCAAGGATCGAGTTACGTGAAATGTTCACAGGCTGATTCCATGTGCGGCAAGGTCCAGTGCATCAATGTAAACGTCAACTTTCCGGCTCGGGGGCATCCGTCAGCATACAGGTCATTCAGGGTGCCAGCTGTGTTAATGCAGACTTCAATCTGGGCTCGGATGTCCGAGACCCTGGCTATGTCCACCCCAGTAGCGGCTGTTCCCCGGAGAAGACCTGCCTACAATTCCAGTGCGTGGACACCACAGCACTGGTAACCAATTTGACTTGTGATGCTCAGTCAGCCAACAATGGCAATGGGGTGTGCAACAACCTGGGGAACTGTTACTGTTATGACAGCTGGGCATCACCCTGGTGCAACAAAGTCGGCTTTGGGGCCAGCATCGACGGTGGCCCTGCCCGAATAAACTATTCCCTCAGGAACAGCTTGCTGATCTTCTTCCTTGTCGTTCCTGTCCTCATCATTCTGGCATTGCTGTATGTGTTCAAGTGTGACTTGATGAAACAGTGCTGTAGGAGGAGACTCCCCAGGTTGCGAACCCCAGCTAATGATAATGCCAATGGGAATCTACAAAGAAATGCAACCCCAAAACCTTAAACACAGGTTCCTGAAAGACCACAACAGGCAACACCCAGATACCCAGCACCTCTCCTGGATCCATTGCCTAGGTATGAAGAGGTGAACTACGGCATCTGGCCAGATTTGGAGCAGACAACTCCCAAACCAGCACAGAATCAGGGGCCTAGTGTCCCGAAGCCCATCCCCCCGACAAAAGACCCACCTGTATGAGGTCACAGAAGACATGACAGCTGGCTGTGGAACAAATCTGCTCATATCTATGTCTGATTTTAGGACTTTTATTTGTACACTCTGTAAAATATGTACAATGCCAGCTTTTGCACCTATTTTTTCATGCTTTTGATATCTGAGAGCAAAGGGAGAATGTCAGGATATGGAACAAAAGTTATTGTATTAATTGTCTGTTACTATTATTTCAAGTTATTGAACATAAACAAGATACCAAAGATAAAAGCAAAACATTGTTACTTTTTCATTTCCATTTTTAAAAACTTTTTTGTTCAGTTAGAGGGAAATAAACTACTGAACTCAGTGCCTTTTAATTTTTTTTTTTGCCTTTTAATGGTAATAACGTTTTAAAATTAATTTAATATTAATTTTGAAATATTTGTGCTTACAAAAAAGGGTGGCACAGTGGGTAGTGCAAGAGAACTTGGAATCGATTCTCTGCTCAGGGCTAGTAACACTGCAAAGTATCTATTTTAAGTTGCTTTGGAGAAAAGCATCTGCTAAGTGAGTAAATGTAAGTAAAATTTCAGTCTTTATACATCTTGTTGAAGCCTGGTTTAATAAACAGTAAAACAATAAACAATAAAATCCATCACATAAAATTACAGTTTAATTATATCGTAATAAATTTCATACATGCTGAGGAAAACATTTCATGTGTTTCAACTTAATAAATGAAAGTATATGACATGTATTAAAAAAACAAAATAAGTTAATATTTACGTATAAGCAAGCCTTGCTGCAAGGTTGTAAAGAATTTCTAGTGGAGCAGAGATGTTATAAAATTTATTGATTGTGAGAAATACATGGCTCTCGTGTCTCTTCTCCACCTCTATTTCTCTGTCCTCCCTGTTCTTCTGGTGTGTGTGTGTGTCAGATCTGTTAATGTGTGTGTAAGTTGAAGTTCCTGTTTTAACTTTTCTCTCTTTGTCTATGCGCATGAGCATAGAGGCGACTGAAATATCACATATCCTTCCTATATCCTCCATATGTGTAGAACCAATTAAAGTGTTCTGTTGTTTAATATTACCTTTTATAGTCTTGTCCCTAGACCTCGACTCACTTTCTAAACCAATGAGAACTCATTTCTTTGTTCTGCAAAATAGTATATAATCTTTGTGAACATACAATAAACTTGAGGAGAATTTTGAACGAAACACTCTGCTTGTTCTTGTGTCCTGCTCCTCCTAGTGATCACTGGTCTCTGGTGTCCGGATGGCTCCGAGGTGGCAGAAGGTTGAGATAGAAGTTAAAATAATTTCTAATCTAACACTGATTCAGCTGAATCTCTTGTTTTAAGGGTTGTTACTCTGTTAACTCTGGGAACAGCTATTTCAATGTTCTTTAAAAAAAACACACACATCCGGTATTACACTAATACACATCCGACAGTAAGCACCAGGGAAGGATTATAGGTTGCACAAGATGTACGTAGTTACTTCCGTCCCGTTTATGGCCCGTCAGTGGAATCCTTCTTATTGAGTTGGAGTTTGATAAGAGATAAACTCAAACTTGTGCAAGTTGCCTTTTCCCTTCTTCGTATATGTCAAATGTATATCTGCAGTTTTTCGAGTGTTAAAAGGCACCAGTAAGATGTAAAAGGAAAAGGTTTCTTTACTCATAGAAAAAGGAAGTTAGCTTTCCGAGCGTTAATGATGAATTAGTTGCAGCACCTAAATAATAAATAGGGGGGTTAAGTACACTTCCATGTGTCCAGTGTTGATTTGCATGCGTTGTTAGTGACACTGAGATTATCCACAGGTGCACTGCTCTCTGACTGTGTGATCAGTCATAGGCTTTATTTACATGGGTGTCATGGACTGTACTGTACTGTGTTTGGACCATGTTCACTATGCTCAGTTGAGGGGCTGCTGCAGCCCAACCTGCACAACCTACTAGTATTATTGGCCTCTGCACAGGTACTGCAGCTTATGTGTGTGCATAATTGGTCACCGGCTTACAATATATATATAAATATTGATGTTCATTTTTTGCAAATAAAGAAAAACACTTAGGCATGGGCAGATACAAATATGGAAATTACATGAAAAATATATAAATTCTATTTACACACACATATACACTGACTGAAACTGCTTCTCCCAAGCAGGATCGCAGCAAACCGGAGCCTAACCCGGCAACACCGGGCACAAGGCTGGAGGGGGATGGGACACACCCAGGAGGGGACACCAGTCTGTCGCAGAGCACCCCAAACAGGACTCAAACCCCCGACCCACCAGAGGACAGGCACAGGCCAAACCTGCTGCACCACCACACCCCCACATTCTATTTATGCAAATGAATTCTGTACATTTTGCCATATATAGTGTCATGGACAAAGGCAGAAAAATAAGACATCAAAAAATATTTTTTCTATTCATTTTGGTTCCTGCTTTTAATGTTTCATGTGTTATTTCAATAAATTTGTACTAAAATAGCTATTCCCCCTTTTTTTTTTTTTTTACAGTACCACTCAAAACCTCATAGGGCAGGCCATGACCCCCCAACTGCATTGTTAGCAGACTAGTGTGGCTATTGTTAGCATGTCAGTCCTCAACTTTGATGGTAACGACTCACGACTGCCGGTTTGGCTTAAGCACTATGTACACTAGTTACAAAATTAACATGGACATTTAAGTGCTATTGAAACGTTCTAGGGTGGCGCAGTGGGTTGGATCAGGTCCTGCTCTCTGGTGGGTCTGGGGTTCAAGTCCCACTTGGGGTGCCTTGCAACGGACTGGCGTCCCGTCCTGGGTGTGTCCCCTCCCCCTCCGGCCTTACACCCTGTGTTGCCGGGTAGGCTCCGGTTCCCCGCGACCCTGTATGGGATAAGCGGTTCAGAAAATGTGTGTGTGTGTGTGTGAAATGTTCTATGCTGTTGAAAAGTGCTGTTAAAAAATTTGTTATGAGCTACTGGCATTCTTTCAGTGTGTTGTATAGTGTATTTTCATATGCATGTAAAGTGGTTGCTCAATAGCTAATGTACTGCTTGCCTTTCCTAAAGCATGCACTGTTTGTGATTACAGGAAGAATTCCTTAAGTAAAGGGGTTATGTGATGTTTTGCTTCTGCGTACTGCTAGTTGGCGTTCAAGGTTTTGCGATGCAATTAGAGAGATAATTGTCAGGTGCATAGTTTTACTATGCTGCATATATTTACGTAGAACTACGTGTGAGTGGTGCAAGAAATATTAAACAAGGTTGTGTATGCAGTCATCGTTTATTGGGCGACAAATCATGGCACTCTCCAGATTCAATGGAATCAGACACAGCAAGAACAGGGCGATGATGTGAGAAGTACGATATCGCCACAGAAGATGGCGTTCATGCCGCCAAAAAAAATCATCGAAGTTGATGTTGCCTATGCGCGAGTGTATGGTTCCTAGCACGCTGGCGCCAATCATGCTGATTTCGTCAATGATCACTCGTCTCAGCGTCGGTGACTTCGGCGCCCTGCTGCCCCGACCCACTCAGCCCAAATATCAGGTCGGTCGCTGCTGCATGCATGTCAATGGACTCGTGCTATACGGCGATGCCGGGTGCACGAGAAGTCGATGGTTGTGGCTCCAAGGCCTCCTGAGGCGATTTTGCAGCATCCCACGCTGCCTTGTCCCGAGCACGCTGCTCACGGTCTCCCTGAGCTGGTGTCTTGGCTGGTGTCTTATCCGCCTTTGGGCCCCCTACCTCGGTCTAAATTAAGGTTTTCCTGCCGGTGTGATATGTGTCCGATAGCGCGGCTCTCTAGCGACGAACTGAGGTACTGATGTCACCACTATGATGTGGTTAAAATGTGATGACATATAGTGCAACACACGGCAACTCCATAACGAGCCAAATGTGGGACATTTTCGCAATGTTACCAGCTCACTCAGGCTGAACCGACAGCGGCCGTTCATATGTCGTTCGATGCGGTGTTCCTTCCTCTGTCCAACGGTATATGCAGTATCTCTCTGTGTCTTTTCATTTGCGAGCAGTAGCAGTGAGAGGGGTTGCATTTTTTCGTGACAGTCAATTCCCAAGTTACCCCCCCCCCACCTAATGAGGATAAAGACGTAGTTCTACATCAAAAAGAGAAGACTTGTCTTATACGTGGTGATGTTGACTTGGTGTATTACGGGCTTGTTCGTTTTCATTATTCAAGTCTTTGAATAATAATTCTCCTGCTTCCCTTGTCTACTAAAGACACAACATGCATTCTCACACACACACACATTATCAGAACCGCTTGTCCCTTACAGGGCGTAAGGCCGGAGGGGGGAGGGGACACACCCAGGACGGGACGCCAGTCCGTCGCAAGGTACCCCAAGCGGGACTTGAACCCCAGACCCACTGGACAGCAGGACTGCGGTCCAACCCACTGCGCCACCGCACCCCCTCACAACATGCATTCTATTCAGAACAAAAAAAAAATCAAGTACTGTACACAAAAATGTATCATCAAGCATATTCACAGTGATGAAGACTGACCGGTGACCACCACCCTCTTCATCTTACTGCACTGCGAGACACGTGTTCCTCTATCATGGCTCTTTGGGTGTGGGGCGCTCGCAGGTGTGCGGGGCACGTGTGCAGATGTGTGTTTCGCCGGCCGTGTGGGCTCGTGCACAAGTGAGGCTGCGACCGCAGGTGGCAAGACTCGTGCACGTGCATAGCGAACATGGCTGATGAATGTGTTCATGGGTTTTACACATATGTATTCATTCTAAACTTTTGCGTCACTTTTCTATATGTGCATATATAGTCTATATAGGGGTGCGGTGGCGCAGTGGGTTGGACCGGGTCCTGCTCTCCAGTGGGTCTGGGGTTCAAGTCCCTCTTGGAGTGCCTTGCGACGGACTGGCGTCCTGTCCTGGGTGTGTCCCCTCCCCCTCCGGCCTTACGCCCCGTGTTGCCGGGTAGGCTCCGTTTCCCTGCAACCCTGTATGGGATAAGCGGTTCAGAAAGTGTGTGTGTGTATGTATGTATGTATACTCTATATATTTGTATATTTTTCTGCGTCTGTTTGTCACGTCCCATGGGGTCACTGCCCCTACTGGTCAGAGGCGGCGCCACTCAGTCAGTGCTGCTAGGGAACAGCCACGTATCGGCTCACAGTCTCATAGGACACGGAGGTATAAAAGGAGCCAGGGGAGCAGAACAGATTGTGGATTCTTCATCAGGGGTTCCATTGTGCTCTTGGCGATTAGTAATCTCTTGTTTCCTAGATGTTCATGTTCCAGTCCCGAGTGCCCGTCCTGTCAGTTCCTGCCTGTTCTCCAGTGTTCCAGGCCGGTATTTCGTTACATCTCGGGGTTGCGGTCATACTCAAAGAGTAGCGTTTAACTGTTCATGGTAGTTCAAACACCGTGTGTGTTTTCTGGTTTCCTGTTTCACTTGACACTTCCACCGAGTGTCTTACAGTACGCACAGTGCACTTTTAACATCACCCTGTACGTGAGGTCATTTTACGTTTTGTCCGTGTTTGGACGTAATAGCAACGCGCGTCCGTGTCGGACTCTCGTCCGGACGCTACATGATTGTTACTTTGATTCTCTCTTCGTTCACACGACCAGCGATCATTTCACTCCGCGCTGGATTCCATGATCACATTATGATTCATAAAGTCAAGTTTCTCATTTCCACACGTAGCAGTGAAATTGGGGGGTAATGATAGTAACATATTATTTCAGATTTCTACTTTTGCATTTCCATACCAGATATTCTTGGGAATTTCACCTATACATGTAACATGGAATTGTTTTTTTTTTCCTAATGCTGTGTTTCTGAAAAATGTGTCCCATCATCATGACATGTGTGTAGGCATCCAACATTCATAAGGAACGGTGTCCGTGCGTCCTTCCTTACTGCATCCAAACCCAGAGTGCTGCACACTACATTGGTGTCAGCAGCAGGTTGGGGCAGGACCATGAAAAGATGGATTCGTGAGCCGTAGAACTCCGAAGATGCAGAAGCGGGAATTGGCGCAAAGGAAGAAGCCAGCAGGCCGATAAAACGGTGACTGAAAGATGAGCCTGCAGTGATCGGGACTGACGTAGAGGAGCTGTTGCTAGGCATGGGTGTCTGGCCAGGACATCGGGGGAGAGTGTGCTCTGTCAAAGGCAGCGGAGAAGAGCTGCGAGGTGCTGCTGAGGGTAGGTGAGCAGGTCGAGTGGAGTCTCCGTGCACCCAGGGAAAAAGCAGCAGAGGAAGCCATTAAACCATCACCAAGCACGAGTGTTTGCGTTTAATAAAGTTCCCGTGCAAAAGAGAGCTAGATGCTAGTTTCGGAACAGCAAAACCCGTCTACTTATAGACATGGCTTCCCCATCGAGTCGATCAAATCCTTAAAACCAAGATCACTCACATTTAAAGATGCCGCCACTGTGGTTGAGAAAGCCCGCGTTTGAATGAAGTCCTTTCGAGCTACCCTAAAAAGGGGCACCCAAGGGGAGCAAGCAGCTGCCTTGAAAGCAGGAATTCTGTACAACCGAAATCCCCCAGTCCTGTGGGCATTGCAGCAGGTCCGGCGTACAGCAAGGACGGGAGTGGTAACCGGATTGGCTCACCCAGGTCCCCTGTAGAAAGGTCACCGAGCAGCGAGAGCTGTGGCGGGGGGCCCAGACGCACAGGAGAGGTGTTCGTCACCGCCATCGAAGTAGGGGCAACGTGGAGCATCTGCAGTGAATGGTCCCTGCATTACTGTGAGAGCTGAACAGCTAGGTGAGCATGAGGCCGTCAGTATGAACCACATCGGTGCCACCGGGGCTTGTTGTATATGTGTCATAGAACTATGCTGATATCTCTCTCTGTGTGCTGGTGTTCCAATAAACATTTGTTATGAACGGTGTCCGTGCGCCCTTCTTTGCCTCACCCAGACCCAGAGTGGCATGTGCCACAGTACCTTACAATGGTCTAGCTATTTGTGGATAGATGCGCCATCAAGCCAAGTCGAGATCATAGCAACCACTCGTACATTTCCAAAGCAAGGAAAGATGAGAAACGGGTTGTGAATGTTTTCTTCCATGGCTGTTTGGGAGGTACAAATGCGCAAACTCCACACACCCTGAGCTGGATTTCACTCCATACCCACCAAGCAGCCCAGGAACTGTAAGACACTGGCTTGATCTTGCTGAGTAATTTTTACTGGACCAATGCAGGGTGGGTATCTTGCACAGGGTTGCTATAGCAAGAGTGGGGGTTTTACCCATGGTTCTTCAATTGCCAGGCAATAGGTCTACCCTGTAGCAAATATAAACTTAATTGCAGGAAAATATTTAAATTATGTAAGAACTGTCAGTTATGTAAATAACAATTACACATTGAACAGACATGTTTTTACAATTTCCATTATTTACGAATGTGACAATTTGAAACATTATTTCAAACTAGATCATATGCATTACAGGCCAATCGCTGCAAGAGTGCAGTAAACACTGTATTTTTAAAAAAGTCAGCAGCTTCCCTTGGAGGAAGGGCACATTTACTTCCAACCAGTTAGAGGATA
Source organism: Scleropages formosus (assembly GCF_900964775.1). NCBI lineage: Eukaryota > Metazoa > Chordata > Actinopteri > Osteoglossiformes > Osteoglossidae > Scleropages > Scleropages formosus. Next base: position 35,936,931 of record NC_041810.1, read on the forward strand.
ATGTTCTTTTTTTTAAGATGTTGATTATTAATTCATGGGTTCTGTCAAACAATAACTGCCTAAAACTTTCAAGTCCACCTAATATAATTTACAGCTCTACTGGGTGTTCACATTACTGAAGATCTCACCTGGTCTCACAATCTGGTCAAGAAATCACGTCAGTGTCTGCATTTCTTGAGAAGGCTGAGGAAATTTGACATGCCAAGCCGAATCCTCAGACGCTTCTATAGGTGTGCAATCGAGAGCGTTCTCACCAACTCTGTCACAGTCTGGTTTGGAAGCTGCACAGTACAGGATCGTAAGGCACTACAGCGAGTGGTGAAAGCTGCTCAAACCATCTCTGGAATGTTCTTACCACCACTGGAGAGCCTATAACAGGCCAGAACCATCGGAAGAACCATTAACATCATCAAGGACAATAGTCATCCCCAGCACAGCCTTTTCACACCCTTACCATCAGGCAGATGCTACAGGAGTGTTAAAGGCAGAACTTCAAGGTTGAAAAACAGTTTTTACCCACAGGCCATCAGGCTTGTGAATGACACCCATCCACTGTCTTTCCACCCATCACGGCAGACACAGATTACCCTCTGAGCCGGAGAGGTGTCAACTACCCCCCGTCCCTCCTACATGCACATACACATCTACAACGCCAATAACATCAGAGACCACAGACTACCTCCGCATACCTTGCGTACACAAATTCACACTCCCCCCTCAACTGCAAATAGACCCAATCTATCTCTGCAGGACTTTGCACATGTACAACTTCCATATTTACATTGCGCACTGCACACTTTATATACGTATATAACCTTGTTTCTTGGATTTTTGCACTAATAGTAATCTTAGTAATTTTAGTAACTTGCAACCTTTCACTAATAGTAATTTCTGTAAATTTGTCATTTATGCCCCCTGTTCTCCTTGTGTTTTTCTTTCCTTATGTCCTTATAATTTATGTCATAGGCTGCTGAGAGGATTCACAGAGTAAGAATCTCATTCTATGGTGTAACGAACTCTTTACTGTACACATGACAATAAACTCTTGAATCTTGAATCTTAAGCGATATATTACACTAGCATGATAAATTGACAACCAGAAAATTATAGTCTGATCAATTTCAAGTCAAGTTAAATTATTAAAATTTGTTACTTGTGTCATAATGTTTGAGTTTAAAAAAAATATTAAATTTTTAGTTTTACAGTAAGCAATACAGTGGTTGACCACAATTTCCCCACACTTGGCTTTATTCCCTCACAAGTCCTGGATGTTTCCTTTTGCTTCTAGCTGGACTCAGAGGAGAGAAAGCAGGGTTATCACTGCTGCTTAGTCCTCATGGCCAGTCTGGTCAGTCTGGTGTAGAGATTTCCGAAATGCTTTGGATGAAAAACGAAGTACAAGAAAACAAAATATGAATGAAAGGATAAAAGACATATTACCTTTTCCATTTATAAAATGCTGAAATGTTAATAGGCAGGGGGTGCGGTGGCGCAGTGGCGCAGTGGGTTGGACCACAGTCCTGCTCTTTGGTGGGTCTAGGGTTCAAGTCTTGCTTGGGGTGCCCTGCGATGGACTGGCATCCCGTCCTGGGTGTGTCCCCTCCCCCTCCGGCCTTATACCCTGTGTTACCAGGTTGGCTCTGGTTCCCTGTGACCCTGTATGGGACAAGTGGTTCTGAAAATGTGTGTGTGTGAAATGTTAATAGTTTTACAGTATGAAATACTTAATAACAAGGGATACCTGCATGACATAGTAAACTATTCCTAAATAGGCAGAAATACATCTTCCAAGAAATAGATCAAATGCTGCAGGCTTCACCCTGTCAAAAAAGACATTATGGAAATCTTTCCAATTAAACTACATCTATAATTTTTATACTTGTATTCTTTAGCCAATAACGAAATGATGAACAAAAGCTTTTCCAAAATCCACTCATTATCCACCAACCTGTACATCATTACTGGTTGTTTCATTTGCTCAAAAAATGTTACCTCTGGATCTCTAGAACAGAAATAATACATTACAAAATGTAGCCTTGGCATCAAATTGCATAGCTGGCTCCAATTGTGCATTGACTGTAGTTTCATTACAATTTCTGGTAGGAAGAGTGGTTGTATCTGAGGTGTGGTGCTGAGTTGCAAGGATTTGTTTATTGTGCATTAAAATGAACAAGCAAATAAATATATCCAGGAGAGTTAAAGTCAAATAGGAGCTTCCATCTTCCACTCAGTTTAAAATATTGTTGAATGAAACCTGGATTTCTATTAAAGGAATTCCAGCAAATCAAGATTATAAAGCTATATAAAATGTCAGTCTTTACTCACAAAAATAAAATGTAAAAAGAGAAATAGAGAAAATGCTAAGATCATTCATATGAGGTGGTGCAGTGGGTTGAACCACAGTCCTGCTCTCTGGTGGGTCTGGGGTTCGAGTCCCGTGTGGGGTGCCTTGCGACAGACTGGTGTCCTGTGCTTGGTATGTCCTCTCCCCCTCTGGCCTTACACCCTGTGTTACTGGGTAGGCTCTGGTTGTGACCCCGTATGGGACAAGCAGTTCTGAAAGTGCGTGTGCTAAAATCATTCATATCAATTTTTCCCCTCATCAGCCTACACTCAATACCCCATAATGACAAAGTGAAAATAAGATTTTAGATTTTTTTAAAATGTATTAAAAATAAAAAGCTAAAATATCAATTCAATTTATTTTATTTTTATAGAGCACTCTTCTCATACAGTAACACTGAGCGCTGACATATCACATTGACATAAGTATTCAGTCTTCAAACACCTGTATTTGGAGATTTTCTGCCATTCTTCTGTGCAGATCCTCTCGACCTCTGTCAGGTTTGATGGGAATCGTCGGTGGACAGCTATTTTCAGTTGTCTTCAGAGATGTTTGATTGGATTCAAGAGCAGGCATTCATGCTTAGGATGCTTAGAATTGAAGCCAAACAGCCCAATCTTGGTTTCATCAGACCAGAGGATCTTGTTTCTCGCAGTCTAAGAGTCCTTTAGGTGCCTTTTTTTTTTTTCCCCCCTGAGAAGAGGCTTCTGTTAGGCCACACTGCAATTAAACCCAGATTGCAGGAGTGTTGCAGTGATGGCTGTCCTTCTGGAAGCTTTGCCTATCTCCACACAGTGTCTCTGGAGCTCACCCAGAGTGACCATTGGGTTCTTGGTCACCAGTCTACAAAAGCCATTCTCCCTCAGTTGCTCAGTTTGGCTGGGTGACCAGTTCTTGAAAGAATCGTGGTTGTTCCAAGTCTTCCATTTAAGAATTATGAGGGCCGTTGTGCTCTTGGGAATCTTCAATGTTGCTGAATTTTTTTGTAGCCTTCCCCAGATATGTGCCTTGACACAATCATGTTTCTAATATCTGCAGGCAATTGCTTTGACCTAATGCCATGGATTTTGCTGGTACACATTATCAGCTGTGGGACCTTGTATAGACAGGTGTGTGCCTTTCCAAATCATGTCCAATAAATTGAATTTACCACAGGTGGACTCCAGACAAGGTGTAGAAACATCTCAAACATGATGAATAGAAAAGGTTTGCATGTGAGCTACATTTCAAGTAGGTCTGAATAATTATGTGTACAATCTTGTTTTCACTGTGTCATTATGGGGTATTGAGTAGAGATTGATGAAGGAAAAGTGAATTGAAACGATGTTAGCATAAGGCTGCAGCATAAGAGAGTGTGAAAAGTGAAGGGGTTTGAATACTTTCTGAACATACTGTATAGTGGACATCTCTGTAAGCTATAGATTCCAAAAAAAAGAATTATGAATCTTCACCTGTTTTACTGGTCAGTGGAATGGGATACCTGACAGATATACAGTATAAACATTACCTGTGGCTGGGTCGAAAAGTGTGTCTGTGGACTTGCTGCAGGTACTGACTCAGCTGCTGCTCCAGGGATCTGACCAGCAGGAGTGGTCCAGGCTCACGATCTAGCAGCTGAGTGGCTCGTGGAACTGCTGAGAGGAAGGACAGCAGTGCAGACAGGCGGCTGTCCTGAATCTCCTGTGGAAACAGAAGTAAAGCAAAATGTCTTCTGACCAGGGGCGTAGCCAGAACTTTTTTTCAGGGGTGACCAAGTAAGACCCAGTGATTTCATTGGGGTGGCCAAAAAAAAAAAAAATCACAGTTGAATGTGACATGCTGTACCAAAATCAAATTCTACAGACAGATATTCTATAAATTCTACAGAATTTGTTTATTACAAACGTACTCAAGAAATTACAGTGGCAGTACCTAGAAATGTCTGTAAAACATTATAATATAATTTAATACGATCCTTATTCTACATTATTTGTATATTTAGATGCTAATGATGCAAATTGGGTATTGGAAATTATTTTTTTATGTTTGCAGATACAACTTATGTAACCTACATTTATCCCTGACTCTTTATCATTTTCAGTTTTACTGTTACTAGTCCTCAGTTTGTAAAAAAGAAAAGAATCTTCCTATCTTGAATCTTCCCGTTTTCCTTCATGCTCTCTACAGTTAAGACAAACACACCTATCAAGAAACACTTTTATTATTATTAAATTAAATAGCTACTTACAAAAAACGGTGACAGACTTAATTTAAGTGAATAATATGGTAACATTTATGTGGTAACATTATTTTTAAAAATTAGCTAGCTAGCAGCTGCAGTAACTTTAGCTAACATTTGCTAAGTTATGCGATATTAATTAAGCTAACATGTTTCTCATGATGAAACACCGCTGTACCTCACTTTAACACAAACTGTCACGAAATGGTAGTGAAATGTAGGTAAATAACACTGATTTTACTCTCCTCATCACCGTATCTTCTTGCGTTGCTCACTTGCGCTGGACTTGGCTGCAGTAACGGTACCGAAATTGAATTTTCCCGCTCTATTCCTCCCTCCTACACACACAGGTTTGTGCCGCATGGGTGGTACGCAGCTCTTCAGCCTAATAGCATTGCACGGAACACTATGTGCGTCATACAAGTACACACACACACACACACACACACACACACACACACATTTTCTGAACCGCTTGTCCCATACGGGGTCGCTGGGAACCGGAGCCTACCTGGCAACACAAGGCGTAAGGCCGGAGGGGGAGGGGACACACCCAGGACGGGACGCCAGTCCGCCGCAAGGCACCCCAAGCGGGACTCGAACCCCAGAGCCACCAGAGAGCAGGTCATACAAGTATAAGCAGCGAAATAAGTCACCTGTCAGTGTGGTCAGAGTTTTTTGCGCTTCAGGGGTGGCCAGAGGGGTAGCTGAGGTTCAGTCAGGGGTGGCACTGGTCACCCATGGCCACCACTTAGCTACGCTCCCTGCTTCTGACCCTTGTGGTCAGCACTCTGTGTGAGAAGAGTCCTCTGTCAAAATAAATTGAACTGGACTGAATAAAAATGCGTGGGTGGGAGAAATACACTTTCCTTCATCACCTCAGAAAAGTCAGTGAGCATTAGCATGGCAGTCAGAGGTCAAACTTCATTAAAAATTAGCCAAGAAAGGCCCTTAGAGCTATAGAACCTATGAGAATACAGCAGGAAGGTGGAATCAGAGTTTAGCTGCACTCAAGATGCACGTAGGCTGTGGCAGGGAATACAAACATTAACAGATTATAAACCAAAGACGCGGACATTGACAGGTGCCGCTCTGTCTCTCCCTGACGAACCAAACGCGTGTTATGGCCGCTTCGACTTCGAGAACTCAGACCTCCCACTGCGCGGCATGTTAATGCCGTCTCTGTAGCACAAGTGAGAAAAACCTTTAGCCGTGTCAACATCTGCAAAGCTGGTGGTCCAGACGGAATTTCAGGAAGAGTTTTAAAGACATGCAGTGAACAACTGGCTGCTGTCTTCATGGACATATTTAACACCTCCTTAAAAAGCTCAACTGTACCCACCTGTTTCAAAAACACTACCATTATCCCTGTTCCTAAGAAAAACAAAGTGAGCTGCCTTAATAACTATCGCCCAGTGGCACTGACCCCCATTGCAATGAAATGCTTTGAAAGGCTGGTGCTGGGACACATTAAGGACACCATCCCAGACACTCTGGACCCACTGCAGTTTGCCTACCACCACAACAGATCCACTGAAGATGCAATACCACACACACGTCACACTATTCTGTCTCACCTGGATAATAAAAACTGCTATGCAAGGCTATTTTTTGTAGACTATAGCTCAGCATTTAACACTGTCATCCCAACCAAGCTGATCCAAAAACTACTAGGGCTGGGACTGAGTGCCGCATTGTGCAATTGGATCGTGGATTTCCTCACCCACAGACCCCAGCATGTGCGGATTGGCAGTAATACGTCTTCCCCACTGATCCTCAACACTGGCACTCCACAGGGAAGCGTCCTGAGCCCAGTGCTATACTCCCTGTTCACACATGATTGTGTGGCCAGTCACAGCTCCAACACCATCATTAAGTTTGCTGACAATACCACCATTGTGGGTCTGATCACCAACAACGATGAGACGGCCTACAGAGAGGAGGTGAGGCTCCTCGCAGAGTGGTGCCAGGACAACAACCTGTCTCTCAATGTCAGTAAAACTAAGGAGCTGGTGATTGACTTCAGGAAACAGGATACGGGTTCAGGCACCCGTCTACATAGGAGGGGACATTGTAGAGAGGGTCAACAGCTTCAAATTCCTCGGGGTCACCCTCACTGCCAAACTCACATGGACTGAACACACAGCATCAACCATCAAAAAGGCCCATCAACGCCTCCACTTCCTCAGGCATCTGAAGAAAGCCAGGATGTCCACTACAGTCCTCACCACTTTCTACAGGTGTGTTGTGGAGTCTGTCCTCACAGGATATATTACATCCTGGGGTGGCAGCTGCTCCATACAGGACAAGAAAGCCCTACAGAGGGTGGTCAAAACAGCTCAGGGAATCATCGGCACACAGCTACCAGCAGTCCAGGACACCTACACCACACGCTGCCTCAGAAAGACGATGCACATCATGAAAGATTATAGTCACCCTGCACGGGCATTTTTCTCTTCTCTGCCATCTGCAAAGCAGCTCAGGTCTATTCGAACCCGCACTGCTAGGTGCAGAAACAGCTTTTACCCCACTGCTGTAAGAGTATACAACCCAAACCAATGTGCCACCTTTAGCAACTAGAGTTGGACTGCTCCTCCCAAGCACACTGGTAATTATACTGTCACTTTAAGCATTCTTATTCTCATTCTCTCGTTCTGAGTTCTCTGGCTGTCAACTGGCATTATTGTTACTACTGTTACCATTATTTATTGTTATTGCTGTTGCACTACTCACTGTCATTGTCATTGTTTTGTATGTCATTGTTTTGTTTGTGCAGTATTTCTATTGTCTCTGTCTTTGTCCATAGTCTCTGGAGAAGCATTCAGGAAGAATTTCATGATACTTGTACGTGGTACTTCTACCTATGACAATAAACTAAACTTGAACTTGTTCATGTTACATAGAAAAGTTATGTTTATCGCATACTTATGCAAATAAATGTAAATTAAATACGCAGAAACAGAAAGTGATGTAGGATGCATATGCACAAACTATTAAGCAGAGGCTGCATTGTCCTTGGTGTGTTAATATACACACACACACATTTTCAGAACCGCTTGTCCCATACAGGGTTGCGGGGAACCGGAGCCTAACCCAGCAACACAGGGCATAAGGCCGGAGGGGGAGGGGACACACCCAGGACGGGACGCCAGTCCGCCGCAAGGCACCCCAAGCAGGACTCGAACCCCCGACCCACTGCAGAGCAGGACCCGGTCCAACCCACCGCGCGCCACCGCGCGCCACCGCTGTGTTAATATAATAAATATAAAACAAATCTACAATGGTTTATGTGTTTTGTCCAATGTAAAGATAGAAATTTAATAATATCTCTATTCTGTGTACATTTTTTTAAAAATCTTTGCCTTTCAAACATCCTGTATTCCTATGTGATGTCTTTTAGTATAAAACTCTCTAGTCTTGTTATGTCATCAGTTACTAACCCTTTATTTTTTATTGACCATTGTTTCTACCTCTGACGAGACCTGAGGAGACAAAGTGTAATACCAGCACTCTTTGTTGGCGGATCTGATGACTGCATGCCAAAGTCGACGAGACTAAACTGAACATCAGCTCCTAAGCTTATTAGCTTCTTATGTCTGTACTAATGTTATCAATACCTGTATAAGTTTGCTTTAGTCTTTTTCTATGTAAAATGCCAAGGGGGATGGGCAGCCACTGGCACTTGGACCCTCAGAGATTTATTTCTCACCTTTGCCTTCCAGTTGACTTACCTATAGCTTTAATACCTAATATAGCTCTTGTAGTAATTAAATGTAGAGATAACCTTTTATTTGTTTTTTATCCTGATCCTTCGTTCACCACAATGTGTCACTGGGTGAGAAGGGTGCTCTATAAAAATAAATTGAATCGAATGGAATTTATGTGAACAACATAAAGTACAGTACTGCATAGCATTAATACTTATTTATTGTATGTAATTTTCTATGTGTGTTTTATATGAAGGAAAAGGATAAAAATAACACAACACAAGTGCACGAACATTGTAAAAACATGAATTATCCTTGATGTGTCATTAACAGGTTCGGGTGGGGCCAGTTCTGCCTTACGTAAATTTCGGATTGCATAAGGGTTTCCGGAAACTGTCAAGTACAACATCTTACCATGTGACCCTTAAAAAGTTGCAGCTCCTTAGGGGACCCCTAAAATGAAACCAAAAGGAATAAAAAAGCTTGAAATGGCAAACATTCACTCATCCGGCCATGCATAATGAAAGATTCAATTACTTTTGTTACTAACCTTAATTTAACTGAAAGCGCTTGTTTAAAGTGAATTACAATAGTACTCAGTTCATGATAACCCTATTCAGATGGTAGTATATATTTAGTGGAGGAATGCAGAATATCTACTGACATTGACCAGTTGAACCTATTTGACCTCGCAAACTCCCATGCCCACAAGGCAACTCACACTAGAGTTGCTCCAAATACCTCAAGCTTTGAAAAGAGAGGACACACTTCAGAAGAGACAGGGGGTGGGGAGTGGCAAATACTTTTTCTTTTTTTTTAATAAATAAAAATATGCAATTATTGCTTTGTTTCTAACAGGATGTAATGGCAGATATTCCTGATACCTGACCTGAAATAACTGAATTAAGTCCAAGATGACACCACCTAAATGGTCCAAATTGGGCCCTGTAACAAACTTATTGAGCATTACAAGTAGCAGAATTTGAACCAAAGAACTTCTGTCAGAAATACCTCCCAGTGCCCGGGCTGTTTGGGTATAAGCTCAGTCTGTGTAGTTTGTGTGTTTTTCCCATGTTTGAATTTAATCTCGATACTTTGATTTCCTCCCACAGGCCAAAGACTAATATGTTCAGGGTAACAGGTGACTCCAAATTGCCTTTAGTGTGTGAACAGTGAAAAATCTGAAAACACACAGCCGGTCTAGAGTCACACCAGCAATACTAGCACAGCGTTAATAAAACGAAACAGACCCAGGACACTGGTATCTATTCCAGTTCACAGGGACACTGAGGATGTCGAGCCCACCCAAAACGCAGGATAAAGGGGCTCAGTGAATGTGGAGGTGAAGCTGTACAGGTGGGTCAGTTCACCAGAGGAGACACTGTAGAAGGACAGAGTGCCGGACATACAGTCCACACACACTCCTACCCTGTGGGAGGGGGGGGGTACAGGTATTTCAGTGTGAATCTTATTGTGACTGACGTAGTAACTCTTATCAGAGCAGAACAGAACCCAGGACTTGTTGCTGAATCCAAGCCCACAGTCATCACTGTTTCCTTTCCTCCTGATTCCTTTATAAGTCACTCCTATTTCAGCCCCATTTCCAGTCCACTGAACTTCCCAGTAACAGCGACCAGACACACTCTCTACACACAAAACTTGATACCAACAGTCAAATCTGTCTGGATGATCAGGATGTTTCTGTTCCTCTTCACTCCATGTCACCTTCATGTTGTCCTCAGACAGATACAGGTGTGTGTTTGCTGTGTTGGGGTCCAGTGTGAGCTGGCAGAAGTCTGCAGATGAAACACAGTAAAAATGCTGTGAAGCTCTGGCCTCAGTTCTCATCTCAAACTCTTCACACCTGAGAGAGTTAGACCTGAGAGACAATGACCTGCAGGATTCAGGAGTGAAGATACTCTCTGCTGGACTGAGGAACAAACACTGTAACCTGGACACACTGAGGTCAGTACTACTGGGGAATAAACACGGTACGTGATCAGTAATGTGTGTATCAGTGAGAATACAGTGTTCAGTGTGTGTGTGTCTCTCTACAGACAGTCTAACTGTGGTATCAGAGAGGAATGCTGTGCTTCTCTGACTTCAGCTCTGCTTTCGAACCCCTGTTCACACCTGAGAGAACTGGATCTGAGCTACAATCACCCAGGAGACTCAGGAGTGAAATTGCTCTCTGATCCACTGGAGAATCCACACTGTAAACTGGAGACAGTGCAGTAAGTACTATGTGTGTGTGTGTGTGTGTGTGTGTGTGTGTGTGTGTGTGTGTGTGTGTGTGTGTGTGTGTGTGTGTGAGATTACTGCTAACCCACATACATGTCACAGGGCTCTGTATTTCCACACAGTTCACAGACAGGCTGTGTGTGTCTCTCAGTCACTGTGCATCCTTCTGCTTCTCCTACAGTGTGGATCATGGTGGACAATGCAAGATCAGACCAGGACCAAGGAAATGTAAGTGTGTTTGTCCTGAAGAGTTGCCTTCAGATGCTCATGATGATGGTGTGTGTGAGACTCTTCCTCCTGTCTGTGTGATTGGTGTCTTCCTCATCACTGCTGTGTCACTGATGTCAGGACAGTTGGGAGTGTTTTCTGATGCAGATCAGATCCACACCACTTGCTCACTCTGATGTTTATTCTATACACATATAACACTCTGTTGTCGATGAGCAGCAGCTGCTGGGCTGTATTTCCCCTCCAGCAAACACACTGTGCTCTGCTGTACACATCTCACACACATAGCTGTTGTATACAGGAGTAAATGTTATATCATTTACCTGTCTTCTTCATTTCAGGATTACTTTTTCGAATGCATTTCACTGTGAGGTGTGTGTAACGTATCTATGTGTTGGAACTGATCTTTTTTATTTGAGGTTTTCAATAATGAGGCACAATAAGCTGAAAAAGCTGGTTTATTACAGTTCTCACCACATGTTCTCCACCACAGATACACACTCTTACACATCTGTCCTGTCTTTTTATACTGCTCAAACTGCCTTATGTCCTTGTACAAGAGACACAGACCTTCCAAGGTCTTCACCCAGTTGCATTTAAATGGATTTTTATCAGTAGCACAAACACACAGTTCCAGAAACTTCTACAGCAGGACATATCACAGACACACATGGAAGGCATACAGAGATGAATGGTGAATAATATAATAGAAATAATAACAGGAGACAAAGTCAGAATACAGCTAAATACATCAAAATCAATGTAATAGTGAAAAAATCATTTGAAAGAGGATATATTTTAAATTTGTGAAAGTAATTTTAAAAGTGAATGTGTTTTGTTTACTTTTGACCACTGATTTAAAGTATAATATGGGTAAATTAAAGGTAGTAATTTTGTAGTAATACTGAGCATACTGTAAGTTTTATTTTTAATTCTTGTGAAGTTATGTAACTGTTGTAACTTAAGGTGAGATGGCCAGGCGCCACTGATTGTAAGGAGTGGACCTCTGTTAACAATGATTTGAGAGGGATTTTAAATGGTTTGAAGGGTACGGCTGAGTCTAAGATAAACCAATTGGGTGAGATTATATATGACTATGGGGAGAAGAGATTTGGGGTGTTTGAGAAGAAGCGTAAAGGTGAGCAGAGCAGGTTAAAGTCAAGAAGGCAGATGGAAATTGAGAGGTTGATTCAGGAAAGAAGACACCTAAAAAAGCTTTGGAAACGAGCAGATGAGGAAGGTAGAAGTGGTATTAATATCTTGCAGGAAGAATTGAAACGTAGATTGGTAGTGTTGAGGAGAGCGGAAAAGCTTAGATTGAGGAGGAAGAAGAAGGAACAGGCTAGGGTGGCATTTTTTAAGGACCCATTTAAATTTGTGAAGTCCTTGCTTGAGCAAGAGAAGTCTGGGTGTTTAGATGGTCCAAGGAGGGAGTTGGAGAGCTATCTGAGGGAAATGCACACCGATGGTGCAAGTGAGAGGGTTTTTGAAGTACCTGCAGATATTCCTCCATTAGGGGAGATTGTGGTACAAATGGATATGTGTCCTCCAAGGTTGAAAGAAGTACAAGAGGTGGTACGGTGTGCAAGGGCAGCATCTGCTCCAGGACCCAATGGGGTTCCTTACCGGGTGTACAAAGGTGCCCCAGACATCTTAAAGTTTTTGTGGAAGCAGATGGTGGTCGTACGGAAAAAAGGTATTATTCCAAAGGAATGGCGGCGAGCAGGAGGAGTGTTTATACCCAAAGAAAAAGATGCGGTAGATATAGGGCAATTCAGGCCAATATGCCTTCTTAACGTTGAAGGTTAAATATTTTTTAGTGTTGTGGCGCAGAGGTTGTCTGCATATTTGTTGGTCAACAATTTAATTGACACCTCTGTGCAGAAGGCAGGAATTGCGGGTTTTTCAGGCTGTTTAGAACATTGTAGTATGATTTGGCATCAGATGAAGGAGGCCAAGATGGAAGGTAAAGACCTCCATGTGATCTTTTTGGACTTGGCAAATGCCTTTGGTTCAGTACCGCATGTTTTGTTGTGGAGGGCATTTGATTTCTTTAAAGTCCCAGAGTGTATTACGAGACTGGTTAAGGTGTATTTTGAAGACATTCAGTTTTATTTTTGTACCAAGCAATACACCACATCTTGGCAGCAGCTGGGGATTGGTATAATGGCCGGATGCACAATCTCGCCTCTGGCTTTTACCATGGCTATGGAGGTGTTAATAAGGGCATCGAGATGGGTGGTTGGGGGTATGAGGCTGAAGGATGGTTCTCGCCTTCCACCAATCAGAGCGTATATGGATGATATGACTCTGCTTACTACTACTGTCCCACGTACTCGTCGCTTATTAACGAAGTTGAATGGAAATCTAAAACTGGCCGGATTGAAAATTAAACCTAGTAAGTGTAGGAGTTTGTCGATAGTTAAAGGAAAGTTATCACGGGAGAATTTCCAGATTGATAGGGAAAAGATTCCGTCAGTGGCTGAAAGGCCAATTAAGAGCTTGGGTCGCTGGTATGATTCTTCATTTAGCGACAAGGAGCAGGTCAAAAGATTAAGGGAGGATGTTGTACAGGCAATTAATAGGATTGATAAATCTTTTTTGCCAGGGAAGCTGAAGGTTTGGTGCCTTCAGTTTGGTTTATTGCCTCGTATTAGATGGCCGCTAACTATATACGAGGTCTGTATGTCAGAGGTTGAAAGACTGGAAAGGGTTATGAGCAAAGCTATTAGGAGATGGTTGGGGGTTCCTCATTGTTTGAGCAGTGTGGCTTTGTATGGAAAGGGGGTCTTGGAATTACCACTGACTAGCCTCGTGGAAGAATTCAAGTGTGCCAAGGTTGGTTGTGCGCACGGATAGTGTACTTCATTGAATTAACAATACCCTTCGAAGACTCATTGGAAGATGCCTTTGAGAGGAAGAAATTGAAGTACTCTGAGTTGGCTGGTGAGGTGAGGGAGCGAGGCTGGCAGTGCGTTATTAGACCAGTGGAGATCGGTACTAGAGGGTTTGTTGCAAAATCAACCACGTTGCTACTGTTGGAGTTTGGTTTTAGGGGTCAGTCGTTAAGAGCAGCCATTAAAGGCTTGTCAGAGGTAGCAGAAAGATCCAGTCAGTGGTTGTGGATGAGAAGGCACCAGGGTGTTTGGGGGAAGCACACTTGAGTGGGGAGTACTCGCCTAGGTGAACATCAATGGTTTGAGTTTTGTTGTCACCTCCATATGCTGATGTGGTGTATTGGTTGGTTGTTGGTGGTTGGGGTGGGTTTTTTGTGGGTGGAGTCGCTGGGATGGCACTGTGGGCATGGAGGGGGGTGGGTCTGGGACGCCAGATCTTGCTGTTGAGCCTTCTGGAGGTGTCGTGGGCTCAATTCAATGAAACATCAACGAAGGAAGGTGCCCACTTGACAACCCCAACGAAGTGCACGCGGTGGCTCCCGGCAAGGAGGATGGTGTTTGCCCATGATGTGGGCTGATTTTTTTTTTTTTTTTTTCTTTTTTGTGAAGGGAATTGTTTGGTGGGGTTTTGGGAGGGATGGAATATTGCGGCGTGGTTGGTTTGTGTCTAGCCCCCTTGATTTTGGCACGAGGGGTTGAACATCTTTCCCTGTGTATTATTGTATGGGTAAATTAAAGGTAGTAATTTTGTAGTAATATTGAGCATGCTGTAAGTTTTATTTTTAATTCTTGTGAAGTTATGTAACTGTTGTAAGTGTAAAGTGTTGAAATTGTTCTGCCCATCAGTGTGGAGGGCTGCCTTACATTTACATACGTGTAGTAACACTAAGTTAACAGTGAGAACACAAAGTTCACTACAAAAACAATAAACTGTAATAAAGTTTCATTTGCATTCATTCATTCATGAGACACTTTTCTCCAAAGTGATGTTGAGCTTAGAGAAAACAGAAGTTCATCTGTAACCCGGTGACTAAATGATCACACAAGGTTGAGTAGAATTTCAGAGAGATTTAATCTTAGGCTCAGAGAGATATTTACTCTCCTGAGTCCCAACCAAATAATAAACTGCAGCTACTGAAATATAGAAATGTCCCAAAAATGATAGGTCACCATCATGTTACAATTAACTCTTAATAATAAAACAAGCACAATAAAATAATAATAATAAATCAAGCCAATTTGTCTACAGATGGCAGTAATACAGTTTCACACAGTTACATTTACAGGATTTGGTGAAATTTGTGTTTTATCTGGAGATTTAACACTGTTTTAACTATGTTTTGACTGTGTTTCATCTGCAGACTTCTGCCAGCTCACACTGGACCCCAACACAGCAAACACACACCTGTACCTGTCTGAGGACAACAGGATGGTGGCATGGAGTGGAAAGGAACAGAAACATCCTGATCATCCAGACAGATTTGACTGTTTTAGACAAGTTGTGTGTGTAGAGAGTGTGTCTGGTCGCTGTTACTGGGAAGTTCAGTGGACTGGAAATGGGGCTGAAATAGGAGTGACTTATAAAGGAATCGGGAGGAAAGGAGGCAGTGATGACTGTCGGCTTCGAAACAATAATAAGTCCTGGGTTCTGTTCTGTACTGAGAAGAGTTATTACGTCAGTCACAACAACATACACTCTGCCACAGCTGTACCCCCCTCATGCAGAGTAGGAGTGTATGTGGACTGTATGTCCGGCGCTCTGTCCTCCTACAGTGTCTTCTCTGGTGAACTGACCCTCCTGTACAGGTTCACCTCCACATTCACTGAGCCCCTCTGTCCTGCATTTTGGGTTTATAGTTATTCCTCAGTGTCCCTGTGTAAACTGGAATAGATAAGTGTCCTGGGTCTGTTTCGTTTTATTACCACTGATTGTTGGTGTAACTTTAGACCGGCTAGTTTTCCTAACTCGCAGTTAGGAAAGTGATGTGGAAATGGAAGTGATGATGGGACTCCGTCCGTGGTCCTTGTACTGGAGTTTTGGTGTGGAGAGGGCTTTACTGAGAAACATCCATTGTGTCCAGAGGTACTGTATATTTGATCAGTTTTTAATAGCTTTATTACATTTAGGATAGTTTGGGGGGGTGTACTAGTGTACTAGTGTACATCAGTGTACCTGTGGCCCTAGGTGAAGTGTTTCTAGCTGCAGCACAGTGTGGTCACACAGGACAGGTGAGGTGAACGAGGAGGACAGGTAGGCAGCAGAGGCACAAACAGACACACCTTTAGGAGGTGCAGCTGCTCTTTTTCTTTGGCCAGGTCACGTGTTGCCGGTCGGACTGGATCTGAGCGACACGGGTCCCTCCTTCCGCGCTTCAACACAAAGAGGCATTTATGAGCAGATGGGAGAAACACTAGTTCACTGCTACGTGTGGAAATGATAAATTTGACTTTATGAATCATAAAGTGTGATCATGGAGTCCGGCACGGAGTGAAATGATCGCCGGTCGAGTGAACGAACAGAGGACGAAAGTAACAGAGGCAGAAAAATATACAAATACATACATAGCATTCAAATATATACACATACATACATACATACACACATATACACACACACGCACACACACGCACACACACACACACACACACACACACACACACACACACACACACACACACACACACACACACACACACAGCAGATGGATAGTATAGTGGTAAGATCTGGGAAGCTGGGGTTCGAATCCCGGTCATGGCCTACCTCTAGTAGGGGGTTCTTAGGAAGACCTCCTTATGCTTGGCTCTGCCTACCTGGGCTATGAGAGTGAAAAACAAAGAGAGCCATCCTGGCTCAGATGTTGCCTGGATTAACAAGGTCTGTGCCAGATGTTGGGGAACCAGGACATACTGATAAGTGGGCTACTGGAACTAGAACAAGGCATGCATGGACAAGAGATGAGAATAGGGAACTGTTGGAATGCTACTACACAAGTAACTCCAGTGAAAGGGGTTACATGAAGAGGATGTGGGACCTATGGATACTTTGAAACCCAACATCAAGACTAATGCCTAAACACCTAGTAGCTCAGTGTTACAACATCCGCAAGAAACAACTGCTATCACAACTAGAGATTGATGAGGTACAACACAAATGTTACGGCAAGGGGGAGCCAGGACAACAGGTCAGGGGGGAGATATCATCATCATCATCCCCACACTCTGAGATTGGGTACCAAGCCCCAAGAACAATGAGCCCTTGTAAGCTGAATGCAAGAACAGCTGACCTAAGAGATAAGATCATGGCTAAGAAGGATACCTGGAGCCCCTGTGGCTGATTAGCAAGACCAAGTGAAGTACCTACTGAAAGTCTACTAGAAGATGTGAATGCAGCACTATGAACAATCCCTACTGAGACCAACCAGCTGCTGTACAACACAGCAACAGTAATCCTTGAGATGCTTGGATACAAAATGAATCCCAAGCAGTATCCTGCATAGAAAAGAAGGCTAGAGGCCAAGATCAAGGAAAACTGACATGATCCATGCCTTCTGGCAAAAGAAGCTAACTGCAACACAAATGAACCAGCTGCTAATGGATGGGACCCACCCTGAATGGTTAACAGAAGGCTGGACAGTCCTGATCCTGAAGGACCCCCAGAAAGGAGCGGTCCCATCCAACTATCGCCCGATAACCTGCCTCTGCACAACATGGAAGCTGCTCTCAGGTATCATAGTGGTTAAGATGAACAGGCATATGGTTCAATACAGGAGCGGGGCCCAGAAAGGAATTGGTAGAAACACCAGCTACTGGTAGACAGAACAGTCACTTGAGACTGCAAGACCAGACAGATCAACTTGTGCACCGCCTGGATTGACTACAAGAAAACCTATGACTCGATGCCTCACTCATGGATCCTGGAATACTTAGAACTATACAAAATCAACAGGACACTAAGAGCCTTCATCAGGAACTCAATGGGGCAGTGGAAAACAACCCTAGAGGCCAACTTCAAGCAAATTGCGCAAGTCACCATCAAGTGCGGCATCTACCAAGGAGATGCATTGTCCCCACTGCTGTTCTGCATAGGCCTGAACCCCCTCAGCTAGATCATCACCAAGACTGGCTACGGATACTGACTACAGAATGGGGTAAACATCAGTCACCTCCTCTACATGGATGACATCAAGCTGTATGCCAAGACTGAACGAGACATCGATTCCCTGATCCACACCACCAGGATCTACAGCAATGACATCGGAATGTCATTCAGATTGGATAAGTAACTGGATGGTAACAAAGAGAGGGAAGGTAGTCGGAACTGAGGGGATTGTACTACCTGAAGGCAACATAGCAGATGTTGAGGACAGCTACAAGTACCTTGGAATCCCGCAGGTGCATGAGAATCATGAAGAGGCCGCAAGGAAAGCAGCAACTGCCAAACACCTGCAGAGAGTAAGGCAAGTCCTGAGAAGTCAGCTGAATAGGAAGAACAAGGTCCGGGCTATCAACACCTACGCCCTGCCGGTCATCAGATACCCCGCTGGCATAATAAGCTGGCCAAAAGAGGAGATAGAAGCCACTGACATCAAGACAAGGAAGCTCCTGACAATGCATGGAGGGTTTCACCCCAAATCCAGCACCCTGAGGCTGTACGCTAAGCGGAAAGAAGGAGGCAGAGGACTAGCGAGCGTCAGAGCCACTATCCAGGATGAAACAACAAAGATCCTTGACTACATCAGGAAGATGGCCCCAACTGATGAGATACTTAGTGAATACCTCAGGCAGCAGAAACCTGAGAAGGAGGATGAGGAAGAACAGGAACCATCATGGAAGGACAAACCCCTACATGGTATGTACCACCGTCAGATTGAAGAAGTGGCTGATATTGAAAAATCATACCAGTGGCTGGACAAAGCTGGACTGAAAGACAGCACAGAGGTATTAATCATAGCAGCACAGGAACAAGCTCTAAGTACAAAATCAATAGAGGCCGGGGTCTACCACACCAGGCAAGACCCCAGGTGCAGGCAGTGCAAAGATGCCCCTGAGACAATCCAGCACATAACAGCAGGGTGTAAGATGTTAGCAGGCAAGGCATACATGGAACGCCATAACCAAGTCGCTGGCATAGTGTACAGGAACATCTGTGCCGCGTATGGGCGGGAAGTCCCAGGATAAAAGTGGGATACACCCCCAAGGTTGGTTGAGAATGACCAAGCTAAGATCCTGTGGGACTTCCAGATCCAGACTGACAAACTGGTAATGGCTAACCAACCGGACATAGTAGTGGTGGACAAACAGAGGAAGAAAGTCGTAGTGATAGATGTCTCCATCCCAAGCGATGGCAACATCAGAAAGAAAGAACATGAGAAGCTTGAGAAATACCAAGGACTGAGAGAGGAGCTAGAAAAGATGTGGAAGGTGAAGGCAACAGTGGTCCCCGTGGTAATCGGAACACTTGGGGCTGTGACCCCTAAGCTGGGAGAGGGGCTCCAGCAGATCCCGGGAACAACATCCGAGATCTCTGTTCAGAAGAGTGCGGTCCTAGGAACAGCTAAGATACTGGGCAGAACCCTCAAGCTCCCAGGCCTCTGGTAGAGGACCCGAGCTTGAAGGAGTAAGACCGCCCGCAAAAAGGGAGGGCTGAGTGGGAAATTTTTATATATATCTGCATATACAGAAAAGTGGCACAAAAGTTTAGGATGTAAAAACATATACATATCAGCCATGTTCGCTATGCTCGCGCATGAGTCTCGTTACCTGTGACCGCAGCCTCACTTGTGCACGAGCCCACACGGCCGGCGAAACACACATCTGCACACATGCCCCGCACACCTGCGAGCGCCCCACACCCAAAGAGCCATGATAGAGGAACACGTGTCTCGCAGTGCAGTAAGATGAAGAAGGTGGTGGTCACCGGTCAGTCTTCATCACTGTGAATATGCTTGATGATACATTTTTGTCTACAGTACTTGATTTTTTTTTTGTTCTGAATAGAATGCATGTTGTGTCTTTAGTAGGCAAGGGAAGCAGGAGAATTATTATTCAAAGATTTGAATAATGAAAACGAACAAGCCCGTAATACACCAAGTCAACATCACCACGTATAAGACAAGTCTTCTCTTTTTGATGTAGAACTACGTCTTTATCCTCATTAGGTGGGGGGGGGGTAACTTGGGAATTGACTGTCACGAAAAAATGCAACCCCTCTCACTGCTACTGCTCGCAGATGAAAAGACACAGAGAGATACTGCATATACCGTTGGACAGAGGAAGGAACACCGCATCGAACGACATATGAACGGCCGCTGTCGGTTCAGCCTGAGTGAGCTGGTAACGTTGCGAAAATGTCCCACATTTGGCTCGTTATGGAGTTGCCGTGTGTTGCACTATATGTCATCACATTTTAACCACATCATAGTGGTGACATCAGTACCTCAGTTCGTCGCTAGAGAGCCGCGCTATCGGACACATATCACACCGGCAGGAAAACCTTAATTTAGACCGAGGTAGGGGGCCCAAAGGCGAATAAGACACCGGCCAAGACACCGGCTCAGCGAAAGCGTGAGCAGCATGCTCGGGACAAGGCGGCGTGGGACGCTGCAAAATCGCCTCAGGAGGCCTCGGAGCCGCAACCATCGACTTCTCGTGCACCCGACATCACCGTGCAGGATGAGCCCATGGACACGCATGCAGCAGTGACAGACCTGATATCTGGGCCGAGTGGGTCGGGGCAGCAGGGCGCCGAAGACACCGACGCTGAGACGAGTGATCATCGACGAAGTCAGCATGATCAGCGCTGGTGTCCTAGGCACCATCCACTCGCGCATGGCCAACATCAACTTCAACGATTCTTTTGGCGGCATGAACGTCATCTTCTGTGGCAATATCGTACTTCTCACATCATCACCCCATTCTTGCCGTGTCTGATTCCACTGAATCTGTAGAATGCTGTGATTTGTCGCCCAATAAACGCTGACTGCAAACACAACCTCGTTTCATTTCTCGCACCACCCACACGTAGTTCTACGTAAATATATGCAGCATAGTAAAGCTATGCACCTGACAATTATCTTTCTAATGGCATCACAAAACCTTGAACGCCAACTAGCAGTACGCCAATGCAAAACACCACATATCCACCACATATTCCCCCCTTACTTAAGGAATTCTTCCTGTAATCACAAACAGTACATGCAATAGGAAAGGCAAGCAGTACATTAGCTATCAAGCAACCACTTCACATGCATATGAAAATACACTATACAACACACTGAAAGAATGCAAGTAGCTCATAAATTTTTAACAACACTTTTCAACAGTATAGAACATTTCAACAGCACTTAAATGTCCATGTTAATTCTGTAACTAGTGTACATAGTCCTTCAGCCAAACCGGCTCATTCCTTTGACGTTTCTCATGGAAACAAGCATCCAAAGGCACAGGATTTTCAGACCAGGGCGTGTGAGATGAAAGCAGGCCAGGCAGTGGGGGAAAGGGGCAGAGACGGGGACAAAGCAGCCGCAGCCGGGGCTAATCACGTACCCTATTTCTTCCCCTGGGCACGGCAGCGAGAGAGAACTGGCAGAGGAGAACTGATGCCGAGAGGACCGAGAGCAAACAACCACGACCACGAGTCAAGTCCCCATCATACCTGTTCCCTGTTCCACCCTCTTTCCTTCTTCCCAACTAGGAGATAATAAACCCAAGTCGAATAGACGAGCATCCTACCTGGCGACCATTTCCTCTGTTACAGTGGTGCCAAAACCTGGGATTGAACCAGGTGATGGACGGGGAACAGCTGGAATGCCTACTCCAGCGACTGTAGCTGTAACACCAGGAATCGCTGGATGCCACCATGGCGGTCAAGCTCGCCGGGCCCTGGTGGAAGCTCTGGCTACCCTCACTGACCGCCCAGTCTTGCCTGCCTCTGGCCCCGTCCACCTCCCCAAGATGGCCCTGGAAGATGACCTGGAAACGTTCCTGGAGATCGTCGAGCGCACCTCCCGCTCCTGCTAGTGGCCCCTGGAGGAGTGGACGCTACGGCTCATGCCCCATCTCATGGGGGACACCCCTGAGGGTGGTGTGCCAAGTACTGGCCACCACTGCGGATTACGGTGCACTCCAGGAAGCGGTGGTGGAGAAAGTGAGCCTGACGACAGAGGGCCACTGTCAGTGACTGTGCAGCCTGAGGTTGGACAAGACGGCCCGGCCCTTCCTGTTTTCCCAGTGGGTCCTAGACTCCGCCCACCTTTGGCTGCAAATCAGGATCGTGGAACAGGTGGCCCTGGAACAGTTGATGGCAGAAAACCAACTGACCACGAGCCTCTCCACCCACCCGGCCTCTCCCACACCGACGCCTACCTGCACCCCGGAGCTGGCCGAGCCCCGGTCCGCTGTCCGTGCCGGGCCTCCCGGTCCCTCGTCTTTCCGCTCCTGCAGCCTGCCCTTCCCCAGTCGGAAACGCGTCATTGCGATGACCCCTTCCCTTTCTCCCATTAGCCCCCTCCTTTTCCTCTCCTCAGGGGAACCCCCCGATGACCGGCAGGCAAGGACCAGAGTGCTGGTGTTGTGGGGACCAGGGGCATCTCCAGCGGGATTGCCCCGTGATGAACGTCAGTGCTGCAGTACGACTGCTCCCGGTCCAGCTCCTCGGTACAGAGTCCCGGTAAGGTTCCAAGGGGGTACCTGCTGGGCTTTCTTGGAATCCGGGTGTCAACAAACCATGATCCAGCAAAGCCTGGTGCTGCCGGGGGCATGGCGTCTGCGGGTGAAGGTTCGGTGTGTTCATGGGGATGTGCACCTTTATCCTACCACAAACATCACGTTCAGGGTGGGGGGCCGAGGCTATAAGGTAAGGGCCGTGATTGCACCGCACCCGCCGTTCCCACTGATGTTAGGGACCAACTGGGTGGGTTTTGCCGGGGCTCTCGTACAGGCAGAAGGAAGCCGGACCCACGCGGAGGGGGAGGCCTGCTGCCTCCCAACAACGCCGGGAAGCGATGCGCTGGGCATCGGAGCGCTGACGTCCCCGACGAATATCGCGTGGCTTGCCGAAGTGATTGACTTCTCCCTTGAACAGTCGCGAGATGACATGCTCCGCCATGTATGCGAATAAGTTGCTAAAATCGATGGGGTGTCGGTTCGCCCTGGACAGCCGCTTTCCTACCCGTATGTCTGTGTGGTTAACCACTGTTATTACCGCTTATAACGTGATCCGGACAGCGGGGAGGACAGCCTTCAGCTTTTAGTACCCCTCGGTTGCTGGGATGTGCTATATTCCACGCGGCCCACTCTAACCCCATGCCGGGACACCTTGGGTAGGATAAAATGCTATGGCCTCTCATGGGGCGGTTTTATTGGCCGGGTATTCGCACGGACATCCGTTGCTGGTGTGCTGCTTGCACCGAGTGTCAGTGGGTAAACCCCAACACCATACCACGCACACCGTTGTGCCTGCTTCCCCTAGTGGACAACCCCTTTGACTGGATGGGGATGGACCTCGTCAGTCCCCTGGAGCGGAGCGCGCAGGGTTTTCAGTTCATGTTGGTAGTGGTCAATTATGCCACACGGTATCCAGAAGCAGTCTGCCTGCGTAATATGTCAGCGTGCATGGTGGCGGATGCATTGTTCAAACTGTTCACGAGGGCAGGCGTACCAAAGGTGATTTTTACCGACCAGCGCACCACGTTTATGTCACGCACCCTCACTGTCTTCTCTAAACTGTTGGGGGTTCAGCCTGTTTGAACCAACGTTTTTCACCCCCAAACAGACGGGCTGGTGGAGCGGTTCAACCGAACACTGAACAACATGATTGCAAAGTTTGTAGCAGAGGACCCCGACACTGGGACCAGCTGTTGGACCCCCTGTTGTTTGCGATGCGGGAGGTACCCCAGGCCTCCACGAGGTTTTCCCCCTCTGAGCTCTTATACGGCCGTCGGCTTCTAGATATTATCAGGGAGGCATAGGAAGAAGGCCCCAGCCCTAGTTAAAGCGAACTGCAACATGTTCTTGACCTACAAGAGTGGTTGAACGCTCTCGGTCGCCTGTGCCGGGCACATCTGCAACAGGCCCAAGAGAGGCAAGCCTGCGCGTACAACAGGGGGACACAGTAACGGCACTTCACACCAGGTGAGAAGGTACTTCTGTTGCTTCCCACGTCGCAGTCCAGATTGCTCACCAAGTGGCAAGGACCCTTCATGGTCAGATGGCACATTGGAGAGGTTGATTATGAGGTCCTCCGATCCAACTGAGGCGGGGCACGGCAGATATACCGCCTCAGTCTCTTTAAGCGCTGGCGGGAGATCCCGGTTGCCTCCTTGGCTACCTTGGTCCCCATACGGGATGAGTTGGACCCGGAGCTACCTGACCTGGACAAAGACCCCCTTCCCGTTACGCTGGGCCCCGGTCTCATCGACGGGATGGGCGGTACGTAGTTGACTGTATCGAGTTCCTGTTCATAAACAAAAAGTGATACAGGACAAACTCGCCGA
The DNA here is from genome assembly GCF_900964775.1 of Scleropages formosus. Lineage (NCBI taxonomy): Eukaryota > Metazoa > Chordata > Actinopteri > Osteoglossiformes > Osteoglossidae > Scleropages > Scleropages formosus. The sequence goes on from NC_041810.1 coordinate 35,961,059, forward strand.
ATTGCTGCAACTCAGTATCGTTGAGGAATCCCACAGCGATTGGAGCAGTCCGGTTGTTTTGGTTCCAAAGCCGGATGGCTCCACCCGCTTCTGTGTGGATTACTGGCGGGTCAGTGCGGTCACGAAGTTTGACGCCTACCCCATGCCCCGAGTGGATGAGTTACTGGACCCGCTAGGTCCTGCTCATTTCTATTCGACACTGGATCTCAGCAAGGGCTACCGGCAGATTCCCTTGTCTCCGGAGTCCAGGGAAAACTCGGCTTTTGGTTTGCACCAATTTGTCACTCCCTTTACATGGGGCCCCAGCCACCTTCCAACGCCTCATGGACAAGATCTCGCACCCCACATCAACTATGCCGCTGCCTACTTGGAGCTGCCCTGCTAAAAGACCTGCCTCTTCTTCGGTCTCTCGAAGGGCAGTGGTCATGTTATCTTCCCCTGGGTCAACATGCCCTGGAAGAACAAGCACAGAACTTCCAATAGAATAGCGTACTCTCATTGTCTTGAGGTATGGACCTGAAACTATTTTCCATACCTTTTGATGGAGTCCAGTGATGGTGACCGTATGAGGTCTGATGGAGAAGATACTGACTGTTTTGAGGGGGAGGATGCTGAGACACTTGTCAGAATATAATAAGTCCACATGCCCTTAGTGTCATTGCCAATTTAAAGTAAATGACAACATTTTTAGTTTCCTCAGAAGTTCATAATAGCAGCTAAAGTGTCGCTTCAGTGCAAATACAGCGAGGACAGAGGATTTCTGGAGATGGGAGAAATTCAGAACATATTTCTTTCTAGAGTCAGGGAACCTTTGAAAATTTAATTTGAGGTGGCTACACACATTGCAGTTACCATCAAAGTTGAGGACTGACATGCTAACAAAAGCCACACTAGTCTGCTAACAATGCAGTTGGGGGGCATGGCCTGCCTTATGAGGTTTTGACTGGTACTGGTAAAAAAAAAAAGGAATAACCATTTCAGCATAAACTTATTGAAATAACACATGAAACATTAAAATCAGGAACCAAAATCAGAAGAAAAATTATTTTAGAATGTCTTATTTTTAGGGGGCGCGGTGGCGCTGTGGGTTGGACCACGGTCCTGCTGTCCGGTGGGTGTGGGGTTCGAGTCCTGCTTGGGGTGCCTTGTGACGGACTGGCGTCCCGTCCTGGGTGTGTCCCCTCCCCCTCCGGCCTTACGCCCTGTGTTGCCGGGTAGGCTCCGGTTCCCCCGTGACCCCGTATGGGACAAGCGGTTCTGAAAATGTGTGTGTGTGTGTGTGTGTGTGTGTCTTATTTTTCTACCTTTGTCCATGACACCATATATGGCAAAACGTACAGAATTCATTTGCATAAAAATCAAATAGAATGCAGGGGTGTGGTGGCGCAGCGGGTTTGTCCTGTGCCTGTTCTCTGGTGGGTCTGGGGTTTGAATGCTGCTTGGGGTGCCCTGCGACAGACTGGTGTCTCATCTTGAGTGTGTCCCTTCCCCTTTCCAGCCCTGCGCCCTGTGTCGCTGGGTTAGGGTCCGGTTTGCCGCAACCCCTCTTGGAACAAGCGGTTTCTGTGTGTGTGTATTTATCACATAATTCCCCTATTTGTATCTGCCCAGGGGGATGCAGTGGTGCAGTGGGTTGGACCACAGTCCTGCTCTCCGGTGGGTCTGGGGTTTGAGTCCCGCTTGGGGTGCCTTGTGACGGACTGGCGTCCCGTCCTGGGTGTGTCCCCTCCCCTTCCGGCCTTACGCCCTGTGTTACCGGGTAGGCTCCGGTTCCCCGCAACCCCGTATGGGACAAGCGGTTCTGAAAATGTGTGTGTGTGTGTGTATGTGCCCATGCCTAAGTGTTTTTTCTTTATTTGCAAAAAATGAACATCAATATTTATATATTGTAAGCTGGTAATCAATTATGCACACACATAAGCTGCAGTACCTGTGCAGAGGCCAGTAGTACTAGTAGGTTGTGCAGGTTGGGCTGCAGTAGCCCCTCAACTGAGCATAGTGAACACGGTCCAAACACAGTACAGTACAATCCATGACACCCATGTAAAGCCTATGACTGATCACACAGAGAGCAGTGCACCTGTAATAATCTCAGTGTCACTAATGACCCATGCAAATCAACACTGGACACACGGAAGTGTACTTAACGCCCCTATTTATTATTTAGGTGCTGCAACTAATTCATCATTGATGCTCAGACCGCTTTCACTGCCAGGAATGATGGATGGACTGCTAGCTACAGAACTCTCTGCAGACGTTTAAAACTTAGACCCTTACCTTCTGACAAATTATCTCTTGCGGGAAGATATAAAACAGTGTGTACTCCAGCTGCTTGTTGTTGTTCTTTAATCGTACCTCCAGGCAACTAGTCTAGACTAGTAGAGAATAGGTAACTTGCTTTTTCTATGAGTAAAGAAACCTTTTCTTTTTGCATCTTACTGGTGCCTTTTAACGCTCGAAAAACTGCAGATATATGTTTGACATGTACGAAGAATGAAAAAAGACGACTCGGACAAGTTCAAGTTGATCTCTTATCAAACTCCAACTCAATGAGAAGGATTCCAATGATGGGCCATAAATGGGAAGGAAGTAACTACGTACATCCTGTGCAACCTATAATCCTTCCCCGGTGTTTACTGTCGGATGTGTATTAGTGTAATACCAGATGTGTGTGTTTTTTTAAAAGAACATTGAAATAGCTGTTCATGGAGTTAAGAGAGTAACAACCCTTCAAACAAGAGATTCAGTTGAATCAATAAGTTTTATAACATCTCTGTTCCACGCAAGGCTTGATTATACATAATTATTAACCTATTTTGTTTTCTTTAATACATGTCATACTTTCATTTACTACACTGAGGAACCCCACTGCTGGAAGAGTATACAACACTCACCAATATGTCACCTTCACTAAATAGAGTTGGACTGTTCTTTCCAAGCACATTGGTACATTACACTGTCACTTTAAGCTTCTCATTCTCACGTTCTGAGTTCTCTGGCTGCCTACTGTTATTTATTGTTATTGGTTTTACTAATTGTTATTGTTTTGTGCAATATTATCTATTGTTTTTCTTCATAGTCTGTGGAGAAGCATTCAAGAAGAATTTCATGATACTTGTACACGGTACTTGTACCAATAAACTTGAAACATAATACTGTGGCGCGCAGCGCCGTGGATTTGGATGGGGCGAAGACGGACGCAGAGGCAACGTTCATCTTGAACGTTTCATTGAACACCGGCACTAGAAAAAATATGCTCTCGGTCTGAGAACCCCGTGTCCTCAAAGACCCAAGCTCCTTCCCAGCGCCCACAGACCCGTTCGTCTTTTGTTCCCCTTATATTCCCCGATGCCACCAAACGCCAACCAATCACAACATACGCATTTCCCGCTAAAACACAGTAACGTGGCTCGTTACAATACATATAACGCCTGTACAGGGGGGAGACCAAGATGGCTGCCTAAGCGGATGCTTTTTTTGAGCTCTTGCACCAAGTTTTGGGAAAGAATAGTGGAAAGGCTTCCAACTTAGAGGTGGCCGTATTTTTTAAGTAGTTAAGTGCATTTATCCTTATGCGTTTATATAGTGTGCTGTTTTTTGTTCCAATGGTCTGTAAGCGTGGACTTTCGTCTTCTTCGGCCGAGGAGCATAAGGCGGTGAGCTATGCATGTGCGCTAGCCTACAGGGGCCGCAATGACACACGAGACATGTGTGAGGACGCAGCGGTGTGTACTGTCGAGGAGGGGGAGGTGGAGGAGGAGGAGTCCCCCCCACTGCCCGCCACCCCGATCAAGTCGCTGCTGCCAAAAAGAAATCGCTAGAGTGTGGCGCCGCGATGCCGGCCGGTGAGGTCGCATGTCAGTTAGCGAGCATCATCAAGCTGATAAACAGCAGGTCTGACGCAATTGAGAGGCGAATCTCCGACTTGAATGAGAAGGTGGAGGCTGCTATTACTGACCTCAGAGCTGTCACTGTGAGAGTTTCTGACCTCGAGCAGCGCGTTGGAAGAGTAGAGCAGCCTGTCAGGTTGGCGAAGAGGAGATTGGAGGATCTTGAAAATTATATGAGATGGCAGAATTTGAAGTTGTTGGGGGTTCCGGAACTTTCCCAAGAGAATGTTCGTCTGGAGGTGCTGAAGATTTGCCAGAATGTCCTACCCAGCAAGAAGGACAAGCTTGTTGATGCTGTTGATGGGGCATTTCGCCTCGGCAAGAGCCGGCAAATGGATGGAGGTGAAAGACCCAGGGCGATCATCCTGCAGTTCAGGTCACGTGTGTGCAGAGATGCTGTGTGGAGGGCTGCTAAGACTTCTTCCTACCTGAAGAGCCATGGCCTGCAGCTTAAGGAGGATTTCTCTAAGGAAGATCGGGAGAAGAGGCTCCGGCTTTGGCTAGAGGTTCAGAAGGCCCGGGAAGCAGGAAAGACAGCCTACTTCGTAGGAGCCAGAGCTTACATTCAAGGAGAAGGCGAGATTGTTCTCACGGGATGGCTTGTTGGACTGTTTGGATATTGTTGTTTTTTTTCATGTGTCTTATTTAACAGTTTCGTTAGCAGGCACGGAGTATTTGCACTCTGTTGGTAGGGGCCATAATTTTTTCTATGGACTTCTGATATTTTTTTAAAGATAACTCCCGTCCTGGGTGTGTCCCCTCCCCCTCCGGCCTTACGCCCTGTGTTACCGGGTAGGCTCCGGTTCCCCGCGACCCCGTATGGGACAAGCGGTTCCGAAAATGTGTGTGTGTGTGTGTGTGCTGGATAACTTTGATTTGGAATGTGTAGTTTATATTGTGGGAGATGTCACTTAATATAACTTAGATTATTGTTGAACTTTTCTGGAAGTTTCTTTTCATGTAACTTGACATGTTCTGTGGTGCTACTTATTCTACTGACCTACTTATCTCATTTTCTAGAGTATTAGACTCGATAGAGGTTAAAAGTTCTTTTTTATTTATTTTTGTATTTTTATGTCTTTTTCGGTTGTGTCATTAAATGCCAGGGGGTGGAGAGATAATGTGAAGCGTAAGTCCTTGTTTTTGTTTACTAAGCACTTGAAAACTGATCTTGTTTTTTTTCAGGAGATGCACTCTATTACTAGTGATGTTAATTTTTGGAAATCACAATGGGGTGGGGATATCTGGCTGTCCCATGGGTCGGAGCACTCTGCGGGGCTTTCTTGCCTAAAAAACAATTTTGAGGGTAAGGTCCTGCCCTCTGACTGTGATCTTAATGGCAATTTCATTTGTTTGGTCATAAGGTGCTATAGCGTTACTGTGATTGTGGTTAACATTTATGGATTTAACTCTAAAGCTAGGAATGATCAATTACTTAATTCGTTGGAGAGACTTGTACACTGGCTGTCCAAGTATCCGGAGGCTTATGTGTTAATAGGAGGAGATTTTAATGTTGTTTTGGATGAGGCTAAGGATAGGTGGCCTCCAGGTCATCCTTCGTGTTTGAAATCTACTTTGAAACTTCTCATGGAAAAATTTAATGTTGTTGATGTATGGAGGGAGAAGTATGTGAATGATAGGCTATACACCTGGAGCAACAGAGATGGCTCTAGACAGTCACGTATAGATGCCACGCCCACACCTCCGGGCCAACACGGAACACCTGGGACGCAACGCAGACTACAGCATAAAAGGCTGCGTCAGATCACCAGCTGATGCGGAACCTTGGTCTGCCTCCTCGTTAGCGACCTTCTCCAGCCATTTCCTGTTCCCGAACGCCTTCCCCGAACCCGTCCCTTGTTCCCCCGATCTACTGCCTCTTTCTGATCATCGACCTCTTGCCTGTGTACTGACCTCGCCTTTTGGATCCTCCCTGTTACAATGTTCGCACCTCGAAGACCCTTTGTCCGTCCTCTGACCTCCTCTCTTGGATTTCCCCAAAGACACCACCACGATTACCGCTCTGCTTTTGGGTCCGCCGCTTCCCTCAGACCCAACCATGACAATAGACTTCTGGCTTGTTTCTGAGGTGTTAGATAAAAAATAGCGTTACTGTTAATATTTTGACAACTCCATTGACTGACCGCAAGGCTGTTTTCATTAGCATCAATTTTTTTTGCTGGAGCATCTTGCAGTAGAGGGGCTTCTTACTGGAAGCTGAACAGCTCCCTGCTTAAACATGACTCAGTGAAGGCGAAGCTGAAGAGGCTGATCACCTATTACTGGGACAAAGCCCAGAGGGATGGTGTGTTTAGTTGTAACTGGGAGCTTTTAAAGTTTGAAGTTGGCAAATTTCTGAGAAAATACGGCAGCTCGCTAGCCAAAGAAATCAATCTACTCCAAAACCGCTGCTTATAGCGGAACGTTTTAGGTTCCATAAACGTAATCAAAACGAAGGGGAGTCTATCGCAGCTTATGTGGCTGAATTAAAGAAGCTGTCAGAACACTGTCAGTTTGGAGATGGACTGAGTGATGCGCTGAGAGACCGTCTAGTCTGTGGTATTTTACAAGAGAGTATCCAGAAAAGATTGCTTACGGAGTCGGATCTCACATTCAAACAGGCAGTTGAAATTGCTGTCGCCATGGAAACAGCAGCCAGAGACGCTGTAGAGTTGCAATCCGGAGTAAAAATGTCGGTGAACAAAGTGACCACTGTGTGTAAATTGAAAGAGACAGTGCAAAATGCAGAATTGTGCTACCGTTGTGGCAAGGGCAGACACAAAGCAAACCAGTGCAGATTTAAAACTGAAACGTGCAGAAAATGCAACAAAGTTGGACACATACAAAGAGCTTGTCGCTCCGATCTTTCACACCAGGAGAAGAACAAACAGTACAAGGCTCAGAGAAAGAAAAGTAGAGATGTGCATGCTGTTGCTCAAAAATCTGATGAAGAAAGCGACACAGGGTTGGCAACTCTGGAAATCTACAGTCTGAGAGGTGACTTGAAACAAGCGATCTGGCTAACACCACGAGTGAATGGAAAGTCAGTCCGAATGGAGCTGGACACAGGCTCTGCCGTATCTGAGTTTGAAAGACATTTCACAAAAGCAAAACTTAAGCCATCGCCTGTTAAATTGAAAACATATACTGGTGAGTCCATAGTTCCTCTGGGTGTGATGCCAGTGACTGTAAGGTACAATGATCAACAGTGCGAACTAGATCTGTACATAGTTCCAACGGCAGGACCAGCACTTTGGGGACGTGACTGGTTGAGAAAGTTACAGTTGGACTGGAAATCCATAAAAAGTCTACAAATCTCAGTTCCTGTTTTGTCAGGCACTCAAGAGAAACTGAAAAAGGTGTTGGATGGTGCTGCAGTGGTATTCCAACCAGGAATAGGAACGTTGAAGCATATTAAAGGGAGAATAACCCTGAATGAGGGTGCAGTACCCAAATTTCAGAAAGCGCGGCCAGTCCCCTATGCTATTCGTCAGAAAGTGGAAACGGAGCTGGATCGGTTAGAAGCTGAAGGAATACTGTCCAAAGTTGACCGGAGCCCCTGGGCAACACCAGTTGTTCCTGTTGCCAAGAAGGATGGAACTGTAAGACTGTGCGGGGATTTTAAAGTCTCCATCAACTCTGAACTGCAAGCTGAACAATATCCACTACCAAGAATAGAGGATATTTTTGCTTCCTTATCAGGAGGACAGTTTTTCAGTAAAATAGATCTGGCAGAAGCATATTTGCAGATGGAAATGGAGGAAGACTCAAAGGTGTTCCTGACCATTAACACTCACAAAGGCTTGTATCGATACAATAGACTGGTTTTCGGTGTTGCCTCAGCGCCAGCATTATGGCAACGAGCGATGGAGCAGGTACTTCAAGGATGTCGGGGTACCCAGTGCTACCTTGATGATATTATAGTCACTGGAGAGGATGACGACAGTCATTTGGAGAACTTGACACGTGTTCTACAGAGACTAAGAAGTTATGGACTGCGTGCGAGGCGTGATAAGTGTGAGTTTTTCAGGAGTACTATTACACATTGTGGACACGAAATTGATGCAAACGGCTTGCACAAGTGTCATGACAAGGGCTGTCGCAGATGCCCCACGACCAAAAGATGTCTCACAATTGAGGTCGTTCCTTGGATTTGTTAATTATTATAATCGGTTTTTGGCAAACCTCGCCACTGTTCTCCACCCTTTGAATGCGTTATTGCGAGCAGGACAGAAATGGATGTGGACAAAACAGTGTGAACGAGCGTTTCAGGAAGCGAAGAAACTGGTGGTATCAGAAACAGTGTTGACCCATTTTGATCCATGCAAACCCATCAAGCTAGCCTGTGATGCTTCACCGTACGGTATTGGAGCGGTGTTATCACATGCCATGGGTGATGGAACTGAACGCCCCATAGCTTTTGCATCACGCTCTCTCAATGCTGCAGAAAGAAATTATGCACAAATTGATAAAGAGGCTTTGAGTCTAGTATGGGGTGTGAAACGATTCAATCAGTATTTGTATGGAAACATTGGTGGTTACTGACCACCAACCCTTGGTTTCCATTTTTAATCCACGGAAAGGCGTTCCACTGACAGCAGCAGCGCAAATGCAGCGGTGGGCGTTGTTTTTCGGAGGACATACATACCAGATTGAGTTCAAAAGAACTCACAGTCATGCAAATGCTGATGGACTCTCACGGCTACCATTAGGCGGTGATGATGATGCAAACCCGGCAAAAGGAAGCATTCCCTTGGATGTTTTTATTCTTGCTCAGCTTGATAGTTCCCCTGTTACAGCTGAAATGCTTCAGAGGGAAACCAGGAGAGATCCAATATTGTCCCTAGTTTACGCAGCTACTCAGACTGGCTGGAATGAAGAACAGAAGATACAGTTTCCGCAGTTCTATCGGCGCCGAGATGAACTGACATTGGGTGGTGGTTGCCTCATGTGGGGATTAAGGATTATTATACCTCCGAAGTTGCAGGCACGAGTCTTGGAAGAGCTTCATTTCTACATTTCTGGTGGTTGTCGATGCATGTTCTAAGTGGCCAGAAGTGTTTAGCATGTCGTCCACAACCGCTACCCAAACTATAACAGTGCTGAGAGAACTTTTTGCGGGGACTGGTGTCCCAGAACAACTGGTGAGTGACAATGGACCCCAGTTTATATCTGAGGAGTTCCAGATCTTTCTAAAGAACAATGGGATCAGGCACGTGACCTCTGCCCCATACCATCCCGCTACAAACGGATTAGTGGAGTGATTTGTACAAAGTTTGAAGAATGCGCTGCGTGCCATGGTGGGTGACAAGACTACGTTAACCCATAAGTTGCAAAGGTTTTTGTTTGCGTATCGTAACGCAACACATGCTACCACGAATCAAACGCCAGCTATGTTGTTCTTGGGAAGACCTTTACGTTCAAGGCTGGACCTGTTGCGACCGAATGTGAAGAGGGTTGTGCAGGACAACCAGTTGAGACAGGTGCAAAGAGACGGACCGGTACGAGAGTTGGAAATTGGTGAGAGTGTGCTCGCTAGGGACTACCGCGGGGATCACAAGTGGATGCCTGCAAAGGTAAAAGAAAGAACAGGACCACTTTCTTACACAGTAGAGATTGGACCGGACATCACCTGGAGACGGCATATTGATCAGTCGAGAAAGGCAGATATTTCTTTGGAAGGTGTTCCAGGAAATGTGCCATCCACGTCTACTGTTGCCCCTTCCGATGGCAGCGACACCACTACACCACAAGATGCTGCGATGTCTTCACAGGAAGTGCCACAAACACCTATCCCAGCTTGTGAGGAGAAATGTTACCCTACCCGTACACGGAAACCCCCAGACCGTCTTACTTTATAGGGTTTGGAATCCTACCGAGGCGAAGACATCATGCAAAGGGACTTGCAGTTGTGTTATTGTTATGGGTTGCTTTCTCTAGAGGGTTGCTTTATCTAGAGGGGAGGAGTTGTTGTGTATTGATTATAGTGAAAACTCCAGGCTAAGTGTTAAGAGGCCACTCTTAATAGCACCATGGGTTAGAGTTTGGTTGGCCGGCAATATGTACAGAAAAGGGTAGAAGAGTTGTTGCTGCACGTGGTTCAGTAAAGGAAAAAGAAAACATTATCCATCGCGCCTTATCTTTATTTGTGTTCAAGTGTAGTTATTGCACCTGTAAACACAACAGTAAGGTCTCGACAGAAGTGGCTGGAGCATGGGGAGCAAATGTCTGCATATTTTTTTAAGCTTGAGAAGTCGCGAGCTAAACTTAATTCTGTTTTTCAGCTGAACGGTGGAGGTAGTGTTACCAGTAACCCAGAGGAGATTTCCAGCTTTTGTTATAACTATTACTCCACATTGTACGAATCCAAGTTTAGTGAGGGTGACTTGGCAGCCTTTTCTAAATATCTCGGCACCCTGACTTGCCTTAGTGAAGATGAAGCATTAGTATGTGACACTCCAATTACTGTGGAGGAAATTATGGATGCCATTATATGCCTTAAAAATAATAAGTCATCGGGCAATGATGGGATCACGGCTGAATTTTATAAGCTCTTTCCTGAGTTAATTGCTTCCATTTTGTTTGAGGTTTATTCAGAGAGCACTGCTAGAACTGCTCTTCCCGCTAGTATGATGCAAGGCGTAATCTGTTTAATTCCTAAGCCTAAAAAAGACTTGCTCTTTCTTGACAGTTGGAGACCAATTAGCTTACTTAACAATGATTATAAAATTTTTGTCACAGTATTTGCCAGAAGATTTAAGCAAGTGTTAGATTCAGTTACTGAGGAAAATCAATCTGGGTTTATTAGTAACCGGCATCATCATCATCATCATCATCATCATCATCATCTTCCTCCGCTATCCGGGGCCGGGTTGCGGGGGCAGCAGTCCGAGCAGAGTCCTCCAAACTTCCCTCTCCCCGCACACCTCCTCCAGTTCCTCTGGGGAAACCCCCAAGGCGCTTCCAGGCCAGCCGGGAGACATAGTCTCTCCAACGTGTCCTGGGTCTGCCCTGAGGCCTCCTCCCAGTGAGACAAGCCCGGAACACCTCCCCAGGGAGGCGTCCAGGAGGCATCCGGAACAGATGCCCGAGCCACTTCAACTGGCTCCTCTCGATGCGGAGGAGCAGCGGCTCCACTCCGAGCTCCTCCCGGGTGACTGAGCTCCTCACCCTATCCCTAAGGGTGCGCCCAGCCACTCTGCGGAGGAAACTCATTTCTGCCGCTTGTATCCGCGATCTCATTCTTTCGGTCATGATCCAGAGTTCATGACTATAGGTGAGGGTAGGAACGTAGATCGACCGGTAAATTGAGAGCTTCGCCTTATGACTCAGCTCCCTCTTCACCACAACAGACCGGTACAATGACCGCATTACTGCGGACGCCGCATCGATCCCTCTGTCAACCTGCCGCTCCATTTTTCCCTCACTCGTGAACAAGACCCCGAGATACTTGAACTCCTCCTCCTCCACTTGAGGGAGCAACTCCCCCCTAACCCGGAGGGGGCAATCCACCTTTTTCCGACTGAGAACCATGGCCTCGGATTTGGAGGTGCTGATTCTCATCCCCGCCGCTTCGCACTCGGCTGCAAACCTCCCCAGTGCACGCTGCAAGTCTTGACTTGATGAAGCCAACAGGACCACATCGTCCGCAAAAAGCAGAGACGAGATCTCGCGGCCACCAAAACAGACACCCTCTGTTCCCTGGCTGCGCCTAGAAATTCTGTCCATGAAGATAATGAACAGAATCGGTGACAAAGGGCAGCCCTGGCGGAGTCCAACATGCAGTTGCAAGAGGAGTTCTCATGAGTTACACTGAATTTATGTCATGTTTTTGATTTCATGTCACAAAGGAAGCGTTTGGCCTGGTAATGCAGGCTATTCCTAATGGTTCTGTGACTCTGCTTGGAGGTGTCTCTTACCCTGCTGTTGTTTCTATAGCAAACCCAGTTGATACTTCATGTGGAAGGATCTGTTTTTCGCAGTCTCTCAGAAATAATAACAGCGGTTCGGTCTTTGTTTCGGAATGAAGTTGCCTCCTCACCTTATGTCACTGCTTATTTGAACACCTTTGTTGATGAGGACCCATGGGAGAAAGTTTGGCTGTTGACTCAGAAATATTTCTTAACTAACAAGGTTAGGAAAATCTCTTTCAGGATTATACACAAATTCTATCCTGTCAAGCATTTTCTTAGAAGATTCAAGGATGGGATTGATGTAAGTTGTTCTTTTTGTAGCCTGCGCCCAGAGACGGTGCCTCACCTCTTTTGGCACTGCCGTTACACCAAACAGCTATGGAGAGATGTCTCAAAATTTATTATTGATAAATTGTGTAAGGATTTTGCTTTGTATTATGAATGCGTACTGTTTGGGTTCTTCCGTTTTGATAAGCATACAGAGAAACAGGCTTAAATCATTAATTTATTAATCATTTTGGCTAAATATCATATACACAGGTCAAAATTTGCTAATAAAAAGCCTATATTTTCTCTTTTTCTTAAAGAAGTTAAGCAGTACATTGTCAAGGAGTGTGATCATAATAAGAAGGCTATTAAGACCGTTTCTTATTGTGATATTTTTAAAATCTTGATGTAATGTCTGGCTATTGGGGTGTTTTATAATTTAAGGATTTTTTTATTTTTTATTCCCCCTGGCTCGGTTGATTGTTCTGAATTATTAATCAATGTTCTGGTATTGTGTGATTTGTTTAATAATTTAAAAAAAAAAAAACGCCTGTATTTATATTCATGGCTTACGTTAAGAATATTTAGACACAGCTAGAATCCAATAAACATTTGCTGTGCAGTTTTCACTTATTTAAATTATTAATTCTCTTTGCATCAGCAGCTCACACAGTCCACACACTGCTTGATCAAGACGAACTGGACGAACACGGACATGAAGCTGTAAAAATGCAGTGTTGCTTTAAGAGAGCGATGCATTGTGGGAAGGGAGTGCAGTATTCGGTCCACTGCTATCTGCCGTATTGGTTAATGAAAGTGATGTGTGTTCGAGTGGGCGATAGTGGAGCAATTCGCTCGAAAGCCGAGTTTGCTTTATATTTATTTTATACGATTATGAATAACAGGTGTACAGTTCAGGCAGCGTTTGACGAGCAATAAACACCAGCAGTGGGTCCCGGTTCAATTCGCTATTCCTCCAGCTAGAATTCAGTAATTACCGCGAGTTCGGAATTTCCGACGGAAACATTACAAACAATCATGATTACAAAATAAATACAGCCGGTAATATAATAATTAAATAAATCACACCACAATAAAACAGTGGTAATAAAACGAAACAGACCCAGGACACTTATCTATTCCAGTTCACAGAGGCACACTGAGGAATAACTGTAAACCCCCAACGCAGGACACAGGGTCTCAGTGAATGTGGAGGTGAACCTGTACAGGAGGGTTAGTTCACCAGAGGAGACGCTGTAGAAGGACAGAGTGCCGGACACACAGTCCACATACACTCCTACTCTACGGGAGGGGGGTACAGCTATGGCAGTGAGTTTTTTGTTGTGTCTCACAAAGTAACAATTATCAGTGCAGAACAGAACCCAGGACTTGTCATTATATCCAAGCACACAGTCATCACTGTTTCCTTTCCTCCCAATTCCTTTATAAGTCACTCCTATTTCAGCCCCATTTATTCCAGTCCACTGAACCTCCCAGTAACAGCGACCAGACACACATTCTACACATACAACTTGTCTAAAACAGTCAAATCTGTCTGGATGATCAGGATGTTTCTGTTCCTTTCCACTCCATGCCACCATCCTGTTGTCCTCAGACAGGTACAGGTGTGTGTTTGCTGTGTTGGGGTCCAGTGTGAGCTGGCAGAAATCTGCAGATGAAACAGTCAAAACATAGTTAAAACAGTGTTAAATCTCCAGATAAAACACAAATTTCACCAAATCCTGTAAATGTAACTGTGTGAAACTGTATTACTGGCATCTGTAGACAAACTAACTTGATGATTTATTATATTATTATTTTATTGTAATTTTTTTATTCTTAAGAGTTAATTATAACATGATGGTGACATATCCTTTTTGGGACATTTCCATATTTCACTAACTGAAGTTTATTATTTGGTTGGAACTCAAGACAGTAAATATCTCTCTGAGCCTAAGATTAAATTTCTCTGAAATTCTACTCAACCTTGTGTGATCATTTAGTCACCGGGTTACAGATGAACTTTTGTTTTCTCTGAGCTCAACGTCACTTTGGAGAAAAGTGTCTCATAAATGTAAATGAAACTGTATTACAGTTTGTTTTTGTAGTGGACTTCCAGTTCTCACTGTCAGCTTAGCGTTACTACAAGTATGTAAATGTAAGGCAGCCCTCCACACTGATGGGCAGAACAATTTCAACACTTTACATTTTCAAACAGTTACATAACTGAGCAAGAATTTTTTTAAAAAATTACAGTATGCTCAATATCTAAAATCACCACCTTTTATTTACCAATACACACACACACACACACACACACACACACACACACATTTTCAGAGCCGCTTGTCCCATATGGGGTCGCGGGGAACCGGAGCCTACCCGGTAACACAGGGCATAAGGCCAGAAGGGGAGGGGACATACCCAGGACGGGACGCCAGTCCATCGCAAGGCACCCCAAGCGGGACCCGAACCCCAGACCCACCGGAGAGCAGGACTGTGGTCCAACCCACTGTGCCACCGCACCTCTATTATTTACCAATATTATACTCTAAATCAGTGGTCAACAAACAGATTACATTCAGATTTTCTTTCAAAAATTTAAAATATATCCTATTTCAAATGATTTTTCTTTTCACTATTACAATGATTCTGGTTTATTTAGCTGTGTTCTGACTTTGTCTCCTGTTATTATTTCTATTATATTATTCATCATTTGGGGGGTGCGGTGGCGCAGTGGGTTGGACTGGGTTCTGCTCTCCGGTGGGTCTGGGGTTCGAGTCCCGCTTGGGGTGCCTTGCGACGGACTGGCGTCCCATCCTGGGTGTGTCCCCTCCCCCTCCAGCCTTATGCCCTGTGTTGCCAGGTTAGGCTCTGGCTCCCTGCAACCCCAAATGGGACAAGTGGTTCAGAAAATGTGTGTGTGTATTCATCATTCAATTCTGTATGTCTTCTATGTGTGTCTGTGATATGCCCTGCTGTAGAAGTCTCTGGAACAGTGTGTTTGTGCTACTGATAAAACTCCATTTAAGTGCAAGTGGGTGGAGACCTTGGAAGGTCTGCGTCTCTTGTACAAGGACATAAGACAGGTTGAGCAGTATAAAAAGACACAGGACAGATGTGCAAGAGTGTGTATCTGTGGTGGAGAACATCTGGAGAGAACTGTCATAAATCATCTTTTTCAGCTTATTGTGCTTCATTATTTCAAAAAGAACCTTGAACTGAAAAAAAAAAAAAATTCTACACCAGAACAGACTTTCTGAACCGCTTGTCCCATACGGGGTAGCGGGGAGCCGGAGCCTAACCCGGCAACACAGGACAAAATGCTGGAGGGGGGACACCCAGGACGGGATGCCAGTCCATCACAAGGAACCCCAAGCAGGACTTGAACTCCAGACCCAGTGGAGAGCAGGACCCGGTCAAAACCACTGTGCCACTGCGCCCCCCCTCAGCACATTGCACACATTGCACTTTTATCGAACCTTTAATATTGGACTACACGTTTGTATCCTATTTCATTTTATTATTTATTTTTTATACGGGGGTGCGGTGGCGCAGTGGGTTGGACCACAGTCCTGCTCTCTAGTGGGTCTGGGGTTCGAGTCCTGCTTGGGGTGCCTTGCGACGGACTGGCGTCCCGTCCTGGGTGTGTTCCCTCCCCCTCCGGCCTTATGCCCTGTGTTACCGGGTTGGCTCCGGTTCCCTGTGACCCCTGTATGGGACAAGCGGTTCTGAAAGTGTGTGTGTATTTATTTTATTATTTATTCTTTCCTGTTTTCATCATTATATATTCCTTGTATTCCTGGACTGTGTTCCTAGTTTCTACTTATTTGTCTGTACCGCGGGCTGTCGGATATGCATTTCACTGCACGTCATACATTGTGTTTGTGACAAATAAAAACTTGAAACTTCAAATGCACTCATGCGTATAACAGCCGTGTGTGTGATGTGTAGAGCAGAGCATAGTGTGTTTGCTGGATCGGAAGTACAGCCCAGCAGCTGCTGCTCAACAACAGGGTGTTATATGTGTATAGAATAAACATCAGAGTGAGCAAGTGGTGTGGATCTGATCTCCTTCAGAAAACACTCCCAAGTCTCCTGACATCAGTGACACAGCAGTGATGAAGAAGACACCAATCACACAGACAGGAGGAAGAGTCTCACACACACCATCATCATGAGCATCTGAAGGCAACTCTTCAGGACAAACACACTTACATTTCCTTGGTCCTGGTCTGATCCTGCACTGTCCACCATGGTCCACACTGCAGGAGAAGCAAAAGGACACACAGTGACTGAGAGACACACACAGCCTGTCTATGAAGTGTGTGGAAATACAGAGCCCTGTGACATGTATGTGGGTTAGCAGTAATCACACACACACACACACACACACACACACACACACACACACACACACACACACACACACACAGTACTTACTGCACTGTCTCCAGTCTACAGTGTGGATCCTCCAGTAGATCAGAGAGCAGCTTCACTCCTGAGTCTCCTGAGTGATTGTAGCTCAGATCCAGTTCTCTCAGGTGTGAACAGGGGTTCGAAAGCAGAGCTGAAGCCAGAAAAGCACAGCCTCTCTCTGTGACACAACAGCCAGACAGTCTGTAGAGAGACACACACACACACACGCTGAACACTGTATTCTCACTGATACACACATTACTGATCATGTACAGTGTTTATTCCCCAGTAGTACTGACCTCAGTGTGTCCAGATTACAGTGTTTATTCCCCAGTCCAGCAGAGAGTATCTTCACTCCTGAATCCTGCAGGTCATTGTCACTCAGGTCTAACTCTCTCAGGTGTGAAGAGTTTGAGATGAGAACAGAGGTCAGAGCTTCACAGCATCTCTCTGTCAGACCACACTGGATCAGCCTGGAAATGATATCATTTTAAACATGTGAAACGATGAAGTATTCAGTTCAATGTTTACAAATATTTCAGATTCATGCATTGTCTTGATAAATATGACATTTTGTAAATGACAGTAACATTGTAAATTTCTTTTTAAAAGAATAAGGATTTCTTTAAGTACGTTTGATATGTTTCATGCATGCAGTATAATTAAGAATTAAGGGTTAATAGTAATGACACTCACACACACACACACACACACACACACACAGTTCTTACTGCACTGTCTCCAGTCTACAGTGTGGATCCTCCAGTAGATCAGACAGCAGCTTCACTCCTGAGTCTCCTGGGTGATTATAGCTCAGATCCAGTTCTCTCAAGTGTGAACAGGGGTTCGAACGTAGAGCTGAAGCCAGAGAATCACAGCCTCTCTCTCTGATACCACAGTTAGACAGTCTGTAGAGACACACACACACACTAAACACTGTATTCTCACTGATACACACATTACTGATCAGGTACAGTGTTTATTATTCCCCAGTAGTACTGACCTCAGTGTGTCCAGTTTACAGTGTTTGTTCCTCAGTCCAGCAGAGAGTATCTTCACTCCTGAATCCTGCAGGTCATTGTCACTCAGGTCTAACTCTCTCAGGTGTGAAGAGTTTGAGATGAGAACAGAGGTCAGAGCTTCACAGCATCTCTCTGTCAGACCACACTGGATCAGCCTGGAAATGATATCATTTTAAACATGTGAAACGATGAAGTATTCAGTTCAATGTTTACAAATATTTCAGATTCATGCATTGTCTTGATAAATATGACATTTTGTAAATGACAGTAACATTGTAAATTTCTTTTTAAAAGAATAAGGATTTCTTTAAGTACGTTTGATATGTTTCATGCATGCAGTATAATTAAGAATTAAGGGTTAATAGTAATGACACTCACACACACACACACACACACACACACAGTTCTTACTGCACTGTCTCCAGTCTACAGTGTGGATCCTCCAGTAGATCAGACAGCAGCTTCACTCCTGAGTCTCCTGGGTGATTGTAGCTCAGATCCAGTTCTCTCAAGTGTGAACAGCGGTTCGAACGTAGAGCTGAAGCCAGAGAATCACAGCCTCTCTCTCTGATACCACAGTTAGACAGTCTGTAGAGACACACACACACACTAAACACTGTATTCTCACTAATACACACATTACTGATCACGTACCGTGTTTATTCCCCAGTAGTACTGACCTCAGTGTGTTCAGGTTACAGTGTTTGTTCCTCAGTCCAGCAGAGAGTATCTTCACTCCTAAATCTTGCAGGTCATTGTCACTCAGGTCTAAGTCTCTCAGGTGTGAAGAGTTTAAGGTCAGAACTGAGGACAGAGCTCCACAGCATCTCATTGTCAGTCTACATTGTTTCAGCCTGGAAAAGATAACATTTAGATGGATATTTGTACATAGAAACAGTCCATTAATTTGCAAAGTAATGTATGTGGTGAGGGGAGTGCGATGGCGCAGTGGGTTGGACCACAGTCCTGCTCTCCGGTGGGTCTGGGGTTCGAGTCCCGCTTGGGGTGCCTTGTGACGGACTGGCGTCCCGTCCTGGGTGTGTCCCCTCCCCTTCTGGCCTTACGCCCTGTGTTACCGGGTAGGCTCCGGTTCCCCGTGACCCCGTATGGGACAAGCGGTTCTGAAAATGTGTGTGTGTGTATGTGGTGATAACTGTAAAGTGCCTTTCAGTTTTATTATTAATCTTACATTACCATTCGACCAGAGTACTTACAGTGCTGTTTTGGAGATCTTGAGCACTGGCAGCAGCCTCAGAAGACCTTCCTCTGATCTGATGTATTTCTTCAGGTCAAACACATCCAGTTCTGTGTCTGACATCAGTAACACAAAGGCCAGAGCTGACCACTGTGCAGGTGAGAGGTGTTTGACTGAAAGATTCCCTGAGCTCAGGTAACCTTGGACTTCCTCCACTAAAGAATTGTCATTGAGTTCATTAAGACAGTGGAACAGATTGATGGTTCTCTCTGGAGACAGATTTTCTCTGATCTTCTTCTTGATGTACTGCACTGTCTTGTCAGTATCAAATGATCTGATTCTTCTCTCTGTCAGTAGCCCATATAACAGACTCTGACTGGAATCCATTGAAAGGCCAAGAAGGAAGCGGAGGTAAAGGTCCAAGTGTCCATTCTTGCTCTGTAAGGCCTGATCCACTGATTTGTTCAAAAAGTCAGACCAGTTTTCTGTATGAGCTGCAATCTGTTTAATAAAACTGTATTGCTTGTTTCTTTTTAATACTGAAAACAAAGCAGCAAGATACTCCTGAACACTCAGATGCACAAAGCAGTAAACCTTCCTTTGGTATAACCCACATTCCTCTTTGAAGATTTCTGTACACACTCCAGAGTACACTGAAGCTTCACTGACATCAATGCCACACTCTTTGAGATCTTCCTCATAAAATATGAGGTTTCCTGTCTCAAGGTTTCTAAAAGCCAGTTCCCCCAGTTTTAGAAGGAATTCTCTGTCTGATTTTAAAATGTTATAAAGCTCATTTTCTCGTTCCTTCTGATACTTCTCATTCTTTAAACTTGACTGAAAGATGATGAAGTGTGTGTACATCTGAGTCAGAGTCTTGGGGATTTCTCCACTGTTTTCATTACCAAACAGCTTCTCAAGAACAATGGCTGAAATCCAACAGAAGACAGGAATATGACACATGATGTAGAGACTCCTTGTTGACTTCACATGTGTGATGATCCTATTGACCAGGTCCTGATTGCTGAACCTCTTCCTGAAGTACTCCTCCTTCTGAGGATCATTGAACCCTCGTATCTCTGTCACCTGGTGGACACATTCAGGAGGGATCTGACCTGCTGCTGCTGGTCTGGAGGTTACCCAGATGAGAGCAGAGGGGAGCAGATTCCCCTTAATGAGGTTGGTTAGCAACACATCCAAAGATGTTGTCTTTGTTACATCAAACCAGCTCTGATTGTTCTTGAAATCTAGAGGAAGTCGACTCTCATCTAGACCATCGAAGATGAACAAGATTTTACACCTTTCAAGCTCAGCTGATCCAAGCTCTTTCAGTTCTGGGATAAAGTGGTGAATGAGTTCTATCAGACTGTAATCTTGACCCTTCATCAGGTTTAGGTCCCGGAAAGGAAAAGCAAATATTAAATGAATATCTTGATTTCCTTTTCCTTCTGCCCAGTCAAGAATAAATTTGTGCACAGACACAGTTTTTCCGATGCCTGCAACCCCCGTTGTCAGCACGGTTCTTATAGGTGTCGTTTCTCCAGGTAAGGGTTTAAAAATGTCACTGCATTGAATCGCAGCGTCTTGTACTCCTGGACTCTTGGTGGCTGTTTCAATAAGTCTCACTTCATGTTCATCATTGATCCCTCCAGTTCCACCTTTAGTGATGTAGAGCTCTGTGTAAATCTTATTGAGCAGGACTGGATTCCCTTGCTTTGCTTTCCCTTCAAAGACACACTCGAATTTCTTCTTCAGGTTACATCTGTATTTATATTGATATTTCATCAGAAATTCATCTGACAAAATGAATTACAGGAAAAATGGGGGAAAACAAGTATTAATATAAAAACAAAAGAAATCCAAATCTATTACAGACCATTTAAAATGAACAGAAGGAAATCAATGTTATGTTTATTATAGTTTTTGTTGTCTTTTTGTATCAATCAATTTAGTTTTTTGACAATTAATTTTCATTATTGCCTATCTTGCCTATATATTTGACATTTGACATAGGTAAAGACCTCCACGTGATTTTCTTGGACTTGGCGAATGCCTTTGGTTCAGTACCACATGTTTTGTTGTGGAAGGCATTTGATTTCTTTCAAGTCCCAGAGTGTATTATGAGACTGGTTAAGGTGTATTTTGAAGACATCCAGTTTTATTTTTGTACCAAACAATACACCACATCTTGGTAGCGGCTGGGGATAGCATAATGGCTGGATGCACAATCTCGCCTTTGGCTTTTACCATGGCGATGGAAGTGATAATAAGATTTTCGAAATGTGTGGTTGGGGGTATGAGGCTGAAGGATGGTTCTCACCTCCTGCCAATCAGAGCATATATGGATGATATCACCGTGCTTACTACTACCGTCCCGTGTACTCGTTGCTTATTAACAAAGCTAAATGGAAATCTAAAGCTGGCCGAACTGAAAGTTAAACCTAGCAAGTGTAGGAGCTTGTCAATAGTTAAAGGCAAGTTACTGCAGGAGAATTTTCAGATTGATGGGGAAAAGATCCCGTCAGTGGCTGAAAGGCCAATTAAGAGCTTGGGCAGATGGTATGATTCTTCATTAAGTGACAGGGAATAGGTAAATGGGTTAAGCGAGGATGTAATGCAGGCAATTAAAAAGACTGATAAATATTTATTACCAGGGAAACTGAAGGTGTGGTGCTTGCAGTTTGGTCTATTGCCTCGTATTAGGTGGCCGCTAATTGTTTACGAGGTTTCGATGTCAGAGGTGGAAAGACTCAAAGGTGTTATGAGCAAAGCTATAAGGAGATGGTTGGGGCTTCCTCATTGTTCAAGTAGTGTGGCTTTGTATGGAAAGGGGGTCTTGGAGTTGCCTCTGACAATTCTAGTAGAAGAATTTGAGTGTGCCAAGGTTGGCTTAGAATTGATATTGTCAAGCACAAGGGACCCAGTGGTGAGACTGATTCTTGTAAGATTAAAACAGGACGCAAGTGGAATCCGGGGGGAGTCGTTGCGCATGCACAGGCAGCTCTTGAGCACAGAGATGTGGTCGGTCAGGTGCAGGCAGGTAGGGCGGGGCTCGGTGCCGGTGATCCGATAAAATTGTGGAATAAAGCTAAGCTGCCGGAGAGGAGGAAGCTGGTGATTGGTTTTATCCGCAAACAGGAACAGAAACAGTAGACGAGGGGGGCAACTGCGACGTCACATGGAGTGCAGGGGCAATGTTTGACTTGGGAGTGTATGGAGAAATGGAAGATTGGCTGGTATGGTCTGTGGGCGATGGACGCCGGTCATATTAGTTTCTCATTGGAGCCACCTATGATGTTCTTCCTACTACACAGAATCTTAGTCGCTGGGTAGGTACGAAGCCGACTTGCAGCTTGCGTGGTGGTATAGCCTCTGAGACATATTTTGTCAGCGTGCAAGGTTAGTTTATCTCAGAGAAGATATGCTTGGATGCATAATGAAGTGCTAAAATCCTTGGCATGCTTGTTGGAGAATAAGCGGATTGAGGTCAATTCTCTCCTGCATGGCAGGAGAAATAAGGTAATTTCTTTTGTGCGGGATGGGGGAGAGTGGTGCATGTCACGGGCGTGGAGGAGGTGGTACGAGTTTTAAGGGGTGAAGTACGAGACTGGAAGTTGCTAGCGGACATGGGAAAACACCTGCAGATACCGCAGTGCATTGTGGTCACGGCATTGAGACGCGATAGTGTGCTGTACTCCGAGGGCGCACTGGTAGTGTACTTCATTGAGTTAACGATACCCTTCGAAGACGCACTGGAGGATGCCTTTGAGAGGAAGAAACTGAAGTACTTTGAGTTGGCCAGTGAGGTGAGGGAACAAGGCTGGCAGTGCATTATTAGACCGGTGGAGATTGGTGCAAGAGGGTTTGTTGCAAAATCAAGCACGTCACTACTGTTGAATTTTGGTTTCAAGGGTCAGTCGTTAAAAGCAGTGATTAAAAAACTCGTCGGAGGTAGCAGAAAGACCCAGTCAGTGGTTGTGGATGAGGAGGCAGCAAAATGTTTGGGGGAAGCAGACTTGAGTAGGGAGTACTTGCTTATGTGACTGTCAAATGGTGAGTCTTGCTGTCGCCTCCATGTGCTGATGTGGTGTGTTGGTTGGTTTGTCGGTGGCTAACGTATGGCTGGGGTGGGAGGTTCTTTGGTGGGTGGAGCCGCTGGGATGGCACCGCAGGCATGGATGGGGGGTGGGTCTGGGATGCCAGATCTTGCTGTTGAGCCTTCTGGAGGTGTCGTGGGCTCAATTCAATGAAACATCAACAAAGCAAGGTGCCCACTTGACAACCCCAGCGACGTGCTCGTGGTGGCTCCCAGCGAGGAGGGTGGTGCCTACCCATGACGTGGGCTGATTTTTTTAGGGAGAGCTGTATTGGGGTGGGGTGAGGGGCAGGTGGGGTTTTGGGAGGGATGGAGTATTGGTGGCATGGTTGTTTTATGTCCAGCCCCCTTGATTTTGGCACGAGGGGTTGAACGTCTTTCCTGGTGTATTATTGTATAACGAATTCAAAAGAAAATTAAGCTACATGAGACTGTAAAGAGATACACAAAGTTCTTACTCTTCTCCAGTGTGTCTGCGAGGTCCTTCTGGTTCATGGTCCTCAGGATGTACAGTGTGATCTTCAGAGCCCCCTCTCTGCCACACATCTTCTGGATCTCAGCTTCACTGTCCAGGTCATTGTCAGCCTGGGGCTCAAGGCATGCTGGGTAATCCTGACTCAGATTCCTCTTCAACTTGTTCAACTCATCTCTCAGGAACTTCACAGCTTTGTCCTCAAGAGACTAAAGGAAACACTGAACTTCTAGACCAATAATAAAATCTGGTTCTAGCTTCCTATTATAAATTTGTATAATTTGACAAGCCACTAATTCATTTCCCATTTACCACACCGAGGAAGTCCTCTAAACTGATTTAATGTAGCAAATGTGGCACGATATATATAAAAGGTAAATACAAAGATGGACAAACAATAGAAACATCATTAACCCAATAAACTGGTATTATATACAAGTCCAGCAGGGGGAAGGGAAACACTACTAAACTATCTGAAACATGTTAACAGTCAGTACACATATGAACAGAGGAAACTACCAGTATAAACTTATAGAGAAAGGGAATGTGAGGAGAAAAGTGTGGAAATCTGGAAAATGTAAACAGAACACAATAGAACTGAATATAATGTTTGAAACTGTCAGTTAAGGTGGTTCTCAGAGAGAGAGTTTGTTTGATTCATTATGTCACAACTCATTTTATCTCATAACTTTTTTATACATCAAATCCTTCATATATGTTTTTTGTCTCCAACTTGGAAAAAGGCAAATCATGAGTGAAAAACAACATAAAATAAAAATCAAGTTCAGTCTCTGTGTATTAAGTGTCCAGGTATTTGTTCTGTGTGTGATGATGATAATAATCTCATGAAACCTTTTCCTAAATCAGCGTGAAGACAGATATCAGTTGTGTAGAATATTGTTCTTGTCTATAACCATATGAATCATTACACAGTGCTGTTCCTCACATGGCTCACCAAGACCAGCGTTGGAGCAGCCAAAGAGAGCCAACCCTGGGACGAGGGCAATGTCCCCTTAAACACTTTAGGGAAACACATGAGGGGCTCATCTTGTTCCATTAACACCTACTTCCTTGGGCTTTGGTACAACACTGTTGGGGTGGGATGTGTCTTCTCAACAGCTATAAGAACCTTGAACATCATGTAATACAGTTTCATTTGTTATGAATGTTATGTAACAATGGCTAGTAAAGCAAACTCCACGCAGGAGAAGCAGGTCATGTTTTGGATCCTACATCACAAATTGATGTCAGTATTTACATCTTGATGACAACACCAGTCTGTCTTCATTAAATCCTGTGAAATGGAACTGAACCAAAGTGAACCTGTGTGTTTTAGCTTTGGTACAAACTAAGCAAACAGAGAACAGCAGGACAGCAAGTAGTGAAGTGGTTAAGGACACAGACTAGTAATCTGATGGTTTCTGATTCAAGACTCAGGAGAAGTCTGTTATTGTAGTCTGGAGAAAATAAGGTGACTTAAACTGGTCTAGTAAATATCCTGTTTCATAGATTGTAAAACCACTCAGGATAAATGAGGTCTAATCATAAAAATAATTACAACAGCTATGTACTGTAGTAATATTGTGGTACCTTGAAAACTGCTGATAAATCAACCTGTTGATGCGCCGAGTCACATCTCTTCAGCTGATTTCTGATGATTAAACATAAGTTTAAATATACTAATGCGGACAAAAATATCTGAACATGTTTAATAAAGATGAAGAGCTCAAAAGTTGCATCATTAGTTCAAAACATCTACCTTCCATCTGTAGAAACCTGTCCCTGTTGGAAACGAATAGGTTGTTCCATTGACCGGTCACTCTTCATGGACACACAGCTGGGTTCAGGTGAGTCTCTTCTTTCCTGTTGGACTCTGTGGTCACAAATAAGAAACTTCCAGTAAACTTTCCAGTGAGTGTCTTTCTATCATTGTGACCTTCCAGTTCCCAAGAAAATTTGTAAAAATGCGCAAAAACTCACTTTGAACCCCAACCTGTATCAAATAAATATTACTTAAGACAACACAACACACAGGAACACAAACACACACGTCTCTCTCTTACCTGTTCAGAGTCATTTCTGAGGATGGTTCCCATTCCTTACATTCTCCAGAGTGACTAATTTCTGAGGCACAACTCTCCATTTCAGGACCTGGACTGGGACACAGCAGGTAAGGGTCTCTGTGGAAACCAGGTCTGCAAATACACACAACAAGGTACATTAACAGAACACATAATTCTTCTTAAAATATAGTTCAATTAATGAAAATAGTGTTGTATTGAATAAGTCAGACATATTTCAAAGGTCTGTTTTCCTACAGGAATTAGATCCATTTCACAAATTCATTCTATTAAAATATATTCAATGAAAATAATCCTGTAACATGATGAACCACATTAAATATTCACAACAAGATGCAAAGCAGACTACACACACACACACACACACACACATTGTCAGAACCGCTTGTCCCATACGGGGTCACGGGGAACCGGAGCCTACCCGGCAGCACAGGGCGTAAGGCCGGAGGGGGAAGGGGACACACCCAGGACGGGACGCCAGTCCATCACAAGGCACCCCAAGCAGGAATCGAACCCCAGACCCACCGGAGAGCAGGACCCGGTCCAACCCACTGCGCCACCGCGCCCCCCAAAGCAGACTAATAAAAAGTAAATAATGTCATTTATTTGACAGCAGTGAGAGTGCCATCCAGCAGTGATCCTTCATCATGGTAATTACCACAATAAATAGATTGTATTTAAGAGACAAACATTCCAATAACTCACATGTTAAAGTCCAATAACTATTATAGCTCCTTGTTCTCAGACACTTTGTCCTGTGTTAGTATGAAACCCAGCTAAACTTAACTAAGAACAGAGTTTATAGAAAATGCTTATCTCCACAGAACCCACACACATATACTATCTGACACCACTTGTCACAAGCAAGGTCCCAGTGAGCCAGAGGATAACACAGCAACACGGAGCACAGGGCCAGAGGGGACACACCCAGGAGAGGATGCCAGTATGTCACAGCAGACCCCAAGAGGGACTCGAACCCCAGACCCACTAGAAAACAGGACCTGGTCAAACCTGCTGTGCTACTGCACCCCTGTTTAAACCTTCATTAGGTCAGTGTAGACTGGAATATTTCAGAAATTAATAATTCAGTTTTGCACTGTTGTTGTTTCAGTTTTTCTGCTAGTATAGAACAACAGTTAAAGTGAAAGTAAAAGTTAAAAACATTTCCCTTCAAGTCACAAAAATGCAGATAAAACAGAATGTTTTCTACAAATATAATGCAGAATTATTCTGTTTTTCCCAAAAAAATTAGTACTTACCTTAGGAAGTATTGTAAATATCCAAAATTGTTATTTAGTATGGAGGAGATCGGTGTCTGACTATGAAAATGTCCACCAGGAACTGCTCACCTGTCGAATTTACCTGCTGTAACTGAACACCAGTTAATCTCATTGGTTGAAAACCAGCATGACAAGAAAATTATTGTCCACGTATCTGAAACTGAAACTTGAAACAGATCTCTTATATCTTTTATGTACACACACACACACACACACACACACACATTTTCAGAACCGCTTGTCCCATACGGGGTCACGGGGAACCGGAGCCTACCCGGTAACACAGGGCGTAAGGCCGGAGGGGGAAGGGGACACACCCAGGACGGGACGCCAGTCCGTCGCAAGGCACCCCAAGCGGGACTTGAACCCCAGACCCACCGGAGAGCAGGACTGCGGTCCAACCCACTGCGCCACTGCACCCCCTCTTTTATATACATTTTCTATAAAATCTGTTCTGTCATTTGTATCGCATGTAAATGCTTTGACTAAGTCGTGCTTCCTTCAGTTAAGAAACATAGCTAAATTGCGGCGTTTCCTATATAGACGGGATTCTGAGAAACTGGTTCATGCATTCTTCTCCAGTAGGCTGGATTACTGTAATGCTTTATTATCGGGTTGACCATTCCACACTTTATCCAGGCTACAGTTGGTATAAAATGCTGCTGCGTGAACTGTCACTAGAAGTAGGAAGTTTGTTCATATAACACCGGTACTTAAACCGTTGCATTGGCTCCCGGTCGCTTATAGATTTGATTATAAAATCCTACTTTTGACCTACTAGGCAGTACATGGCATTGCTCCAACTTACCTTTGTGAGATCATTGATTCTTATATCCCAGGACGATATCTCCGTTCATTAGATGCAGGTTACCGTAAAGTACCTGTGATCAATAAGGCCTCAGCAGGAGGTCGTGCCTTTAGTTATACAGCACCTAAACTGTGGAATAGTCTACCAGTTACTGTCAGAAATGCCCAATCTGCTTCTCTTCTCAAATCCCGACTACAGATTTATATCTTCACTCAGGCATTCCACCTCAAAATGTAATTTCACCTGCCTTGGTTGTTTATCACCGTTATAAAAATGCATATTAAATTTAAATAACATATTACTAATTCTGTTCTACCTTCTTGTTGAGCACTACCTCGCTACATAAGACCTGAGGAGGCCAGCCAGTGGTGACAGACGAATCCCGTGCTGACTGAGGATAATGTCCATCTACTGAGCTGGGGATCGAAGATGCCATTTACCAACATTATCATTATTACTTGTTACACACTGGCTTACAAATTATTATTTTCTAGAATGCCCAGGAGGGGTGGGCAACCAATGGCCTGTGGACCCCCAGAGGTTTTTTCTCCCTCAACTTTCAGCTGGGAGTTTTTGTTCATTTCCCCAGTGGCCAGTAGGCACACTTATCGCTCTATAAAAGTACTTTATTATGGTAGCCATTAGTCAACTGTCTTCTTTGTTTGTATCTTTTTCTTGCCTTATGTCTGCGTTAAAGTGCTCTGTGTCACTGCGTGAGAAGAGCGCTCTATAAAAATAAATTGAATTGAATTGAATCTTTTAGTCATTTAAGCTGAAATATACTGTATAAAGCTGCACTGAATTAGTATATGAACTCATTAGGTGTTGATTTCAGTGTTGACAATATTTCTGTTTGTGTTCCAGTAAAATATCCAAACACTTTCCAGGGTCCAAGAAATTCAGTTCATTTACATTTTGTTAATATATTTACAAATACATACATTTTATGCACACTGACTTCTGAACAAGGCGGGTGCAGTGGTGCAGCGGGTTTGGCCGGGTCCTACTCTCTAGCGGGTCTGGAGTTCACGTCCTGCTTGGGGTGCCTTGTGATGCACTGGCATCCCATCCTGGGTGTGTGCGCCCTCCACCCCCAGCCTTATGCCCTGTGTTGCAGGATTTAGCTCCAGCTCTCCACAACCCTGCTCAGGACAAGCGGCTTCAGCTAATGTATGTATATGCACCTGTATACTAGTGTACCAATGAACCTGGTGGAGCTTAGATGGAGACACCTTCAGGACATCTGATGTTTCCCACAGCAGGTTTCCTCTGCTCAGGAAGTTGTCCCAGGATTCCTGAGAAGGTACTTTGTACTCCAAGGAAAGGGTCAGAAGCCTTTTTGATGTGACTTTTACCAACAAAGGCCCCACACACACACACACACACACACACACACACACACACACACACACACACACACACACACACACACACACACACACACACACACACACACACACACACTTTCAGAACCGCTCGTCCCATATGGGGTCGCGGGGGAACTGGAGCCTACCCGGCAACACAGGGCGTAAGGCCGGAGGGGGAG
This sequence comes from Scleropages formosus, assembly GCF_900964775.1. Taxonomy (NCBI): domain Eukaryota; kingdom Metazoa; phylum Chordata; class Actinopteri; order Osteoglossiformes; family Osteoglossidae; genus Scleropages; species Scleropages formosus. The sequence continues at coordinate 35,990,048 of NC_041810.1, forward strand.
GGGACACACCCAGGACAGGACACCAGTCCGTCACAAGGCACCCCAAGCGGGACTCGAACCCCAGACCCACCAAACAGCAGGACTGTGGTCCAACCCACTGCGCCACCGCACCCCCCCGACAAAGGCCATTGTTGGGGAATAGTGGAGAAGTGTGAAGAAAATGCTAGAAACGCGAGTTGTCGCTCTGTGATGTGATGGGATCATGGTCGGGGAACCACGAGGTACTGACAGTTCACGTTCTTGACCTTTTTGTTTCTGCAAAAGTGGCGAGAAACTTTCTGAACCAATCTGTCCATCTGGGAGGTTCTTATACCGACGTACAGGACAATCTGGAGATGCAGATGGGACAGGAAGCTGTGTGACATCCATCTGCGTCCTGTCTCAGAGGGGACGTGTGGCCTGAGCCACCCTTGGACGTGTTTTCTTCGAGGACGGACACAGCCCCCCAGACGATACTTTTGCCTAACTCCTCGGCTAAGAGTCCGGGACTGATGATTGACTCGGCGGTAAAACAGTGTGCTGCAGCACAGGGGGAAGAAAGGCTTTCATTCAGCGGGACTTTGGGTGATGGGGGGTAAGAAATGTGTGGTGATGTGTTACACCATGGTTGTAACCATGGTAAAATTTTTGTGCTGTGTGTGGTAATTTGGGCACTTATCGTTAACGGTGTACAGATGCGATAAATGACTGTCATCAGCTCATCCGAGACTGGTATGTCACTGATCAGATGGTAACAGCTGCTGGGCGTGCGTGTGTGTGTGTGTGTGTGTGTGTGATGTACAGGAATTTTTGTTGTGCATTTGTTGCCACTGACAAAGATGTCGTTATCCTTTACACTTTATGTTCTGAATTTATGGAGGATCGTTTGATGGAAGTGATGATGGAACTCCGTCTGTGGTCCTTGTACTGGAGTTTTGGTGTGGAGAGGGCTTTACTGAGAAATATCCATTGTGTCCAGACGTATATTTGATCAGTTTTTAATATCTTTATTACATTTAGTATAGTTTGGGGGGTGGATAACCTGTGGCCCTGGGTGAAGTGTTTCTAGCTGCAGCACAGTGTGGTCATGCAGGACAGGTAGGCAGCAGAGGCAAGAACAGACACACCGCTAGGAGGTGCAGCTGCTCTTTCCTTTGGCCAGGTGGTGCCGGTCAGACTGGATCCGAGCGACACAGGTCCCTCCTTCCAAGCTTCAACACAAAGAGGCATTTATGAGCAGATGGGAGAAACACTAGTTCACTGCTACGTGTGGAAATTATAAATTTGACTTTATGAATCATAACGAGTAATTATGGAGTCTGGCATGGAGTGAAATGATTGCTGGTTTTGCGAACAAACAGAGGACGAAAGTAACAGATGCAGAAAAATATACAAATACATACAGTATATGAGCACATATAGAAAAGTGACACAAAAGTTTAGGATGTATAAATATAAATATGTGTAAAACCCATGAACACATTCATCAGTCATGTTCGCTGTGCTCGCGCATGAGTCTCGCCACCTGCGGCCGCAGCCTCATCTGCACACAAGTGCACAGGGCCGCCGAAACACACATCTGCGCGAGCGCCCCACACCCACAGAGCCATGCTGGAGGAACACCTGTCTTGCAGTTCAGTGAGATGAAGAAGGTGATGGTCAACGGTCAGTCTTCATCAAAATCAGAATCAGAATCAGAATGAGCTTTATTGCCAAGTATGTTCACACAAACAAGGAATCTGTCTTGGTGACAGAAACTTCCACAGCACAAATAGAATGACAGTGACAAGACACAGATGAGAAGATAGAATATGTAAATGAAGGTTAAAAAATATACAGAAATATAAAGTACACAATATACAAAAAATAGTCACTAGACATATGTAGTAAAGGTATGTTCTATACAAATGCAAGGGAATGTGAGTAAGAGATATGATGTGATAAATAGATATCATTATAAATATAAATAGCATTGTGTATTGCACTGGTTTACTCTCTAGGGGGGGGATTTAGCTGTTCATGAGGTAGATGGGCTGAGGAAAGAAACTTTTCTTGTGCCTGGCTGTCCTGGTGCTCAGTGCTCTGTAGCGCCGGCCAGATGGCAAAGGTTCGAAGAGGAAGTGGCCTGGATGTGAGGCGTCTAGAATGATTTTGCTAGCCCTTTTACTGACTCTGGACGAGTGCAGTTCTTGGAGAGCTGGGGGGGATGTGCCGATGATTCTTCCAGCAGTCCGGACTATCTGCTGCAATCTTGTGAGGTCTGATTTTATAGCCGAGCTGAACCAGACAGTTATGGAAGTGCAGAAGACAGACTCAATGACTGCAGAGTAGAATTGCATCAGCAGCTCCTATGGCAGGTTGAACTTCCTCAGCTGGCGAAGGAAGTACAACCTCTGCTGGGCCTTCTTCACAATGGAGTCTACGTGGGGCTCCCACTTCAGGTCCTGTGAGATGGTGGTGCCCAGGAACCTGAATGACTCCACTGTTGCCACAGTGCTGTTCATGATGGTGAGTGGGGATAATGCTGGGGTGGTCCTCCTAAAGTCCACAATCATTTTCACGGTTTTGAGTGTGTTCAGCTCCAGGTTGTTGTGACTGAACCAGACAGCCAGCTCTTTAACCTCCTGTCTGTAAGCAGACTCGTCACCATCCCGGATGTGTCCGATGAGTGTGGTGTCATCTGTAAACTTCAGGAGCTTGACAGAGGGGTCTTTAGCGGTGCAGTTGTTGGTGTACAGGGAGAAGAGCACTGGGGAGAGCACACATCCCTGGGGGGGTGCTGATCATGTGGGTGTTGGATGAAAATTTTCCCAGCCTCACTATCTGCTGCCTGTCTGTCAGAAAGTTGGTGATCCACTGACAGATGGAGGTGGGCACAGAGAGTTGGGTTAATTTGGACAGGAGGAGGGTTGGGATGATGGTGTTGAAGGCCAAGTTGAAGTCCACAGACAGGATCCTCACATAAGTCCCTGGTTTGTCCAGATGTTGTAGAATGTAGTGCAGTCCCATGTTGACTGCATCATCCACAGACCTATTTGCTCGATACGCAAACTGCAGGGGGTCCAGCAAGGGTCCAGTAATGTCCTTCAGGTAGGCCAACACCAGTCTTTCAAATGACTTCATGACCACAGACGTTAAGGCAACAAGTCTGTAGTCATTAAGTCCTATGATTTTGGGTTTCTTTGGAATGGGGATGATGGTGGAGCATTTGAAGCAGGAAGGAACTTCGCACAGCTCCAATGATCTGTTGAAGATCTGTGTGAAGATAGGGGCCAGCTGGTCAGCACAGATTTTTAGACAGGCTGGTGAAACACTGCCTGGGCCTGGTGCTTTCCTTGTCTTCTGTTTCCGGAAGACCTGACACACATCCTCTTCACAGACTCAAAGTGCAGGAGGGGGGAAGAGTGGGGTTGCTGGAGGTGTTGATGGATGCATGGAGAGAAGGTCAGAATGGGTGTGGGGTGTGAGACAGGATTTTTCAAACCTGCAATAAAACTCATTCAAATTGCTGGCCACTTGTTGATTCGACACAGTGCTGGGGAATGGCGTCTTGTAACTGGTAATGTCATTCAGGCCTTTCCACACTGATGCAGGATCATTGGCTGAAAACAGTTTTTTCAGCTTTTCAGAGTAGTTACTCTTAGCCACTCTCATCTCCTTTGTCAGTGTGTTTTTGGCCTGTTTATACAAGACTTTTTCCCCATTCCTATAGGCATCTTCTTTGGCCTGATGAAGCTGTCTGAGTTTTACAGTGAACCACAGTTTGCCATTGTTGTATGTTAAATGAGTCCTGGTATACACACACACACACACTTTCAGAACCGCTTGTCCCATACGGGTCGCGGGGAACCGGAGCCTACCCGGCAACGCAGGGCGTAAGGCCGGAGGGGGACACACCCAGGATGGGACGCCAGTCTGTCACAAGGCACCCCAAGCGGGACTCGAACCCCAGACCCACCGGAGAGCAGGACCCAGTCCAACCCACTGCACCACCGCACCCCCCACTGAGTCCTGGTAGGGATGCACAAATCCTCACAGAAACTGATGCATGATGTTACAGAGATCGGTAGCAGCAGCCTCAAAAAAACTCCAATCAGTGCACTTGAAGCAGGCTTGTAAGTCCCGCTCTGCCTCGTTAGTCCATCCTTATGTTTAGCTGATTTCAGTTTCTCCCTGTAGGTCGATATAGGATGAACCAGACTTGCTTGCCACGCTTGCACGTCTTGGAGTGCTTGAGCAGCGCCGCTGCACCTCCGACTACAATGTCTAGCAAAATTTAAGTGTAATCGAAAACCAGTAAAATATTGGGTGGTGTGTACTGCCGAATGTTCAGCAGTTCTTCCCTGGTAAAACTGATTGTAGAAGTATAACTAAAGACAAGACAAACTAACAAAAAGAGTAAAACAACTATGGAACTCCACACCGAGGCAGCCATCCGCGGCACCATCTACCTCTACAGCTACCTTCTGACAGGGGGTATATTTTGCAGTCATAATAATAATTCCGTAATTAGTCTGGTGGCCATATGCTTAATTCTCAACTCTTTCAGTTCGTTTTTTTCATGCTGTTGTGGAGCCGTGGTGTTCTGCCCGCAGATCTGTTTAGTTCATGTGATTAATTGCTTTGTTGAGCGGAACCTTTATTTCCGTAAGTTATACGCAATTTGTGCACATGCGCTATTTCCATGATGCGCTACTGTTGCGATAGGCATAGTGGAAGCGTCTTGAGTTCTGTGTGCTTTCCTACGCCCGTGGAAGCAATAACTGTAAGTTGTGAAGTTCTTGCAGACATTGGCTAAAATGTTTACGTGCTTTTAAGTTTGACCTTTGTAATGTAAACTCTGTTTATTCAGCCGTAACTCCACGTTACTGTCTTGTAAAACGCGTGTGTGAGTTCGCGCTGTGTCATGCTGTGAGTTCGCGCTGTGTCATGCTAAGTGTGCTATCGGCAAACGATTTAACTAGTTATTATGACGATTGTTGTAATTAGACTAAGTTTCCTTTACTGTTTCTGTTTATTATAGTTTCACTCGCATTTTCACATTTGGAGACAATAAAGGAGCAAGACGCTCATAATCCTGGCTCGTGAGAATCGAGTTTGGCTTGCTGTTAAACTGCGTTAACGTACTGGGTGTGCACAACACGCAGGGAGAACAGTACAGTGAAAAGTTATACCAGCGGTGGGTGCAAGGAAAAAATACAGGAACGCAAGCATGCAGCGTCCATCTTCACCCAACTCTTCAGTCCATGCAGCATCAAGAGCGAGCTCTAAGCGCTCATCTTCTTCCGAGTCATCTATCATGGAGGCTGCTGCCAAGGCTAGAGCCTCAGCTGAAGCAGCTCTTACCAAGGTGGCTTATGCTAAAAGACAGCTAGAAATAAAAAAGCAGAGAGCTAGGCTAGATCTAGAATTAGAAGCATTGGAGATTGAAAAGGAAGCGGAAGCTGCGCGAGTAAACGCTGAAATCTTAGAAGCAGCCGCAGCTATGGGAAATGATGACATGCAAAGTGTGAGGAGCGCTGTCTCGCCACAAGTGATTCAGCAGCGCACGGAAGAATATGTGCGGCACCGGTCACAGGTCAGTACTCAGACTCCTGCTTTATCGCATCACGATGAAATCCGGCACGCTGCGAACAATGATACTCAGCAAACACCTGTAGCTGCAGAGGAGAAGCCTCCGCTCAATCTCTTCAGACCCTCAGCAGATCAGCACGCATGTGCAACTGAACGCATACTTACTTCACGACCATCGGATTACCCACGCAGAGAACATGGTCAGCATCCTTCTCATGCTAACACTTCAACCATGTTAGACTTTGCCAAGTTCCTAGCACGCAGAGAATTAGTGACCACTGGTCTCTCCAAATTCGATGACACGCCAGAGAACTTCAGAGCATGGCAGTCCTCATTCCTCAACGCGACACAGGGCTTGGGGCTCACATATAGCGAAGAGTTGGACCTCCTCGTGAAATGGCTGGGTAAAGAGTCATCTGAGCATGTGAGAAGGATCCGTGCCGTTTATGTTACTGACCCCAGAGCTGCCCTCCATCTGTCCTGGGAAAGACTTCGGGAATGCTATGCTACACCAGAAATAGTGGAAAATGCCCTATTTAAAAGATTGGATAGCTTCCCCCGTCTGTCGGCTAAGGACAACACAAAACTGAGAGAGCTCAGCGATCTTCTCATGGAGCTGCTCGCAGCTAAAAATGATGGCTATCTTCCTGGCCTGGCCTACCTCGATACTCCTCGTGGGATAAAGCCCATAGTGGAAAAGTTGCCTCCAGCCCTGCAAGACAAATGGCTCTTCACCGGCTCACTATACAAGGAACAGCACAGAGTAACTTTTCCTCCTTTTTCATTTTTTGTTGACTTTGTCCATGACCAAGCTAAGGCTAGAAATGACCCAAGCTTCACCTTGTCTGGCAGCGGTCAGTCTTATAACAAAGGTGAGAGAACTCAGTCAAAGCACAGCGGATTCAAGGCTGCTATGTCTGTGCAAAAGACAGACGTGTCTGCCACAGTTGACGCAGACTCCACAAGCACTACAGAGGCTGAGAGAGGAGACAATGATCTAGCCCGATACTGCCCTGTGCACAAGAAAACTCATCCTTTGGAAAAATGTAGGTTATTCAGAATGAAAACATTGCAGGAACGGAAAAGCATCCTAAAGGAACACAAACGCTGTTTTAAGTGCTGCTCTCCAAGGCACCAGGCCAAGGATTGTCAAGCGACCTTGAAATGCGGCGAGTGTGAGAGCGAAAGACACTGCTCTGCAATGCACCCTCTCACCTCCCAACCTCCTGCTTCACTGACCACTCTAGAACCAGACGCAGAAGCACGAGGCAGTCCTCCACTTGAGGTGACATCACGATGCACCAAGGTCTGCGGAAAGGGCAGCCTCATGCGGTCCTGCTCAAAGGTGTGCCTGGTGCGTGTCTTCCCCCGGGGTCAACCGGAGCACTCCATCAAAATGTATGTCATCATTGACGATCAGAGTAACCGCTCACTGGCCCGCTCTGAATTTTTCCACCTGTTCCGGGTTGAGAGCAACCTGTCACCATACCTGATGAAGACATGCGCAGGCACCACGGAGATGACTGGAAGAAAGGCGGTAGGCTTTCAAATTGAAGCAGTGAATGGAGGTGTGTGCATGGACCTTCCACCACTCATTGAGTGCAATGAGATAATGACCAATAGATCTGAGATTCCAACTCCAGAGGTCGCTCTCGCACACGCTCACCTAAGGCACATTGCTCCCCACATTCCCAAGCTAGATCCTGACGCGCAGATGATGATCCTGCTAGGGAGAGACATGATACGTGTGCACAAGGTGCGAGAGCAACTCAATGGACCACATAACGCACCCTTTGCTCAGCGTCTAGACTTAGGCTGGGTAATTGTAGGTGACGTGTGTATTGACAATGCTCATAAACCAACTCTGAGTGTCTTCAGAACCCACATCCTACAGAACGGACGCCCGTCTCTCCTCACTCCTTGTCATAACAGCATCAGGGTAAAGGAAAAACCGTGCTACGGCGGGGAGCGCAGGTATGGTCTCTCTACATCCACGTCAAAACCTATGCAACCTGAAGACAAGCTCGGGCTTATGGTCTTTCAGCGTACAGACAATGACAACAAATGTGCCATGTCCTTCGAGGATGAGATCTTTCTAAAGATTATGGAGAAAGAAGTCCATCAGGATGAAAAGAACAATTGGGTGGCTCCCTTACCGTTCAAGTCACCTCGTCCCCCACTCCCGAACAACAGAGAGCAAGCACTGTCCCGCCTTGGGTCTTTAAGACGCACTCTGAGCAAAAACGCGGAGATGAAGCAACAGTTTTCCTCCTTCATGGAAAAGCTCTTCGAGAACAAACATGCAGAGAAGGCACCGCCCATCCATGAGAAGCAAGAATGTTGGTACCTGCCCATTTTCGGGGTGTACCATCCGCAGAAGCCAGGGCAGATACGAGTCGTGTTTGACTCAAGCGCCCAACAACACGGTGTCTCCCTCAACTCAGTGCTGCTTACAGGCCCCGATCTGAACAATACTCTCCTGGGTGAGCTGTTACGGTTTAGGAAGGATCTCATCGCAGTCACTGCTGATATCCAACAGATGTTTTATGGATTCCTGGTAAAGCACGACCACAGAGACTACCTGAGATTCCTGTGGCATAAAGACAATGACCTATCCAAAGAGATAGAAGAATATCGCATGCGAGTGCATGTCTTTGGCAATAGCCCATCCCCGGCGGTTGCTATCTACGGTCTGCAGCGAGCTGCTCAGAAAGGAGAACCAAAGTATGGAGCTGACACAAGGCACTTTGTTGAAAGACACTTCTATGTGGACGATGGGCTCATATCCCTTCCTACAGAGTCTACAGCTGTAGACCTACTGAAGCGTACTTGTGCATCACTTGCAGAGTCTAACCTGAAGCTGCACAAAATCGCATCAAACAGCATCACTGTGATGAAAGCCTTCAAACCAGAAGAACTGGCCTCAGGCATCCAAGACCTGGGTCTAGATGATGAGACTCTGCCGGCCCAAAGGAGCCTAGGCCTATGCTGGGACATCAGCACAGATATGTTCACCTTTAAAGTAGCTGTCACTGACAAGCCTTACACCCGTCGTGGGGTGCTATCAGTCGTCAACAGCATCTTTGACCCCTTGGGTCTGGCAGCACCAGTGACGATCAGAGGCAGATTGCTGTTGCGGGAGCTGTCCAGTGGAGTTCAGGATTGGGATGCTCCTCTGCCAGATGAAAAGATGAGCAAATGGGAAGTATGGAAATCGTCACTCGAGGAGCTAAGCAGCCTCCACGTGCCTCGCTGCTATATACCCAAGTCACTCTCAAGACCTATGTACACGGAACTGTGTCCTTTTTCCGATGCCTCAAACTGGGCCATAGGGGCAGTAGCTTATCTAAGAGCTGTCACTGAAGATGGCCGTTGTGAAGTTGGATTTGTCCTGGGAAAGGCAAAACTATCACCGCAGCCGGAGCCCACAATCCCACGCCTTGAGCTTTGTGGGGCCGTCCTGGCGGTTGAGATAGCGGAGCTGATCTTAGACGAACTGGACCACAAGCCGGACGCTGTACAATTCTACTGCGACAGCAGGGTGGTCCTCGGATACATCTGTAATGACTCAAAGCGATTCTTTGTCTACGTACACAATCGCGTGAATCGCATACGCCAGTCAACGTCCCCTGAGCAGTGGCATTACGTCCCTTCAGAAGAGAACCCAGCCGACTTAGCCACCAGATCTGTGGCTGCATCACAGCTCATGAACACAATGTGGTTCAAGGGACCTGACTTCCTCTATAAGCCTCCAAAGCCAGAGAAGCACGAGCACTTTGAACTGATAGACCCTGAAATGGACGTGGACGTCAGACCGCAAGTAACGGCTCTCGCTACCCACATTGAAGCTAAGCGACTTGGCTCTGAAAGATTCCAGCATTTTTCCACATGGAACTCCTTGTTGAGAGCTGTTTCCCTCTTGATACATCAGGCACGTTCCCACAAGTCAGGCTCCACCGACACATCGCAGCACATGTGTAAAGGATGGCATCAATGTAGCAGGCCTCGCACTCCTGGAGAACTCGAAGCAGCCAGGAGGCTCATACTAGAGTCTGTTCAAAGAGACACATATCCGAACGAATATGCTGCTCTTCAAGCAAACACAGAAGTCCCTAATTCAAGTCCAATCCTGACCCTTGACCCCTACATCAGTGATGGCCTCCTGAGGGTCGGAGGGCGTCTCAGACATGCTTCCCTTGAATCAGAGGTAAAAAACCCAATCATCCTCTCAAAGAATAGCCATGTTACCAAGCTGCTTGTGAAACACCATCACATGGAAGTGAAACACCAGGGGCGTCAGTTCACAGAAGGGGCCATCAGAGCGGCTGGACTGTGGATTGTTGCTGGCAAGAGGCTGGTGAGTTCTATCCTTCATCGCTGTGTAATATGCCGAAAGCTCAGGGGGAAGGTAGAAGTGCAAAAGATGGCTGACCTCCCTCCGGAGCGGCTCAACACATCTCCACCCTTCACGTACGTGGGGCTGGACATATTTGGACCATGGTCGGTGGTCACTCGACGCACTCGTGGAGGTGCAGCGCAAAGCAAAAGGTGGGCCATTCTGTTCACATGTATGAGTACCAGGGGAGTACACATCGAAGTTATAGAGTCTATGGATGCCACCAGCTGTATCAATGCATTGCGGAGATTCTTTGCAGTTAGAGGCCCCGCAAAGCAGCTTAGGTCAGACAGGGGGACTAACTTCGTCGCTGCCAGCGCGGAACTGGGCATGGGGTGTCTTGATGAGAGGCAGACCAGCATCCTGAAGTATCTCCACAGCAACGGCTGCACATGGAAGTTCAATCCCCCGCACGCCTCCCACATGGGGGGAGTGTGGGAGCGTATGATTGGGGTGACACGCAGAATATTAGACTCTATGCTTTTACAAAACAAACGCACTCACCTGACACATGAGGTTCTGTGTACCCTGATGGCAGAGACCTCAGCAATAATCAACGCTAGGCCGCTGGCCCCCATCTCATCGGATCCCTCCTCACCAGTTCTGCTATCCCCTGCCATGCTCCTAACTCAAAAGCCAGGCCTACATGCTCCACCAGGAATCTTCACTGGAAAAGACCTCCTGAAAGGCCAGTGGAGGCAAGTGCAAGCGCTTGCGAATGAATTCTGGGGCCGTTGGAGAAACGAATACCTAAGCACGCTCCATTCAAGACGCGAGTGGCACAGAACGCATCGGAACCTGCAACCTGGGGACATTGTGCTGTTACACCAAAGTCAAGCGCCTAGGAATGAGTGGCCAATGGCTCTGGTCACGTCAACCTCTCCAAGCAGCGATGGAAAGGTCCGCACAGTTGAAGTACGGACGTCATCTCAGGGCACCTCGAAGACTTACCTGCGGCCCATCTCCGACGTCGTCCTCCTGCTGGAAAATGACTGGGAAGAACGGGATTGAAAAGGACAGGGAGAAAACAGCTTAAATTTAGTGGCATTAGTCATGCCAGACGGGGAGTGTTCTGCCCGCAGATCTGTTTAGTTCATGTGATTAATTGCTTTGTTGAGCGGAACCTTTATTTCCGTAAGTTATACGCAATTTGTGCACATGCGCTATTTCCATGATGCGCTACTGTTGCGATAGGCATAGTGGAAGCGTCTTGAGTTCTGTGTGCTTTCCTACGCCCGTGGAAGCAATAACTGTAAGTTGTGAAGTTCTTGCAGACATTGGCTAAAATGTTTACGTGCTTTTAAGTTTGACCTTTGTAATGTAAACTCTGTTTATTCAGCCGTAACTCCACGTTACTGTCTTGTAAAACGCGTGTGTGAGTTCGCGCTGTGTCATGCTGTGAGTTCGCGCTGTGTCATGCTAAGTGTGCTATCGGCAAACGATTTAACTAGTTATTATGACGATTGTTGTAATTAGACTAAGTTTCCTTTACTGTTTCTGTTTATTATAGTTTCACTCGCATTTTCACATTTGGAGACAATAAAGGAGCAAGACGCTCATAATCCTGGCTCGTGAGAATCGAGTTTGGCTTGCTGTTAAACTGCGTTAACGTACTGGGTGTGCACAACACGCAGGGAGAACAGTACACGTGGTGTTTGCAGTGTCATCCGAAGAGGGTAAAACTTAAAAAACGGACAGCTGTTATGACAGCTGTTATTACTGTGTGTCATATAAGAATATGAAGAGAAGAAATCTGTGCAACTGTTTCACACCAGAGCCCTTTTCTCTATTTCCACACAAATGAGAGGATTTAGCTGACGGATGGACAAGAGCTTTGCTTTTTAACACTGGCCATTCCTGAAGATACTTTATCATCAATATTATACACTAAATAATGCTTCACTTCATACTGCTTGCAACCAGTAAAACACATGAGTATTTCAGCTACACTTAATTACTGTGTATAACAATAAGACACAGCAATGGTGGGTACAGTAAGTTCATTACTGGGTAAATGAGTAAAGTACAGTACAATAAGGCAACGCAGCCCAAAAACCATTAGATGTTTAAACTGTGATAGAAATTGCATATTGAGCACAAATAATTCTCGACTCTTTTTGCACACAATGCCAAAGACTAAAATTTCTTATATTCAGGTTTTTCACTGTCTTGGTGTGACATGCCGAGAGTGCCTGGTTCAGTGAGTGATACAGGGTGAGACAGTACAGAATTCTTTATTAATAATGCAAAACCAAACATGCAACACACACACCAACAAAATAAAATAAAACTGGAGCATTAGGTGACACATTTCAGGGTACCAACAGTTCTAAAGTCAGAGCGCATGCATCTACATATCAGTCACACTCAGGATTATTACCAGAACAGGCAATTCAAAGTGTGTGTGTGTATGTGTACAAAAACTACCTTTTGAATGTAGTATCTTGTTCTTCCTCTGTTTGTACACTTTCACAACTGTTTCGTCTCCGTCTGCCAGCACATTGGCAACACCTGCTGTTCCTTGATGGAAGCGAAGATAAAGAGGAACGCCGAGGAGACGTGAATGTGGAACCTCTTTTCGAGCAACTGCTGCCTACACTCGACCCGTGTTTCCTGTTACTCACTCTGACTACGAACTCCGCCGAGGGATTCCTTCGGGGTCCCCTGCCGGTCCCAAGCCCGGATAAAGGAGGAGGGTTGGGCATGGGGCTAGTGACCCCATCCCGTAAAAAACCCACACCGCTACAGAAACGCCAACAAGTACTCAAGACATCTCAGACATCTCGGCCTTGGGCAAAGATGGACTTCCAACTGGAAGTCTTATGATGCGGAGTGGTGAAAGCCAGAAGAATCTGGAAGCTGCTCAGCCGATCACCATCCTTTCAACCAAGGCCACCCTTAACATCAGGACGTGGAATGTGAGGACCATGTACAAAGCTGGAAAGGCGACACAGGTGGCAGCAGAAATGAAGGCCTACAGACTTGCCATCTTGGGAATCAGCAAGTCACGGTGGACTGGCTCAGGCCAGAAGAGGCTATCATCGGGAGAAAGGCTGCTGTTTTCAGGACACAAGGAAGACAACGCCTCCCACACCCAAGGCATGGCTCTGATGTTAAATAAGACAGCCCAGAGAGCTCTCACCGGATGGGAGGCCCATGGACCACGCATCATCACAGCAACCTTTAGAACTAAGATGAGAAGGATTAACATGAATGTGGCGCAGTGCTACGCCCCGACTAATGACAGCGATAAAGAGCAGAAGGAGGAATTCTATGACAGACTGCAGATCGTCATCCAGAGTTTGCCAGGAAGAGACGTCACCATTGTCATGGGAGACCTCAATGCCAAGATTGGCAGCGACAACAGGGGCTATGAGGAGATTATGGGGCAGCAAGGACTAGGTGAGATGAATGACAATGGAGAAAGATTTGTCAACCTCTGTGCCACAAGCAACCTGGTCATTGGCGGAAGCATCTTCCCTCATCGAAGGATTCATAAGGCAACCTGGGTTTCACCAGATCTATCTACAGAGAACCAGATAGACCATGTGTGCATTACAAGGAGGTTCCGGAGATCCCTGCAGGACGTACACGCCAAGCGAGGAGCAGATGTTGCCTCAGACCATCACCTCCTTGTGGCTCGCCTCAGGCTCAAGCTAAAGAGGACATGGACAGGAGAGACAAACCAGCGCCAGAGATTGTCATGGTCGCGTCTGAGGGAAGCGGCGGACCCAAGTGCAGAGCGGTAATCGTGGTGTCTTCAGGGAAATCCAAGAGAGGAGGTCAGAGGACGGGCAAAGGGTCTTCGAGGTGCGAACGTCGTAACAGGGAGGATCCAAAAGGCGAGGTCAGTGTACAGGCAAGAGGTCGATGATCCGAAGGAGGCAGTAGATCGGGGGAACAAGGGACGGGTTCGGGGAAGGCGTTCGGGAACAGGAAATGGCTGGAGAAGGTCGCTAACGAAGAGGCAGATCAAGGTTCCGCATCAGCTGGTTGTCCGACGCAGCCTTTATGCTGCGGTCTGCATTGGGTCACAGGTGTTCCGTGTTGGCCCGGAGGTGTGGGCGTGGCAGTACCCCCCCGAGGATCGGTCCCGAACACTCGAGGGCGACCAGGGGGACGGCCTCGAGGCCGAGGTGCGGGCGGATCCGGATGACTGCTGTGGAAGTCAGCGATGAGGCTTGGATCAAGGATGTCTCCTGCCGCTACCCAGCACCGTTCCTCAGGTCCGTATCCTTCCCAATCCACCAGATACTGGAGTACCCCTCCACGATGGCGGGAATCCAGGAGCGCCCGTACCGCATACGCTGGTGCACCACCGTCAGGCAGGAGAATTGGGTCTGGAGGCGTACTTGCGGGCTGGTGTAGGGAGGTGGCCAAGGGTTTGAGGAAGGATACATGGAACGTCGGGTGTGTGCGTAGGTGTTGGGGCAGTTGCAGGCGATATGAGACCGGGGTAACTCTGCGGATAATCTTAAAGGGTCCTATGTACCTTGGGCTGAGTTTCTTTGACATATACGGTCCTTGGAGACCCCGGGTTGACAGCCACACCCTCTGTCCGGGTGTAAGGGAGAGGTGCCGCCGATGTCGATCGGCTTGATGTTTGATACGGGTTTGTGATTCTTGGAGATGTCGTCTGACAGCTGCCCATACCTCGCTGCTGGTTCGGTACCAAGAGTCCACAGCCGGCACATCGCTGGATCCCGGTTGCCATGGGAACAATGGTGGCTGGTACCCCAAGATGCACTGAAAAGGAGAGACACCTGTAGAGGTATGGGTGAGCATATTGTGGGCGTACTCTGCCCACGGAAGGTATCGAACCCAGTGAGTTGGGTGTTCAAGACAATAGCTTCTGAGGTACCGACCGATGTCTTGCTGTAGCCGTTCTACCTGCCCATTGGCTTGAGGGTGGTACCCCGATGTCATACTCACTGTGACCCCGAGTTTCTTCCAAAAGGCCCTCCACACACGCGATGTGAACTGAGGACCCCTGTCGGACACTATGTCTTCGGGTATACCGTAGAGCCGGAATACATGCTGAAACAGCAACTCCGCTGTCTCCAAGGCAGAGGGGAGCTTGGGCAAAGGAATCAAGCAACAGCCCTTGGAAAAACGATCGATCACGGTCAAGATAGTGGTCTTACCATCTGACAGTGGGAGGTCCACTAAGAAATCTAACGCTAGGTGCGTCCAGGGACGGTTGGGTACCGGCAGGGGTTCCAGGAGCCCTGCTGGACTCTGATTTGAAGCCTTGGACTGAGCACAGACTGGACACGCCCGGATGTAGTCCTGTACGTCCTCCCGGAGGGACAGCCACCAGTAGAGCTGCTGGATCCTAGCCTGAGTCTTCCCAAACTCTGGGTGCCCTGCCGCTGGATGGTCATGGGCCCATTGTAGGAGAGTCGTCCTCAGACCTGGTGGAACATATTGTTTTCCTGAAGGTTTACCTGGTAGTTCAGGGTCCCCTTGTTGGGCTTGGGCCAGGTCCTGGGTGAAGTCCCACTGAACGGGTGCCACAAAGCAGGACCTGGGCAGGATGTAGTCTGGTTCCGTTACCTTTGCATTGTGATTGTAGCGAGCCGTGTGTGTTATGATTGGTTGGCGTTTGCTTTGGTGGCAGCGGGGAATATAAGGGGGGGAAAACAGAGAGAGCCTGCGGGCACTGGGGAGTTGCGGGAGTCCTTGAGGAAACGGGGTTCTCGGAGTGAGAGCATTATTTTTCTAGTGCCGGTGTTCAATGAAACGTTCAAGATGAACGTTGCCTCTGCGTCCTTCTTCGCCCCATCCAAATCCACGACATTGCACGCCACAGTATTATGTTTCAAGTTTATTGGTACAAGTACCGTGTACAAGTATCATGAAATTCTTCTTGAATGCTTCTCCACAGACTATGAAGAAAAACAATAGATAATATTGCACAAAACAATAACAATGAGTAAAACACACACACACACACACACTTTCAGAACCGCTTGTCCCATACAGGGTCGCAGGGAACCGGAGCCTACCCGGTAACACAGGGCGTAAGGTCGGAGGGGGAGGGGACACACCCAGGACGGGACGCCAGTCCGTCACAAGGCACCCCAAGCGGGACTCGAACCCCAGACCCACTGGAGAGCAGGACCATGGTCCAACCCACTGCGCCACTGCGCCACCGCGCTCCCCATATGAGTAAAACGAATAACAATAAATAATGGTAACAATTAATAACAGTCGACAGCCAGACAACTCAGAACGTGAGAATGAGAAGCTTAAAGTGACAGTGTAATCTACCAATGTGCTTGGAAAGAACAGTCCCACTCTATTTAGTGAAGGCCGCACATTGGTGAGTGTTGTATACTCTTACAGCAGTGGGGGTTCCTCAGGTGTCTGTAAATGTAATTCTGTGGCCTGCAGGTGGCGGTGTACTGAGCTTCAGCACTGGACACTGGACAGCTCACAGTGGGACAGCGCACTTGGACAGAGACATTGCCTCTGTGGGACATACAGGAGCAGCCTGACGGTGGCGCTCTTCCTCCCCTGAGACAGTGTATGGAATGTGAGACCATGTGCAAGACAGATCACTGACCTTGTGTGTATCATCAGCTCATCCCAGCACAGTCTCCCAGTGTTATTATTAATAATCTTACACCACTGTTATGTTAGTTTATTGAGCCACAGTCAAAAACCCAAATTATAGCAACTATTTATACGGTGTTCATGGCAAAGGAGAGTACAGAAGTGGTATACCATGGTCCTGTTCTTCCCACATCCTTGAGATATAAACTCCACACACCATGAATCAGATCTGAACCTACCCCTGACCGTGTAGCTCAGGCAAGGAGACACAGCAGTACTACCTGCTGCACCACTGTGCCACTATATTGAGCTGGTGACAGTTGTTGACACTTTGTACATCTGGATCATTTTTACTGTACCAATTCAGAGTAAATATAGTGGTCAAAGGTACTGCAGCAGGAGGTGGGATTTGAACCCAGGACTTTCCCATTTTCATTCAGCACCTGAAGGTTATGAGTCTCATCCATATTTTCCACACATGTCAGAGCACACACTCTGCAGCGTACAAATACCTTCCACTACTGAAGTGAAATACACCGGTACAGTACTTGTCCAAAGGGTGAGGACATGGCCCGCAGACGAGTGTTTCTTCTACAAGACGTTTGGTGAATAATTCTGAGCAGGAAATGAGGAGGCGCCACATCTCCGCTGTTCTTCTGCAGCAGGTCCCAGATGTAGGACACTTGCGTGTCTCTGCCATCGCTCTCCTGTCCAGCTTGTCCTAGTTCATGTTTCAAGTTCGAGTTTCAAGTTTATTGTCATAGATACAAGTACCATGTACATGTATCATGAAATTCTTCCTGAATGCTTCTCCACACACTATATGCAAGGACAATAGAAATACTGCACAAACAAAACAATGACATACAAAACAATGACAATGACAATGAGTAGTGCAACAGCAATAACAATAAATAATGGTAACAGTAGTAACAATAATGCCAGTTGACAGTCAGAGAACTCAGAACGAGAGAATGAGAATGAGAATGCTTAAAGTGACAGTGTAATCTACCAATGTGCTTGGGGGGAGCAGTCCAACTCTAGTTACTAAAGGTAGCACATTGGTTAGTGTTGTATAGTCTTACAGCAGTGGGGTAAAAGCTGTTCCTGTACCTAGCTGTGCGGGTTCGAATAGCCCTAAACCGTTTTGCAGATGGCAGGGAAGAGAAAAGTGCCCTTGTCGGGTGATTATGATCTCTCATGATGCGCATCGTCTTTCTGAGGCAGCGTGTGGTGTAGGTGTCCTGGACTGCTGGTAGCTGTGTGCCGATGATTCTCTGAGCTGTTTTGACCACCCTCTGTAGGGCTTTCTTGTCCTGTATGGAGCAGCTGCCACCCCAGGATGTAATACACCCTGTGAGGATGGACTGCACAGCACACCTGTAGAAAGTGGTAAGGACTGTAGTGGACATCCTGGCTTTCTTCAGACGCCTGAGGAAGTGGAGGCGTTGATGGGCCTTTTTGATGGTTGATGCTGTGTGCTCAGTCCATGTGAGTTTGGCAGTGAGGGTGACCCCGAGGAATTTGAAGCTGTTGACCCTCTCTACCATGTCCCCTCCTATGGTGCCTGAACCGTGTCCTGTTTCCTGAAGTCAATCACCAGCTCCTTAGTTTTACTGACATTGAGAGACAGGTTGTTGTCCTGGCACCACTCTCCCAGGAGCCTCACCTCCTCTCTGTAGGCCGTCTCAACATTGTTGGTGATCAGACCCACAATGGTGGTATCGTCAGCAAACTTTATGATGGTGTTGGAGCTGTGCCTGGCCACACAGTCATGTGTGAACAGGGAGTATAGCACTGGGCTCAGGACACTTCCCTGTGGAGTGCCAGTGTTGAGGATCAGTGGGGAAGACGTATTACTGCCAATCCGCACACGCTGGGGTCTGTTGGTGAGGAAATCCACGATCCAATTGCACAATGCGTCACACAGTCCCAGCCTTAGTAGTTTCTGGATCAGCTTGGTTGGGATGACGGTGTTAAATGCTGAGCTATAGTCTACAAGAAATAGCCTTGCATAGCAGTTTTTATTATCCAGGTGAGACAAAATAGTGTGAAGTGTGTGTGATATCGTGTCTTCAGTGGATCTGTTGTGGCGGTAGGCAAACTACAGTGGGTCCAGAGTGTCTGGGATGGTGTCCTTAATGTGTCCCAGCACCAGCCTCTCAAAGCATTTCATTGCAATGGGGGTCAGTGTGTGTACTTTCTTTCTGTAATGACATACAAAACCCTTACTGTAATACCATAACTTTTTGCCAAAGCAATCTAAAACATGCTCTTTCCCATTGACACTAATGCAGAAGACATTAAATAACCATCTAAAATAAATATTTCTCTGAAACATCTAAGTGCCTAAGACTTCTGTACAGTACTGTATGTTGTTTTGGAGAAAAGCATCTGCTTAGTGAATAGATATAAGTGTAACTATGGTGCACACCCATTCTGTGGGAAGAAAGAGAAGTGAGGAGAACGGATGGACATACACCTTTCTAATCACTCACTGTATTGAAACCATCTCCCTAACAATGAGGACCGAACAACACAGACTGACAGCACTAGGGTAGAGATGCACGAGCAGCACCTTTCCCCTGACCACCTGTCACTGTGTAAATAAACCATCACCTGTTTGTACTCACCGAAAGTCTCAGGCCTGTTTGTTCCACAAGTTAAGAGATAAATACTATATTTGCTCTGGTTCAGATAAGATTGCATTATCACTACCCCTAAATTCCCCTTTGACAGAAAAGGGACTAAAATCCCAAAAGGGGTACCTGACTGAGTGTAGGAAACACTCTGCTAGTTTATTGATCATTTTACTTACATAAGCTGTCCTGTTAACCTACTATTATTTTTGAGTCCCACCATTTGGTTGTAATATCTAACAGCAACTGCTCCATCTACTGTACATCCACTGAACGCAAAACCACAAGGCACCATAACTACTGTACATCTCAGTTGGTGTTTGGGTATCTAGCACTGAGTATTTTGTTTACAAAACTTTATGTCTGATTCCCATCAGGTTAGTTTTCATTTAAAATGACTAGCAAGCACAAAGTGGGTGTTCTGGTGGTGCTGCCAAGAAAAAGCATAAATCACACACACACACACACACACACACACACACACACACACACACACACACACACACACACACACACACACACACACACATTTTCAGAACCGCTTGTCCCATACGGGGTCACGGGGAACCGGAGCCTGCCCGATAACACAGGGCATGGGGCCGGAGGGGGAAGGGGACACACCCAGGACGGGATGCCAGTCCACCACAAGGCACCCCAAGCAGGACTCGAACCCCAGACCCATCGGAAAGCAGGACCCAGTCCAACCCACTGCGCCACCGCACCCCCCCAACTTAAAATATTTAAATGAAAAGATGAATAGGCTGAATTTAACTATAGTATGCTGTATTTCAGCATAATAAGAACCTCCAATCTATAATTATATTAGCATTCTAAATGAAGCTCAGTTTTACTTCAAAAGAGTTACCCAAGAAGTAGTCTGTATTGTCACACTACTGGAACATGTGGCAAAGTGAAGTAGAAAACAGAGAAAAAGAGTGGAAAGTGAAAGTAAAGAAAGACTGAATTAAACAGATTCAAAGGCAGCAACAATGAAACCTTGGAAAAGCAGATCAAAACTCTGGTTAAAGCAGGGTTCAGTGTTGTGCTATGAACTGAGGCAACTTAAAATTTCCATGGAGAGAGAAAAGTTTATAGTAAGCTGTGGTCTTCTGGCGTGGAGACAACATTTTACGAGCCATCTTAAGAACCTTCATCCCCATCCCCAGTTGTGAGATTTTAATATATAATTTTGTAAAATATACTTGTCATCCTCGTAGAAGCCAATCATAAATAGCTGTTGTCCTGTCAGATACTGTGAAAACCACAAAAGTGAGCAGCATGGTGGCACACCAAGCAGCGCTTACATTCATCTCAGTACATCTCAGCAAAAGTACAATTTATGCATTACATTGAGAGAAGGAGACAAAGCTGCAGACATGAAAGTCTCAGGCAAACCTGATTTGTTTCCTAGCACTTGCTGCACCAGGGTTCATCGTTCAAGTAGGTGCATAAGCCACAAATCCTGATACCCACACCAATTTTTTTTTTTTTAGCATTATAAGATACACAAATGAGCAGTACAATACCAGAGTAATGGCTGAAGAAAGGTTGTATCTGGGGATGCTTCTGGAGTTACGATGTGTGAATGGTTACACCATTAATGATCTGAAGAGATCTTGGGCAAAGTGGATCTGGAAAAAGTGGGTTTTCAGACCCTTCTTGAAAACAGACAGAGTTTCTGCAGTTCTGAGTGACAGGGGATGGTCATTCCACCACAACGGACCCAGAACCGAGAACCTCCGAGCTTTGCCTTTCATGCGCAGGACCACCAAACGAGCAGAAGTAGATGAGCGAAGGAGCCTGGCTGGGGTGTACCGGATGATCAAGTCCTGTAAGTAGCCGGGAGCAGTTCTATTGATCATTTGTACACAGTAACCAGGGTTTTGAATTTGATACAGGAAGCTATAGGAAGCCAGTGCAGGGAGATGAGTAGAGGAGATACATGGGAGCGCTTTGGCAAATCAAACACAACTCGTGCAGCAGCATTCTGTAGAAGCTGCAGAAGTTTGATGGCATTAGCAGGAAGGCCACACAGAAGAGAGTTGCAGTAGTCCAGACAGGAAGTCGCCATGGCCTGGACAAGTAGTTGGGCGGAGTCAGTAGTGAGGTAAGGACGGATATTATGCAGGATGTATCTGCAGGACTGGGTTGTGGCTTCAATGTGTTGAGAGAATGACAGACTCGCATCAATCGTTATTCCCAAACTCTTAGCAAAGGAACTAGGTGAAATTAATGAGTTGTCCAGTTTGATCGAGAGGTCGTGACAGGAAGAGAGGCCAGCTGGAAGGTAAAGAATCTCTGTTTTGGAGCGGCTGAGTTGGAGGTGGTAATCATACATCCATGAAGAGATGTCTGACAGGCAGGCAGCAATGCGTACGGAGATATCTGACGCACCAGGTGGAAAGGAGAGGAAGAGCTGGGTATCATCAGCATAGCAGTGGTATTTGAATCCATGGGAGGCTATGACCGGACTGAAGGAGGAGGCGTAGATGGAGAAAAGAAGAGGACCCAATACCGAGCCCTGCGGAACACCGGTTGAGAGAGGCAGAGGAGAAGAACGAGAGCTCTGCCACACCATTTGATAAAATTTTCTTTCCCCAAGATGGCGCCAGCCGAGTGGTAGCTTGTCGCAGCAGCTCGTTAGATTTCTTGTTTTTTTTAAAACTTGTCGCTTGTCAAACTGATCGTTGACTTTTATTACTTTTTTATTTCTTATTACTTTTTATCACTTTTATTACTTTTTAATGACCGTATCGCTGTTTTCCTCACTTTTTGTAATGGGGGGACATGCTGAGCGGAGTGGCGTTATGTCTGTGTACACACACGATCAGCTGCTAGCGCTCTCCTATACAGGATACCTGCCCGGATCTAGGCCTGTTATCCCAGAGGAGCTCAGGAGGAGACGCCGCGGGTGCAGAGCCGGTGCAAAGAGAAGAGCAAAGAGGAGGAGATTTAAATCATCTGTCCCGTCGATCATCACCGGGAACGTGAGGTCTTTGGGAAATAAGATGGACGAGTTGTGGGCACTGATTCGGACCCAGAGGGAGTACCGGGACAGCAGCATTTTGTGCTTTACGGAGACATGGCTGCAACCGGACTTCCCGGAACACAGTGCCTCCATACCCGGCTTCAGGACGGTTCGGGCGGACAGAGACGTCAGGCTGAGCGGTAAGAAGAAGGGCGGTGGGATTGCAGTGTTTGTGAATGAACGGTGGTGCAATCCCGGACATATTACTGTGAAGGAACGTTTCTGCTCGCCGGACACCGAACTCCTAGCTTCGAGTATGCGTCCATATTATTTACCACGGGAGTTCTCCTCCGTCATACTGGTCGGGGTTTACATTCCACCATCAGCTGATGAGACATCGGCATGTGACGCGGTACACACCACCATTGCTAGGCTACAGTCTCAGCACCCCGATGCTTTTGTGGCCGTTACCGGAGATTTTAATCATGTTAGATTGGACTCAATTCTTCCAACTTTTCATCGGTTCATTGATTGCACTACGAGGGAAAACAAAACATTGGATCTATTGTATGCAAATGTTGAGAATGCATATACCGCCACTGCCCTGACCCCACTTGGTAGATCAGACCACAATCTTATCCTTTTAACACCTCAGTATGTCCCTGCAGTTCAAAGGCAGCTTATTTCCACAAGGAATGTGAAGAGATGGACTCAGGAGGCCAGTGAGGTCTTGCAGGACTGCTTTGAAACAACAGATTGGGATGTGCTCTGCAGACCACATGGGGATGACATCAATAACATCACTGACTGCATCACGGACTATATTAATTTCTGTGAGGACACTATCATTTCAACCCGGACAGTACGCTGTTTTCCTAATAACAAGCCTTGGGTTACCAGTGACCTGAAGGGTTTGCTGAACCAAAAAAAGAGAGCCTTCAGGTCTGGTGACAGGGACGAGATGAGAAGGATACAGCGCCAACTGAAGGTGGCACTGAGGAAGTGTAAAGACTCTTATAGACAAAAGCTGGAGAATAAACTCCAGCTGAACAACGTGAAGGATGTGTGGAGGGGCATGAAGCAGATCACAGGATATAACATCAAAGATCGCCAGCAGGACGGCAGCCTGGACAGAGCCAATGAGCTGAATTTGTTCTTTAACAGGTTCAGCACTGGACCCCCTGCTGGCCCTCCCCACACCGGACCAGTCTTCACACCCTCTTTGTCACTCTCTAATGCCTCCCACCCCCCACAGTGTACGTCTGACCACAACCCCCCAACTCCAACCCCTATGAATGTGACCATTGGCCAGGTGAGAAGACAGCTGGAGAGACTCCATCAAGGCAAGGCTGCAGGCCCGGATCACATCAGCCCCCGGGTCCTGAGGTCCTGTGCGGCCCAGCTGTCTGGCATCCTGCAACACATCTTTAACCTAAGTCTGTTGCAGGAAAGGATTCCGGTGCTATGGAAGACATCTTGTTTAGTACCGGTGCCAAAGATAGCCATCCCATCTGGCCCCAGTGACTTCAGACCAGTTGCCCTAACGTCACATGTTATAAAGGTACTGGAGAGACTGGTGCTGATACAACTGATACCACAGGTAAAATCTAATCTGGACCCTCTTCAGTTTGCCTATCGGCCTCATGTGGGTGTGGATGATGCCGTTGCCTATCTGCTGCATCGAGCTCATTCACACTTGGATGGTAGTGGCAGCACTGTGAGGATCATGTTTTTTGACTTCTCCAGTGCCTTTAATACCATCCAACCTCTTTTGCTGAGTGAGAAGCTGCTGGGGATGGGTGTCAGTGCATCTACGGTCTCCTGGATCTCTGACTATCTGTCAGGCAGGCCTCAGTTTGTACGGCTGGGGAGCTTCCGGTCTGATGTTTTGGTTAGCAAGACAGGAGCGCCACAGGGAACTGTTCTGTCACCATTCCTGTTCACTCTGTACACCTCTGATTTTCAGTATGATACTGAATCATGCCATTTGCAGAAGTTCTCTGATGACTCTGCAGTGGTTGGGTGTATTAGAGATGGACAGGAGTTGGAGTATAGGCACCTGGTAGATAACTTTGTGGAGTGGTGCAGCAGGAATCATCTGCTCCTAAATGTCAAGAAGACCAAGGAGATGGTCGTCGACTTTAGGAAGACAAGAACTGCAGTCAGACCCATAAAGATCCTGGGGGAGGAGGTTGAGACTGTTCAGAAATACAAGTATTTAGGTGTCCACTTGAACAGCAGTCTGGACTGGAGGGACCACACTGATGCTGTGTACAAGAAGGGAATGAGCAGACTCTATTTTCTGAGGAAGCTCAGATCTTTCAATGTGTGCAGCAAGATGCTGGAGATCTTCTACCAGTCTGTTGTTGCGAGTGCCATCTACTTTGCCGTGGTCTGCTGGGGGAGCAGCATCAACGCCAGAGATGCAGGCAGGGTGAACAAGCTCATCCGTAAGGCCGGTATCATCATTGGACAGAACATGGAGACGTGTGAGTCAGTGAGGAATAGGAGGTCACTGAACAAACTGCTCTCCATCATGGACACTCCATCCCACCCACTTCACAGCACGCTGCAGAGACAGCAAAGCTCATTTTCTAAAAGACTCATTCAGCTCCGCTGCCGTAAAGAACGGTTCAGGAAATCATTCCTACCATTTGCAATAACTTTGTACAACAGCTCACCTCTGTGTGACAGATGAACTATTCAGCACTATTGTTAGTTCATCTTGTTACTGATTGTATTACCGTTTGTACAACTTGCACTTTACTGTTGCACTATATACTGTTTTAAATTTATTTAATATACTTTTTATTCTTTTATTTTTCTAACAGTATACATAATTGCACATATATTTTTATCTTGTATTTTTAACTTGTATTTTTCCACTTGTTTTATATGTTTTTTAAATATATATTGCAAGTATTTATCTGACTTGTGTTCTGCTGCTGTAACATAATAATTTCCCGTGTGGGATCAATAAAGTATATCTATCTATCTATCTATCTATCTAAAATCTGTCAGAGAGGTAGGACTCAAACCATCTGAGTGCCGCACCTTTGATCCCAAGCTGGTTAAGAGAGGAGAGTAGAATCCGGTGATTGACAGTGTCGAATGCTGCAGACAGATCAAGGAGGAAAGCACTTTAGTCTTGCTTCATCTGGATGGCGTGAAAGGACATGGATTTGATCCCTGCTCAGTCTGAGTGAAGTTTGTATGTTCTCACCATGTTCATGTGGGTTCATTCAGGCTTCTGCGGTTTCCTTCACAGTCCAAAGACATGTGCTTCAGGTGAACTGGATATTCTAAATATCTCACTGTGTTTAATAATGTCATCAAATTTAATAAAGTGTGACGGAGATGGGTTCTCAACCTATTACATTTATTTAGTTGGTACTATATGTCATTTTGGCGCAGTGGGTTGGACCGCAGTCCTACTCTCCGGTGGGTCTGGGGTTCAAGTCCCGCTTGGGGTGCCTTGTGACGGACTGGCGTCCCGTCCTGGGTGTGTCCCCTTCCCTCTCCGGCCTTACGCCCTGTGTTGCCGGGTAGGCTCCGGTTCCCCGTGACCCCGTAAGGGACAAGCGGTTCTGAAAATGTGTGTGTGTGTGTGTGTGTATATGTCATTTTGTGATAGTGCATATTTGATATGAACTGGGTGCTTTTCAAATGCTTTATTAATTGTAGTAAAGTTTAAAAAAAAAAAAGGTTCTCGAAATGAAAGGATGGTTCCATTTATTGTGCTTTTATCCTGAATTTCACTTTGACTCACAGATGGTTGTAAGTATACAACAAAAGTATTAGGAACTTAAAATTCTATGTAAATACATCTCAGTTAGTGTAAACTATATTTACTAATTTCAGCTGAGAATGTAAGCTGAAACAACTTACGTTTATTTGTTGGAGTTCAGCTGGCATGACATTCATCCATCCATCCTTCCATTTTCTTGCCTGCTTCTCCTTCTAGGGTTGCGATGGCAATAAGGAGAGCAGAGAAGCCCAAATGTCCCTGTCCCTCACAACTTCCTCCAGCTCAGCCTGGGGGATCCCCAGCCATTCCCAGGCCATCTGGGAGATATAATCTCTCCAGAGAGTCCTGGGCTGACCTCGGGGTCTCATCCCAGTTAGCCGTGCCTGGTATAGCTCCAACAGGAGGCGCCCAGAGGCCATCCTTACCAGATGCCCTAACCACCTGAACTGGCTCCTCTCAATGTGGAGGAGTAACGGCTCTACTCTAAGTTCCTCCCAGATGTCCGAATTCCTCACCCTATCACGGAGAGTGAGTCCGAACATCCTGTGGAGAAAACTCATTTCAGCCACTTGTATCCGCGATCTTATTCTTTCGGTCATTACCCAGAGTTCATGACCATAAGTGAGCGTAGGGATGTAGACTGACCGGTAAATAGAGAGCTTTGCATTATGGCTCCACTGCTCCTTCACCACTATAGTCCGGTACAGCGACCGCATTACTGCTGCCGCTGCTCCCAGTCTCCAGCCGATCTCACGCTCCCTTTTCCCTTTACTCGTGAACAAGACCCCAAGATACTTAAACTCCTCCACCTGGGGCAAATTTTTCTCCCCTTACCTGAGGGGAGCATGCCATCCTTTTCAGTGAGAGAACCATAGACGTAGACTTGGAGGTGCTGATCCTCATACCAACCGCTTTACACTCAGCTGAACAGCATGCAGCGGAATGGTTGAGGCATCCATGTGATGATGCAAAAGGACAACATCATCCACAAAAAGCAGAGACATCACCTTCCGACCCCCACATTGAATACCCTCCTGACCTCAGCTGTGTCTTGATATCCTATCCATGAAAACCACAAACAGGATTTTATATTTTTAACCTCTCCCTCTCCCACTCAGTCGTCCCACTGTGTTTTAAAACTTCTACCATTGTGCCAGTCCCAAAACAATCAAAAATTACATGTTTAAATGACTGGCGCCCTGTTGCTTTGACCTCCATAGTCAGTAAGTGCCTGGAGAGACTGATCAGAGACTATATCTGCTCTGTGCCGCCTGCCTCATTAGACCCTCTCTAGTTTGCCTACAGGAACAACCGCTCCACAGACGATGTCATTGCCTTTACTCTCCACACTGTTCTTTCCCACTTGGAGAAAAAGAACACTTACATGAGAATGCTGTATTACAGTTCAGCATTTAACACCATGGTTCCCTCCAAGCTCAGTGTGAAGCTCCAGGCTTTGGGTCTGAACAACTCCCTGTGCAGCTGGATACTGGACTTTTTAACTGGCAGGCGTCAGGTGGTCAGAATAGGCCGCAACATCTCCTCTCCGTTGACCCTCAACACCGGTGCCCCGCAGGGCTGCGTTCTGAGCCCTCTCCTGTACTCCCTCTACACTCATGACTGTGTAGCTACGCACAGCACCAATGCCATCGTGAAGTTTGCCGATGACACGACGGTTGTAGGCCTGATCACTGACAGCGATGAGGCGGCCTACAGGGAGGAGGTGCATACTCTGACACATTGGTGTCAGGAGAACAACCTCTTACTCAACACCACCAAGACCAAGGAGATCATCGTGGACTTTAGGAGGCAGGAGAGGGAACACACTCCCATCACTATCAGCGGGTCACCGGCGGAGCGGGTCACCAGCTTTAAGTTTCTCGGTGTCTATATCACCGAGGATCTCACATGGACCACTCACACTAATGCAGTGGTGAAGAAGGCCCATCAGCGCCTCTTCTTTCTTAGACGGCTGAGGAAGTTGAGGATGAACCAGAACATTCTCAAAACCTTCTACACCTGTGCAGTGGAGAGCATCATTACTGGCTGTATCACCTCCTGGTACGGTAACAGCACTGGCCTCAACCGCAGGTCTCTCCAGAGGGTGGTGAGGACAGCCAGACACATTGTGGGGGTTGAGCTTTCCTCCCTCCAGGATATCTACAACAGGCGGTGTGTGAGGAAGGCACAAAGGATCATTAACGACCCCAGCCACCCTAGTCACGGACTGTTCCACCTACTCCCCTCAGGTAGACGGCATCCGGGCCCGCACAAGTCGGCTGAGGGACAGTTTCTTTCCTCAGGCCATTAGACTGTTAAATACACAGGGCTAAGACTAAAATTCAAATCCGCTTTTTTATTTCCCTGTATTCTCTGTACATACATATAGATAGTTTGTTTTTTATTTCTCTATTTTTAATTATTTATTTATTTTTTATTTATTTATTTATTCTTCTTATGACATACTCTTAATACTGCACTTTCTGGCGCTGCACTCAAGATTTTTCACTCTTCTCTACATGTTATGTTGATGATGATGTGACAATAAAGCTTGTATTGTATTGTATTGTAGGAGTGAGTACAGGCACAACCTTGGCGAGTCCCGCACCCACATTGAACGGGCTTGACTTAATGCCAAGTATGCGGACCCAGCTCTCGCTCCGTATGTACAGAGACCGAACGGCCCACAGCAGTGGCCCCTGCACCCCATACTCCCGAAGCACCTCCTACAGAATTTCTTGGGAAATGCGGTTGTAGGCCTTCTCCAAGTCCACAAAACACATGTAGACTGGATTAGCAAACTCCCATGCCCCCTCAATTCTGTGTTAGAGGATAAAAAAGCTGGTCCACTGTTCCATGGCCAGGACGGAATCCGCATTGTTCCTCTTCAGTCTAAGATGTCAACTATCAGCCTCCTTTCCAGCACCCTGGCATAGACTTTCACAGGGAGGCTGAGAAGTGTGATATCCCAATAGTTGGCATGCACTCTCCAGTCCCCTTTCTTAAAGAGACAGACCACCACCCTAGTTTGTCAATCCAAAGGCGTAGTCCCCCAGGTCCAGGCAGCATTGCAGAGGCGTATCAGCCATGACAGCCCTACAACATCCAGGGCCTTAAGCAGTTCTGGGTAAATCTCATCCACCCCGGTGCTTTGCCACTGTGGAGCTTTCCAAGTACTTCAGTGACTTCCATCATGGAAATGGACTCTGATACCCCGGAACCCTCTGGCCCTGACTCCTGTAAGGGAGGCATATCTCTCGGGTTTAGGAGCTCCTCAAAGTGCTCCTTCCACCTCCCAACAATGTCCTCATTTGAGGTCAGAGTTTCTCCACACGAAGCTTCTCTGACCCCTCCTGAGCTGCTGGATGGTTCTCCAGAACCTCTGTGAGGCTGACCGAAAGTCATTTTCCATAGCCTCTCCAAACTCCTCTCATGCTCTGGATTTTGCTTCTGCAACTACTGCAACCGTTTTTCCTGCTGGTACCTACCTGCTGAGTCAGGAGTCCCCAGAGCCAGCCAGGCCCTAAAGACCTCCTTCTTCAGCTTGACGGCTTCCCTCACCGCCTCTTGGGTTGCCGCCATGACTGGCACCAACAAGCTTTTGGCCACAGTTGCGCCTGGCTGCTTCCACAATAGAGGTTTTGAAAAGGGTCCATTCAGACTCCATGTCTCCTACCTCCTCCAGGACATAGAGGAATTTCTCACGAAAGTGGGAGTTAAAATCATTCCGGACAGGGTCCTATGGCAGTAGTTCCCAGCACGATGAAACAACTACAAAGTCAATCATTGAACTTTGGCACAAGGAGCTCTGGTACGAAGTAAACTTATGAGAATTCTTGTGTTCGAACATGTTGTTTGTTATAGACAAACCATGGCTAGCACAGAAGTCCAATAACATTTCACCATTCGGGTTCAGATCGGGCAAGCCGCTCTTTCCAATCACCCCCCTCCAGATTTCCCAGTCATTGCCAACATGAGTGTTGAAGTCCCCCAACAGGACTATGGAGTCTGAAGGTGGGGCCCTGTCCAGAACCTCACCCACTCTCTCCAAAAAGGTTGAATACTCTGAACTGCTGTTTGGTGCATAAGCACACACAGCAGTCAAAGTTTTCCTCTCCATTCTTAAGTCGCATTGAGGCGGCCCTTTCGTCCACGGGATAAACTCCAACTGTATGGCAGGCAGCCAGGACCTTGTGAGTGTCCCCACACTAGCCCGGCACCTCACACCCTGTGCAACTCCTGAGTAGGAGAGAGACCACCCCCTTTCGAGGAGTTTGGCTCCAGAGACAACACTGTGAGTAGAGGTGAGCCCAACTATATCTAGTTGGTATCTCTCAACCTCCTGCACCAGTTCCAGCTCCTCCCCCCAGTGAGGTTGCATTCCACATGCCAAAAGCCAGTTTCTGCCGCAAGGGGCCACAATGTCACATGCCACCCTGCCACCTCCTGCTGCCTGAAAGGCATCGCACCCGACCCCCATGTTGGACCTTGCGGGTGGTTAGCTCACATGACTCCCCCACGTTGCCTTTTCAGACTGAGCCCAGCCGGGTTACATGGGCTGCCTGGTCACCAGACGCTCAGCAAGGAACACTACCCCCAGGCCTGGCTACAGGGGTGGGTCCCGGTGACCCTTTTCCGGTCAGGGTAAATGTTCTCTTGCTCCCATTTGCCATAGGGTTTTTTTTTTGTATTGTGTTAGTCTGGATCTTCACTCCAGACCTGATCACCATGGGAAGACTCTACCAGGTGCATACTGCTCCTGATGATATAGCTCTGGAGATCCTTAGATCACACAAGCCCATCCGCCATGACAAGGCCCTTATCTGATTTACTTTAAGTAAAGAAAGTTGAGTGAACCTCATTAATTTGTGCATTACTAAGGTTTTCTAGTTCATTTTACCTAAAATCCTATGTTGAATTTACTTAACCTGTATGTAAAAATGTTACTTTTTAGTTAAGTAAATCCAAAACATAATTTTTTCATTGTATAGAAAACAAAATGAAGCCTTCAGACAATGGAACACCTTGCCTCAAATGATATATGGAGGAGGCTCAGTGATGTTTTGGGATTTCTTTCCTGCCTCTGGCACTGGGTGCCTTGAATGTGTGCGTAATATTAGGATATCAGGAGATACCAAGGTGTTCTGAAGCACAATGTCGTTCCCAGTGTCTGACGCACACACATTGGCTTAAACTGCTTGTCGCAAGCGGGGTTGTGGTGAACCGGAACCTAGCCCAGCAACACAGGGGGCAAGGCAGAGGGGGAGGGGATGCACCCTGGACTGGACACCAGTCCATTGCAGGGCACCCCGAGCAGGACTCAAACCCCGGACCCACCAGAGAGCAGGCCCCAGCCAAACCTGCTGCACCCCCCAGTGTCTGACATCTAGTTTCAAAAGCTGCGTTTCCATCGAATGTTATGAGTCTTCCAGCACAACAGTGACCCCAAACACACTTCATAAAGCAACCAGAAATCCTTCAAAAGAAAATTCTAGACTGTTCTGAAGTGGCCAGTAATTAGTTTGGATCTAAATCACATTGAAAACCTGTGGAAAGATCTGAAAACAGCAGTTTGGAAAAGGCACTCTTCAAACCTGAGAGAACCAGAGCAGTCTGAAAGAGTGCAAGAAGAGTATAAACTTCACAGAAATTGAGCTACTGTACATTCAAATGTGTCAAAAGACACAACTTTGGTGCTACAAGGCACCAGCAGTTTATAGGACAATGGAAAACATTGGATAAAGATGGAAAATACCCAGTATTTAAAATGCTGTAGATCAGGGGAGTCCAAGTAGAGGACAATGAGTGACCCACAGATTTGGACCAAAGGTTTTGTGCAAAGTGCAGAATGTGTGTGCAACAGTGTATGCAAGAAACCACAAGGATTGAAAATCCATCAGGCTAAGATGAAATACTAACAGGTAGAGCATATCAGAAAGCACAAGTAACATACCTTGTAAGACATAGGATTCAACCCAGAGTATCAAGAACCTCCACGTGACATGATCCCATACTCCAGGCAGAGTAGTAGAAAGGTGTTGGGTGAAGTGTCCTCAAGGCAACAAGTAGAAAGAGAGGTATGATTTTGTTGAAGATGTGGATAAGAAGCAGCTAATTCACCGAAACTGTATAGCTGGTGATAATTTGATTCTCCATTATGTCCAAAGGGAGCATTATTGGACCATGTTCTCAGCAGCTGTGCAAGACTAAGTAAGGAGGACCGTAATCAGGTGCTCAAAGCTGTGGCGAGTGTATCAGTGTAAGAATAGCACACAGGAGGACCTTCCCACCGGTTAGGGTGATCGTAGCGTTTGAAAGGGAAAGTAAAAAAGCAGAATCAGCACTCAGAGCCAGATCAGAGCTCCTGGTGATGGTGTGATACTAGCAATTAATGGTTGACTTACATAAGCAGCTGAAATTCCCAGGGGCTATCGCACAGATGTCTCTGATGATTGACATTGTGTTGCTCTCAGAAGCTTGTAGGCAAGTAATTTTGCTGAAGTTTAAAGTTCCTTGGGAAGATCGGATGCAAGACGCTAATGAAAGAAAGATAACGAGGTATGACAAACCGGTGTAGCCCTGCCACTCAAAAGACTAGAGGGCAAGGTATGTACCCATCGAAGAACACTGCTGGGACTTTGCAACCATATCTTTGTATAGGATCTATACATAGTACATTGGGTATCACAGATAGCCAGAAGGCATGTATGTGTGTGAGTCACAGAGAGAGAATGCGGAAAGTGTAGTTTTATAGAGTATAAGGCCCCATGTTTCAGTAGGGTGTCTGACATAACCTCTGCTGGAATACTCTTAGTCTCCACACACACACACTTTCAGAACCGCTTGTCCCACACAGGGTCACAGGGAACCAGAGCCCACCCGGCAACACAGGGCATAAGGCCGGAGGGGGAGGGGACACACCCAGGACAGGACGCCAGTCCGTCGCAAGGCACCCCAAGCAGGACTCAAACCCCAGACCCACCGGAGAGCAGGACCATGGTCCAACCCACTGCGCCACCGCACCCCCTACTCTTACTCTATTTAACCATAAAATACTTAACCACTTAAAATGGTCTGGCAAAGTCTCTGACTTGGGGCCCTTGTTAGACTAAGCTGTCATTAGGTGACATGTCGGAAAGGACAACCGAAGGCACACAACAAGCAGTCTAACTTGAAAGGGAAATCTAGAACATGCCTCCTTGTCCTTCCCCTCACACATAATCTCCCTCTTTATATACTTGTACTTTCTACCCAATGCGAAACTAAACACATCTCTGACAAAACTTTCTTTGCATTTCATGAGGCATTGGGTACACGTGTCAGATAGCACAATGCTGTAAGAATATCTACCTCGAGAGATACTCCTGGGGGTGCAGTGGGTTGGACTGGGTCCTGCTCTCCGGTGGGTCTGGGGTTTCAGTCCTGCTTGGGGTGCCTCGCAATAGACTGGTGTCCCGTCCTGGGTGTGTCCCCTCCAGCCTTATGCCCTGTGTTGCCGGATTAGGCTCCAGCTTCCCACAACCCTGAATGGGACAAGCAGTTCAGACTGTGTGTGTGTGTGTGTGTGTGTGTGTGAGAGATACTCCCAACTGCATCCCACCTAGCCCTCCAATTCCCAAAGTACTTAATTACCATCTTATTCAGATTAAGTGGAGTGCGGGAGGCCTTCCCCCAACAATTGGAATAGGTCAAGCACACAACTGAGTGACTGGTCTGATCACACAGAGTTGTACTGCACCAGCTTTTCCACCAACCCTCTCGCTCCCCTCAATAGGCAGACCATCCACTCCTGCAAGGGCCTGAATGGCCGCTGCCAGTCGTTATATGTACAGTGCTGCTTGAAAGTTTGTGAACACTTTAGAATTTCCTCTGTTTCTGCATAAACATGGCCTAAAACATGATTAGATTTTCACACAAGTCGTAAAACTAGATAAAGAGAACCCAAGTTAGCCCCATAATGAGACAAAAACATTAGACTTGTTCCTTTATTTATGGAGGAAAATGATCCAACGTTGCATGTCTATGGCAAAAGTATGTGAACCTCTATGATTATCAATTTATCTGAAAAGGAAATTAGTCAGCTGTTTTAGTCAATTGCATTAGAATCAGGTGTGAGTGGGGAAGGCCCTGCCTTATTTAAAGAACAGAAATCGGGGGTTTCACAATCAAAGTATGACCTTCACAACATAGATTTGTGGAAGTGCACCAGGGCTTGATCAAAGGAGATTTCTAAGAACCTCAGAAAAACAGTTGATGTTCACCAGACTGGAAAAGGTTACAAAACCATTTCTAATGAATTTGGACTCCACCAGTCCACTGTCAGGCAAATTGTGTACAAATGGAGGAAATTCAACACCCTTGTTCCACTCCCCAGGAGTGGTCGAGTAACAAAGATCCCACCAAGAGCATGGTGTGTAACAGTGTAGGAGATCAAAAAGAAACCAAGGGTAATGTCTAAGGAACTAAAGGCCTCTCTTGCTTTGGCTGATGTCAGGGTTCATGAGTCCACCATCAAGTGTATGGCAGGGTTGGAAGGAGAAAGGCAGTACTCTCCAAAAAGAACATTGCTGCCTGTGTTTGCTAAAGACCACATGGATCAGCCAGAAGGTTATTGGATGAATGTTCTGTGGACAGATGAGACCAAAATAGAACTTTTTGGCTTGAATAAGAAGCATTATGTTTGGCAAAAGGCAAACACTGCATTCCAGCATAAGAACCTTATTCCATCTGTGAAACATGTTGGGGGCAGTATCATGGTTTGGGCTTGCTTTGCTGCCTCTGAAGCAGGATGGCTTGCTGTCGTTGATGGAACTATGAATTCTGAATTGTACCAGCAAATTCTACAGGAAAATGTCAGGGTATCCATCTGTAAACTGAAACTCAAGAAAAAGTGAGTCATGCAACAAGACAACAACCCTAAACACACAAGTCGTTCTACTGAAGAACAGTTACAGCAGAAGAAAGTTAATGTTTTGGAATGGCTGAGTTAAAGTTCTGACCTTAATCCTATTGAAATATGGAAGGAACTGAAGCAGGCAGTTCATGCAAGAAAGCTCACCAATATCGCTGAGTTGAAGCTTTCCTCTAACGAGGAATGGGCTGAAATTCCTCCAAGCCGATGTGTTGGACTGATCAGTACTTACTTGGAACATACAGCATTGGATCATTTTCCTCAGTAAATGAGTATGTTTTTGTTTGTTTTGTCTCATTTTTTAAATTAGGTTCTTTTCAATCTAGTTTTAGGACTTGCATGAAAATCTGATTACATTTTAGGTCATATTTATGCAGAAATAGAAAGTTCTAAGGGGTTCACAAACTTTCAAGCACCACTGTATAAAGTCAGTAGCAGAGGGGTGGCAAAGAATATCCCTGCCTCACTCCTAGACTGGGGCAACCACTTATTGTGGTACCCACTGAAGGAAACCTGGCTACCCACCTTTGTCTTGAGCTGTCTCTCTCTAACTCTAAAATGATCTTTGTGAAGATCTGTAGTTACTGACAGCATCCGGTAACAACCTTACCTCAATCATTTCGCAGGGAGGCAAACTATGCTCTTTCTGCGACTCTTTAACTTTACTAAAGAGATGTGCTGAACACATTTCGTTCTCCTCCATTTCCTTAAGCCTCCCACTAACCAAAAGAGCACTGACTTGCAAATCCTGCAGCTGCTTTAACTCATTATTGACCCTGGTTGCCCTCTCAAAATCAATGTCCCTTCCTTTGAAATTACAGGCATATACCTTCTGAAGTTTCTCCTCAATTTTAAGAATGGCCCTTTCACCAAAAGAATACTGTAAAGAAACTTCTTTAACTTTGATCTCTCCCACCATCTGTAATTGAAGGATACTTTAGCCATACTTTAAAACAATCCTGCAACAAGTCCCTGTACTCCCATTCTTTTAGCACAGACATATTCATCCTCCAATAGCCCCACCCATGCAGTGGGGCCTATATGGAAACTAGTGCCTCAACCATTATATGGTCTGAAGGCCATAAAGGGGAAAGAAGGACAAATTTAAAGACCTTTGAAGAGGATGCTAAAATATAGTGAAGACAATTGCTTGCTCCACAGCTATTACTCCAAGTTATGTCTGGATGACTGGGATTACATGACTTAAAACAATCAGTGAGATAAATCTCATATAAAACCTTTAAAATATTTAAGACTTGCATCATTACTACCCTCTAAACAAGTTAAAATCACATCTGATTATTAAAAATCTATTAGTAACACAAAAAGGGATCAGTTCTTCCAACAAAACTATGCATCACGCAACTTCCACTGGAGTATATGCACATACTGCTGACCCCTCCAGGTGACATTCACTCCCAAGACCTTGCCTTGACTCTGTTACTGTATTTACATCTTCAAAAGCATGGTTCCCAAAAATGATCCCTACTCCCATGTAGCAGATGCCACCTATGTTCCAGAAGGATCTTCCTTTTTTCCTGGAAAGGAGGACTGTGTTCCATTGATCCCAGAAGTGAACTTCTTTAAAAAAAGCATAGGTTAAAAGGAAATGATGCAAGCTGGTTCTTGGGGTGGAATCCTCCTTTTTTTGTCTTCTGAATCTGTGCAGGGGCAGAGCTGGTGGCCTGGGGTTCTTTGGCCCTGGCAGGGATTTCTTCCACCCCCGCCTCTGGTGCCAGCTCAGTTTCCATCCTCCTTCCCTCTTCATTGAGAATGAGCACTCATAGACCCTCCTCCACAGACACCCCACTACCCAACAGAACATTTGCAAAGGAAAACCTATACTCTGGGCTAGGGGGGGTAAGATGTTCCTTGCTGCCACACACATTGTAGCAGCAGGGACCCTTACAGTCCCTGGCAAAATGGCCAGTCTCCAGGCAGTTTTGGCATGTCATCTTTTTACACTCATCACCAGTATGACCATGTCCCTGGCAAATCCCGCAGAAGGAGGGCTACTGATGGAAAAAGTCACTGTCACAGTGTTCCCCCGGGGTGGAAGCGCCGGACCCAAGCGCGGAGCACAGGAAGGTTTCTCAAGTGATGATCCAGAAGACATGGTTGAATAAACAGGCAAGGGCTCACCGATGTGCGAACAAAATCCGAAGGGAGAATCCGAGAGGCGTAATCCAGGAAACAGGCAAGAAGTCATGGTAAGCCAGGAAGTTGTGGAGATACAGGAGAGGACACAGGGAAACGAGGATGAGGAAGTGTACAAGGAATCAGGAAAGCAGAGGCAAGATACGTGAGTGAGTAACAACACTGAACAAGGTTCTGCATCTGTGGCTGTTCTGTGCCTCCCTTTTATGCGCCTGTCCCCGATCCGCTGCAGGTGCTACTTGTTGCGTCAAGGGTGGCGTGACAGTCACCATTATCACCCTACACTTAAATAAGCTGGGGCATGGTAAAGTCCATCTGGAACCGCTGGATTTGGATGTTGGTGAAATTGAAATTGCCTGCATGTGCTGCAAATTCCAAACTCGTCATGAATATCCAGCTGACCCGGCAGAAAGTTGACATGACCCTTCAGGAACCCCTGAATGGCCTCCGCAAAAATGAAAGGGTTGAAAATATAAACTGTTATCATCCTCCTGTCAGTCTGCCTCAGCTGGTCTACTTTATACTGTGTCAAACCTCTTTTGCTTTCTGTCCAGCAGGTCTCTATCATCCTCTGAAAATCATTTTCACTGAGGATGGTCACATCCATGAACCGCTGGGGTTCATTTTAATATAAGCAGACAACACTGCCAGCAGCCGGGCTCAACACTTCGAAGACCACAACCCTGATAAAAGTGGCCCAGTCGGAAAATATCTCTGGCACATCCAAGCTTCTCCACCAAATTTTCATTATACGAAAGAATCTGGTGGGTGGGGCTTCAAGCTCTCCACCTCCATCAACCTTCATGAAAATGACCTTATCTGAGACAGCAGAGGTCCTCTTGTCAGGCCTGGCTGCCTCTTCTGCAGGTGAGGCTGTCATCATTGTCGCCACTGCCTTCACCTCCTCCACCTCCAGTTCTCCTCCAACCGGTGTTGAAGTTCCTTCGGGGAATGACTCCTCCATCCTGTTGTTCAACTTCTCAGGAGTTCTTACAGGTGGGCAATTCCTCTGGGAGTGCAGTCTTGACCTGCTTCCCCAGGGGAGACAGCCTGACCTGCCTCCTAGTGATCATCTTTCTTCCTGCAATGCTCACCTTGGCCATTTAGGAGGAGGCGTTGTTCCTGCACCACACAGCCAGTTGGTGTACATCCTCTCTGTATGATGTTTCATCATTGTTGCTGATGAGACCCCACAGTTGTGGGAGAAATTTGGGGAGAAATCAAATTTTTTGTTAGAAGTTTCTTGGATGGTTGTGTGTACCCCAGTCCAGTAAGCTTGCATCTTATCACATTCCCAGAACAGATGTATCAAAATGCCTGGAGAGGCTATGTATTTGAAGCACAGCTGAGATGAATATCCTGTGAAGGTGCACTGGAGTGATATAGATTCTGTGACGGAACTATAGAGTTGTAGATATTTATAAAAGTCTGTATTGGGTAGGTTGAAATTATTTCTTGAAGCTCACCAGAGATTGATCTGCAAACATAACATATTCAACACCCCTTTAGATAACCATTTCTGGATCCCAATTTAGCACAAGTTGTAGGGGAGATCTGGGTTAAGAGAAACAGGAGACTGTAATGATAGACCATTCCGGATCCCCAGATGTCTATTATCATTTCTTTAAACTAGAAGAGTGTTGCTAGGAGAGTGTTAGAAAAGTATTACAAAATTTTTGGATGAAAAATAGGATCTTATGAAATTTCTGAATGAGTGCCAGAGATTTTAATAGTCTTGGGGAGGATGAAGCACACTGAATACCAACCGACAGTCTGTTCTAGCCTGGAATCAATTAGTTATTTAATTTGTGCAGCCCATTAGTAAAATCTTATATCCTACAGAAGCACCACCCTTGTCTTTTGGTTGACAAAGTTTGGAAAGCCTAATTCTGGGCATTTTATTATTTCAGCTAAATGTAGAGATCAAGGTGTTTTTTATAAAGTGTTTGACAATTACGTTGCTTTGTTTCACTGTATACTGTACCAGCTGTATATGGTTGAAATGACAACAATGAAGCCACTTGACATTTTGTAATAGGTATAACAACTGAGGTAATACAATCATCCGGACATTAACTCTACCAAATACTGAAATAAGAGGTCCAAGTTGCCAAGTCTTCTTTAATTTCCTTAATTATTGATGAGAATTTGGTGTCAAGAATGTGACTGAGATCAGGAGTAACAAAAATTCCTAGGAATCTAAAACCAGAGTTTACCAGTGTAAAGGGAAAGCACCAAATGGAATTAAAAGGGGTTTCATAGCCAGAGATTTAGAGTTGATTTTATAATCCGAAAGTCTACTATTATAGGATATCGCCTTTAGTACTGTTGGGACTGATGGCATTAGTAAAGGGCATAATTTGGGCCAGAATTTGTTATAGAATTCAAGGGCAAAGCCATTGGGCTCTGGTGCTTTACCAGAAGGTATTGATTGAATTGTGTCCCAGATCTCTTCCTTAATACTTGGTGAGTTTAGGAAAGAAAGGTCCTTGTCTGAGACACTAGGCAGTGATACACTTGCTAATTATGATTGTATTTTTTCCTTTGAGCCTTACCCCTAAAAGAAGTAAAGGGACATATTCTATAAAGGTATTATTTGTCACTGGGTCATACATTACTGGACCTGGTGTACATATGGCCTTAATCAACCTTACAACAAATTCTGTTGTAATTTTAGCTGACAGGCCAGAAGACAATTAGTTTATTGCCTGGTTTATAGTAAAGATGTTTCATAGAGAGCAGAATTTTAATATAATTTGTGTAAACCAGCTGGTATCCAGCCTTTGCCATAATTAGTTGGTTCCTCTTCTCCTGGATTGGTGATTGTTTATGTTTTAGCTCTAGGTGATTAACTTGTAATTTTTTATGTTCCTTCTCTCATAGTTTTTCTCTTGGGAGGCTTTGGAAATTATTAGACCCTGTAGTGTAGCTTTAGCACCATCCTATACAGTAGCGAATGAGACAGTAGCTCCAATACAGCTCTATATTTTCTTGAATCTTCCGACAGAAAGGTTCGTCATCCAAAAAGGTGAAATTCAGTCTCCATTGTTTAGTTTTGGGTAATATCCTTTGAATATCAGCTTCTGAAGTCCATAGTCTGAGAGCACAGTGAGGCCGGTCTGCCAGGATCTAAACAGCATGAATAAAGTTATTAGTGATGAAAAACATTATCTAGTCCAGAATTCAATTTATGGGGGTTTAATCCTCGATGTCAGGGTGCAATTTTCTGCAGATATCAACCAAACCCAGCCTGGAAATCATGTTATTGAGAGGAGCTGAGAATTTTAAATGACATAAAAGATGTGGACAAATATATTTATGTTATCTAATCTACTGTTCAATTCGCCTGCCAAACAACCAAAACCTTTACAGATGATTCAGTCAGTCAGACTTACCCCTACCCACAGAGAATTCCATCTAACCAGGAACCACTTAGTCATTTGATTTTGGGGGGTGTGGTTGGACAAAAGGAGAACAAAGTACACAGACCTGTTGCTAATCATCCCTTTTTTAATCCCTGGCATCAATTTCTGCAGTAGAAGGAAGGGAGGGACCAACCAACTAACTCACTCACCCCCCCCCCCCCAAGAGAAGCCATCCCTCACAACTTCTTCACCTGTGACAATCTCACTTCTGCACATCTTTGTAGATACATATACAATTCTGGCAGCTGGTGAATGTCTTCTCCTGTGTCCTCAAATGCAACAGAATAGTATAAATTTTCAGCATATATGTCGAGAGGTGTGGTGGAGCAGCGGGTTTGGCTGGGTCCTGTTCTCTGGTGGGTTTGAGGTTCAAGTCCTGCTTGGGGTGCCTTGTGACAGACTGACATCTCGACCTAGGTGTGTCCCCTCCAGCACTGCGCCCTGTGTTGCCGGGTTAGGCTCCGGTTCCCCACGACCCTGTATGGGACAAGCAGTTCAGACTGTGTGTGTGTTTTTCTTTGTAAACTCAGAAGTTGACATTGATGTAATATAGGTAAAGAGGAACAAAAATAAGTAAGTAAACATATTAGAAGGGTATTTCTTCTTTTTCATCAGATCACATTTTCACTACCTACCATAAAACAACTAAAAGTGCAATAGCTCCAGATTATGAAATTTCAGTCAATTGTACACCGCTGCATTAGGCAAAAAAAACAAAAAAAAACAAAAAATAAAATAGAACAGCAGAACAGGGACAAGGTATGCTGTTAGAAATTATTTGTATATGTGGTTTACAAAAAGCAGAGCAATTTAGCCCTGTCTGAAGCTGGACATTCCATTTAAGAGCAAAATGCACATCTCATAAACAAGGCATATCATTATAGCAGACTGCTATAACTGTGTCCCAAACAAGTTAATGGAAGGGAAACACTGTAAATATGGTTTTCAAAAATCTGGAAAATGGCTTCTTTCCATCGGGCAAGTTGGTGGCTTTTGTAGTTTAAAATATTTTGTAAATGTCATGTTCTTCTAAATTTCTGCTACAGATTTTAAGGTGGTTATTAGAACTCTGGGAAACAGGTAGCTATTAATGCAAATGCATACGTGTATTTCCATACTGTTTTAAAGATATATTTTTGACTTTAAAACAGTTTAATAAACCTAAAAATCTTTTAAAACCAATTTAAATAACGCAAGAAAGGAGAAATATGCACTCAAATGTTTTACTTTTTATGAGACCAGCATGTACATATGCAAACAACTTTGTATGAGTAAAATTGTTCCATATCACAGAGATTTGGGGGATAAAGTAAATCATCTGTATGGTCATTCTAATACTGTACACAGCTTCACGTACAAATCCAGTTGTAACTGTGTGTGAGGAACACTACCCTCGCAGCCCCATCAGCCTACCAGTCTTTGAGTCACTACCTCCCGGTACATTATGGATATGTAAATGAAAAGCAGTAGAATAACAAACAGATCATCCA
This sequence comes from Scleropages formosus, assembly GCF_900964775.1. Classification (NCBI taxonomy): domain Eukaryota; kingdom Metazoa; phylum Chordata; class Actinopteri; order Osteoglossiformes; family Osteoglossidae; genus Scleropages; species Scleropages formosus. The sequence goes on from NC_041810.1 coordinate 36,031,893, forward strand.
TGAAACCCAACAGTCCAAAGAGTGCCTCTGGGATGAAGTCCAGTGGTGAGGCCAGGTATGTCACTGCTCCCACCAAGCACAGGAGAATACGGACGCGAAACATCCAAAAAAGCCCACCAACAGAAAACATCTCTCTGAAGGCATGGCGCAGCAGAGTAGGGACATCCCGCAGGCGGTCCATCAACTATGAACAACATAAGAAGAGATGCAATATTAGACTTCAGGAGTAGCATACCATTGATGCACTATCTGGAAGCAGATGTCAGGATGTCTCATTGACTTACAGATCTGGGCTGGCCTGAGAATCTACGGTTATAATCATGGACATCCTGCAGGATCTGTGCAGGCTCTGACTGCCCCTCCAGAACTTGATTTAACTGGTTATTCTCATAGAAAAGCGGGAACAGCAGTGTGACCTGTATCCAAATATGGAACAACCATCAGTTAAATTGCAGTTACCTTTAAAGAAAATATTGTAACATCTACATCTGTAAAACTTTTTGTAAATACAACACACGCAGTACATTTCAGAATTCAAAGCATTTCTGCATGTGCTTTACATTTTAGATATAATGCACATAAGTCTGCTAAATAAATTTCCATTAAAATAGAAATCTCACCAGTTGTCTACAGATGGGGCAATTAATTGCACCAAGCCACGACCCATACCGCCAATATGCAACAATGCAGGAACCTTGAGGACAAAAGAAAGTACAGTTACAAACTGCACCAGTAGCACCAGTCTACCAGAAATACAGGACAAATAGTTATAAGAAAAAGGTCACATTAGTGGTGCAAGCCTAGCAGTGATTCTACAAAGTGGTTCACAAATACCAGTGAAAACAGTTAAACATTATGATTAAAAAAAAGTATATTTCTGTAATTAAAAAAACATTACTGAATGACGTGTACTTGAATGGGCCAAGATAGGCAATTATTATCTTGGTATTAGGAAAGAACCCTCTACCTTTCTAACATTATCAACTGACTAACACTGTTACAATTATTTAAAATAAAACTACTACATAAAATTTACATAGAACTGCAAAATAAAGAAGTAATTGCTACATTCTGACATACTTTTTAAATATTAAGAAATCGTGACCGTATAAATACAGAAATTCACAACAGAATATGTCCTCAGTATTTCTACATTATTTTCCATTTATTCTCTTTGCATATGGTGTTTTCAACCAGTTATTGCAAATACAGTCTTCCCTCACACAACAAGAACTTGTTCATATGAACGTATGTAATTGTTAACCCAAAAGTCACATAACAAGCTGTGAAATCAAACTGATGTGAAACATCTTATAAGAACAGAAATTTCTATTAGAAAATATGAGCCTTGGTGCCAGGAGTACCACAAAGAGTGCTACTGTCCCTTGGCTGTGTCACAGTAGTGTTCCTGCTCGGAAGTGTTTCTCGGAAATCTAACTATTTGTCATAGTGTAAAACCATCATCTATCATAGTAATGAACTCTAAAGAAATAAAGAAGGTCCTAAAAGATGCTGTAGGGCAGGGCAAAGGAAAGCCTTGCCAATCAGGGGTGACAAGTTTTGTGAACGATTACAGTAATTACATTATGAGATCTGCCTCATTTTGTTCTCATTAGTTTTCCAATAGTCTTTATTTTACATTGCATGTTTGTAAGCAGCTTTTAAAAAATTATTACACTAACAATAGAATCAATTCATGCATTACTAAAAACTACTTTTACATGTAGGTCCACAGTAGCCCAGAACCTATCCTGAATACATGGTGCATAAGGCAGAGTACATCCTGGGATCCCATCCACTGCAGGCCAATCACACACACTTATTCTCTCAAAGTATACATACATGATGGGCAATTTAAAGTCACCAGTTCACCTGAAACACGTGTCTTTGGCCTGTAGGTGGAAATCGGAGCACCCAGAGGGGACCCACGTGAACACGGGAAGCACATGCGAACTCTGCACATACAGAGCCGGATTCAAACCCACATCCACACCCAGGAGCTGAGAGTCACCCACTGCGCCACTGTGCCACCCAAGAATAACGAAACAGAACAAAACAAAAACAATATAAAAAGAGAAAACAAGACAGATGATGAGAGGGAAAAAGGGAGCAGGCGAACATGTAATGTGTAAGTGACTTAAAACACGTGAATCTTAAAACAGGATTTAAAGGTGTCCACAATAGTTCTGATATTCTAGACTTAGTTTTGTGAAAAAAGAGGATGAACCTTGTGTGCCTTAGAACAAAATTATTTCATTTTCCAAATTTAAATTATTGGTATTTACAAGTTATTTTTACGAGAAATCACCTTACCAGCAGATTTTGCAGGTAAGAAATTTTGTTCGTTATGAGAGGGAAGCCTGTACTTACCTGCTGGTTTAAGTAATTGCTCAGTGGATCAAAAATGAGTTTTCATGTTTGCACATACCCAAAGACATGGATGACAGTCAGACACAAGTAAATTAAAAGAAGAAACTGGCTGATTAGACATGACACCATTTCACACAATTAAAATTCATTGAGCCTCTGTCCAGTGCATTTCTTCTTCAATGAAGTAACTGCAGCACTTGTACCACCTTAGTTAAACCTTGCACTAACCACAGAAAAGGTGACCACAATTTGTCTCCACCGGCATTGAGGCCTGTTGTAAGCAGATAGGACACCACATGTCTGAGTAGAACTGCTGTCTGGGTTCTGGAGGTGTATCCTGGAGGAAATGGTAAAACAAATGGTGGAACAGAGTTTTAGCAGGTCTTCCAGTACATGCCACATAAACATTTACAATATCAAACATCTCAGAAGCACCGTGGTAAACTTTTATGTGAAAACTGCTCCCAGACAAATATTTCCAGATCACAGTTCAAGAGGAATTTGACTTGTTAAAATTGATAAAAAGATCAAAGCGCATTGCACCTGCTCTGACTGAAGATGTTGACGGACAGCTTGCACATGTTCTTGGTTCTCGGGGTGGATGTTTTGTTCGTTTCTAAAAAAATAAAATATAGACACAGATGTTTTATTTATACATAGTTTTGCATCATATAAAGATTTTATTTTAAGTCATACTACTGGTATAATGTGTATTGGTACTTAAGGTAAACCCCTTTATGTAGTGATGTGTTTCTGTAAAACAGTTCTTATATTTGATTATTTCCGAGTCATTATGTGCAGTAAATTATTACTGAACATTTAATTAATGTTGATATTTTTGCATTTACATTGTACGGTCACAAGCTGAGAAACACCCGTTTGAATGTAGAGAATTCAGCTTTGAAAGGAGTTGAACAGACCCATTTCAGTTTGAGGCATTTTTTTTGCATTTACAAAAACCAAATTTGGATTTTGTGTGCCTTTTGAATGTTAAGCGGTGCAAGATATTTACATTTATTCATTGAGCAGACATCGTTTTCCAAAGCAACGAAGAATGAATGGGAGGAATGGTGATACAGAGAGTAGTGTTGCTGCCTCACAGTGCCTTGGTGGTGCAAGAGAACATTAGTTTAATCCCCGCTCTGCCTGTATGGAGTTTGCATGTTCTCCCCATGTCTGCAAGGGTTTCCTCCCACAGTCCAAATACAAGCAGTTCAGGTGGCTCTGTAACTCTAAGTTGCCCGTTTTGTGCGTGTGTGTGTGTGTGTGTGTGTGTGTGGATACCCTGCAATGAATTGGTATCCCAGCCTTGTAGCCAATGCTTTTGGGATAGGCTCCAAGTCACTGCTACCCTTCTCAGGATAAGTGGTTATTCAAATTGGATGGAAGGAACTAAAAATTATTATTAATTAGTATTTAGCTGATACAAGATGATCCAAGGTGACTTACAGTGATAAATAAAGTGCACTAAAATTCCTGCCATCATTCACCTATGTGTACACCAGACAAAGCCACTGGGGCAAGGGGAACTTGTTTGTGGGTACAGTTTGTAATAGATATGAAAGAGCTGAAGGAGCACAGGTTATTAAGCATGTAGTATTATGGAGTAATGAAAGGGAAACTGCTTTGCTGTTTTATGTTATGATACCTAATGTTAACCAGGAAGCACATAAAAACTACCACTGAAACTACAGGGCATTTACATCTTCGAGTTATGAGAGCTCACCCTATAAAGGGTTTTTCGGGAATGCGTAACCTTCATAAGGTGGTGGAAGGGTGCACTTAATTGTTTTTCATTTTATCTCAGCGCATTAGTCACACTATCGACCCTAAAAACTCATCACCCGTTCAGTTCCTTTGTAGCATTAAGAAATATTTATTTTTTTGTTCTGAACAGAAGGGGGGCGCAGTGGGTTGGACTGGGTCCTGCTCTCCGGTGGGTCTGGGGTTCGAGTCCCGCTTGGGGTGCCTTGCGACGGACTGGCATCCCGTCCTGGGTGTGTCCCCTTCCCCCTCCGGCCTTACGCCCTGAGTTGCTGGGTTAGGTTCCGGTTCCCCGCGACCCCGTATGGGACAAGCGGTTCAGAAAATGTGTGTGTGTGTGTGTGTGGTTCAGAACAACTAATCCTAATCACATTTACACTCAATTTTAGCTTAATATACTAAATTATTTATGTACCATATATAAGGGGGTGCGGTGGCGCAGTGTGTGTGTATGTGTGTGTGTGTGTGTGTGTGTGTATATATATAAATCTATTAAAAGTTGAAAATGAGCAAATACTTAAGACTGGAAATGAAAACCTGGAGAGAGACGAGAGGAGGGATGATGCTCCCTCACCACTGAGGCTCACAATACTGTATATACTTTCTAAGGTTTCACTTGGGAGCTCTTCATTTAAGTCCTTATGTGGATAGTATGTCAGCTCAGCTGGTGTTCCAGATGCAAGTCAATTATAATGTATTCAACGACTCTCAGTCTCAGCTCCTTTAGGTCCAGGGAGTGTGCAGGTTTCCATTCTACCGGACAATTAAGCCTCACATATGAGCAGAAGTCCAAATGTTGAACGAACAAGGCTTTAGCGAGGAAAAACCAATTTAGAGCATGAAACCGATATGTGCGGGAGCTGCACCACACTGTGTCGAAGAGCACGGCAACACGCTGAAGGCTTCACCTGCATAGGAGGGTTAAAAGGGCCACGAGGAAAGTGATGCTCAAGACGACCACCACAAGGACTGAGTTACTGATCCCTTCTATGAGCGAGTCCTCATCTTTCATGGAGTTCACAACCCACTGCTTCTCGTCCATTCCGCTCAGTCATCACCTGCAAGGCTGCACATGTCCAGTGACAGAGAGTGAGTGAAACACAACATGTCAGTGCACGTGCCGCCAGTGAGCGCAAGGAAAGAGCTGCAGGGAGATGAAGGAAGCGCACCGCACGGCTTTTAAAAACTTCGCTTCTATTTTGTAATCTATGAGGCCAAGATGGCATGCCATGCCATTTTTGGGGTGAATATGACTGGTGCATCATTGCACGCAACTGTCTCTACTAGTGTCACTAACAGTCCGTTAAAATGAGGTCTACCACAAAGACACCTGAGTCTACCTATTAAATAGCAGTTCCTAATAGTATCAGTAATAACATATCTTTTTTGGAGAGAGAAGTAAGCGTTATCTTACGAGTCACCCCCGTCTTCCAGTTAGCCAAGCAGCTAGCGGCATAATTCGCCTAAACATATACTATATAATTAGATGTAATTTTTAAAAAATCTATAAAATTAGAATGAACACATTTAAAACTTTTAGGTCTAAGAAAGCAAAACGGATATGGCAAGAAAAAATACATGTAGTCTTCAGCTAACCATGAAGCTACACCATGTCGCTCCTTCCGCATTCACAGCAAAGAACTATCCCTCTACGTAGGACCCCAATAGCGCGTGTCTTCGCTACTGCCTGCAAAATATTGAACGTGGCCATGAAAGCCAAACGAGTAAGTAATGATACAAGTTTAATTAATAAACAATATATTCGAATGAAGTGTACCTTCATTTACAAAGTTTTTTATCGGCTCCGAAACAGGCCGAGGTCGTCCGGAATGTGCTCGGTGGCAGCCATAGGACCCCAATATATTGGACAACAAGGGAGGGATATAACGTCACACACTGTGTATCTTTCTGTCTGGAACAGTTTAGTACAGTGGTTTGTGGCAATAGTTTTTTGTTTTTAATTGACGTAGGGACTGTAGGAAAGGTGTGACACCAACCGGCGAACTGAAATACTCGCTGAAGCGCAACGTCGCCGGGGTTTCCTGTACGTACGGAACAGGCGGGCTGTCCGTCCCGTCCGGTGTTGCCGACCGAAGCGAAGGATCTCGTCTCGTGCCGGAAGGGGCCGCGCGTGCTCCGGAGCCGCCCGTCTGCAATGAGTCACTTGGAAGCTGTGGATCGAGTCGAGCTCTGCGAAAGCCTATTGACATGGGTAAATGTTAACATTAATTTCCCGTCATTGAGTTTTCCTGTGCCCTTGTGAGATGTGAGGGCGAACACTGTGGGCAGTCCCCTCGTGAAATAGTTAAATAAATGAAATAAATAGTAGACGAACAGCGCCCGGCTCCGCGGCGCTAGTAGTAGCGAGGACCAGGCAGGCAAAGGATCAAGAAATCAAGGGAGGGAGGGAGCTCTGTCTGTGTGGGGAAAGAGTTGACTAGTACATCTCTCACACACACTCAGACAGCAGTTGTTGTGAGTTGAACTCAGTCAGTGCGTGTCGAGGAAGCGAAACCCGAAACAGCGCGGTTTGCGAGAGTGAAGGAGCGCTTGTCAGAAATGTGCCCACCACCACTCAACAACACCAAAGTACAGGAAACAAATTATATTATTGCACAGAAAAGAGATGGTAGCGGAGAGCCGGGCGGGGCGGTGGGCCTGCCGCTCAGCTTCCCCTCCGGATAAGACAAGCGATGGTGAATCCAGTGAGTGTGCGAGTAGCCTATTCAAAGTCTGTGTGTGTGTGTGTGTAAGACATATAATCAGCAGAATCATTATCATCCCCTCAGCTTTCCTTTCCCAACTCAACTTCCAGTAGTGAAGGAGAAGAGAAGAGGAGCCGTAGTGCCCCGCTTCACTCTCGACATGGCGGGAACAAAACGCATGATTTATTCCACACTTATCTACGTCCTAGTTACAGTTTCACTGGATTTGTGCCACTTCCCCAGTGTGGGACTGGTGAGACCTACTGCCTCAGTAACTCTGCTCTCTGGTTCTCTGCACTGCTCTGCTCGAAATGCCTGACCGGAAGCGCGGCATGTCACGTGACCCGGGTGGACACCCCCACTTCTCCCTAACCCCACTTTACTGTACTATACCTGTACTGTACTGCCCTGTATTGTTCTGTTAGCCAGTGGCCAAGGCTAGCTTCACACCTTCTGCTCATGAAATGATGATGATGATGAAAATAATATTAATAGTAGTACTATAATAATAAAAGAGCTGAAACCTGTCATTCCTTTCTCTGTAATGTAAGCAAAATATCCCCATGTTCACAAAACAGATCTTGGATTAGAGTAAAACCATGTATGGCCACGTTACTAAGAGTACTGTAGCACCCCCGAGGGAACCGCATACAGGGCAATACTTGGAAGTCCATGTATCCAAGTACTACTGAACAATAGTAGAGTTTCTTCCCTTGTCGAGGCTGGTGGGGATGTGCATTGGCTTCCTTCAGTTGTCGAAAGCTATTCTTAGCTTCCTCTCAGACTTCCGAATGGATTATGAAAACTTTGAGGGGCGAGGGTTCTTGGTGTTCGCTGTATACTACTTTGAGTTCTGTCTTGACAGGTGTAAATGTATCCCCTCATAAATGGAACAATATCTTGAAAATATTAAACTCTTTAGAGACTTTTTAGGAATGAAAGATCAGATTTTGTTTTAACAACACATTTGCGTCACGCTTTTCAGTAAATGTTTAGTATGTATTTTAAATACCAGGCCTTCTACTTGTTCGCTATGCGTTGGCATAATAATGGCTGAAAGCCTCATCTTGCTGCTAATACTGGATGCTGGAAAAAGTTGGTACAAAGGCAGCTGTGAACCCTTTGCAATTACCTGAATTTCTACAAATGTCAATGGTCTCATAAAAATAAGCAAACACAATCTGTTGAAACCAGTAACACACAATGATACAACTGCTTCTCAATACTGTACATTCACAGTCCAGGACATTTAGTTACTGGTAGAACCTCCACTAGAAGCATTAATGTCTGCCAAACATTTCCTGTAGACTCTGACCAGACTTTTCCCATGGTTAGGAGGAGTTAAAGACCATTCTTCCTTCCAAAATCATTTCAGTGTATTGATATTTCTGGGATTCTTTGTGTGAACAGCTCTGCTTTCTACTGGTCATAATACAGTATTTCAGTTAGGTTGAGGGCTGGACTCTAACTTGGCTATTCCATATTCTGTTTAAGCAAGAAAAAAAATCTTAATCTTGTGATCAAATGAAGATTATCTAGTGTCAGACATTTGTTTTTAATATTACCCAGTATCTCTAACAGCATAATGTTTAAGTGCTTTATAGGATGATGGAGGTGTTCTTGGGAACTTTATGTGACTCACAGATATCTATGATGTAAACCTTTATGCAATTACTCATGTGATGTATACTGGTTCATATGGTGGTATGTGATAAATCAACTGTACTCTGGAACCACATGTCTGCATCCAAATTTACATTTACATTTATTCACTTAGCAGGTGCAAATTTCTCCATCTGTTGATCGAATGCACTGTGTATTTTTTTTTTTCTCTGAGATGTACATCTCTTTGGAGGAAGGTAGCTGCTAAATGAATCAATGTAATGTAAATGTAACCTGTCAGCCGCACTGTCAACATGTTTTTGTTCAGTGTAGCGTGTATTGTGTCTTATACCCTTTGCTTGTGAGTCCACTGCCAGTTATCGATAATAAATTGAGTGAAACTGTATTATTAAAGGACAAGCTGGAAATAACTTGTTACAAGTTGGTGTGACTGTCATGCATGATGATTAGTTTTAGGTAACATTTTTCATCCAAGAATCAATATTTTTGTCCTGTAAGAAATGACATCCTTTGTAACATCCTTTTTCATAGATACAGACCTTTGGAGTGGAAGCACCATGTAAAACAGTAGAAGACCTTACAAGTGGTGTTGCAATGGCTCAAGTTCTTCAAAAAATGTAAGTGTTTTCCTCTGTTTTTGTCATAGCTTGTTTTCAACACATTTATTTGCTTATTAAAGTAATACTATGCAGTTTCCCCACACTAAATGTTGTGTTGGCTTTTCACTTAGTATACTGAATATTGTCAGTAGAAAATAATAGTTATTGCCAATTTTTATTTCTTTTGAAAGATAAAAAAAAAATTGAGTGGTAACTTTCCATTATAAAACCTAAGTGTTCCAAATTGTTTTATAGCAAATTAGGGTTTTCTTTTTCTCAGGTAGTTATAGGTTCAAAGCATATTACACCAAATGCACAACAGCTGGTAAACGCACATGCAGTCTTACTAAAATAACAACAGGTAGTGTAGTAATAGTGAACATTGCATGTACACACTTAATTAAGGCACTTGGCTTTACACACAGACTGATTTTTGTTTGATGACTGATTACTGATACACTCTCAGGCATCTTCTCCATTCTCACTTTCATAAGTGTTACCTCGTGTTATTCATTTTGCTTGGTGATTACAATGTATTCTTCATAAACATGTTCATTATTACATGCACTTATTGTTTTGGGTAAGTGCCAGCTTGCAATACTGTGCTGTAAGGTTTATATGTAAATTGATTGTACATGATGTTTGGCTTGATATCAATCCCTTGATTTCCGCATAAGTTTTGACTCCGCTATATTGCTTTGTGTCATACAAGACGTGTTAAAATACAAACTCTGTTATTTGTGGGCAGGAGGTAAAGTAGTGGTAAGAGATGCAATTACTGAAGTAAATGCTGCTGAAATGCATATGAAATTGTTTGTGTTTTACTTGCAGTCTTTGATATGCCTAGTCTTTATTATTAAGACATGAGTTCTCGGACCTTTTACTCTTTCTCATGGTTTGAATAATGCACTAAATCAAAAGTCAAATCCAAAGACAGTTAAATTTTACTGGTGCAGAAATGATCATACCAGAGGTGTCCAAAGGACCAGGGTTCCCACACCACATCTTGTGTAAAGAGTGAGTTTTGTAGCACAAGTTCATTACTTTGAGTTTCCGGAGTTGTCAGCCTTGATCACAACGCAAGCTTACCACCCTCCAGTTGTTTGACAGCATTCCTCCTCAAGAACGTATGTATTGCGGTGTTTCCATGCAGAAATGCGGAATCCTCATGACACCAGGTTCCTCCATACACAGTGGTTTGGTGACTCAGTAGATGAGGGAGGCAGACAAGAACAAGGTGAATTAGCATTGTTGTGACTATGACTTCATACCATACAAGGGAGTGGAGACTTTCTTCTGGTATGAAGAGGCTCATTCGGGATTACTGCAGTGACTTCAGTGTGAGGGTTACAACGAGAGCGTTACATCCTAGTGCCGTGGGCTAATGAATAGGATAAGCACAGGCCGCACTTTTTCTCGGATCACATTTTCCCCTTTGCCCTGAACATCCTTAGGAAGTCAGTAGAGATGGGGTGCGTAGGAGGAAGTTGAGACCTAATGGTAAGTTTCAGTTCAGCCTAGGAAGTACACAGATTCCATGCATTCTGGAGAATCCAGTGAAAGATTAAGTTGTAGCAGTTTGAGGCAACTTCCCAAGAGATGCAAGCAGCAGTGTAGAGGTCAAGACTTCCGGGGCAGTACAAAACATGGGTATTTCGCTATGGAACCTGCTCATGAATTCTGTGGCTTCTTCTGCTCTGCTGTGCCTTTCTTTGAGAAAACGATAAGCTGTTATCACTGCAGGTGACTTGTCAAACCTTCAAACCCGAGCACAGCAGAACCTTGTGCAGGCACAGAAACTAGTTGAAGCTACCCTGCAAGAGGCTCCATGAGGAGTTCACAAGTATTAAATTGAATCAGCGAGGGACATGCTGCAATCGACATTTGGTTCTGCAGTCAGCAGCAGGCATCAGTGTGAAGACAGGAGGGCAGGAAGAGTCCCATGACAACTTCTTTCCTCTGTTAGTTGAAAGAAGTTCCGCCAAACCTCAGCATCATCTCTTACTTGGGTGCAGTTGATAATCCAGGAGGTGGCTATGGCCTGCACTCCTGTGTTTTGCCCTCTCCCCATCCTCAGAATGTGGCCTGAGCTTCTCATACAAGTTGCTGTAGAATAAAGATCCTTTGTTGCAATAGGCAAAATGCCATTGTATTGAATAATAAACCTGCTGCATGAAAAAAGGTATATGCTTCCATCAGTCATTGTAACAGTTTTTCATTGTACAGAACCCTATTATATGGGATATGAGTGTATAGGCTTCCCTTGTGTAACATACTCTCTTTTTATGTAGGAATTTGGACTGAAAAGCACACATAATATTCTAATGTCCATGGCACTCTAAAATTTCCATGGAAAAACTGTGGCCTTGCACAAGAAAAACCGTACAAGAAAAGAAATTTCAGTGTAAAATACAAGTTTTGGTGTTTTTGAGAATTATGCTAGGTGAGCAGTCCCCCCCAATGTAGATTCTCCAGTACTTTTCTGTTGACTCTTAGCTCTATGCCTACTCACAAGCATCTCTCACAAATCTCATGACATTTTTATCATGGTGAAATACCATGTAGTGTATAATATTGATCTCTCATGCAAAGGAATCTTTAAAGAAAGTGCTACAAGTTGAAAAGGCAAAGTAAAGCCTTACCGTTCCGTAGAACCCTTGAAGTGATAAAACATATTTCTAATATTTGTTTTAAAATCAATATAGTTATAAATGACTGAGCTGATTTATTGTTGGCTAAGCAGGGAAGGGTTTCTAGTTATTACAGTAATTACATTACAAGAACTGCCTCATTAGTATTTTAGTAACAATGAGCCAGATTTCCCTATGTGAGGCGTAAAACTTGAAGTTCATTCAGAGATTCTGCCGTATTCCCATTTGTCTTTATAGGGTATTTCTGTGTTTAAAATGTGAAGCTACTAGTACTACTGATAAATTTCTTTGACTGTGGTGGGAAACTTGAATGGGGAAATAGATCTCCATTGAAAAGTTTTTGACAAACTTTCACTTTGGAGAAGAAAAGTGTCAGCTAAACAAATAAATGTAAGTGTGACTCAAGTGTCTAACTTTGCTTCAGAAGAAAATACTTTTACTTATAGGGTAACTTAAAGAAATTCTGAAAAATTAGACCACTTGTTTGGATCTTCATAGGTAGTGTTCTATGACCACCTCTGCTAAGTATGGCAATGCGTTGCCTTCTTGTTGTATTATGTACCTATATCTCTTTGCATTATCACTGTATAAAAATAATTCTCAGTTAAGCAGAATTGTCTTCTGTGTAGGTGGGTAAATTGTTTTAATTGATTTCAGGGTATATACAGAGGGCAGCATGGTGGCACAGCAAGTATCGCTGCTGCCTCGCAGTCCCTGGGCGGTCTGAGAGAACATGGGTTTCTCTCCCTGCTTAGTCTGTGTGGAGTTCGTATATCCTTTCTGTATCTGTCGGGGTTTCCTCCCACAGTCCAAAGACATGCAGTTTAGGTAAATTTATGACTGATTTGCCCTTAGTGGGTGAATAGGTGAGTGACTCTGTCAGTGGCTACTCTGCCAAAGACTTGGCATCCCATCCATGGTGTACCTCCCCCAACCTTGCACCCATGCTTCCTGGATAGGCTTTGGATAACCACGACCCTTTTCAGGACAAAGTAGGTACTGAAATTGGGTGGGTGGATGGACGGACATGTACTGATTTACTCTTACTTCCATTAAGAGTAAGTGTTGGACTGATACTCCAACTAAGCAGGCTTTTCCAAATTTAGGGCCGTGATGTGTCTTGGCACTTAATCTTCCTTCCCTCCTTGTTTATTTGCATTCTAAGCCATGATTCAGTTGTATCACAAGGCTTTAACTTTCACCTACTTGTCCTCACTATTGGCCAAGTGTTGCAAAGTTACCTTTAAACCTTGTTCATGTGTCTCAGGGTCTGGGGAAGAAGTACATCAATGGTTGGAATTTTCATCCTGGAACACTGCCTGGTAGACAAAGATTTGTGAATAATCAAAACTTTGACTCAGCCAAATGCAATCCAACTAAAGAGGTGTATTAGGGTCAATCAACACCGTTCTGTTGTTTACAGTGTTTTCAAGTTTACAAACATGCCCTGCAGACTGCCTAAGGGCTACTCGTATTGGGTTCAGCTGGGTCTGTCCTGTGAACTTTAAACCAAACCAGATGAGAGAATTTTCTGTTAGCATTTGTCTCTCAGTGGTGGCAGCCATGATGATTTAGCAAAAATGTTGCTAACCTCACTTTAGGTCCTATAACATCTTTTAAAACGATTAGTCATTTTATTCAATCCTCTGAGATTTTCAGCCAGATCCTGTTACAGAAACGAGAGCCCCTAGTAGTGTAGGGGTTAAAGAGAAAAGAATAACTCTTAATGGTATGAAAAACAAAGATCAGCTCATCTTAGTTTTTAAGAAACACATGTCTAGGTATTCTGATTTCACTTTAACTTCAGTTTTTATTGTTTATAGTTGAGAGGATTTTTTTAACTATATTTATGCATTTTTTCACATTTTTATAAAAATGAGTGTACAGTACAGGGGATTCAGTTTGAAACTGCAAAAAAGCACCACATGACACTGAATTGTGCGACACGCTTGCCCATGACTGTGAGATAACAAATAACATGGATACAGGCAGTCGAGCATCGCAGCTCTGAACCTCAGCAAGAGGTACATTAGTAGTGCTGATGCTCATCCCTCAGGAGACAAACTGGCTGCACGAGTTCCCTACTCAAAAATGCATGTCCGTTCAACCCTTTGTATGCATCTGTATTAAGTCCCCCCCCAGTTTTTTTTTTTGCCCTTTGTTCGTAAAAAATAATTTTATTTTGGTTATCCAAGCTTTCTTTTTATTTATTTACTTTTTTAATCGTTCATGTGGCTGGAAGTAGAAATCCATACATCACAGGCTTCCTCACCACTGTGTCTCTGAGTTTTCTAAATGCATTTTAGGGACATTTTATTTCATTATGTTTTGTGTTTAACTTTTTTCTTCTC